>NW_028238472.1:44535297-45208797 GCF_041429995.1 Eschscholzia californica | reverse complement strand
TGGAGTGCCAGTAGGAGGGCACCCTTAGAGAGATGTTCTAAAGTTGGTCTTAAATTTGGAAAATATCCTTCTAGTGCAGTTTACACAATAATCTAAAGAACAAGTTTACTCTCTTTAATATTAATGTCAAATATTAGGAAAACCAAAATTCACAAAGACAAATAGTTACCTTTTGCAACTAAAGATTTGTACTCTACTAATATTTCATAGGGAAGATAATATCTTACATCCTTGTAACAACCATAGTTAAGAAAAAAGTTTGTTTTGCTTTCTTTGCATATAAGAAGAGAACCTTATTTCTCCCCAAGAGCTAAACAAGAAAAGAAAAACAATCACTCCATAGTTTTCTTATGATAATCAATGAGAACCACATTAACTATCTATTCAAATCCTAATCTACCACTTAGTGTTCATCCAATAAGAAACCCCAAAAACAAATATCACACTTAAATTTTCCCACACAAGAAACACCATTCAATTTGTAGCTTAAAATGAAAGCAATTAGCATATAAACAATATAGAAGAAGTACTACTTGAGTAATCTATCTACCAATGAAAACTACTAAGATATAAAGAAATGAATTGAGTTCTTACCCTGCAAGTGAAGTGAGTAGAAATGAGGAAATAACACACCACCCAGTGACTGTGGAAGTAGTAATAGTTGAGTAATCAAAGAAATAAACAAGACTCATTCGTGATACTCGAGTTCCGACGATAATCGACATGAATATCCCAAGAGTAAGATAGTATAAACATTGCAAGCAAATTATTTGAGAAACTATAAGCCATGGATCCCATATAGTTGCCCTATAAAACATGACTTCTTTACTTCTTCAGAATTCTTTGAAATCAAAACCTACCCTTTGACTTGGACCTCCTAAACTCAATTAATCATCTTTTGCTTAGTTCTGAATCTTTTCAAAATGCTCAAACCCCTTTAATCTACCAAAACAAATCCCCTTTGTTCAAACTTCAAAATTAAATTTTGAATATTTAAATCTACATATTGGAATTTAAGATTGTGCTATTAACTCCATGAATCATCAACTGAATTTGGAAACTCCCCATCAGAAAGTAGTGAAAAGCAACCCAATCTTTAAGAAATTGGAGATTTTGAAACCCTAATATTCAAAATTCATCGACCCCCATCTGCAATTTTAGACTTCAACTTGAGCATCTGAGTTGATTAGTTTTCAGAATTTTAATCTCTAGCCTCAGATTTAATTAGGTTTTTGTTCTTTCTGTCCCTTACTTCTGCGCTTCTATTCTCCCACTTCACTTCTCCATGAATCCGTAAGATTCTGTAACCAATATATGGACGGATTTCTTTTCCTTTTTTGTTGCAAAATGGACGGATTTTTTTTCAAAGCAAATACATCAATAAACTAAAAGGGATATTTAATGTTAGGGTCAAAAAAAAAAAAAAAAAAAAAAAAAAAAAAAAAAAAAAAAAAAAAAAAAAAAAAAAAAAAAAAAAAAGTACCGATATTAGTATTTGGGTCAAGAGTTTGTCCGTTATAAGATCTGGGTCACAGACTAGCTGTTGATCCAGTTGACTAGAGACGGTCGTTAACAACCGTTAGTTTGTAACCCAAATGTTAATGCGTTACTTTTTCATTTACCCTAACGCTAACTTTACATTTTAATCATTGAAACATGGGCGTCTTAAGGGAAATTGGTGAAAGATGTGTGGGTTTTAGGGATGTACACATTTCGATGGAAAACTTATCAGATCTGAGAACTTGTCAGACGTAGAGCGGAGCCTAGTCCTAAGCTAACTCTTCCACCATCGTTAGCGCTGCGAAAGACACGAACTCTGACCGACGAACCCGCCAGTAGAGAGTCATGGACACCAATGACCTAGCGTTGGTAGAAAGACAAGTTGTGTTAGCATAGGTCAATCAAATGGATCTACTGCTTAGCATAGACCCCTTCAATGTATCAAGGAGATAGTCGTAAGAACTCGTCCAATGAGATTCCCAAAGGACAACTGTATCAAAAGCTCGGAAAGAAAATTAAGTCCTTGTCATATTTGTGAAAAATAGTTTGGAAAGTACAGAAAGTTCCAGGATAAGAAAGACAAGTGTCATGAGAACGAAGAGAGGGTGATCTAGAGAATTTGTAGAGAAAAGAATATCATATTTCGAGACAGTAGTACAACAATTTTCGCATAGGAAAGACGTAGTGATTTGAGGACGCACATTAAGTGCAGAATAAAACATGTTCCCTCTACGATCGACATATTGAATTCGATGAACATTTATGTTTTTGAATTACATTGAAGATTTGTTAGATTGATCAATATGCTTTTATTTTGGCATTATAATTTACTTCTGAGATATTTAATTTTAGGGTCAACGTAAAGTACCGACATTAGCATTTGGGTCACAGACTAACGGTTGTTAACGACCTTCAGTAGTCAACTGGCTCAACGGTTAGTCCGTCACCCAGACCCTATAACAGACAAACTCTTGACCCGAACGTTAATTCCAATACTTTTCCTTGACCCAAATGCTAAATATCCCTAAACTAAAACGTGATTACAATATTTATGTCTAATAACAGTGGGAACAACCTCCCTGTTATTAATACTATGGGTCGTCCTGGCCCGTTTGACTAGGGTGTCGGCTAGAGCATTGCTTTGGCGAGGAAGATGCGTAAAGATCGTAGCTTGGAATTTGGTGAGGAGTTTCTGAATCGCTGGAATTGGAATGTGCGTCTTGGTTTACAAATGGATTTGATAACTTGGGTCGTTGGGATGTTGAATAATTGTTAGATTATCACTCTCAATATGAAGGAACTCCGTCTTGTTTAATATAGCCCAATTGAGACCTTCAACAATTGCCTTAATTTCGCCTTCTTCCGTTATTCTGGTATCTATGATCGTAGTGTGGGCATGTAACAATTCCGCTTTATCGTTATGGAAGATAGTGCTAATACCTGTTGGAGCTTTAATATCGATGAACGAGTCATCCTTATTTAGCTTAACGAAAGGGTTGGTAGGATAGAGCCATCTAATCGGAAGTTTATTGGACTTACCATTGGTAACAGGCTTGAAAGCCTGAGGAAAGGATAAAATTTGATTGATTACCTGAGATGTGGGAGTACTGGTATGTTTGAAGAATTGATTGCATCTTGCTTTCCATATATGCAATAGGATCGTTGCCTGGAGATCTGGGAGCTACATACATGATTAAGTGAATCTTTCCACGAGATTCCTTACTTGGATAAAGTAAGGTGGAAGGTCCAAAATATGAACTCTAAAATAGCACAATACGTCCAATATTAACACAAAATAGGCCAAAAGTTTAAAAAGAAATATAAACTTTTGAAATGCACCAAACAAATCATTTTCGCATATACCATTTTTTGGGATTCAAGAATAAAATCCTGTTTGCATTACATTGTTACCTTATTCCATTAAACAAAACGTAAATAACCCTATACATTTACTATTGAACTTCACGCAATTTGGTTTGTGTGACGTACAAAACAAACCTATTCATACACATATCTACAAATTCATTAAACAATCAACACATTAGTGATACATTTGTATATTTGTACGAAGCAAAAACAAATATACAAATAAAATAAAAATTTTACTTATTTTAGATTAAGTTTGGACCTTAAACCCAATTTAATTTTTATTTTGGACTTTTTGTCCAAGATCCCTCTCAGAAAGACAACAAAAAAGATATAGGTAGATGTCATGGCCAACAAAGAAAAATTCTAAGGTACCAAAGGGTTATTGTAATACAGCAACCAAGACTCAGGAAGTAAAACGTCTTATAGTGTGTTGAAAAAAAATGTAATCTGTAGTTTCTTCCCAACACCACCCATGACGCCAAGACCACCTTTAATATTTTTTTTAGTTTCTTCTTTCTACATCTTCTCCCATCTACCACCACTACCTCTAGCCACTACTCTCCACCACCACAAACCATCATTCTTTTTCTCTCTCAAATCACCCTATCTTTCTTGGATTAATCTCTTTCTCTCTCCTTCAGATCTTTTTGTATCTTTCTTTTCCTGTATCTCGACTATAACACTATGATTTTCGTCGACTGAAACTCTAGGGTTTCAGTAGATTCTGAATTGAAATCCTAAGACTTCGATAGGAGAGGGAGAGAGAAAGAGAGAGTTGTGCAAGAGAGAGAATGTAGAAGAGATGACAAAGAGAGAAAGAGGGAAAGAAAAGGAGATAAAGATGGGAGAGGTCATTGACCGGTTGAAGATGAGAGAAGTCGTTTGTTGTCGCTGACTGACAACCCTATGTTGGCTACATGAGAAGAAGGGTGTGTTTGGAAGAAATTTTTAGTCTTCCCATCTATGAAATTTTGTACTCCAGAGGTTTTTCCTTGTTTCTCCTACCATCGATCAAAATATATCAGACCCGTGCAAGTCAAACATAGTTGACTGCGTTGATTCCTTACCTACCCAACAATAAGGACTTGTGCTAAAATAAGAATTCATCTCGTAAAACAAATATAATTAAAAATAAATTAAAAAGATGAAGAAAAAAAAGGCCGTTTGCACCAAAATATTTGGGCTAATGGCAAAAATACCACCAAAATATTAATATGGTGAAAAAAATCAAAATAATATAGTCACATTGCAATTTAGGCCTCCAAATGGGAGGTTTTTGACAGAATTTTTTCATCGCCCACATGGTTGACCTTAACATTTTTTAATACTGACAAAATTGACCTTCTGATGTTTGCTCGTTGCAAATATTTGTTTGCTAGATTCAAATCATAGTTTGTTCGACATACGTAGATCGTAGTCGACTTCCAAAAAAAAAAAAATCATATTGTTTGTTCGATGCAAACTCTTGTATGTTCTTGGAAAGTAAATATGTTCTGAGTTATGATGATATTTTTTTCTGTTTTGATATATTTCAATCTTGATGATGCTTTTTATCTGTTTTGATATATTTCGATCTTGTTTGATAATGTTTTTTTTTTACCTGTTTTGGTATGCGTTTAGATATATTTGATGTTTTTAAGTATGTTGTGATGTTTTGTGGATCAGATCTGTTTCCAACCATCTGGTTGGTCGGAACAAACTATTGTTTACTTGGTGAAAATGATTGTTTGCTCGGTGAAAATAGTTGTTTGCTCGGTGAAAACGGTTGTCTGCTTGATACAAACGGTTGTTTGCTCGGTGAAAATAGTTTTTTTCTACAAATTGTTGTCTGTTGTAGAAAATCAGATACGTTCAGAGATATGATGATGTTTTTTTTTTATCCATTTTGATCTTGTTTGTTGATGTTTTTTTATTTGTTTGTATATATATTTAATATTTGTAAAATATGTTTGTGATGTTTTTGTCGTTTTGCTCGAACACTTTTTAACGATAGGACCACTTACAAAAAATTTCAAACACTAGATTAAAAGATAAAATCACAAAAACAATAAAGAAAAGACTGGATTTTTAAAATCGGTTTCTAATGATAAATTGAGATCTTTTGAATACTTATTTCAATCTTTTGCTTCAATAGACAAACTATAAATGGTACCTACAAAAAAAACTCAGAAAGCTAAGAGTTTCGATGAAGATTATGAGAAAAAATTGAAATGGAAATAGAGAAACAAGAAAAATAAGCAGAAAAAAAATCAAGAAATGCTCAGGACGCGTACGTAGTGGTGGGAAAAAATCGGGAAGACCGCGCTACCCGATCCGCTCGTCCGAGGAAAAAAAAGACCCATGGGTACCTGATGTCAAAACGATCACTACCGACGGCACGAAAGAGTATGTTATGTTGTAGGTACTTGTTATATTTTGAAATGAACCGACCGCTAACCGATCAAAATTCCATGTCGGGAGACCGCCCGCTAACCGATCGTTTTAAATGGACCGACCGAATGACCATGGGCACCCAAGAGTTTTGTAATGTTGTAGGTACCTGTTATATTTTGAATGATGCTGATGGGTCATGAAAATGTCTCATCTAAGTCGTTTAATTTAGTCGAGTTAGTTCGTTTCGGGTCTTTATTATAATAAAATGCTTGATTTTCTTGATTAGGTGTGTTTTGTGGAGTTAGGTGTGAAAAACGGTTAAAAACGAGGAAAAGATGCATAAAGGGTATTTTGGTCATTTGGAGTCAAGGACAATCTGGTAATTTGGCCAAGGTTAGTGCGTGGTTGAAAAGTAGAGGTCGAGACGAGTCCGTAGGAGAAAACGGAAGTCAAATCGGAGTCCGGATGAGCGAACTAGGCAAAGTCAAAGATGAAGTCAAATCAGGTTGACTAGCGGGACAATGTCGGGCATTATTTTGGCGCGCGGTATATAGGAAGACACGTGGCGCGACGTGGAGGCCGGAGCATCCAGTTACCGTAGACCCGCTGAGCATCGAAGTGAAGCAAAAGAGCATGATCCGGTGGATCCCGTTCCAATTTAATCCGGTAGTCCCTTCCAACGTTTTAATCTGGTACGTTGCTTTCCGCGTGTCCCAGATCCAACGGCTCCCGTAAGTCCCTTGTTTTACATTTATTCCGTGCATCCCGGAGCAGCTTACCTCGGTGGTCCCGGTTCTATGTTTTAATCTTCACCGCTACCTTCCGCGTTCCTTTGATCCAACGGCTACTGTTTGATGCCGCGCCAAGTTACCAGCAGCCGACACGCGTCCCTTCCCGAACCATCCAGATCCGCGTACTGCTTTAATCCGACGGCCCTGATAGCACCCGCAAGTTAATACCGTAGCTGGTGCTACACCTTATCACCCGAATTCCAACCACCAAAACCCTAGCCGCCGGGGTCACTTGTCTATTTTTAGGGTTTTATTCTTTAACCCTTATAAATTCCCAAAGTAACCCTCCTTTTTCAGTTTTTACCCATTTAACCCAACCAAAACCAAAACCCACCTATAAATAAATCCCTTTCTCCTCCATTAAAACCTAGACTTCAACAACCCTCTCAAATGGTTTCCTTACCTAATTTCTAAGCCACTTCTCTTTCTATCTTCTAACCCTAATCCTCCATTCTTTTCTTCTACTTCTTCTCACCTATTTCTTTCTCTCTTTTCTTCTTACTCAATCCCTCTTCTATTAAATCCATCTTTTTCTATCTTCTTCTCTACCACTATTCTTTCTACCATTAATAGTCATCTCCTTCTTTCTTCCATATTCTTCCACCATTTCTAACCCTCTTCATCTCTTCTTTCCAACGTCTTTCTAGATCTACTTTCCTCCTTCTCTTTCTTTTTCTTATTTGGGTGGCAATAAAATAGCTATTACTTGGATTCCTTGGAGTAACATTCTTGAGCATAAATGGAGCAAATCTTGGACAAATTGGAGTTACATGGGGATATGGAATTTGAGCATTCTTGGTGATTTCTTTCCATTAATTTCTTAGTATTTTCATTTATTTTACAATGTCAATGAATGTTATTCTAGATTCCATGTATAGTTAATTTAGCAATCTAAGGTTGTGAATGAAACCCATTTTGGATCTTTATAATACTTGTTCTTGATTAATTAAATCCTTTGATGTGCTTCAATGCCTATTGATTGTCATTTCATGTTGATTCTATAACCTTATTATCATTCATGTATTATAATTAGATATTTCATGCTTTTATTGATTTATTAGATGAGATATGCCTTTTAGATCTTGAATGATAGTGTAGGAAATTAGTTTTATATGGTAGTCAATCATACATTCTCAATTATAAAATTGTTTTATCTAGAATATCATCCGGAATCCAAATAGTTCATTATATTGGATCCCGAGTAAATACAAAAGAGATTTAAGTGATTAAGTGTTTGTTTTATAAAGTGAAATTATGTGGTGGATTTTATAACCTTAGATATCTTCTCCCCTCTCTTAGATAGTTTATTTACTTTTATTCGTTTTCTTATTTCTTTACAAATCAATCATCAACTCAATGAGTGATGGGTGTGTGTGTTAGTCTAAGTTACCTATTGACATTTGGATTATTGGGCTAAACTCGCCGTCAACATCCGAAGTTACCTACCTATCCCTTGGGACGATACTCGATCTTATTTTCAATACTATAACTTGACCCCGTATACTTGCGGGAAAAGACCTATTTTTAGGCCCATCAAGTTTTTGGCGCCGCTGCCGGGGATAGGTTTAGTAGTTAGGATATTGTTTGCTTGTTTTGTTCTTTAGTTTAGTGTTATTTGTTAACTTAGACGTTTTCTTTCTTTATTTTCGTAGTTTCTTATCTTTTCTTTTTTTTTTAGGTACCACTTTAAGAGAAAAGCCCAAAAACGGGAACATAGGAGCGAAGGGGAACAAAAGAATCAGAAAGAAATCGGAAGGAAGAACGAAACGAGAGGAGCATCCGCTAGTATCGTATTTCTATCTCTTTCTTTCTTACTTGTGTGTGATTGGTTGGATGAGTTTTGATTTGCATTGATAACTTGTTTGTTAGTTCCTTGAGCATTGTGAGATCATGGCCCGTTCTTATAACGGTTGGCCATTTGATGATGATGATGAGCTTATTTTGAGGATTCCCCGCACTAACCGACCTGATATGACCTTAGGTGAATACCAAAGGATGTGTAGGGATGCTTCGATTAGTGAGGGGAATAGACCATTTGAGCCTGACCGATCTCGTATGACCCTAGGAGAATACCGATGGATGTGTAGAGATGGTCAAATTAGTGATGGATATGGTCCGACACTAAATATGTATGAGAGACCTTATAGTCCACACTATTCTGAGACCAATGATTTTAGAGGCAGGTATGATCCTAGTATGTACGGTGGGAGTTATTATCAAGAGTCTTCATTTAATTACACTTGTGAGCCTTATCATGAAGAGACTCTTGAAGATAGATCTCAATTAGAGTTTGCGAGTCGTCTGACTGAAATGATGTTACAACATGAACAGACGCAGATTCAAATGCAACAAGAGTTACATCAGAGGTTTGAGTCTCTAAATCATCAATTAGAGTCTCTAAATCATCCATTAGAGATGATGCTGTCACAGTTATTAGTCGACGAGGAAGGGGTTTTACCACCCCAAACTCAAGAGGGTATTAGGTCCGATGGCGAGGGTAATACGTCATACCCTAATACTAAGTTAAATGGCGACGAATCAACTGAGAGGGCCCAAGAGCTTGAACAAACTGATAACCTTGTTGTCTCGTTTCCTCACCACGTGTCATCTCATCATGATAGGACTACATTAGACGTTGATGTTCAGGGTGATGGCTCTACGAGCAAGTTTGAGGATGACACGATTCCGAACTATCCAATTTTTGACACTTGTAAGGAGTCAGTCTTAGATGCGATGCTAGGAAGGCCTGATATTATAATTGATTATGAAGCTCCAGATGCCTTTGAAGATATTGATGACGTAGTAGTTAGTGACATGTTGGATAGTTTGTCAGACTATTTACCTAAGGAAACCATGGACCTTGACTTGGTCCCCGAGCATACTGCCTTACCCTTAGAGTCTAGTTCGACTTTCCACATGATCTCAAACTCGGTTGTTGATCCCTTTTGGGACATTTCAGACGTCTTTCCAAAGACGTCTATGGACATAGTGGATATTCTGTCCACTAAGCTTCCAGATGATTTTTTGCCTTCGACTGATATTTTGACTCTTCACATGTATGTCGATCCTTTTGATGATTTCTTTGTTGTCGTTCCTTCTATTTATACCTACTTAGTGGACTGTGCACCCACTAAGTTTGGGGATGGCTTGTTTTCTTTTATCGTCTCATGTGCACTTCGTATTCTTTATCTTTTTTTGAGACGATTAGCACCTGTATATATCTTTTTTTGGGTTGACCCCCAAATATTCCGTCTTTTGCTTTATGATCGTTAGGCCGATTGATGGGCCTTGATGTTTGTGGGTAACATCTCTGGAAACCCTCCACGAGACATAACTCGTGTTCTTGTGTGAAATCAAGAGAACTAAAGGCTAATTGCATAGCTCAATGCAATCGTGTATACCCACGTTAGTGGTACATTTATATATGGTCATATGTTTTATGTGCTTCATTCTTATGATATTTGTTGATATTTTAGGAGCAATTCTTATATGTTTACTTCTAAGGCGTGGTTTGTTCCAAGTTTGGGGATGGCGCGAGCTTGGCATCAACTTGGAACCTCTTTATACATGAGCCTTGGTAGTATCATCTTTTATCTCCTTCGGTTATGGTAATATCTCTCCACTCTTCTCTTTAGATTGATGTGTCTCTTTATCTTTTGGTGAGTGTGTGCTTAGAACATTGAGGACAATGTTAGTTTTAAGTTTGGGGATGCGGGATATGACCATAACCAATGCATGACCATGGGTTTCAAAGACAAAAGGGTTCAAATCAGCCAAAATTTGAACCCTTTTGAACATTTTGAGTAGATTTGCATGTGATTCTAGTGATAGTTTTAAGAATTTTGATGCATATGTGTCGAGTTGATGAGTTTTGTGATTGCTAATGGCCTCTGCATGAAAGTCGAGTCTTTTAGTGTTTGTGTTGTGCCATGTGAGTTACATCTTAGTGAAGAAGAAACATTTCTAAGAGACCTAAAGTAGTCATTAGTGGAGACTTAACCCATGTGAGAGCTCAAAGCCTAAATTGCCATTCGAGTGTACTCTTCCGCGCTAACTCCGAGTAGAATGAAGAGCTACTCAACCTCGTAACTTGTAAAAGAGCTCATTTGATCTCGTGTGCTCAATTTCCTTAGCCACTAGGAGTGACATTAGGATAGCGAATTAACCTTGCCCTTGTAGTCCATGAAACCCAATGGGAATGCCAACTAGAGGAAAGCGGATACTCCATCACCATCCATCATCTTATATCCCGAGAATGAAGACATGAGATAAAAGAATGAAGAATGTCAAAAGCAAGTTTTGAAATGAAAAGTTGATTGCAAGAATAGAGTTGTGTGTGTTGTATTTTGTTTTAGTTGATTGTATTTGTGTTATGAGAAAAAAAAAAAAAAAAAAAAAAAAAAGAAGGAAAAAAAAAAAAGTGATATGAAGAAAAAAAAGAAAAAAAAGTGAAATAAAGTGATTTTTGTGCATGTTTGAGCATGTGTTAGCTCTTTTATGTGAGTGATGTGATTGTATATATGTGTTGGTGTTTTTGTTCATAAATAAGTATTCGAAGCAAGAAACAAATGTTGAGATGCTTAAGAGGTTCTACCATAATGAAGAGGTCGAAATTCTCGGGAATCCACCACCATCACATCATCTATTGTATCCGCTAACCTTTAGAAGGCATCTTAATAGGGTAGAATGGGTGAGAAGGGTGAGTGAGCTTCCCCACTCTATTAGTGGCTAATTCTTTTTCGAAGATCATTCATTCCAAAATGTTGTCCTCACCCCTTTTTATGTGTTGAGTCCTTGTTAAGTGATCACACTCACACATACGAGCGAACCATTCTTGAGTGATTTCATTTTTGGAGTGTATGTCTGTGAGGCCGAAGTCGAGACGAAATGTACAAACTTGGGAATCAAGGTTTTGTGACTTCGGAACATAGATGTGCTTATTATGGTATGACACTTGCATTTTAGGGTAAGATCATTAGTGAAGGGGCCTTTAGCTTTTACAAGAGCTTATTTACTTGATTCATTATGTGTTGACATGCTTAAACCCTTTACTATATCAATCATGCTTATCTACGATTTGGATTTTGGACCCTTGTGTATTTGAAACCATGATGTTTGTGGGTGTCATCTATGGAAACCCTCACGAGACCACACTCGTCCACTAGAGCAACCTAGGGGTTTAACGGCTTGTTGCATATGCTAAATGCAACCGGGATTCCTCCGAAAGTGAGTTAGGTTTTTCTTTTGTTTTGTTTTGCTCGAGGACTAGCAAAATCTAAGTTTGGGGATGTTTGATGGGTCATGAAAATGTCTCATCTAAGTCGTTTAATTTAGTCGAGTTAGTTCGTTTCGGGTCTTTATTATAATAAAATGCTTGATTTTCTTGATTAGGTGTGTTTTGTGGAGTTAGGTGTGAAAAACGGTTAAAAACGAGGAAAAGATGCATAAAAGGTATTTTGGTCATTTAGAGTCAAGGACAATCTGGTAATTTGGCCAAGGTTAGTGCGTGGTTGAAAAGTAGAGGTCGAGACGAGTCCGTAGGAGAAAAAAAAAGTCAAATCGGAGTCCGGATGAGCGAACTAGGCAAAGTCAAAGATGAAGTCAAATCAGGTTGACTAGCGGGACAATGTCGGGCATTATTTTGGCGCGCGGTATATAGGAAGACACGTGACGCGACGTGGAGGCCGGAGCATCCAGTTACCGTAGTCCCGCTGAGCATCGAAGTGAAGCAAAAGAGCATGATCCGGTGGATCCCGTTCCAATTTAATCCGGTAGTCCCTTCCAACGTTTTAATCTGGTACGTTGCTTTCCGCGTGTCCCAGATCCAACGGCTCCCGTAAGTCCCTTGTTTTACATTTATTCCGTGCATCCCGGAGCAGCTTACCTCGGTGGTCCCGGTTCTATGTTTTAATCTTCACCGCTACCTTCCGCGTTCCTTTGATCCAACGGCTACTGTTTGATGCCGCGCCAAGTTACCAGCAGCCGACACGCGTCCCTTCCCGAACCATCCAGATCCGCGTACTGCTTTAATCCGACGGCCCTGATAGCACCCGCAAGTTAATACCGTAGCTGGTGCTACACCTTATCACCCGAATTCCAACCACCAAAACCCTAGCCGCCGGGGTCACTTGTCTATTTTTAGGGTTTTATTCTTTAACCCTTATAAATTCCCAAAGTAACCCTCCTTTTTCAGTTTTTACCCATTTAACCCAACCAAAACCAAAACCCACCTATAGATAAATCCCTTTCTCCTCCATTAAAACCTAGACTTCAACAACCCTCTCAAATGGCTTCCTTACCTAATTTCTAAGCCACTTCTCTTTCTATCTTCTAACCCTAATCCTCCATTCTTTTCTTCTACTTCTTCTCACCTATTTCTTTCTCTCTTTTCTTCTTACTCAATCCCTCTTCTATTAAATCCATCTTTTTCTATCTTCTTCTCTACCACTATTCTTTCTACCATTAATAGTCATCTCCTTCTTTCTTCCATATTCTTCCACCATTTCTAACCCTCTTCATCTCTTCTTTCCAACGTCTTTCTAGATCTACTTTCCTCCTTCTCTTTCTTTTTCTTATTTGGGTGGCAATAAAATAGCTATTACTTGGATTCCTTGGAGTAACATTCTTGAGCATAAATGGAGCAAATCTTGGACAAATTGGAGTTACATGGGGATATGGAATTTGAGCATTCTTGGTGATTTCTTTCCATTAATTTCTTAGTATTTTCATTTATTTTACAACGTCAATGAATGTTATTCTAGATTCCATGTATAGTTAATTTAGCAATCTAAGGTTGTGAATGAAACCCATTTTGGATCTTTATAATACTTGTTCTTGATTAATTAAATCCTTTGATGTGCTTCAATGCCTATTGATTGTCATTTCATGTTGATTCTATAACCTTATTATCATTCATGTATTATAATTAGATATTTCATGCTTTTATTGATTTATTAGATGAGATATGCCTTTTAGATCTTGAATGATAGTGTAGGAAATTAGTTTTATATGGTAGTCAATCATACATTCTCAATTATAAAATTGTTTTATCTAGAATATCATCCGGAATCCAAATAGTTCATTATATTGGATCCCGAGTAAATACAAAAGAGATTTAAGTGATTAAGTGTTTGTTTTATAAAGTGAAATTATGTGGTGGATTTTATAACCTTAGATATCTTCTCCCCTCTCTTAGATAGTTTATTTACTTTTATTCGTTTTCTTATTTCTTTACAAATCAATCATCAACTCAATGAGTGATGGGTGTGTGTGTTAGTCTAAGTTACCTATTGACATTTGGATTATTGGGCTAAACTCGCCGTCAACATCCGAAGTTACCTACCTATCCCTTGGGACGATACTCGATCTTATTTTCAATACTATAACTTGACCCCGTATACTTGCGGGAAAAGACCTATTTTTAGGCCCATCAGATGCCAAGATGCTATGCCATTTAATGATGCGGAGATGGATGCAATTCCATAACATTTGATTCGCAGACTTCTGACTTTTTTATGGTGCCTAGTGCCTATTGTTGTATCTTTTGTTCTTCATTTTTTGATAGTTCACGTGTATAATTTGACATATTTTAGATTTATCTTTTTGCAAACAAGGTCAATATGTTGATCTGATGGTTTTGTCGTGGAGTTAACCTTGAATCAACAACATATTATCTAAAGATGTGCTTTGTCTTGTCCTTTATAGTGGCAGACAATGTATGTTATCAGAAATGTAAAGGTAGATTCAACGATTAGTACACATCTTAATTGTATGTTGCCAAATGATGATTAAATTTATTTTTATAATTATTTGTGTTTTTTTGTTAATCTTTTTCATTTTTGACTTGTAACTTGTAATTTTGTTTATAATTTTTGAGTTTATAACCCAAAAAGCGGGTCCTAATAGGAGATATAGTCCTCTATAATCCTATAAAGGGTTTTAAAACCAAAATAATAATATAAATGGATATCTAGTCCATTTGGTCTCATCTAGAGAGAAAACACAAATCTCTAGATTACCAAATAAATCATAATTCCTAATCTAACCTTCCTCATATATTATAACTGATTTATCTTCAAAATCCATAAATATCTTCTTCCATTTTTATCTCCCACATTCTCTCTCCAATCACGTTTCTAAACAAAGTAAGGTTAGCTTCATTATTTTTAGTAACCGAACCTCTTTATTCTCTCTCTCTAAATCAGATTCACATAACAAAACCTCCATTAAACTCAGAAAGCTTGTTTCATCTTCATTAGAGCAGCTGTAAACACCTCCATTAAATCAGATTTAATATTGCTTTTCAGGTAATGTTAAAGATTTTGGTTTCTTCTTTTCTGTTTAATGTTTTTATTTCTTCTCTTTTAAACTCGAAGCTAGTTGTTAAACCTTCATTAATCTCAGAACTTTTCTTTCATCTTCATTAGATTGCTCGAAAATCATTCATCTTTTATAAAGTTTACGATTTTCAGTTTTGTATTAACACCATTGTTAAGATCTAATGATGATTCTTTTTTTCCATTATCAGATTACGATGCTCTATTATTGAACATATTACATTTGTGTTCCAACTACATAAGATCTGTTTCCATCTTAACTACCTTCGAATGGAAGATTTATATTTTCTCTCTCTAAAACTTTCATAACTCTTTAAGATCTTTGATGTTTATTTCTTATTTAATGATGTGTTCAATGTTAGTATGTTATTTCTCCTTCTAATGTTCATTGTATATTTCTTCAGATCTACGTTAATTCCTCTTTTTTTTTTTTTTTTTTTTGCAGATCAGAATCATCTGTCCGTACAGTTCTTGATCTTTGTGATTATCCACACTTATTCCTTTAACAGAATATAAAGTACAGTTACTTTACGATAAATTACCAAACTTTCTGATACAATTTGCATACATTTCACATAAGATGATGTGTTAATGAACAAAGGTGCGTAAAGTATGAAAAATTATCCAACATTACACGTCCTTTTTTTACCAGAACAGTGGTCATGACAAGCATATAAAACTTCTCTTAACCTAATAAACAATTGTACTTTTCCATACATTATACATAACTTATTGATCTGTACCTGTTATTTATGATCCATCTCATTTGTTTTTTATTAAATGTTTCATTATTAATGTATGTAAATTTGATTATAAATTTTTTTAACTAATATATATGTTTTTTTTTCTTGTAGTAAACCAGCACTGATGGAATTTCTTACAGAATCATCACATAAACTATAGAAGTATAAATTACGATGAAGAAGATTGTTTCTATGATCCTGTTTGGACAACGGAGTCTTACGTGAAGACTTACAAGGAACATATAAACCTTGCCCCTAACTTCGATGAACCATGTACATTTAATGAAGAGTAAAAAACACTACCATGTTTGATTCGCCGTAAACCTGGAAGACCAAAGACAGTAAGGATCGAGAGCTCGGGCAACATTCTGACGGAGTTTGTTTTTAAGTTACCTAGACTACTATGTTCTTTTCATTTACAATAAAACACAGATTATTGTTCAATAAAATTTCGTTTCAGTCGTACAAAGGTTGTGTTATTTACTATACAGTATACATAATTTATGATAAATCACATACTTTATAACAAAAAACATGATTTCAGATTTACATTTCCTAACAAGTTACTATAATTTATGGTACATTATGGACATGTACGCGTAAAAAACAAGTAATTTATGTCAGAAAATAATCTAAGTATTCAATGGTACATAATGGATGACACACACACATATGATAAATTACGTTGTATACATGACAAATGATGGTTTCCTCGTCATAAATAACACATAATTTACGAACTTGTTTCATAATTTGTATTCGATGTGTGTTTATGTATGAGTAAAAAACGAAAGTTAAGTGAGAGAAAGTTGATATATATGTTTTGAATATTAACCCCCAAATCACGCTAATTGATCTCAGAAAATATACTCATTCCAAATCTGAAAATTAAGTGAGAGAAAGTGATATATAGATTTGGTTTCCAAATCTGAAAGGACGAGAGAGAAAATCTATTTTGGAACATATCCGTTTTCCAAATCTGTTTTGAAAAATCTGTTTTGGAAAATATCCTTGATCCGTTACTTCCTATTAAATCTTTTCAGTTTATAACCTAAATATCTCCCCCAAATCACGCCCCCTGGTTTGGGAAATTTTCCGGATTCATTCCGAAATTTAAAAACCCCGGATTTTTTAGACGAGGGACATGGAAGGTATTTA
Organism: Eschscholzia californica; assembly: GCF_041429995.1. Lineage (NCBI taxonomy): Eukaryota > Viridiplantae > Streptophyta > Magnoliopsida > Ranunculales > Papaveraceae > Eschscholzia > Eschscholzia californica. The sequence goes on along the minus strand of NW_028238472.1, from coordinate 45,192,027 downwards.
TCAATAAAGTATGAGTTATTTATGCCCTGAACAGGTTCTTCAATGGAAAAAGATGAATGGAGAAGATGAAAGGATGCAAACTTTCTGGGTTAGACGATCTCTTTAGGGTTTTTCAACGAGATCTTCGGACGATTTTGGTTGAAAACCCAAATCGAGTAGGTTTAGAGAGAGAAAGTGTCTTTATGAAGTGTGACATCCACTTTCTGTTTCGGCTTCTATAGATTCTCCACAAATCACGCCTACGGGTTTTGGGAAAGTTTCCTAAAACCCTCGGAAATTCAAATATCCCGGGGTTTTTTGATTTGGGATACATTGGGTAATACCAAATAAATTATCCATACTTTATGCCCTTCTTGTAAAAGGACCAAAAATCCATAATCTAAGAAGAGTGGTCTATAAACCTATTATCAAATTGATTTTGGTCTATATACCCATGGACTCTTTTGTTTATCTAATAATGAAAATGATTTATAAATTTTTGCAAATATTAAATTGGAAGCCCCGGACTGAGACCCCCCGGTGTCTGACTGGCCCGATAAAATAAACAGTATTGGACGGTCAATGAATAAATAAATAATTGTTGAAAGTGACCGCCTGAGACCGCCCGAATAAATAGGTGGCCACTAACACTTTATGTCCGAAATCGACCGTTTCAATGAAATTGGAGTCTGGTACCGATCGACCCGGACCGATTCCCACCCCTACACGTACGGATAAAACAAGTGCAAAGATAGTTGTCTATCAAATTGGTGGCTTTTTTTTTTTGTTAAGGACAATCGAATTGGTGGCTGAAAAGCCAAAAAAGAAAGAAAAAAAGTGGGGCGCCTATAGAGTCACCTAACTTTGTTTTATTAGAAAACCAGTTTCAATGGTTGTAACACAAGTGTTAGACTCGTGTGGGGTGGGTCGTGCACATAAACGTTACGAAAAACTCAAAAACGAGGAAAGGAGGTTAGGCGGTTCGATTGTCAGGAATCTTAATTCTCTCTCACTGGTCAGATTTATTATAGGTAACGTTAATAACACGTGGGATTAACTTTTCTCGCATGAATCACTCATTGGTCGAGTTTCATCCGCAAAACGACGACAAAACTGACTGTACCTTTTTAAGGACTTCAAATTCAAGTGGATAACAAAAGGGACCCACAGAATAGTTTGTTTACGCCTTTACGACGTTATTTTCTGCTTAGAAAGACTCTGTTTGACCGTCAAGTCAATGAAATTGACCGTCAACTTGGCGGTTTTAGTACACTGGGTAATGGACTCGGCGGTTTATTCTGTCATGCTTCCTTAAGCTACACTGCCCACAGATTCCTCTTTGTGAAAAAAATGAATGAAGACAAGGACACAAGGTTTGGCATCCTTCCTATCTAGAGAAAATAGAGTTTTTGGGTTATGGTTAGGTCAAGAGTCTAAAATAATCAATAATTGTTAGTCCAATTTGGTCGTACATTTACTCTGAAAATTTTGGAGCGCTCGGTTCTAGTCACAGCGGAGATTGAATTCATGATTTATTGAACTTGAGTTATCAAAGGTATAAGTAATTGTCTCTAAAGTATTTTGTGAGGGGTAGAAATCACGGGTCAAGAAGGCACTAGGGTCGGGTCGTTGACCAAAAGTAAGACCTTCACTTGTTAATATTTTATTGGCACCAACGACGTTCTTGGATTTTAACCTATCGGACAAGAAATGAAACGCACGTGACCCTAATATCTTTGGACAGACCGGGATGGTGCCACCCAAGGGGACTCCGACGGTCAAGTTAGTAATAAACTTGTATGAAAAGTAATAAACAAGTGATGATGTCCCTGGGGTCTTACCGTCGAGGAAGATGGTCAGAGTGTGGCTCTATTCTTAGAGTGGACGAAGCTCGATCTCTACGGGTTAGACTACTTGTCTTAATGAGAATATGGAAGCTTATGAGGTATGTCGTTGATATGTGGAGTAAGGCGACTCTGTCAGAGAGATAAAGTAAGCAGTCTCTAGAGAGATAAAGTAAGCAGTCTCTACAGAGATAAAGTAAGCAGTCTCTGGAAGGATAAAGTAATCAATTTTTATAGAGATAAAGTAGACAGGAGACATAAAGTAAACAACCTCTAAGAGAAATAAAATAGGCAACCTCCTTATAAAGTAAGATCGACCTCCTTTTGGGTGTATGAGCGAGAAAGTAAGTAGTAGTCGATTGCCGGATGTGGTTGTTGATATTTTGATGATAGACAACAATGGTGTTTGTTCAAACGAATATACGATCTAAGAGAAAAAAAATGAATGTTTGCTTAAGGAAAGTAAAGTATTGTATTCGGTGGGAAATTGGATATGAGAGACAGTAATGGTGCTTGTTCAGACGACTATTGGATGTCCATATCCTTCTTTCCTCAACCATTTTATAGTATCTTGTGATCTCATGTCACCTGGCGGTGAGCCGTCGTCTTCAATGTGGTAACATGCAGAACTGTCACCTTTAAATTCAGATAGCGTAACCCCCGATTCTCCATTTTAACGTTAATATTGGTGATATCTGAATATATTGCAGATATCCTTGGTCAGTTGTCATCTTGAATGACTAGTAACGTCTTCAACGGATATACGGGAGGGAGGTCTGGTTAGGAGGTGATGACCGACCTCTTTATCCAGGGTTGGAGTTTCTGTAAAAAATGTGTGTGCATTTTTCTATTGCTTCGGATGTCTGGAGATGAATGACTCAGACCCATTTGCTGCTTAGTTCATGGACTTGGTTGGCCCATAAGTTCGCTAGTCGTAGATTTTTAAGAGCACTCTTGATAACGAATTTTGGACCATACAGTTTGCATGGCCTTTGGGACTACTATCAAAATAGTTAATGACAACGTGTCACGAGATATCTTCCTCGTAATTCTCAGTTCAATTTTTTTTATCAAATGTCCAAATGAGTGAGAACAAATAGCTTGCACAAATTTAGTAATTATCTATTTGTTCCACGCTTTACAAGCCTCATTTTCCTATAATAGTAGAATCGTTCAAATAATAAGAGTAAATCGATTTGATGCAGAAGTTCTAGAGTACGTGCAGGAACATATCTTACAGTTGTTATGTACAGACATTGTAACAAAAATAGTTCGATATATATTTCAAATTATCAGTATATCTCCAGTGTCGTTTGCCTATAATACAAATAAAAAAGACGGTTGAGATTTGAAACATCCTCAACGTTAAAGCAACTCTTTTGTAGTATTGAATTAAGTTCTAGATTATGTGCAAAAAGATTGTTAAAATATAATGTGAGTAAATTTTCTATTTTTAGCCTCGTACATACTTTGTCGTTATCTATTATCAATTCTTAGAAGGTTCTGAATCTTTTGACTACAAAAACGACGTCCATACCAAATCTTGAATTTGTTCATAAAGAATGGTGTCAGAATGTCAGTGTGTTATTTTATCTGACAGTTCTCCAGAAACGACAACCAAATATAATGCGTGTTATCAGAAAATCTTCTGCACAAAAAGCGTTTGTTTATTCTGATTCACACTACCTAAAACGTATTGATTTGTTTAACAATTCTAAACTAAAATGTACTTTATCCATTTTTATAACGGCATTGATACATCAAAGATGTAATAAACACGATAATTCAAACTCAAGAAGAGGCATGTAGTCCAACTAAAGTATGGCCTAAAGCCCAACAATATTATTTATACCTTAATAACCCAAGTTCAATAAACCTTAGAATTCACCTCCTCTAGATTTAGAACTTGAGTCCTTCAAGATTTTGGAGTTTATGTCAACATTACCTGACAGTTTTTATCCATTAAATTGCATATGCGGAAGAGTTTAAGGCAAGTAAGCAAGTTCACCAAGAATAAGTACATGAAGGATGAAGAACTTGAAGAATTAAACAATGAAAGTTTAATACTCATAAACATCACAACAATGACTTATTTCATTGGAGGGAGTACTTAATGACCAACAAACAATGTAAACCAAGTGTAAAAAGAAGTTAAAAACTTGGGTGGTAGGCGATTTTTGAAAGGCCAAAGAGATAAGGGCCGGGAATCGAAACTACTTAAACGTTAGTTGAGAAATAGAACCGTAGAAATTTGTCTGGTTCTCAACAGAAGAAGTTAGTTTTGTCTTATGTAGCTGACTCTTCCAGAATGAGCATAGAAATACTGTATAGGGTAGTAAAAAAAACGCTTTTGGCACCCACTTAGTAATGGTGTACAATAAGCACGTATCTCTTAGAGAGAGAAAGTGGAAAGAGACTAGTTAGCAAATGAGTTGTATATAAGAAGTGTTACTGTTTCACTGATTTTGATGTGTTCAAGACAAAGTTTTAGAGAGAGAGAGAGTTTTAGAGAGAGAAAAGGGGTATTAGAGTGAATTTGATTCCTCTCAACCTCATCTAAGTTTCTAAAGGAGAAAATAAGGTGACATTCTCATTTTCTTTCATTTTTCACTTGTTTGTGTTTTTATTTCATTTTATAATATAAACTCAACATTTGATGGTTTAGTTTTTTTTTTTCTTTTCTTTTTTTCCCTCTTTTTAATAGGTTTTTGTTTTAAAAAGAGAAATATTTTTAGAATTGTTTTATTGTGAAGTTGGTTTTTGTTGAGTGATAACATGTATATCTCTCCATTTAAGATAATGACAGAGTTGTCTGTATCTACCATCTCGAAAAATAAAGAATTTTTTTTTTTGCTAAAACAGTAAGATTCAAATACAGGTCTTGCCAATGAAGAGATCAACCTTGGGTTATGATTCATAGGCTTCATACAGCCAAATTGTAGTAATTCTAAATTCTAATCACTACCCATTAATGATTTGGGTGTTAGAATTGGATAAAGTTCTTATCTGGCTGATTTTTAAACATGCATGTTTTCCTTAGCTCATGAGTTCTTCTCTGATACATTATGTTTTTGTAAACTGATTCCAAATAGATGAACATGATTCTTCTATATGGTTTTATTCATCTTAGTATAATCTAACTATCTATTTAGGGTTTGAGTATTTTTTTCGTTGAAGTCAACAAGCTTTTAAAGGGAGCATGAAACTCAAATGCCTCGAACCCCTCACCTGGAGGTCAGTCACACAAGTGCATGGTCACTCCAGACGAGGGTTGTTGGCTTCTGAGTTTTATTACTTTTGTGAAAAATGCTAGAGAACAAGAAAAACCTGACAAACTTGTGGCAGAAATCTATGTGTAGTTGGTATAATTAATGCAGATAAGTGTTTGTGTTTTTCAGGTTTTAGAGAGAGGATGTTGAAGAAGAGAAGCAGTTCATACAACCAAGATGAAAACAAGAATCATTTGATGTCTGATTCTTCATCAGATACGAGGTCCGAACCTATAGTTTTAGGGCAAAAGAAGAACATTAGTTCATTTTTCAGTTTCCCTTTCAAGAGTTTTACTGGTTCTGACTCAGTTTGGAGTCCTACTTCCCCTTTGGACCACATGTTATTGACTAAATTAGGTAACCCATTTAGGTCACTTTGGGCAAACCGAGACGGCTCAAAAAAGAGGTGGAACTGTAGCAACTTAGGACTTGGCATAGTCGATTCTCTCGACAATGAAACTAACCCACCGGGTAGAATTCTAAGGTCAACGAACAATATTCCTAACTCTCCAAACTATCTAAGCGGTCGAATTGTTTTTTCTAGCGGCCGAATTGTTTCTTCGAACGGTCATACCGTTTCCACCAAATCTCTACTGAAAGACTATGCAATTCCTTCTCAAACCCAGATGAACTCTGCTATATTTCAACTGATGAGCACTAAGAGTTTATTTGGCAAGTCTAAGCAACCAATGGATGAAGGAGCTAGCTCAAGCTCACAACCAATCGATGAAGGAACTAGCTCACACTCAGGAACTAGCTTAGGTAAGAAACCAATGGAAAATTCCTTGCGTACTGTCAAAGTAAGAATTGGGAACGTATCCACAAGCCAGATTGCGAGCTCAGAATATTATACTCGTGTAAGTCATCATGGTCCTAACCCTAAGACGACCCACATTTTTCGTGACTACATTTTGGAATGTCACTCTAGTAAGTTGCATAGTTCTAGTGGGAAGAACGATGAAGAGAGGACTGATTCACATTGGTCCATTGAATGCAATAGTATTGACTCCTATCCGCTAATATCTGATGATTTTTTGAGTAATTGCTACTTGTGTGAGAGGAAATTGATGGACGGGTACGATATCTACATCTATAGGTATGCAAAATTTCTCATAGTATCATGCAAGTAAATTATACGTGATCGTTGTCTTTTATAGTTCATTTCTTAGTAACATTGGTGTCGGAAGCGATAATGCCAAAAAGGGTCTTGAACTATAACTAGTTTTGAACCAAAATTTGATACAATTCTTCAGGGATGGCTCTTGAACTATATTTATATGGAATTTGACATTCATTACTTCTATTTTATCTATTTCAGAGGAGAGAGATCGTATTGCAGTAGCAACTGCCGCGAGTTGGATATCTTAATGGACAATGAGCTAGACAGTGATGAGGATGAGTCCACAGATAATGAATCAACTGAACCAATCCGCACGAACAGATCTTCCTTTTAAATTACAATGCAGATGCTTCTTGATTCAGCAACCCAGTCCGATCCGTACACTCCTTCCTTTGTTGTCTATCCATGTTTATCTTCTAGTGGGACGTCTCCACCTATATATTCGTCCTCCATCTCTTAGTCTTCTTGTGTTTCCTTTCCTTATGTTGAAATATCGTTATCTCCAGGATTTGGTTTAGGAATTAAAGGGTAAGTAGCGTCTTTTTAGCCGCTATATCGTCATTTGTCTTTGTGTTTCTATCGAGTTTTGATATCTCGTGGCTCAACTTGTTATGTTTCTATCAAATGTAGTCGTATTTCTTGTTATAACTAATGTCGTGCTTTTGCTTCAAAAGTTCCTTCTTAATATATCGCTTTTAGTAATTTTCTTATTTGGGTGACCTGGAGCGTGTGACGCCTTTAAATTTTTCATGTGGGGGTCTATCTCTGATATCGTGTTAAGTTGATGGTTGTCCGACTCAAAACTAATTGACAATGAGACAATATGACCTAAATATTATATGAGTACTGTTAGGGAACAAGAAAAACTAGGCGGACTCTTGACAAAAATCATATGTCGTTTGCCGTGATTCGCGGGTTAATGCATCAGAATCATGGTAAGCACGAACCACAACAAGCAACCTAAGATTCATGTTTAGAGTCTGCCTAGTTTTTTTGTTCCTTAATGTCCTGTTATATTCTTGAACGATGTATATCAAACACTCATGATCGTTTGTATGAATTTGAACAAGATTAATCAGTTTCAATGCTATATATGTCTAATCTTTTATTGAAATCACGAATGACATTTCTTTTCATATTAACAAAATTTTTGAACTGCTTTATGATATCTCAGCAAACTTCATGTCTTCTAATGGTATCAATTAAACTGAGACCACAAAGGCAAAAACTTCACCCTAGCTAGGTCGTGAACTCAACATTTCTTCCTTGCTTCAATCTCTCAAGATGCCTTGAGCTCATGAGGAGGAAACAATAATGTAACAGTTGGTAGTGGACTAGTGGTGATATCTTTAAAGCTGACTTCTGGAGGATAAAATTTTGTTCTCTGATCTGACGTGGCAAGATAATATTGGTTACTTTTAGATAAAGCGTATTGTACATGTTACATGTCCTTCTTCTATTGGTCAGCTTCACAAAGAGTGCCAATAGTCCTGCTGACGTGGAATCCAGGTGAAACAAAATTGCTCCTATTATGACAAATAAACACAGTAATGCCCCTCTGCCCCAAGTTTGGATTCAACCCCTGTTTGTATTAGGTATGACACATTAATCACATAAATGCACAAGAATAGTCCCACACCTACAAGAATAAGAAAAGTTGACTACTCAAATCAAACTCCAAGAATTACAGAGATTATCTCCGCTCTTAACAGTTAACACCCAAACTCGAGTTCAACAAGTGCGAAATTGATGACAAAATATTCAATATACAACGATACAAAAGTATTTGCGACTAAATATTGTCAAATGGAGAACTAAATGAGAATAATTAGAGTGTATAAAACTTTCTAATCTTCTTACTCATACAAAATATTTAAGCAGTAAAGTTTCTAGAATATTTGGGTCTCTTCAGCATCAAATTCACTTATATTGACCGATCATGTAAGACTCCGGTAGATACTCTAGCCAAATGGTCCAGGAACCAACCGTCACGGCGATAGATTTTGGAATGTTGTACCATCTGTCATCTCTACTGTAATAATACTCTTAAAATAATCTAATGAAACCTCTTCAACAAAAAAAAGAAAATTTGGGTTTCTTTGTTATTAAAGGAAACGTGAAGGGGCTTTCTTAGTATTTGGACAACCCAAGCCAAAGCCCGATTGAGGAGGTGAAGAAGAACTTGGGGTAGTTTTCTGGTACCTGTTTATCATTCATTCATTCATTCATGTGTGACCTTGAGAGAGAAAAAGAGATAAGTGATGGTTTTTGTGATGGGAGGAAGCTCTTATTTTCTACAATCTTCCTTCACTTCTCAATCTCTTCTTTTCCCTTCTTCTTCTACTTCTTCTTCTTCTTCTCAACCTTTCTTCTTCCCTTCTCACATTAAGAATGCTAAGAAAACCAGACTGATATGTATGGCTTCTTCCATTAACCATGAAAATCAGAATGACTATAAAAGAAGAGCATTTTTGCTTTTAGGTGTATCAGTTCTTCCTTTTATTCAATTAAAAGCAAGTGCTTCTGATGGATTAGTGAAAGGTTAGTAAGTATTTCTCTCTCTACCTTCTTTTTACCATTTTCCTCAGATGGGTTTTAAAGAACAACTGGGTAATGAAATTGACGAACTTTTATCTTTGATTTGGGGGTTATGGTACTGAAAATTGATGAATTTGGTACAGTTTTAGTGATTTTAGGTCTTCATATGCTCTTAATTTCCTGCATTTGGTATTTTCAGCTCCTTATTGATTTGAGGAGTTGGGATTTTCTAATTTACAACTTTGTGAACTACAATCAGTTTTAGGTCTACAAATTTTGAATGTCTGGAAGAAAATGTAGTAAAACTTACTAGGGCTGTTGTCCTTAGAACTTTGATGTTAGGGTTTTAGCAGAAAGGTTGATGCATAGTTTGAACAAATGTTAGCAGAATAGGTCATTAACAAGTAGAGAAACATAAAATGTAATTAGAAATACTCAATTTTTGAATCGGTAAATGTCGTTTACAATACAAACATATATATATATATATATATATATATATATATATTGTGATAATTTTATCATGATAGAAAATCCATGGAAGCCATAAAACCATTTGCAGCCGAGTATCTAAGTAATAGAAGAGAGCCCGATAGATTTCATAGTAGAAAGTCACGGACGGAAAGGCTAATCTAGTCTAGTGATTTGAGTCTATTCTGATAAAAGTTGCTTGCCTCTCTTGAAGGGGAGGCAGAAGGAAGGCTAGTCATACTCATAGACATTCCCATCAGAGATGCCTAGAACTTAGCCCCGCCATGGTACTCAAACAGCGTACTGAAAGCCCTAACAGATTCAAGAGAGAAAGCAATCTTATGGGTCTCACCCCCACCCCCCACCCACACACACACACACCACCCCTTGAACCTTATGTAGCGTGCTTCACTCTAATGTAGAAGCAGTAAAGTGCAATATTGTCCCTCGCTGACCTTTCTCACCCATTTGGCTTGCGTTTTTCTCACATTTTTCTTCACGAGTCTATGGTTTAGGCATTTAGTCCATGGATTGTATTTGGATATATTACTGTCTTTCTCACTGACGGAGAGTATGTGGAAGAAACACTTTAGTCTGTGAAAAAATTCTAATTCAAGGCAAATCACAATTAGCCACGAGCCCATGACCATATACAGACATTCACCATACATACTCATGCACAAATCCTCAATTTGATATATTTGTTCCAGTATATCAGTTCACACTGACGTTAACTTTGGTATTTCAGAAGAACGTGATAAGATGCCAGGAGAAACTCATAATGTGGAAGTCAGAGCTCTTTCACTTCTTCTTTCCTCATTTTTTGCATTCTTGTTTGTCAAACTTTCACGAGGTACTGACTTGTTTGCCTTAAATGATTAGAATCTACATCAAGGGGAAACACAGACAAATCTATTGCTATCCCTTGTAAATGTGGTCGGAATAATCGGCACGGGTGTGCTCGGGGCATTATACACATTAGCACTGAAGGAAAAGTCTGTTACCGAAGAAACCATCAAATCTGTAAAGTTTATCTCTACCTTTATAACCTCTTATTTATATGTCGTTCTATTTATTTTCGAGAGGAACTTAGGGGTGTCAATGGATTAGTTCTGCTTTTTTCTTATAACTACCCCGAACGGGGATCCGTGATGTAGATTCCAATAGTCAAATTGATGGAATTGTGAAACGCGTAATTGTTTCGGTTCCAATTGACACTCCATCATTTCTGTTCTAAATTCCTAATTTTCTAACTCTTAAACTTAATTATTTAAAATATTGTAGGCAAAACATCGAATTGTTATCTGGCTTTGGGTGTTATTGGTGCAAATTTGGTTCCATTCACATACTTAGAAAAGTATCGATATCTGAAAATCGGTTATACCCTTGATTGAGCTTATTACTGTTTTATTTTCACAAACAAGCCGGTTAAATGATCTGATTACCAAGGTCAGTTTCACAAACATGAATGTCGCTAAAGCTTCTGTTTATGTTTGAGATGCAGCTGAACAACAAACTGATCGAAAAGGAAGCATATAAGGAAGTACTAGAGAAGAGTTTCGAGAAGAGTCTTCTCAATGAGAAGGAAGAAAGAGCTAAGCAAATGAAAAAGGCGAACCAAGAACAGATTTCTTTGTCAAACCAATTAACTTCAGCAAATAGTACAATATCAGGTTTACAAAAAGAACTACAAACCGAGAAAAGATCAACTGAGGAACTTAGGGTTCAGATAGATAATCTTCAGAATGGACTTAACGAAGCTCGAGAGTATAAAAATATGCTCGAAACCAGTCTAAAAGAGAAGCTCGACTCAGTTGAAGTTTTGCAGGAACGAATAAACTTACTCACCTCAGAGATCAAGGATAAAGAAAATAATCTTCAGAAATTTGGGTCTTCACTTGCGGAGAAGGAACTAGAGTTTAAGAATTTAAGTTTTATGTACAAGGAAGCGAAGGAAAATCTTGAAGAAGCAAATGCCAAGATCGAAGGGTTAAAAAAGGGACTCGCCGATGCTCAAACTGAATCGGATTTAAAGAACTCTGTCGTGGATGATCTGAAAGGGAAATTATCTGTTTTAGTTGCCGAAAGAGATGATATTAACAGAAAACTTGAGTCTATACAAAAAGAATACAATGATCTGAAATTATCTTCTGAAAAGAGAGAAGCATCAGATGCTGAGATCTTGGCGAAAAGAGAGCACGACGTTAACCAACTAGAAGCAAAGCTTGGGACTGCTGCGAAAGAAGCTAGAAAGAGAGAGACACTAATATCAGATTTAACCCAAGAAACGGAAGATTTGAGGAAAACGATAGACTCAGAAGCTGATAACGTTAAAAAACTAAGAAACGACCTTCGAATATCAGAGGAAAGTCTGGAGAAATCTTGGGCTCAAGTTTCAGATTTGTCGAAACTACTAGAAAAGACACAGAAGTCAAGTGAAGAGCTTTCATCTGAACTATCTAGGAATCAGGCAGCATTTGAAGAAGCTAAGAGGTTGCTAATGAAAAACCTGGAGGAGGTGAGATCAAATAATGAAGTACTGTCAAATGAGCTAGCTTCAGTCAAGAACGTCCTGAAAAAAAATAAAGAAGAACATCGAATTGTGTCTGATGAACTAGGTAATGCTATACAAACTAATGAAAGTTTAAAGAAGGAACTAATTGATGTTTACAAGAAAGCAGAAAATTCAGTCCTTGATCTCGAAGCAGAAAGAAAGATCGTTTCTTCTTTGAAGAAAGAACTCGAATCATCAGACAAACAAATATCAAAAGCCAAAGAAGCCAAAAAGAGTGTAGAAACAGACTTAGAAAAGGCGACCAAAGCACTCGAAGAGGTCAATAAAAACATACAAATTCTATCAAAAGAGAGAGATATTTCAAATACCCAAGTTGCAAATCTCGAAGTTGAGGTAGATATGCTTTCCAAGTCTCTGATGGAGCAGAGAAAGACCTCAGATGAAGCTCGAGAGAATGTCGAAGATGCTCACAACCTCATTATGAGGCTTGGTCAAGAAAGAGAAAATTTGGATAAGAAAGTGAAAAAACTTGATGATGAACTAGGATCTGCTAAGGGAGAAATATTACGACTACGAGACCAAATCAACTCATCGAAAATTTCTAAAGAAAATGAGGAGCGACCGAAGAGTAGAAAAAGATTACAAAATCCAGATGTTGCAGTGAAGAAAACTAGTAGGAAGAAAAAGACCGAGACGTTACCAGATTCCTCTTAGTAAGTAAACAAGTTTGTTATATCTTGAGAATCCACTGTTTTCATTAAAGCCATCCACATTGCGGATATCAGTAATTAACTGTAAGAAATCATCTTCGTAAAACTTGTCTGTTTGTTTGTTTTCGTGTATATTATTAAACTTGAGGAATTTATGAAGAATTTTTCGGAGTTAATTCATTTTTGTAGATCGAATTTATGATTCTAATTCTAACCACATATTTTCCAATTGTTTTTTCTTCGGGGTACGAAGAAAATTAAGACATACATCTTGCTTTCAGAAAGGAAAAAAGAATTGGTGAGAGATTGGCTAAAAGAAGCCTACTTGAACTTCTTTTTGGGTTTGTTTAGCCATACACTGGAAAATACTTTTGCCGGCCGATAAGTATATTAGAAGACAATGAGAGTGCCAGGAAAATCTGAAACTTTCGATCATCTTAGTTTCTTAGGAGAAGGAAGTCATGGTTAAATCTTATATGTAATGGTTACTGAGAAGTTTGCAGTCTCTGAATCAATATAACCATACTTGTCAGGCGTGTGCGTGTCTTTGTTTACTTGGTCATTGGAAAAAAATAGATAAAACGATAGGCATTTGGTTCGTAATACATAAAACCATTACAGCAACACAACAAAGGACAGATATATTTTCTGCTTGTTCTTCTTCTGATACGATTTGGGTAGTTGTTAAGTCATGAAAGTCGCCAAACTTGACCATGGCTTGTGTACTTTTTTATTTCTACTATGAGTACTACTAGCTGCTTATATTAGATTCTGCCCAAAGTTTAAGGTGGTGCACCACCTATACTATTTCCACTACTACCACCAGAACCACCACCATTTCCGCTGCTACCACCACCAGCAGCACCATTTCCGCTGCTACCTCCACCACCACTACTACCACACCCACCACCTGCACCTACACCACTACTACCATTAGTACCACCCCCACCACTCCCACTTCCACCACCAATACCTATTCCACCACCCACACCAAACCCAGCACAACCACCACCGACTCCAGGCATACCACTAATAGAACCTCCAACTCCGCCACCTATGGAGCCACCAATTCCAGGCATACCACCTATGGAGCCCCCAATTCCACCTCCAGTCCCTCCTCCACCACCACCACCACTTCCCGTCCCTCCACCGCCACCAGTGCCACCAACGCTGGGCACACCACCAATAGATCCTCCAAGTCCACCACCAATGCTGCCAAGTCCAGGCACACCAATTGAACCTCCAACTCCACCACCGATGCTCCCAACACCACCTACACCTCCCGTTCCTCCTCCTCCTGCAACACCACCAGGCCCAGCAGCACCACCACCACCACCTGTTCCATCAATTTCTCGAACACCATAAGTTCCTCTAGCAACATTACTACCACCACGGATATCGCGACCTTTACCACTACAAGCCGGTTCAGGGTCCCTTCCGTCACCTGATTTAACTCCATTGGGAAAAGAAAATCTTCCTCCCTCACCAAAACTTAACCTCTTCCACCCACCTCCCACTCCACCTCCACCACCAAACCAACTAGGATTACCAACCCAAAACAACTCTGGTTTCTTCACTACTTCACGGCCCATCATCTCTGTTCTTTCCTCCATTAAAATACTCCTACCACACACTTCACTCAGAAACAACAAAACAACCACACAAACAAACACCACCTTATAATAACCCATTTCTTTTGTTAACTTCATTCTGTAATTAGTTATGTAGTCCTTCAAGTAATACCATCTTCATTCCCTTTATATAGACAATAATATTATAGTCTCTCTCTCTCTCTCTCTCTCTCTCTCTCTCTCTCTCTCTCTCTCTCTCTCTCTCTCTCTCTCTCTCTCTCTCTCTCTCTCTCTCTCTCTCTCTCTCTCTCTCTCTCGTTATTGTTTTGGACTTATTCTTACTTTTCCTACTCTTGTTTACGTTACAACTACTCTAGCATGATTTGCATTGCAAGACAGTTATGATTTGAACTGCAGTTACCCACTAATACTGCAAATTTTGTCTACTCCACAGAAATGCTTGTTTTCCATCTTTTAAAATTCAAAGAGATCAATTTACTACTAGAGGTATCAGGGTACTATGTTGTTGTTATTTGGTGGCCTTACCTAGTATATCTTCGTAAAATAGGAAAAAAAAACTGATCTCGTTTTTGTTTTCTTAACTCGAGACGCAAGAGTCATTACATTCATCATATGACATAGATACACAATGAATATATAATATAGAGTTACATCATGAATTCAATGTCCTCAAACTTTCATTATTAAAACATTTAGGCCTTAAAAGACCACACAAAGACCCTTTAGGGTCTGAAAGCTCATTTATTCATACGGTTACTTTATTTATATCCCTTACAATACAAATCAATGTATGATAGTCGATAGATTTCGCCTTTACCAAACTTCAATCATGTGAAGTTTGGGTTGTGTTTGCCTTTCAAACCCAAATGTTCTTTCTTAGTTTGATTTGTAATGTCCTTGTAGCCACTAATGGTGTGAAGACTATTTCCTTTTGGCTTTTTGATAAGTAAATGCAGGAATTTTCATCCTACATCCGAGTGTTTGAACAATACTTACTATGATATCTGATTTTGTCAAAGAGATTATTTAATACTCCTATATGATCTCACGCTAAGCAATTAAAGCAGGTGAATAAAGACAGATCGATATTTCCTATATTCTAGAAATAAACAAAACTACACCAGTGTGACCAGGGTCCCACCTTGATCGCCGTTCTGTTGCTCGGGGGCGGGTCCCTCGGAGCGCACGAGGGAGGCGGAGCGTGCCGTTCCCCTACGCTTCCTGGGTCGCCTGGTGGCCTCGGCCGACGCTGTGCATACAATTTGATGAATAAGAGATGCTCAGATTTGGATTGGGGGTTGCCCCCCTTATGATCATCTGATCCATGTTTTGCTTCTTTGCCCACTGAAAAATCCTTAGGATTGTCTTTGCTTCCCTTTTTTCCCCCAGAGGATGGCTATCACTTTTTTTGTCGAGGGATGGCTATCATGGATAATAAAACTCATACCAATATTTTATATCACCCAAGTGAAAGACCAGTCTATGTTTTATCTTAGAGCACTAGAGAAGCTACTTATATTTAAGAGTAATCTTTTGCCATCAGAAGAAATAGTGGTTCCTTTTTTTTTTCGATGAGATAAATAGTGGTTCCTTAACAAAAAAAAAAAAAAGAAATAGTGGTCCTTTCTCGTGAGGTAAAACAACTATGGGTTAATTTCAATTTGACCTTCAATTTATAACCAACTCAAAATTTGGCCCCTATAATTATCCAATGCTCCAAGTTAGCACCCACGGCCAAGATTCCGTTAGTCAAACTTAATTGCTGATATTTATTTTTCTCTTTTTACCCTACATTTCAAAAGGTTGTCCTCTATGTCATATTCTCTTTCCTCCTCATTGCAAAATCTCATCAGCAAACGGTTAATCAGTTGTCTGTCAGGAGACCTTTAACTGAAAAATAACTAAAAGTAAAAAAATCTCCCTTCCGCCAACCCACGTCCACCATATATCATTTCCACAATAATATTATTTTTTCTCTCTCACTATCTCTCGTCCCCCTCCAGGAAATTTTTCTTCAGTTGAAGCTCTCCCATCAATTAAAGCTTCAATCATTAAAGCTTAAATCAGTTAAAGCTTCACTCGAGGTAAGCGTCGACATGAGAAGCTTCAAAGTAAATCACGCGATGAGCTTCAATTGAAAATATGGATTGAATTTTGACCTGGTTTGGGACTAACCTCATGCATCTTCAACTGAAAGATGGAAGAGTCTCATGCATGTTTGATTGTGATTTGTTTACTCTAGCAGAATTAAACAAATGGATTGCATTCGAACTGGAGGTCTTAAAAAACCTTAGGTACAAGTTACAACAAATATAGGTGTCAAAAGTTTCAGTTGGTGACAAAATTGGGGCCAAATTGGAATTAACCCAAAAACTATTTGCCCCCTCAAGCCTCAACTAGGTCCATCTTGGGCAATTACCCGTTCTACTCGGCATAGCTCGTTTTGGTGTTATCGAATCGGTGGGGCACTGGCTACGTGAATCAGTGATGAACAAAAGAGATACGGATGTTAGCTCTTTTCTCCACCAAACCAACCGGAAGCCACAGCTGAAAATTAGGGTTTCTTAACTTACGAAAAAGTTGGGAGTTTTTCAATCGATTCGCTTCTGGTTCTACAATATCAAGAATTAATTTTCTTGTACTGAAGAAATTATACTCTTCTAATAAAAAAGGTACACTCTTTTTCTTCTTTTTCACTACAAATTATCAATTTTATTGGATAATTAGGATTTATTTAAGATGACAAGTTAGGGTTTCTCTTTGTTTCTCCTTCACCTATCTGTTCTAATAAAAGATTTACAAATTTTATCTTTATTCCACTTCAGAATTTCAATTAAATGGAGAACTAGGGTTTATTCAAGGTAAGAAGTTAGGGTTATTATTCATTTCTCCTCTATCTATCTATATGTAGATCCCCAAGAAATGGATCATACAGCAGACAACGCAAGGTCTTCTCCAAATCAGTATTCAGCAAATTATCGTCAAAACTATGGTTCTTCACATAGTTCTAAATTTGCTGGTCGGAATTCATCTTATTCTGAGCAGGTTGGTGACGAATACGTTGACGAAGAAGAAGATGAAGAAGTAGAAGAAGAAGAGGAGGAAGAGGATGAAGAAAATGGTGGTCATAGGGTTGAAGAAGAAGCTGATGAAGAACAAGAAGAAGAAGAAGAAGCACAACAAGAGGAGGAGAATAATGGCGACAACGATGATAACAGCGATGATGATGACAATGATGGAGGAAATTATAGTAGGAGAAATGAAGGTCAAGAAGACTCGGGAAGGCATAGAAAGAAACGAAAATTGAAGAGTTTAGAATATGAATTTGCTCCGAGAGTTGTTGCTTCATCTGTAACAACGATGGCAGCCCCAAAATCTTCATTTGGAGGTCGTAATTTCCTTGCTGATTGGACTGAACATTCAACTTTTGTTCTATTAGATGCTTGGGGAGATAGATTTGTTCAGCTTGGAAGAAGAAGTCTTAGATCTGATGAATGGATTGAGGTTGCGAAAAAAGTCTCACAAGCATCAAAAACTATTCGAACCGATACTCAATGTCGGAATCGATTAGATACACTGAAGAAGAAATACAAAAAGGAAAAGATGAAGTTAGCTGAAATGGGTAGTAATACTAGTAAATGGGTTTACTTCAAGAAAATGGATATGTTGATGAATTCATCACCAAGACAATCTGGATTATCTTGTGGGTTGGACTCGGGTGAATACGTTTTCATGAATCCTATGGTTTATTTGAATCATTCGAATGGGTTTGATGAAATGAGAGATAGTCCAGGGAATTCTCTTTCTTCAAATGAAGATGAAGATGATGATAATTCAGATGGTCTTCCACCTACTAAAACAAGGTCTAAAGAAAATGGTGGGGAGAGATCTTCGTTTAGGTTACTAGCCGATTCAATTAAGAAATTTGGGGAGATTTATGAGAAAATTGAGAATAGTAAGAGAGAGCAAATGCTAGAATTGGAGAAGATGAAGATGGACTTTCATAGAGATTTGGAAATGCAGAAGAAGAAAATATTGGAGCGAGCGCAGGCTGAGATAGCTAAAATTCAGCGGGGAGATGTCGAGGAAGTTGAGGTTCCGGGCGAGAATATGAGCGAGTGATTTACGTCTCTTGCTTAGAGGTATTCTATATCTCAAAACACATTATCTCATAACTATCCATTGTTTTGTTATCATACCTTAAAACATTTTTTTTCCTGAATAGGTTAACTTAATGAAGTAGAAAACTCACAATTTTAGTGTTTTTAGCAATTCCGAGTGTTTATCTAATATGGGTTCTCATTACAAATTTGATTTGATAATCTCTGTTTGCGCAATTGTGTTACTTTTAACGAGTCGAAGCCTTTGTAATTAGTCTAGTTGTGATCGATCTAATATTTTAGATTCAACTAAACTGCCTTGTTATGTTCTAGAATATGTATTTCTGTTGGTAGACTGCCCCACAACTTGTACCTTATATTCGAATTCTTTCTTGTTTATTGAGCTTCTTGTACCTCACTGACGGATCACTTCCTTCTGATACCTCTTTAAAATGACCATCAAGAACAAAACAAGGCAGATTCATAAAATGTCAATCCAGTGTTACTGTTACACTCACAATTGACGGCTATAGACTCAAATTTGGCTATTATGCCCATTCAACAGATTTATTTTAGGATGTTTTAAACTAAGTTGGTACTTTCTTATTTGATTAACATTTATCACAATAATCATTCTATTATTGAATGTTGCCATGTCTGCTAACATGAACTATATAGTTTAATCTTCTGACTGAGCATTTCTTCGACGGGAATGTATATAGCCCTGGAAGAAAAGAAAAAACCTCTACGATTCAAATAAAAGGACGGAATCACAAGTTTTGATACTTTATTGTTAAAAAGTTAGTGATGAAATCTGTTTTTTGCTGGCTGTGTTTTTTGCAGAACTCTCCAGTGCAATTGGGGGAACTCTGAGTAGAAAGCGGCACCATGGTTTGGCTTGCAGATGTTTCCGGGGAAAATTAGGATTACTGTAATTCATTTTAAAGAGATGAGTTGCTGTAATTTGTAATAACAATTGAAGTCTTTGTACTTATAGTCTTAAATAAAACTCATTAAATTGATGTTTGTTGCCACCTTTGCTGCTAGCTGAAATTCTTCCTTTTCCTTTAATGGTTCAAATTACTCTTTCTTTGGTTACCAGGTGAAAAGAAAGGGTACTACATTTGTAAACCTTTTCTTTTGGACATCAGTACAATTAGTTATGCTCGTATAAAGTTGTTCGTGAAGAAATACAATTCAGTTAGTAAATTTTTTGTTGTGTTAAAAAGTGAATTATATAGTAAATGATTTTTACAGAGACCACCATCAACAAATCATAAATTCATAACTATAAGACAACCATGTAAATATAACCCTATCGTGCTTTGTTAATCAAGAACAACTCACGGAGATTTCTTTCATTCTCTCAAGTACTTAGATGATTACAGTGATAAAAGATGGTAAGAAATAATACTGCATCAAACTCTTCAATTTTCGCCAACCAAAATGCTATGTTTGTTACCCCGTACAAGATACACCCGTTCATTTGTGGCACAAAAGATAGCGGCTGGTGTCCTTAGCTTCCTCTTGCACATCCTAAACCCAAAGTGAGTCGCCCAGTATTCGATTTTGTCAGCAAATGCACCAAATATTTAGTAGGTGAAAATCTGGCCATTTATTAGTGGAAGCTAAGACAGACATAGATGGAATGGTGAAGTCAACAGCTTTAAGTCCTCTCGCCAATAATCACAAGGCATGTTACCTTATGTTTGTGCCACATCAAACCCTCTGGCAAGAAAATGAGATTACATTCTTGATAAGCAGAAGAGGTCAACAGTTTCTCCGTAAAAGGACCCACAACTGTTTTAGTCACACCTGAAAATTTCCAAGGTAGGTTCCTCCCGTTCTTGCTAGTTTTTGTTCCAGTGCAATCCGTACGGATAGCCACCTCATAGGAATCTCAAATCACCTCATTGTCTATCAGAGAGACATGGTCGCAAATTTGATGTCACGGACAGCACAGAAGTGAAGCACGACAACCTGTAAGGATGCACCATAATTACTAACATTCATTTGGGAGATGGGGAAGTTACCTTTTACACTAATTAGAGGGTAGAACCAAGAGTGTTTCTATAAGAGCTGTTCATTAAGACTATTTTAAGGGATGTATTCACCAGGAGTAACTAGTGGATTCCGAAAATACTAAACCTATTAGGCTTTAATAGAACCATTAGTAGCCCAAATCGGGCTATGGCCCCGGTTAGCCAATTAGTGGTTCCAAACTTCCATCCCCGATCATAACCTGAGTTAGCCTACCCACTGTTCAACTTTTAAACATGTTTAGTTTTATAGTAATCAAGTACTATAAAACTATTGAAGCAAAGTGAAGTGTGTAACTTACTAGGTTCCATTCACGGAGCCGAGTGTGCATGTACTTCGTCAATTTTCCCTACAGCTTCAAGTATGGAAGAGTATGTGATTAGATCATATTCAAAACCGTTTGAACTCATCTCTTTCATTAGCTTTGCAGCTTCCTCGAACATACCCGCACGACTGAGACAACCAAGAACTGTGTTGTAGGAAACAGCATCAGGTTTGATATCCGAAGTCTTCATCTTTTCGAACATCTCCATGGCCCTTTGCGGCCCACCAACCCTTGCCAACCCATTCAATATGATATTATGGGAGTTCAAATCAGCAGCACAACCTTGTTCTTCCATAGTTCTAAGCAAAGAATAAGCTTCATCTACCATGCCCACTCTTACCATCCCAGACATGAGCGCATTATGAGCATACACATCAGGGCTACACCCGAGTTTTTTCATCTCATTAAAAAGGTCTACAGCCTCACTGAGTCGCCCTGATTTCCCCAAGTGTTTGATCATCACAGCATAAACCCTAGCACTCGAAGACCCACAATTCTCTTTTAATTCCTGAAATAATTCATTTGCAGCTTCGTATCTCTTTGCTTTCCCTAAAGCATCGATCAGACTGCAATATGCAGCCGGACAAGGAGGGAAACCTTTTTCGTCCATCTCCTCAAGCAACAATAAAGCCTTTTCTACTCTATTTGTCTTGCAAAAACCATCAATAAGAATAGAATAAGTAAATGAACTAGGAGAAATTCCACTTGCCTTCATCTTCTCAAACCAGGAAGAAGCTTCGAAGGTCGGAGCTTTGGATTCAAATACAGATTTGATCAATATATTATAAGTCACAACGTTTGGTGTGCAGTTCAAGGAACCCATATCTTCGAATAATTTAACAGCATCAAGAAATCTCCCCGACCTACCCAAGATGTTAATGAGATTGTTCATCAACACCACATCAGGCTTACATCCATCATCTCGCATTTTAAGGAACACATTATAAGCCTCATCAACTCTTCCAGCTTTTCCGAGACCCCTTATCAATTCTGTGTATGTAAAGACCGTAGGATTGCAACACTTCTCTTTCATCTCACTAAACAATTCCAAAGCTTTATCAACATGACCTGACTTGAAATATATAGCCATTAGAGTAGTATAAATCTTCGCTGTGGGTTGTAAACGATTCTCCTTCATTTCATCGAACAACCTAATAGCAGAATCATCCCTACCCAATTTCCCAAATGCGGATATAAGCGCACTATATGTCACCGTATCGGGAAAACAATTACCCTCATTACACATCTCATTATATAGCTCATGAACCTTTTCATGATGCCCTTCTTGCATCAGCATAATAATCATGGAGTTGTAAGTGCTTGAAGTGGGTCGACATTTTCGATTCTTGATTTGATAGAAAACCGAAAGGGCTTTATTCACCATCTTAGATCTCCCTAATATCCTAACAATATCAGATAATTCAGAAGCACCAATCACACAATTACTCCTAACCATTTCTTGAATTGTTTTCCACATTTCCCCAACTAATCCACATTCACCCAAACAATGAATCAAAGTCATATAAGTTATCGAATCATGTTCGTAGTTCCTACGTTTCCCAGCCCATTTGAAAAACTGAATCTTGACACTAATTTCAACATCAATTTTCATTACTTCACGAACTAATCGATTATCAACTTTCAACATTAGAACTTCTAATGCCTTTTCAGCATCTCTACCCCATTTAAATATCTTCAAAATTCTTATAAACCTCTCATCTAATTCTCTAACACCACGATTGTTGATTCTGGGTTGTATTAAATTTGTTATAGGTGGGTTTGTTGAATCATCTTCAAGTTTTGGTATTTGAAACATTTTAACAATCTCATTATCTACATAGTTTAGAAACATTTGAAAAATTAATCAAAAACAAGGTAAGAGGAATGGGTATGAGTAAAAATTAGAGAGAGAGAAAAAGATGTGAGCTTTACCTGTTTGCTTAATTCTCTGAAAGAGGTGAGGTGTAGTTGAGATTGATCGCTTTGAGACAGTCCATTTCAGAAGCATCTTTTGGCTGATAACTAAGAGAGAGAGAGAGAGAGAGAGAGAGAGAGAGATGAAGACCTAAAATGGGTTGGTAGGTATTACCTGCGTAATGATATAGAGAGAAAGACACGGCACACGGGTACTGTTTTTGCTGGAGAGGGAAAGAGAGAGGTGGTTCGGTGGACTGAAGTGGTGGAAGGGGTGGCACCGCGGCTAGGAGTGGGAAAGAAAACGGATGGGGAGACCCGAATGAGTCTGTGATCGGTTCACAGTCGGCGAGAGACGACTAGATAGGAGCTCCAACCGAGTGATCAGACCGTTAGCCTGAACACAAACTACCTGGTACACACTGGTGGTGGAAGGGACACAAAGTGAGTTTATATACGTGGGGAACATCTTACCTCCTGACTGTGCTAGTTTTTTTGACAAGGGACGGGTATCAGATCACTTAATATAACAAGTCTCGCTCTTATGACCAATGAAGTTAAAACCAACGCGTGACGGTATGAGGATGATATTGTTAGCATACTCTCACATTGGCAGGTAGAAGAGGGCATTGCATTGGATGAATTTATAAGTATGGAGAAGAAGATGAGCCAGGCCAAATACTTCGACTATTTGGGTAGGAGAGGTCTAAGACTACCCAACACCATTGCCCGCTTACTAAGAAACCAGTAGTAGAGGACCGCCCCCGTCACTTAGACTATTAAACCACTCATCTGCATGTCCATACAGGCTATATTTTTTGGCCATAATTTTTTTTAAAGGTCATCTTACTTTTGCACTTGCGTGATTTTAATTTAAAAATTTCAATTGTTTAAGTTCAAATGTCAACTTGTGATAATGGTACGATTGTCAATGTCTATAATGGATGTGTTAAATTAATGGAGTTATAATTTTACAAAATACAACCCATGTTTTTTTTATTTTGTAAAGTACACGACCCGCCCAATATTTTACTTAGTCGACGTCGGATAAACCTGTCAACGATGTGTATACTGGCGTGTATTGGGACGGACCTAACCTAATAACACCCTAGTATTAAGATATAAGAGCTTTGATATTGGATCAAACCCCGCTCAAGGATTTTTGGCCCGGTTGGACAGATTCCCATCCGGAGGAAAATTGAATATCAACCGTTTGATATAAAGATAGTTGTAAAATAAAATCCACGGTTGAAGAGAAATCCCTCTTCCGTAAGCCACGGTAAGAAATTGAAATACCACAAAACAAAAGTCGGTTAAAATCTAGTAGTTGAAGTAATTAGAAACCAATCATATTTAGTAATTCTCTATATTTCTCACAGGAGTTTCCAATTCTTTTTAAATTCTGAAATTACTATCCATCCGAAATTGTATTGGACTAGGAAAGAAATACTACTATATAAAGAGATAAAACTCTTCTAAGTTTTCTCAACTATCAATATCAATCTTCTCTCTTGAGTATTGAGTAACAGTTTCTCTATCAAGAATGTCAAACGGAAGCAGTTGGGTAGACCCAATAAAACAAGATTGGGAACCAGTTGTTTTTACCACAAAACGTAAACCCACTGATCGTAAAGCAGTCACAAGAGCTCTTCAAACAGGTAATCAAGTCGAAACCGTTAAGAAATTCGATGGTGGTTCAAACAAGAAACCGACAGCTGGTCCGGTTGTAAACGCGAGAAAATTAGATGAAGCAGGTGAAGCGGCCGCTTTGGATCGTGTATCAAGTGAGGTGAAACTTGCGATTCAGAAAGCGAGGTTAGGGAAGAAGATGAGTCAGGCCGAATTGGGTAAGCAAATCAATGAAAGAGCTCAAGTTGTTCAAGATTATGAAAGTGGAAAAGCTGTTCCTAATCAAGCTGTCTTGGCTAAGATGGAAAGAGTTTTGGGAGTTAAACTTAGGGGTAAAATCGGAAAATAAAATTATCAATATTGTTTTCTTTTTTTCTAGTTTTAAGTTTTTTTTTCCTTCCACTGTTTGTTATTAAATCAAGACTAATTGTTTTGATTTTACCAATTAATCAAGATATGATGGTAGATATTATAATACATAATTTTAAATTAGTTGAATACTAAGATATTTAGAATTCTTTATTTAGAGTTCTACTAATAATTAAGTAGCATTCATGGTTGGAATTGATCGGCAGTACCTTTACAATGGTATAAAAGAATTTGATAATCTTAGGAGAATTAACCATGAATGTGATAATGGCAACTGAAACACTGCTGAAAAATATTACTTCAATATTATGAACGACAATCACAAAACCGATTGGACATATAGAACACTCCTTATTTCATATTGGATGAAAGAACTAGGGTTTACTTCTTCTCAACTTAGCTACAGCTGAAACTTCTCCAAAAATCCATAAGCCGCTGCCATTACCTATTTTAATGCATAAACCCTAAAGTTTCATCTAAATCAGGAAGAAAAAAGAATCAGGAAGAAGATATCGCGAAAATTTTGTGTTTTTAGAGAGAGACCGTTAGTTTTAATGCAGAAGGCTATCTCAGGAATGAAGAAAAAAGAAAATGACTTGAATACTAATTACCAATACTATTTTAAACTGTACCTATTGTTATACTAATATTTTGACAATCAACAAAGATGCTCCGCCCGACACATCCCCGACCCGGTCGGGATTCAGCTGGGAGATGTGTCGGGCATAGTATCACGATTGTTTGACAATTTATAGCTAATAGAAAAAGACAGTTGATTTTTTGGTTATTATGAATAAGTATTTTACCCAAACAACTATTTTGGAAATTATACAAAAAAAATAAAAAGTTATATAGGTAGAAAAGGTTTATATGGCCACACAACATCATGTTTGACTTGGTTAATTATCTTCTTTACCATCACCAGAACTACTTAGAGACGCTACAATTACTTAGAGGGTTACTTAGAAATGACATAATGCGTAATTTTTCACTAAAAGATAATTTATTTTCAAAGTTTGACTACCATGTGGATTGTTTTTTTTATCCAGATGATGAAACATGTTATCCTCTAAGTAAGAAAGTCTAAGTAACTTTATCATTTCACACTTACTACTACAATCAACATCTTTCTTATATCTTAATCAGTTCTCTTTCACACTCATCTTCGTCTTCATCACTACCTCCACCTCCACCAGTACCTTCACTAACACTACTATTGTTAATAACCAAGAGCGGAGCCAGAATTTGACTGATTGATTCTAGTGAAATTTGGTGTCGTGACGATCTCTATTGGAGAGGATGTTAGTGATGGGAGAGTCAATAAACCTTTTCGGGGCTCCTAGGGCTCAGGGGCAACTTTTTATTGATGTTATACACATTATACATATTCTTTTGAATCTCACATGTTTTTAACAAAAAGTCAATAAGAATATGAAAGGTGGTGTCACCCGCCAGTGTTTCTCCCTCCTCTTCACAACCAATGCCACTGACTCAGGCTGCCACCTCTATCTCTCTCTTCAAACCTTTGTTACCTCTCGTCGACAACGAAACTCTTGCTGAAGGTTTCAATTAGTGGTGTCAAACGGGTTGGCACCCCAAGCCTGACCCATTTTCTCAGGTTAGCTTACCTATGGGTTTGAAGGGCTAGTCTAACCTTTTAGCCCACCAACTCAGGCGTGCTCGGAACTCGACATGTAGCCCGACGGGCTAACCTTTTTAAAGGCTTGTTGAGCCCTTTCACATTGTTTCTTTTTATTTTTATCTTTTTTAACATATTATATATTCGATATGTCTATGTACATTATATATATATGTATCATGATGTATATGTATCGAGATATTATATGATTGATAATATCGCGAGTACTATAATACAACAAATGGTAGGTTATGTGCAAAATAACAACGACATTGTATCTAAATATTATAGTATCTATCTGAACTCTCTCAAAATGGTTTGTTTTAATGTTTAAAATATCCATTTGACCATTAAATTATCTAAAATCATATTGGACCACTTTAAAAATCATTTTGACATTAACCCTCTAAAAAGTAAAAACATGATTGTGACCATATTTGACCCTCTAATATATTATATATGTTTGACCATTGTGGACCATTACTCTACATTAGTTTGTAACTTATTGAACAATAATATGAGTTTTTTTTAGAAAAGTATTAAAAAAAGTGTGGGTCGGTCGCCCGTGACTAATCTGACACGGGCTCGGGCATGGACTGGGCCTATGGTATTTGTTCTAAAGGTTTGGCTCGGCCCGTGTGTATGTGGATTGGGTCAGCCCATACGTGGGGCATCCTGGACTGAACTTGGACTTTATAGAGTACTTTTATTATATATTGTACTTGTTTGTAAATTATTTTAAAGCTCTTTTTTCATTGAGAAGTACCACAAGAAAAAGGGAGATGCTAGAGTGCCCAGTTTTTAGCCCATTAAATTGCCAGCTGATGTGGAATCACTAAAAGACAAGAGTTTTTCAAAGTTTGACTACGGTAGGGACCGCTTTTATTTCTAAATAAGGAAAGTTGGGCAATTTAATGGGCAAAATTGCCCATTAAATTGAGAAGTTAATGTAATTACTATTAGTCAGTTGAACCCCAAAGTAGAAACTACTAGTATAAAATTTAGAAGTTAATGTAATTAGAAATCAATCTTATTTAGTACTAATTCTGTATATTTCTCAAAGGGGTTTGAGTGTTTCCAATTCTTTTTAAATTATGAAATTACTATTAACCAGAAGTAGTATAGGATTAGGAAGAAAGATTATACTACTACTACTACTACTATATAAATAGACATAACTCTTCCAAGTTTTCTCAACTCATCAGCCTCAATATCAATCTTCTCTCTTGAGTATTCAGTAACAGTTTCTTTATTAACAATGTCGAACGGAAGCAGTTGGGTAGACCCAATAAAACAAGATTGGGAACCAGTTGTTTTTACCACAAAACGTAAACCCACTGATCGTAAAGCAGTCACAAGAGCTCTTCAAACAGGAAACCAAGTCGAAACCGTTAAGAAATTCGATGGTGGTTCAAACAAGAAACCCACATCTGGTCCCATTGTAAACGCCAGAAAATTAGATGAAGCAGGTGAAGCGGCCGCTTTAGATCGTGTATCAAGTGAGGTGAAACTGGCTATTCAGAAAGCAAGGTTAGGGAAGAAGATGAGTCAGGCCGAGTTGGGTAAGCAAATCAATGAAAGAGCTCAAGTTGTTCAAGACTATGAAAGTGGAAAAGCTGTTCCTAATCAAGCTGTCTTAGCTAAGATGGAAAGAATTTTGGGAGTTAAACTCAGGGGTAAAATCGGAAAATAAATTTATTAAATATAAAAGATAAATATTGTTTTTTTCTTTTATGATGACAAAAGATAAATATTGTTAAGTACTTTTTTTTTTGAGTCAGCTCTTTGCTTTTTTTTTTTTTGTTGAAATGAGTCAGCTCTTTGTTATTATGAAGTTTGTTATAAAGCAATGGTTATTTTTCTTTAAACAAGTTGAATACTTGTTTTTTTTTTATATTTAGAATTCTTTATGCATTAACATCCTATATATATTTGTAGCTTCGTAAAAAAGCCTTCTATAAATAAGAGGGAGTTATGTGTAATAATGAAGTTGCATTCACAAGCTTTCAACAAAAAAAAATTGCATTCATAAGTGACATTGATAGACCTACCACCTCACAATTGTAGAAAATAACTTACATAAATCGTCGTAGAATTGACCATGGATGTTGGTAAATTCTATTGGGTCTTTTATTTCAGGGCCGATTGATTATAGTGAAACTTGATAAACTTTTGTGATTATTTCTATTGGAGAGGTTGTCGGTGATGGGAGTGTCCAGGAACCTTTTGAGGACGCCTGCCAGGGGCAACTTTATGTTGATTATTTCTAGTTCTTCACCTAGGAAGTTATATACATTATAATTTTTTTATTTGAAATTATACACATTATAATTATGGTGTGTTTGGACGACGGAATCATGAATCCACGAAATTTTTTTTTTTATTTCGGAAACTTTTTTTTCGAGCATCATTTTTTATTTGGAAAGAAAACGGTCTCTATCAAGTAAAAATGTTTTTATAAAATTTCAGTTTTCGGTATTTTTCGAGAAAAAAAAAACAAATTTCTCAGTAAAAAAACGGATTTGGAGGAAAAGCAGTTTTTAAGGGAAAATCTGTTTTCTGGAAAAAAAAATTGATATTCGAAAAAAAAAAACTTATCTGGGAAAAATCGATTTTCGGGCGAAAAATGGTTGTCCGAAAAATCAGATTTTTAGAAAAAATGATTTTTGGCGGAAAAAATAATTTTCGGAAAAAAATGATTTTTGAAAAAAAAAATTTTGAAAAATAAAAATATTTTTGAAATTTAAAATAATTATTTTGCAGAAGGAAATATTTTTTCTTTGATTTTAAGTTTGAAATTTAGATTTATTAATCTAAAACCCTAGCAAATCCTAGGGGTAGGTGAGATTTTGGTCCATTACAAATTTTGGAATTAGGAATCCTTAGAATTCGCGAGTCCTAGGATTCTTGGTGCCAAACAGACCAAGGATTCATGATTCCTACCAAATCTCACTTTTGATAAGAATCCTACTTAAAAATCCTGCAACCAAATTCAACATTAGTGTATAGTGTATTGAATCTTACTTGTTTTTAACAAAAAGTCAATAAGAAGGTGAAAGGTGGGCGTTAATGTGTCACCAACTGATGTTTCTCCCTCCTCTTCACCACCCCTGCCATGGGCTCAGACCACCATTTCTATCTCTCTCTTCTCCGCTTTGCTCTTGCAGAAGGTTTAGTCAAATGGACTGGTGCCCCAAGCTCGACCCATTTTCTCGGGTTAGACTAGCCATGGGTTTGCACCGACTGGTCTAAAATATTATGATGACCATAGTGGACGGTGACTTACTTAGTTTGTGACCTATTGAAGAATATTATGAGTTCAAAAGAAACTTAAAAGAAAGCATGTGGCTGGGGCGGCCCCTGAACTAGCACGGGCCTAGACTGAGGCTATGATATCTGTTCTAAGGGTCGGTCCGATCGGTGTGTAGACGGATTGGGTCAGTTCAGTTGCGGGTGTCGTGTCCCCATCTCGTTAATAACCGAGGTGGAAGGGCTGACCGCTAATAAATCAAGGTGAAATGTAACTCCCAAACCCGTCCCATTTAAAGACGAGTTTCTTCAAATCCGTCGACTGATTAACCGAATTTACTAACTATACTTATTTGTTTCGGAATATAACTTTTATTATATATAATTACATGATAAATTAAAATTTTAGTGAAAAAAATACAAGTAATTAATTTAACTAAATTGTTACAATCTTATACAGTACTTTTATTATAAATTACTTATTTGTAAATTATTGTAAAAGACTAAAAGCTCTTCTTTTCCACATAGAATACCACAAGAAAAAGGTCAGTTAAACTGGAAAGTAGAAAGTATATAAAATTTAGTAGTTGAGGTAATTAGAAATCAATGTTATTTAGTAATTCTCCATATTTTCGAAAAGAGTTTCTAATTCTTATTAAATTATGAAATTACTATTAATCAGAAGTAGTATAGGATTAGGAAGAAAGATTATACTACTACTACTACTACTATATAAATAGACATAACTCTTCCAAGTTTTCTCAACTCATCAGCCTCAATATCAATCTTCTCTCTTGAGTATTCAGTAACACTTACTCTATCAACAATGTCAAACGGAAGCAGTTGGGTAGACCCAATAAAACAAGATTGGGAACCAGTTGTTTTTACCACAAAACGTAAACCCACTGATCGTAAAGCAGTCACAAGAGCTCTTCAAACAGGAAACCAAGTCGAAACCGTTAAGAAATTCGACGGTGGTTCAAACAAGAAACCCACATCTGGTCCCATTGTAAACGCTAGAAAATTAGATGAAGCAGGTGAAGCGGCCGCTTTAGATCGTGTATCGAGTGAGGTGAAACTAGCGATTCAGAAAGCAAGGTTAGGAAAAAAGATGAGTCAGGCCGAGTTGGGTAAGCAAATTAATGAAAGAGCTCAAGTTGTTCAAGACTATGAAAGTGGAAAAGCTGTTCCTAATCAAGCTGTCTTGGCTAAGATGGAACGAATTTTGGGTGTTAAACTTAGGGGTAAAATTGGAAAATAAGTCATCCATACAATAAGTTGTAGGAGTATTTTTCTTTTTTTAGTTTTGATTTTCTTTTTCTTCCACACTTTGTTTGTTACGAATTATATTAGTACTTCATATTAATGGATTTATATGAATGTCCTTAAATATGAAGAGAAGTTTGCGAGGGAAAGATGTGCTTCTTACACTTATCAAAG
The DNA here is from genome assembly GCF_041429995.1 of Eschscholzia californica. Classification (NCBI taxonomy): domain Eukaryota; kingdom Viridiplantae; phylum Streptophyta; class Magnoliopsida; order Ranunculales; family Papaveraceae; genus Eschscholzia; species Eschscholzia californica. Next base: position 45,161,284 of record NW_028238472.1, on the reverse strand, counting down.
GCGCGAATAACAGTTTTAGTGTGTGAATAAAATTTTCCCACAAAAATTGGTTGCACCGGATGGGGGTGTCTTTAGAACTTCCCAACACGTTGAAAGCCATAAGGCCCATCAGCCCATATAATTTGAATAAGGAGTGGTCGTCTTTCTGCAATCCTGACCGTCAGATTGAATCAAAATTCTCACGTCAAGAACCTTCCAGAAACCCAATGACAACCTTCCACTTCAAAATAACAAAAATCAAGCACAGAACCTTCTAGGCTTTCTTTTTTCTCTTATAAAAATCCCATTTCTCATCCTAAATTTTCCCATTACCAATCTTTGATCATTTGCAGTATTTACTTTCTCTCTCTAAAATTCAATCCAAATTACATACCCTTTTTCTCTCTCTAGAATCTTAAGAATGCCTAGCAGATTTCCAGGACCAGTATCTCAAGATTGGGAACCAGTAGTTCTTCACAAATCAAGACCCAAAGCTCAAGATCTTCGTGACCCAAAAGTTGTTAATCAAGCTCTACGAACCGGTGGTCCAGTTCTAACGGTGAAGAAATTTGATGGTGGTTCGAACAAGAAAACGGTTGGTCCGGTGGTAAATGCAAAGAAACTGGATGAAGCGGCTGAACCGGCCGCTTTAGATCGTGTTTCAACTGAGGTGAAACTGGCGATTCAGAAAGCGAGGTTAGGGAAGAAGATGAGTCAGGCCGATTTGGCTAAGCAAATTAATGAAAGACCTCAAGTAGTACAGGAATATGAAAGTGGGAAAGCTGTTCCTAATCAAGCTGTGTTGGCAAAGATGGAAAAAGTTTTGGGGGTTAAACTTAGGGGTAAAATTGGGAAATGAAAAATGTTTTATGTGGAACATTGTGTTTGTTAGAAATATAGTGTTGGATATATTAGAGGGTGTGTTTCCTGTGTCTGATGTCTTGAAAAATGATATGTAGTTAAAAAAAATCAATGGATGTAGTTTGTTTGTGATACTAGTTATTGTCCATCATTTCTTTTTCAAATTCTATAGGAAAATAGTAAAAGAGGATATAAAAATAGATCTATTACGGCTTTAAACAAGAATCAACTGCTTTTGATGAGAACTAATACATAACTTAGTTGAGTTAAAGAAGAGATTATAATAGGGGATATTTTAGAAGAAAACAATAAACAAAATGATTTGAAATAGAATTACAAGTATTATCTTTCAAATGATTAATAAATTTTTTTTTTATTTTTTTGAAGCCAAGCGAAACATTTCTGTTCATAAGTGATAAAATCACGATTTTACATGGACGATAATTCTTATTCTCTCCTCTAAAAATTTTATGAAAGTTACGTACCTTTAAATGCAAAGTATCTAAAGGTCGACAAAAAGATCCTAAAGATCGTGAAAAGAGAGACCCTAAAGGTCTGACAAATACTACAATAATAATAATAAAAGAACCACCGCCGCTATCACCGGAAAATCGTCGTAGTCACCAGAAAACCGCAATCGTCATCGGAGAACCGCCTTCGTCACCGGAAAACCGCCGTCGTCACCAGAAAAACCGCCGCCATTACCAAAGTATACTGAAAAACTAAATAATCTTCCTCTCGCCGGACCATCACCACCACCACTGCCCTGAGCCCTCCATAATGACACACCACTATGACTAAACCACCATAACCCACACAAAGATCAAATAACCCATCACCACCACCACCACCATTAAAACTCTCTTTGTTCCAATACCCCACACTACCACCACCACCACCACAAATCCTCTTTGTTCCAATACTCCACACTGCAACCGCCACCACAAAAATACGACTCCACCACCATCACCATTAAAATACTGACATCTCCTTCACATCTCCACACAACCATCTTCACCTACAAACAGGAACCATCCCTAACCACCATCCAAACCCCATCACCCCTGCCTCTAAAGCACCACTAGATTTGAGGCCTAAACCCCCTCTCAGAACACCACCATAGCTCGATCAATCAGGAATTTAAGAGAGAAAAAGAGAAAGAAAACGCAAAAAAAGAAAGCATAAGAGGAAGATCCGGCGAAGGGAGATCCCTCGCTCTAAAACTCAATTGTTTTTCCATTGCTCATTGGGAAACAACCAAATATTCTAAGAGCAACTCCAATGTATAGGGGGCTGGGGCTCCCAATTTGAATTTGGGAGCCCCAGCCCCCAGCCCCTTGCCTCCAACCCGGGAGCCCCATGCTCCCGGGCTCCCAGCCCCCAAAATATGGCCGTTGGGAGCTCCAACGGCCATATTTGGGGTGGATCCCCTAAAAAGGGGATCCACCCCACTTCATTTTAATTTTTTTAATTTTTTTTAATTTTTTTTTTAAACTAATTTTTTTTCTAATCTTCTTATTATTTTAAATACTTCATTTTTAAGTATTTTTCTCTAATTTTTTATTTTTTTTATTTTTTTTGTGTTTATCTTTCTTGAATAATATCACATTTTAATTCATAGTCGAAATCTAATAATTTATAGTCGAAATTTAAAATCAAAATTTCGCACACGTATATTATTTTGATTTGGGAGCCCCGGTTGGGAGCCCGACGTTGGAATCGAGAAAAGCCCCGGGGATCCCAAAGTTCAAGGGCTCCCAAAATTGGGAGCCCGAGCCCCACATTGGAGTTGCCCTAAATCATATAACTATATTTGGTTAACAGGATAGAATGTAAATTTAACTTTTTGATTTGGTCAAGAATGTATAGAAATTGGTTGTATGTAATTATTTGATTGAATATTCAGAGGGAAAGAGAACACCAAACAGTCAACACTCCTTGGTTGGAATGGTAAGAGGTATAGTCTTCCATTCTAGAGGTCAAGGGTTCGAGACACGCTGAACAATTCAAAAAAAAAAAAAAAAAAAAAAAAAAAGAGAACACCAAACAAACTATAACCTAACCCTAACCCAGATTGGATTTTTTTTTAGAGTCTCACTAACCCAGATTGGGTTTTTTCTGAGAGACTAACCCAGATTGGACTAAGAACCCATAGTTAGGGTAGAAATATTTTAAGTTTGGCGGGAGATAGTTCTTCATCTCCCTCCCTTTTTTACTATTTTTTCGTAACCCTTTTCATCTTCTCTCTTCAAATCAAAACCCTCATTCTTCCCTTCTCTTCCCCACTTCTTCACTCTCTATTCTCTTCTTCAACTTGAAACAGTTTGACCCTTTTCTTCTTCACGGACATGGCGGAAAAGGGCGGGAGAGAGAAATCTCCGAAGAAAATGGAAAAAGAAAAAGAGGGGTTTCTTAGAGATGAAGTTCCTATTGATGAAAAATCAGAAACTGTTTCCATTTCTTCTCTTTCGGAATCTCAACTTGCTCGTCGTCGACTTCGTCAACGTTGGGAATTAGCTTCTGTTCTTAATTTCTTACATGTAAAGATTGATTCTTGTATTTTTCTTTTCATGGGTTGTTTTGATAAATTAGGTTTATTGATTTTATATCTGTTTGTTTTTCTTGAAGGTTTTTAAGTCTGTGATTGAGATCAATCTAGACATGTCGGCTGAAGATATTGAAACGGCTCTTATTAACCCTAACAATATTCTGACACAGCTTCATATTTCTTTATTGAAGGTGAACTTCTATTTTTATTAGTATCATATTTGAAGATTACCCTAGTTTGATTTATTCACTTTGTTCTCAAATCTTAAGTTTAGAAGCATTCTACTAGTACATGTGATTTTCTCAAGTTACTTGATAAGTTTTCGGCAAATGACGGTATACAAAGCACATTCCACTATTTGTGGTGGGTTTCTGGTTTGAAACCAAAATCTCTCAAGGGAAAGAGTTGATTATGAACTTTTGCAGCCATTTTTAGATCCTGGGACGTTCTCCACTTTAAATGTTATGGAATGCTCGTATATACTTCTTGTTAGATGTAAGATTCCAGGGAAAATGTAGCGTGTTGATCTGTCCGTGTCAATAGAACTCTGTTAGTATAACTGTGTCAATGTGGCGAATACAAGGTGATTAAAGTTAGCGTTAGAATATGGGAACTTCGGTGCTCTATGATTTCTTCTTTCTAAGTGTAAGGTTAACGAATTAAAGTCTGTTACTCCAGTAGACCAGAAGCATGTTTTCGAGCAAGCTTGAGTTACATAGGGTTAAGCTTGCTTTATGATTTGTCAGAGGGGTTGGACTTATATCATTAAGTTCTTATTGTTTCCTTCAGTAAGTGTTTTTTTTAATTAATCTGATTTCCTAACAGTAGCATCCGTTGAGAAATATAAGATAGTAGCAACTAGCAAGTCTGATTTTAAGTATTATACGCTGGGGTAGTAATGAGGTACCCCTTGCATATGGCACTTAATACAGATTCGCTCTTTCTGAGGCAATGTTTACTTTTTTTTTTTTTTTTTATGCCTTCATTGTAGCTAAAACCTAAGAGAAAATAGGAATTATGCATGTAACATGTAGGTCCGCAGATACTGGTTGTCATTGAAATCCTCTCATCCATTTATATTTGCACGAATGATCTGCATTCTCAGGCATTGAAAATATTTCAAAACAATTAACATGTCATAGTCCATAGTGTACTTCCTCTGTAATGGTGAATGAGATATTTAAATATTTTTTTTCAACCTATGTTTAATTTGAGCTTATATATTCTTATCAGGGGATACCGCCTGTGAACAAGAATTTGTCTGTCTCTGATGCATGGATTACAATACTGTGCAAGAAACTTGCAATGTGGTGGCCATGGGTAGGTTATTCTGGCACAAAGTTTATTTTATCGAGTTCCCCCTTTCTTGAATTTTTATGCGATTAAATTGACTTTGGAGCAGATGGCCGAAGGAGAGATTCCACTATCTGCTGCAGCCTCTGGGTAAGCATGGATCACTCTTTCTTTTTAGTACTGATATTGGTTTGTCATGCAACTTGAGTCCGCAATAGGCATCTGTTTGTCTTATTGTATTGATTTTGCAGAGAGGAGATATCTAAGTACAAGGACCTTGATCCAACAGTTCGTCTAGTAATTCTAAAAGCGCTATGCGAACTCCGTGCTCATGTAAATTAATCACTTTCTTTCTCTGTGGGTTTCATGTAGATATTATGGGTCCATGTGTGTGGGTTGTTGCTATATTGCTTGAAAAGATTATGTTTTCTGCGTAATGTAGATTTATATACCCTTGCTTATAATCCTCACCGAACTATGTAGTTATATCCCATTAATTTTTTTTTGACAGCAAGATGACGTAGTGAATTATATGAATGATGAAGTAAAAAATGGAACGGAACTTTCTACATTCAGAAAAGATAGGTTAGGTGAAGATGGAAAAGGAACTGTATACTGGTAAGTTTTTGGAGTCTAATTTGATCCTTCCTTTTTGGTATGGAACATTAGTAGCACACTTTATGCTAATCATTGTTGTACTTTCTTCTGTTCTTCATTCTGGTAAAGGTATGATGGAGATTCAAGTCTTGGTTATAGATTATATAAAGAAGTAACTGCAGTTGATTCATCTCCAACTCCATCTCCCTCACGGAAGAGAAAGGGACGATTTATACAACCAACTTACAATTTTAAATGGGAAACAGTGGCAACTAACCTTGAGGAATTTGTGCAAATAGCAGTAAGTTCCTCATGCTTGTATTTTGCTTGAAGGAAAACATCATTGTTTAGCCTTTTATTCTGGTCATGGCAGAATACACTCACTTCTAGCAACGTTGTGGCGGAAGTTTCTGTTGGGAAGGTTATTGAGAATGATATCTATCCTGTTCTTCTTAGGCTTCATAAGGTATGCTTTCTGCATCACCTTTCCCAAGTAGAAATAGAACCAATTTGTATAATTAGTAAACTTATATACTACGTATCCTCTTGACGGATTAGAAAAAAATCCTTTTGACAATACATATATCTATATTCCATTATCATTTGTTAACTATACTGCTACCTGTATTCTTTCACAGAAGAAAGAAATGGCACTGAAACGTCAGCAAAAGCAAGCTATGCTTTTGAATGGTTTCCTGAATTCTCATCAAACAGGATATTCTCGAACGCGGCGAAATCGTGGACCTGTCTGTTATACCTTTGGTATGTCCACATTTCTCTCTCCAAAGAAACAGAATCCATGATTTTTATCCATGATATAATTTCAAATAGATGCTCCAATATATTACTATTTCACTACTTCTAATTTTGTTAATAAACAATATGAAATTCCTAATGTTTCGCATTCCAAATCTATGGTATATTCTGCTGCAATTTGATTAAAACAATCAAGAATGAAAAATGAAGTGTTTTGAGTATGACTACGTGTCTGCGCTTTCAAATGTTATTTTATGCGACAAAAAGAGGAATATATGGTGTTCAGGATTCTAGAACATGAGTACGTTATTCTGTTGTTATTTCTTACTTGGGTAAATGATACTTCTTTATTTCTTAATTAAATATGAGTATACGACAATTAGCTTCCTTAAAGAAAACTTAGTTTGTCATTGCAGTAGAAGATAGAAACTTTCATTATAACGATTGATGATTCTCTCCAAAGTGTTCTACTGTTCTCTTCCTGCTATGTTAATGTTAGTATGTTACAATTTTATGAGTCCTTTGTCGTAAATAAATATCCCACACCTGAAATTTACCTTATCTCTTTTCATTAAGACAGAAGAATTGTGCAATATATGTATCACTCTTACGAGATAATATATACGTTCTCAATGTAGCCCCAAAAACGTATAACGTTGAACAAGTCGGTGGGTAGCTTAAATCATGTATCATAGCTTATGTTCCACTTCTTAGTTCTGCAATTAGGTTTCTAATTGGTTTTGTTTCGTACATGACGATCCAAAGTAGTAAACTAAATCAATTCGTTGACATTTATAAGTTTCAGATGCTTCATCTGTTTAAATTAACACAACTAATCGCTTTTGTAATCAAGCTACCCTCTGGCAGATTAGGGAACAGTTCATTTGAAATTATTTGGCTGTGAATGACCTCTCCCGCGTCCCTTTTTTCTCGCTATAATAAAGCATCTTCTTATCTTTGGCCCTTGAATTGCAGATGCGTATGATCGATCTATTAACGAAGCTATACAACTAAACAAGTAAGTTATGCTTAGCTATATTTCTGCAGTTCCGTTTCTATCTTTCTCATACTATGTTGTGATTCTCAGTCTAGAACTTTATACGATTTTGATAATTTCTCCCTAACTTGTGTTTGTTTGCATTGTGAACTAGGAAAATAAAGAGTACTCGCCAACAAAAAGAGCACGAAGACAAAGATAATGAACAGGAAGGCAAAAAGGGTGATTCGTCCGAGAACATGGAAAAAGATATAGATGACATCGATGATGCTAAGTTCCAAGGAGGAGGTGGATCAGATGACAGTAACGATCATAACTATGACAACAATATTAATGGAGAAGATGAAAACTGCAGCGGAAGTGACAAGGAAGATTCAAATGATAAAGAAAGTGATGGGAACTCTACCAACTCAGAGAAGGAAAACAACGGACATAGTCGTCAAACACGTCTAACAACTCGAAATCAGAAAAAGAGAGCTTTATTAACAAATGAAGTAGTAGGCTTACGTCGAAGTAAGAGGACAGCCACACATACTAATGCTGAAACCAGAAACCAAGTCGATACTAAGAAAACGTTGAGGGAGAGACCTGCTCCTAACACAATTCAGGTTGCTGCAGAAATTGTTTCAGACTCTGAAGACAAAGAGTAACTTGTAAGCATTTCACTCGTTAGGATGGTTGGGCTGGTTTTTTGATGGATTTATGGATAGAAGATAGTTGAAGCTGAAACTTATGAATGATCTTGAGATTTACAAAATGGTATTCTTCCTTGATTTTGTAATTTTGGCCAGGAAAACTTATGAACTATTTTGTATATGTGAATCTTGGAGGATAGGTTTTTTTCTTCAATAGATTGTCAAGTCGTAGATGTATAAATCTTGAATTTAATTTGGTTTAGGAAGCGAACATGTTTTAGTATTTTATCCTGAAATGGTGATCAACAAAGATGGGGTAATTTCTTTTGATTTGTCTAAATCTAAGTTTTTCGAGTCGGACTTGGACCCAGACTTATTTTCTATATCAGATAATGAGAACAAAAATTAACCACATTTGATCCTCTCAACTAATAATTTGAGTTTGAACCAACTAGTTGGTTTCTCCCGGCATTTTTTTTTCTCCTAATGGGTAAACCACTTGTATCAATACAGTGTAAATTTGGGTTATATAAATAATACAAAAAATAATAACATCAAAATGGTGGAAATTGAAAACAACAGTGAAGAAGATGTCTTTGGATTATTAGGCTATGTATCTGTACTAGCACTGTGGGCAACTCCAACTGATCCGAATTGGTAACCAGCAATAAAGGGATGAACGTTTTTAAGCACAGAAGAACTGGTGGTGGCATGACCGCTTACATAATCGCCGGCAAGTTGATTGAATTTCAATTTGTTGAAAACTTCAGCGACTAATCCAACTTCGGCGACGGATTTGAGGATATTTTCATGAACAGTAACGATTCAAAATCTCCGAATTTCACTAGTGAAGAACACCTCTTTATTACTACTCTTCAATGCATGAGAAGATTTAAGAAGTGTTTGAAGAGTAGTTCTAGGATTCGGATTATTATAGGTAATGTTTTTGAAGACCCTAGAATTTGTGTCCACTTTGATATGGGTAGTGATGTTTTTGTTTTTCAACTTAGTGTTAAAATCAACCAAAAATAATTCACCTTTCGTAGTTTGTGATGAAGTAATTGCGTAAATACCTATAGCTTCAACTTCTTCGTACGCTTCTTTTTTTTCTTGTTCTTCTTCTTCGTCGACTTGAACATCGTTGTGAGCGTCTTCTTCAACTTCTTCAACTTCTTCATACCCTTTTTTTTCTTTTTCCTCATGGAACGATAAAATAGGCGAGGGATATGGTTGACGTATTATTGTTTTGACGTTGTTCATCATATGTTGAATCTTAGCTAAATCGGATATCGATTGAACCGTTTCGGAAAAAGACGATTGTGGTGGTGGTGAATAGGAAAGAGAAGGTGATTGTGTTGGTGGTGGCGATGAATACGGTGGTGAATAATAAGAGTATGGAGGTGGTGGTGGTGAAATTTCTCTTACGGGTTCTCTTTCAATGTTCTCCCATTCGGCTTCGAAAGTTGTAGTAACTGTCGTAGGTGTAGAATAATAAGATGATTGAGGTGATGGTGAATAATAAGAGTACGGAGGTGGTGGTGGTGAAGAGGAATGTATCGGAGGTGGTGAATATGGTGGTGAATGCGTTGTTGAATACGGTGGTGGTGTATAACAAGAGTACGGAGGTGGTGGTGGTGGTGAGGATGGTGTCGGATAATAAGATGGAGGTGGTGGTGTAGGAAACACTGGTGGTGGTGACGGTTGGTATTGACGAAGAGACGGTTGTGGAGGGTTTTCTCGTACGGTTTCTCCCGGATTCCAATGATAATTGTACGAGTCGTTATTCGCATATAAACATGATGAGCATGAGCATCGATTCGTTATCTCTTGATGAGCATAATCTGGTTGATTATAATCTTCTTGCGGGATAGAATACGATCGATACTGATTTAACTGGTCTGGAAAAAAAAATTCAGAATCATTCACCTAAAACTTTGGTGGCTCTGAATACCACATAATGTAGAACGCCGCGGAATTTAAGAATAAAATAAACTAATACGAAGAACAATAAAATAACGATAAAGAACGATTAAATAACTTTAAATAACTGTAAACTTGATTAAACTTGATTGGGTTTTCTCTTCAACATCTAAAATAAAGACAGACTGGACCTCCTTTTATAGGATATTAAACTTTCCTAGATAGACTCAAACTGGACTTTCCAAAATAATAGAAATACTGAAATAATGCAACTTCCCAAATCTAGATTCATTATGAATCTTACTAAACTAGGACTCTTCTGAAAACTAATGACCTAGCCGACTAGACTATACGGCCAAGAGACTCGCGGGTTCACGGGCCCGGCCCAGATGTGCCTGCATCATTTTCTCTACTAACTGGTGTTATTGTTATGTCTTTCTCTCTCTTAATATGAAGATCTCTACTCCTAATCTTAATCCGACGATTCTCCATCCATCCCGCTCGATCATACTCTTTTTTTAACCTCTTGATCATTATATATCGACAACGCTGCCAAGCTCAAGATGGATGCTTTGGAGTCGTATAACTAGTGATGAGTAAGTTGTAAGTTCTCAAGTGAGATAAACGGTTGGTTATGGAGAAGTAATAAGTAAGTAATTGTTTATTATGAGAGTATGACTTGTGTTAAGGTGTTGGATTTTGGGTGCATGGGGTCACGTTTAGGGTCACATATGGGTCGTGAAGGCCACTGGTGTGGAAGAGATTTTTTTTTTATCTGGATGTATATCAAGGGGAGTGAACGAAGTTAATCTTGAGAGTAGACAACCAGATAATAATGCACAAATTTCTATAAAGAAAATCTTATTCTATCTTGCAATTAATGTAGAAAATTATGGTTTACATTCATAATTTGGAGTCAATTAGTGTCAAAATATTAGATGAGTTTATAATGATATTTACATGGACAATGTGTTTTGTTGTATAGAGCTGATTAATTTGAATAAGTCTTCAGACTTCACTTAAAACCCTCAAGCCAATAATCACTTGACACCCTCAAGCCCAGAGCCGTGTTTGAGGGGGGGCGGGCAGGGCGTCCGCCCTGGGCCCCCACCTCAAAAGGGCCCACTTTCTATTAAAGCGCCAGAGTAGTTATATAACTTACAATACCACCTTAATCATCTAATTACTAGTAGCTCCGTGGGAAGAGTGATTTTCCTCCATGTTTTTGACGCGGGTTCAAATCCTGATGGCTACATTTTTATTTTCTTTTGGATGAGAATATAACTGCTAAGTCAATCTCTATTTTTTGCTCCACTACACTTTGTCTTAACCATTCTTATATTAGGTGTATTTCATTAATTTTTGAACTGTTTTTAAAAAAATAGAAAGTTAAATGTTTTTTCACAAAAAAATAATAATACATAAATACACATGTGAATCACTGATGATTTTAATCATCTTACATTTTTTTCGATTTTGTGAACGTAATTTATTTATGTACGAACGGCCCTCAATTAAATTTCGCCCTGGGCCCTCAAATTCTCAACCACGGCTCTGCTCAAGCCAATAAAAGTTCTTCAATCAACTTGTCTAACTCATTTTCAACAAAAACAAACAATCACTTCAAACCCTCAAGCCAATAAAATTTTGAGGCATTTCAATTTTAGGGCCAAGAAAGGACCCACATTATGGGTTCTTGGAAAGGAAATTGGTTCCAACTTTGAATCAATACGGTGTACTTGGCTCTAAACAAGTTCATTACAACGTGTTGGTAGGAGGTGCATGTATCACATGCCATAGAGATGTCCTCACAAGAACAAATATGTCCAAAATTAAGCCAAATTTATGAGTTTGGTGAGAATTATATAAGATTTGAGAGGGGTGATGACAAAAGCACATAACTTTTTCTCTCATAATAAAATGAGATCCTAAATCATCAACTTGGAATCAGTTAAACATTTAACATTAGAAAACACTTTTACCACCAAATAAGAGTTTGATTGTAATTGACCTAAAGGTAGTAGTAGTAAGTTCACCACCGCTCATTCAGCAAAAAAAAAAAGTTCACCACCGCTAAAACAACAACATTGAAATTTATTTAGTAGCACCGTGGTCCATCTTCTTCCTCCTCAAAGAAGATCGAAAGCAACACACTCTTCTTCTCTCATCCTCCTCTTCCCATTCTGGATATCAGCACACCCATAATGGAAAATTATATGGGAGATGCTAGAGAGCCCAATTTTTTGGGCATTTTCTGATGTGGAATCAATAAAAGACAAGATTTTTTCAAAGTTTGACTACGGTGGGGACCGCTTTTATTTCTAAATGAGGAAATATGTCACCCTCTAAGTACCAATTTCTAAGTCACTCTATCATTGAAACCATCAGGAATTTCTTCAGGTTATTTATGGCTCGCCTTGGTAACCCCATGGGTTTTTTATTGCGCAGTTCCATTGGTCTCGGCACATCTCCTCTACGCCATATTTCGCCCTGAAAATCGTTTATAACAATAGTAACATAAGAACCATCTAGCAATAAACTTTTGTACAAGAAATAAGATAATATTTCAGACTTATCATGGGGTCATTTTCGGCAAACTATCGAGACAACTAGAAAGGATATTATATTCTGAAATAGATCCACTTCGAATTCTCGTAATAGTTGAAGTAAAAGACTTACTTCCAACCAAGTTCTTTCTCAGCTTTCTCAGTAGAGGCATAAACAGCAACGGCGTCACCAGGTCTTCGCGCGCACAGCTTGACCGGGATTTTCTAGAAATCAAGGAGAAGAAAATTCAGGTTTTGACAAAAAAGAAGAATAAATGGAGAATGAAAAGTTAAAGCCCAAACATTTGGAATATATATTTAGGGAAATGATAAAGTTACAAAAGATTTTGACAAAAAAAGGTTCTCAGCTGATGTGGCGGGTGTGGTTTCAAACTTTGACCAAATCTAGGTCGTTGAGAGATGAAAATCACAACCGCCACATCAGCTGGGAACCTTTTTTTGTCAAAATCTTTTGTGATTCTAGCATCTCTCTATTTTACCTTCCCAGATGCTTTCTCGAAAGCAGAAACCATTTCAAGCACCGAGGTTCCTTGCCCAGTTCCTAAGTTGTAAGCAGTACAACCTAAAACAAAGCATTCATTAAAACTTAAAACTCTTTTTTTTTCCAGGATTGTTAAAACCCATAGTTTGGTTGGGGTAAAGGATTGAAGTATCTAAGTAATATAATTTGAGAAATGATAGAGTGACTTAGAAATTGGTACTTAGAGGGTGACATATTTCCTCATTTAGAAATAAAAGCGGTCCTCACCGTAGACAAACTTTGAAAAAACCTTGTCTTTTATTGATTCCACATCAGCTGGGCATTAAAATGCCCAAAAAATTGGGCTCTCTAGCATCTCCCCTCCGTCTAACTCTTTTTCAACAAAAACAAACAATCACTTAAAACCCTCACGCCAATAAAATTTCCAGGCATTTCAATTTTAGGGCCAAGAAAGGACCCACATTATGATTTCTTGGAAAGGAAATTGGTTTCAACTTTGAGTCAATACTGTGTACTTCGCTCTAAACAAGTTCATTACAACGTGTTGGTAGGAGGTGCATGTATCACATGCCATAGAGATGTCCTCACAAGAACAAATATGTCAAAAATTAAGCCAAATTTATGAGTTTGGTGAGAATTATATAAGATTTGAGAGGGGTGATGACAAAAGCACATAACTTTTTCTCTCATAATAAAATGATCCTAAATCATCAACTTGGAATCAGTTAAACATTTAACATTAGAAAACACTTTTACCACCAAATAAGAGTTTGATTGTAATTGACCTAAAGGTAGTAGTAGTAAGTTTACCGCGGCAACAACATTGAAATTTATTTAGTAGCACCGTGGTCCATCTTCTTCCACCTCAAAGAAGATCGAAAGCAACGCACTCTTCTTCTCTCATCCTCCTCTTCCCATTATGGATATCAGCACACCCATAATTTGGGTAATAACATCAAGACAAGAGGTGAAGTCATATAAACGACAGCCAACTTCATGACCCTTGTCATAGCAATTTATCATGCCTTCCATTTCTTCCCGGATAACAACATAGTCATATTCGTTGGCCTCATTGTCATCAGCTAACTCCTTTGGGTCAAGGTCTGGTAGTGCACTAAACATACTACGTATGTAAAGATTATTTGCTCTATTTTTTGGGTCTTTCAGTAGGTTTTTACTTTTTATCTCAATCTGTTGAACAATAATAAATCTTAAATTAATCTTACTTCCGATATTAAAATTCAAAGAACCCCCAAAGTTAACACAAAAGATGATTCATTTCAAAACATAATTGTTACATAACAAAAAAGATAGAACCAAAGAAAGTTACTTCTTGTTTACATTCATAAAAACCTAACCCTAATATTAGCATTTAACCAAGACTACAACAAACCTATATTACCTTCATCAAGATATAAACCTTAAATGACCAAATCACCTAAGAACGGCTAAACTCACCAACGGCTTTAAGCCCTTCACTAGCAGCATGCTTTGCGAGTTGACCAGAAAGAACAAGACGAACTGCATACACAACTTCCCGAAAAGTTATAGTTTGCTTCTTGTTGTATCTAGCCAACCTAGATGATTCCTGAGCAAGTCTCTCAAAGATATCATTAATGAAACTGTTCACAATCCCCATAGCTTTGCTTGAAATTCCCATATGAGGATGAACTTGTTTCAAAATTTTGAAGATGTAAATCTTGTAAGTTTCAACTCTCTTCTTTGATTTCTTTTTCTTCTTGTCGGTTGAAACTCCGTCTTTGGTGGGTAGTTTCTTCTCAGCCTTAGGTTTCTTCTCTGCAACTGGGGCTTTCTCGGCCTTCTTCTCTTCGGTGGCTGGTTTCTTCTCGGCGGGCTTCTTCTCGACTTTGGGTGCCATTGTTTATAACTTGGAAAGAGAGAGAGAAAATAAAGGAGATTTCTAGAGAGAGAGAAAGGAAGATGTTTTGATGGTATTGTTGAGAAGAAACCATCTTCTTTTTAACGGGTGTTATTGTAAAAAAGACAAAATATTTTATTGTGTTTTAATATTAAAGGTATGGTGTTTACAACCGTTAGCTGTAAAGGGACAACATCAAATCAACATCAAATCAATTGTTTTTTTCAAACAATTGTTTTTTTCAAACAATTGTTTTTTTAATATGAAAGATATAAACAACCCGATTTTCTTAGTACTTGTCAGACTTTATTCTTTGTAATTTTTTCAGATAAGTCAAATCAATTGTTTTTTTTCAAACTATTGTTATTTTAATATGAAAGATATAAACAACCAGATTTTATTAGTACTTGTCAGACTTTATACTTTTTTATTTTTTCAGATAAGTCAAATCGATATTTTTTTATTTTTTTTGTACTTTTTAGAGAAGTCAAATCGATAGTTAAATTACGAAAGGACCGATTTTTTATTTTTTATTTTCAATTTTTCCATTGAAATCAATGGCTTAAATTAAATCTCGAATTTAGATTTTTTTTCTCTTTGATCTTTTTTGGAAGTCAGACTACGATCTACGTAAGTAGTTACATTTGGCACTTGATACATCATACTGCCCACTCAAACACTCACAAAACCGTATCTATATCCCAACTAGACAATGGCCTAAAACCCAACAACATTATTTACACCCTAATAATCTCAATTTAAATAACCAAAGATTTCTTCCAAAGATTTCTTCTTCTCTGGGATTCGAACCTAGGACCTCTGAGGCTTTCTGGAGTTTATGTCAACACCTTGGAACCACTTGGGCTACCAATTGTTGACCTTTAATTGAACTTTTAGACTTATATAACATTTATACTTATTCTAAACAACAATCCTTCTTCTAAACATTCCTTCTTCTTTCAAAAACTTAGTTTTTCTTTCTTTTTCATCAAATAACTTCAAGTTCTTCCATAAGGTATGTAAAGGATACAACATAAACTATGTGATCCTTATATTTCTAACATTTCATGCATAAGTTATAAAACTACCCTAAGATGGTCAGTGGCGACTGCACCAGAAGCAGGCCACCAGTTAGATCAGACAGCTCTAGTGGCACCCCAAGTGGGCATAACTTGTCTTGTTTGTCCGATTATGGTTGTGTCTTTGTTGTTTAAACTTCATGTTGTAATCCACATTAGCCTATGGGCCTTTATATGAAGTTTGATTTCCAAAAAAAAAAAAAAAAACATTTCATACATGTCTTGTATTTCCAACATCTTTATGTTATTTTATTTGAAATGTTTTATTTCTTTTACTTTGTAGATTAGATAACATACATGGAGGATGTACGTGGAAAGTCTATAGTTGTACAAGAGTCGGATGATGATTTACAGGTAGAAGAAGATTTTGATGGAAGTGAAAAAGACGTGGATAGTTCAGAGGATTTAAGAACGACCCCCCAATATGGACCACAATACGATGATTCGGTAATGTTTTTCTAATCGAATATTTTTTCGGTTATTTATTTTGAAGTTCACAACATGAAACTCTATAAGATCTTTTTTTTGTAGAATATTGGTGGTCCATCTGAGATCTTGGCTACTCAAGAAAGCATTGATGCATCATCAATTCAAGGGAACAATTATTTTAATAAACATACAGACAATATGCTCATTTTGATCCTAATGGAAGTGTGATTGTTTCTATATTATATCGATACATAGACTAAAACCCATTTGGATTCAATCTGAGAAGTAGGTATTTGTCAGACTCCAATTTACTAATTACAAGTTCGGTTTTCTTCCAGTAACCCACATAATCAAGTCGTCAATCTCCCTCCATATAAAACAGTCGTCAATTCACTAGCAGCATGCTTTGCGAGTTGACCAGAAAGAACAAGACGAACTGCATACGCAACCTCCCGAAAAGTTATTGTTTGCTTTTTGTTGTATCTAGCCAACCTAGATGATTCCTGAGAAGTCTCTCAAAGATATCATTAATGAAACTGTTCACAATCCCCATAGCTTTGCGTGAAATTCCCATAAGAGGATGAACTTGTTTCAAAATTTGAAGATGTTAATATTGTAAGTTTCAACTCTCTTCTTTGATTTCTTTTTCTTCTTGTCGGTTGAAACTTCGTCTTTGGTGGGTAGTTTCTTCTCAACCTTAGGTTTCTACTCTGCAACTGGGGCTTTCTCGACCTTCTTCTCTTCGGTGGCTGGTTTCTTCTCGGCGGGCTTCTTCTCGGCTTTGGGTGCCATTGTTAATAACTTGGAAAAAGAAAGAGAAAATAAAGGAGATTTCTAGAGAGAGAGAGAAAGGAAGATGTTTTGATGGTAGTGTTGAGAAGAAACCATCTTCCTTTTAACGGGTGGTATTGTAAAAAAGACAAAATATTTTATTGTGTTTTAATATTAAAGGTATGGTGTTTCATACCGTTAGCTGTAAAGGGACAACATCAAATCAACATCAAATCAATTGTTTTTTTCAAACAATTGTTTTTTTAATATGAAAGATATAAACAACCAGATTTTCTTAGTACTTGTCAGACTTTTTTCTTTGTAATTTTTTCAGATAAGTCAAATCAATTGTTTTTTTTTCAAACTATTGTTTTTTAATATGAAAGATATAAACAACCAGATTTTATTAGTACTTGTCAGACTTTATACTTTTTTATTTTTTCAGATAAGTCAAATCGATACTTTTTTATTTGTACTTTTTAGAGAAGTCAAATCTTAAATTACGAAAGGACCGGTTTTTTATTTTTTATTTTCAATTTTGCCATTGAAATCAATGGCTTAAATTAAATCTCGAATTTAGATTTTTTTTTTCTCTTTGATCTTTTTTGGAAGTCAGACTACGATCTACGTAAGTAGTTACATTTGGCACTTGATACATCATACTGCCCACTCAAACACTCACAAAACCGGATCTATATCCCAACTAGACAATGGCCTAAAGCCCAACAACATTATTTACACCCTAATAATCTCAATTTAAATAACCAAAGATTTCTTCCAAAGATTTCTTCTTCTCTGGGATTCGAACCTAGGACCTCTGAGGCTTTCTGGAGTTTATGTCAACACCTTGAAACCACTTGGGCTACCAATTGTTGACCTTTGATTGAACTTTTAGACTTATATAACATTTATACTTATTCTAAACAACAATCCTTCTTCTAAACATTCCTTCTTCTTTCAAAAACTTAGTTTTTCTTTCTTTTTCATCAAATAACTTCAAGTTCTTCCATAAGGTATGTAAAGGATACAACATAAACTATGTGATCCTTATATTTCTAACATTTCATGCATAAGTTATAAAACTACCCTAAGATGGTCAGTGGCGACTGCACCAGAAGCAGACCACCAGTTAGATCAGACAGCTCTAGTGGCACCCCAAGTGGGCATAACTTGTCTAGTTTGTCCGATTATGGTTGTGTCTTTGTTGTTTAAACTTCATGTTGTAATTCTCATTAGCCTATTGGCCTTTATATGAAGATTGATTTCCAAAAAAAAAAAAACATTTCATACATGTCTTGTATTTCCAACATCTTTATGCTATTTTATTTGAAATGTTTTATTTCTTTTACTTTGTAGATTAGATAACATACATGGAGGATGTACGTGGAAAGTCTATAGTTGTACAAGAGTCGGATGATGATTTAGAGGTAGAAGAAGATTTTGATGGAAGTGAGAAAGACGTGGATAGTTCAGAGATTAGTTCAGGGGATTTAAGAACGACCCCCCCAATATGGATCACAATACGATGATTCGGTAATGTTTTTCTAATCGAATATTTTTTCGGTTATTTATGTTGAAGTTCATAACATGTAACTCTATAACATCTTTTTTTTTGTAGAATATTGGTGGTCCATCTGAGATGTTGGCTACTCAAGAATGCATTGATGCATCATCATTTCAAGGGAACAATTATTTTAATAAACATACAGACAATATGCTCATTTTGATCCTAATGGAAGTGTGATTGTTTCTATATTATATCGATACATAGACTAAAACCCATTTGGATTCAATCTGAGAAGTAGGTATTTATCAGACTCCAATTCACTAATTACAAGTTCGGTTTTCTTCCAGTAACCCACATAATCAAGTCGTCAACCTCCCTCCATATAAAACAGTCGTCAATTCACTAGCAGCATGCTTTGCGAGTTGACCAGAAAGAACAAGACGAACTGCATACGCAACCTCCCGAAAAGTTGTAGTTTGCTTTTTGTTGTATCTAGCCAACCTAGATTATTCCTGAGCAAGTCTCTCAAAGATATCATTAATGAAACTGTTCACAATCCCCATAGCTTTGCGTGAAATTCCCATAAGAGGATGAACTTGTTTCAAAATTTTGAAGATGTAAATCTTGTAAGTTTCAACTCTCTTCTTTGATTTCTTTTTCTTCTTGTCGGTTGAAACTCCGTCTTCGGTGGGTAGTTTCTTCTCAGCCTTAGGTTTCTTCTCTGCAACTGGGGCTTTCTCGGCCTTCTTCTCTTCGGTGGCTGGTTTCTTCTCGGCGGGCTTCTTCTCGGCTTTGGGTGCCATTGTTTATAACTTGGAAAAAGAGAGAGAAAATAAAGGAGATTTCTAGAGAGAGAGAAAGGAAGATGTTTTGATGGTAGTGTTGAGAAGAAACCATCTTCCTTTTAACGGGTGGTATTGTAAAAAAGACAAAATAATTTATTGTGTTTTAATATTAAAGGTATGGTGTTTACAACCGTTAGCTGTAAAGGGACAACATCAAATCAACATCAAATCAATTGTTTTTTTCAATCAATTGTTTTTTTAATATGAAAGATATAAACAACTAGATTTTCTTAGTACTTGTCAGACTTTATTCTTTGTAATTTTTTCAGATAAGTCAAATCAATTGTTTTTTTCTAACTATTGTTTTTTTAATATGAAAGATATAAACAACCAGATTTTATTAGTACTTGTCAGACTATATACTTTTTTATTTTTTCAGATAAGTCAAATCGATATTTTTTAATTTTTTTTGTACTTTTTAGAGAAGTCAAATCGATAGTTAAATTACGAAAGGACCGATTTTTTATTTTTTATTTTCAATTTTTCCATTGAAATCAATGGCTTAAATTAAATCTCGAATTTAGATTTTTTTTCTCTTTGATCTTTTTTGGAAGTCAGACTACGATCTACGTAAGTAGTTACATTTGGCACTTGATACATCATACTGCCCACTCAAACACTCACAAAACCGGATCTATATCCCAACTAGACAATGGCCTAAAACCCAACAACATTATTTAGACCCTAATAATCTTAATTTAAATAACCAAAGATTTCTTCCAAAGATTTCTTCTTCTCTGGGATTCGAACCTAGGACCTCTGAGGCTTCCTGGAGTTTATGTCAACACCTTGGAACGACTTGGGCTACCAATTGTTGACCTTTGATTGAACTTTTAGACTTATATAACATTTATACTTATTCTAAACAACAATCCTTCTTCTAAACATTCCTTCTTCTTTCAAAAACTTAGTTTTTCTTTCTTTTTCATCAAATAACTTCAAGTTCTTCCATAAGGTATGTAAAGGATACAACATAAACTATGTGATCCTTATATTTCTTACATTTCATGCATAAGTTATAAAACTACCCTAAGATGGTCAGTGGCGACTGCACCAGAAGCAGGCCACCAGTTAGATCAGACAGCTCTAGTGGCACCCCAAGTGGGCATAACTTGTCTTGTTTGTCCGATTATGGTTGTGTCTTTGTTGTTTAAACTTCATGTTGTAATTCTCATTAGCCTATTGGCCTTTATATGAAGTTTGATTTCCAAAAAAAAAAAGAAAACATTTCATACATGTCTTGTATTTCCAACATCTTTATGTTATTTTATTTGAAATGTTTTATTTCTTTTACTTTGTAGATTAGATAACATACATGGAGGATGTACGTGGAAAGTCTATAGTTGTACAAGAGTCGGATGATGATTTACAGGTAGAAGAAGATTTTGATGGAAGTGAAAAAGACGTGGATAGTTCAGAGGATTTAAGAACGACCCCCCAATATGGACCACAATACGATGATTCGGTAATGTTTTTCTAATCGAATATTTTTTCGGTTATTTATTTTGAAGTTCACAACATGTAACTCTATAACATCTTTTTTTTGTAGAATATTGGTGGTCCATCTGAGATCTTGGCTACTCAAGAAAGCATTGATGCATCATCAATTCAAGGGAACAATTATTTTAATAAACATACAGACAATATGCTCATTTTGATCCTAATGGAAGTGTGATTGTTTCTATATTTTATCGATACATAGACTAAAACCCATTTGGATTCAATCTGAGAAGTAGGTATTTGTCAGACTCCAATTTACTAATTACAAGTTCGGTTTTCTTCCAGTAACCCACATAATCAAGTCGTCAATCTTCCTCCATATAAAACAGTCGTCAATTCACTAGCAGCATGCTTTGCGAGTTGACCAGAAAGAACAAGACGAACTGCATACGCAACCTCCCGAAAAGTTGTAGTTTGCTTCTTGTTGTATCTAGCCAACCTAGATGATTCCTGAGCAAGTCTCTCAAAGATATCATTAATGAAACTGTTCACAATCCCCATAGCTTTGCGTGAAATTCCCATAAGAGGATGAACTTGTTTCAAAATTTTGAAGATGTAAATCTTGTAAGTTTCAACTCTCTTCTTTGATTTCTTTTTCTTCTTGTCGGTTGAAACTCCGTCTTTGGAGGGTAGTTTTTTCTCAGCCTTAGGTTTCTTCTCTGCAACTGGGGCTTTCTCGGCCTTCTTCTCTTCGGTGGCTGGTTTCTTCTCGGCGGGCTTCTTCTCGGCTTTGGGTGCCATTGTTTATAACTTGGAAAAAGAGAGAGAAAATAAAGGAGATTTCTAGAGAGAGAGAGAAAGGAAGATGTTTTGATGGTAGTGTTGAGAAGTAACCATCTTCCTTTTAACGGGTGGTATTGTAAAAAAGACAAAATATTTTATTGTGTTTTAATATTAAAGGTATGGTGTTTCATACCGTTAGCTGTAAAGGGACAACATCAAATCAATTGTTTTTTTCAAACAATTGTTTTTTTAATATGAAAGATATAAACAACCAGATTTTCTTCTTACTTGTCAGACTTTATTCTTTGTAATTTTTTCAGATAAGTCAAATCAATTGTTTTTTTTCAAACTATTGTTTTTTAATATGAAAGATATAAACAACCAGATTTTATTAGTACTTGTCAGTACTTTATACTTTTTTATTTTTTCAGATAAGTTAAATCGATACTTTTTTATTTGTACTTTTTAGAGAAGTCAAATCTTAAATTACGAAAGGACCGATTTTTTATTTTTTATTTTCAATTTTTCCATTGAAATCAATGGCTTAAATTAAATCTCGAATTTAGATTTTCTTTCTCTTTGATCTTTTTTGGAAGTCAGACTACGATCTACGTAAGTAGTTATATTTGGCACTTGATACATCATACTGCCCACTCAAACACTCACAAAACCGGATCTATATCCCAACTAGACAATGGCCTAAAGCCTAACAACATTATTTACACCCTAATAATCTCAATTTAAATAACCAAAGATTTCTTCCAAAGATTTCTTCTTCTCTGGGATTCGAACCTAGGACCTCTGAGGCTTTCTGGAGTTTATGTCAACACCTTGGAACCACTTGGGCTACCAATTGTTGACCTTTGATTGAACTTTTAGACTTATATAACATTTATACTTATTCTAAACAACAATCCTTCTTCTAAACATTCCTTCTTCTTTCAAAAACTTAGTTTTTCTTTCTTTTTCATCAAATAACTTCAAGTTCTTCCATAAGGTATGTAAAGGATACAACATAAACTATGTGATCCTTATATTTCTAACATTTCATGCATAAGTCATAAAACTACCCTAAGATGGTCAGTGGCGACTGCACCAGAAGCAGGCCACCAGTTAGATCAGACAGCTCTAGTGGCACCCTAAGTGGGCATAACTTGTCTTGTTTGTCCGATTATGGTTGTGTCTTTGTTGTTTAAACTTCATGTTGTAATTCTCATTAGCCTATTGGCCTTTATATGAAGTTTGAGTTCCAAAAAAAAAAGTAAACATTTCATACATGTCTTGTATTTCCAACATCTTTGTGTTATTTTATTTGAAATGTTTTATTTCTTTTACTTTGTAGATTAGATAACATACATGGAGGATGTACGTGGAAAGTCTATAGTTGTACAAGAGTCGGATGATGATTTAGAGGTAGAAGAAGATTTTGATGGAAGTGAAAAAGACGTGGATAGTTCAGAGGATTTAAGAACGACCCCCCAATATGGACCACAATACGATGATTCGGTAATGTTTTTCTAATCGAATATTTTTTCGGTTATTTATTTTGAAGTTCACAACATGTAACTCTATAACATCTTTTTTTTGTAGAATATTGGTGGTCCATCTGAGATGTTGGCTACTCAAGAAAGCATTGATGCATCATCAATTCAAGGGAACAATTATTTTAATAAACATACAGACAATATGCTCATTTTGATCCTAATGGAAGTGTGATTGTTTCTATATTATATCGATACATAGACTAAAACCCTTTTTGATTCAATCTGAGAAATAGGTATTTGTCAGACTCCAATTTACTAATTACAAGTTCGGTTTTCTTCCAGTAACCCACATAATCAAGTCGTCAATCTCCCTCCATATAAAACAGTCGTCAATTCACTAGCAGCATGCTTTGCGAGTTGACCAGAAAGAACAAGACGAACTGCATACGCAACCTCCCGAAAAGTTGTAGTTTGCTTCTTGTTGTATCTAGCCAACCTAGATGATTCCTGAGCAAGTCTCTCAAAGATATCATTA
This sequence comes from Eschscholzia californica, assembly GCF_041429995.1. Classification (NCBI taxonomy): domain Eukaryota; kingdom Viridiplantae; phylum Streptophyta; class Magnoliopsida; order Ranunculales; family Papaveraceae; genus Eschscholzia; species Eschscholzia californica. The sequence continues at coordinate 45,137,898 of NW_028238472.1, read as the reverse complement.
ATGAAACTGTTCACAATCCCCATAGCTTTGCGTGAAATTCCCATAAGAGGATGAACTTGTTTCAAAATTTTGAAGATGTAAATCTTGTAAGTTTCAACTCTCTTCTTTGATTTCTTTTTCTTCTTGTCGGTTGAAACTCCGTCTTTGGAGGGTAGTTTTTTCTCAGCCTTAGGTTTCTTCTCTGCAACTGGGGCTTTCTCGGCCTTCTTCTCTTCGGTGGCTGGTTTCTTCTCGGCGGGCTTCTTCTCGGCTTTGGGTGCCATTGTTTATAACTTGGAAAAAGAGAGAGAAAATAAAGGAGATTTCTAGAGAGAGAGAGAAAGGAAGATGTTTTGATGGTAGTGTTGAGAAGTAACCATCTTCCTTTTAACGGGTGGTATTGTAAAAAAGACAAAATATTTTATTGTGTTTTAATATTAAAGGTATGGTGTTTCATACCGTTAGCTGTAAAGGGACAACATCAAATCAATTGTTTTTTTCAAACAATTGTTTTTTTAATATGAAAGATATAAACAACCAGATTTTCTTCTTACTTGTCAGACTTTATTCTTTGTAATTTTTTCAGATAAGTCAAATCAATTGTTTTTTTTCAAACTATTGTTTTTTAATATGAAAGATATAAACAACCAGATTTTATTAGTACTTGTCAGTACTTTATACTTTTTTATTTTTTCAGATAAGTTAAATCGATACTTTTTTATTTGTACTTTTTAGAGAAGTCAAATCTTAAATTACGAAAGGACCGATTTTTTATTTTTTATTTTCAATTTTTCCATTGAAATCAATGGCTTAAATTAAATCTCGAATTTAGATTTTCTTTCTCTTTGATCTTTTTTGGAAGTCAGACTACGATAGTTATATTTGGCACTTGATACATCATACTGCCCACTCAAACACTCACAAAACCGGATCTATATCCCAACTAGACAATGGCCTAAAGCCTAACAACATTATTTACACCCTAATAATCTCAATTTAAATAACCAAAGATTTCTTCCAAAGATTTCTTCTTCTCTGGGATTCGAACCTAGGACCTCTGAGGCTTTCTGGAGTTTATGTCAACACCTTGGAACCACTTGGGCTACCAATTGTTGACCTTTGATTGAACTTTTAGACTTATATAACATTTATACTTATTCTAAACAACAATCCTTCTTCTAAACATTCCTTCTTCTTTCAAAAACTTAGTTTTTCTTTCTTTTTCATCAAATAACTTCAAGTTCTTCCATAAGGTATGTAAAGGATACAACATAAACTATGTGATCCTTATATTTCTAACATTTCATGCATAAGTCATAAAACTACCCTAAGATGGTCAGTGGCGACTGCACCAGAAGCAGGCCACCAGTTAGATCAGACAGCTCTAGTGGCACCCTAAGTGGGCATAACTTGTCTTGTTTGTCCGATTATGGTTGTGTCTTTGTTGTTTAAACTTCATGTTGTAATTCTCATTAGCCTATTGGCCTTTATATGAAGTTTGAGTTCCAAAAAAAAAAGTAAACATTTCATACATGTCTTGTATTTCCAACATCTTTGTGTTATTTTATTTGAAATGTTTTATTTCTTTTACTTTGTAGATTAGATAACATACATGGAGGATGTACGTGGAAAGTCTATAGTTGTACAAGAGTCGGATGATGATTTAGAGGTAGAAGAAGATTTTGATGGAAGTGAAAAAGACGTGGATAGTTCAGAGGATTTAAGAACGACCCCCCAATATGGACCACAATACGATGATTCGGTAATGTTTTTCTAATCGAATATTTTTTCGGTTATTTATTTTGAAGTTCACAACATGTAACTCTATAACATCTTTTTTTTGTAGAATATTGGTGGTCCATCTGAGATGTTGGCTACTCAAGAAAGCATTGATGCATCATCAATTCAAGGGAACAATTATTTTAATAAACATACAGACAATATGCTCATTTTGATCCTAATGGAAGTGTGATTGTTTCTATATTATATCGATACATAGACTAAAACCCTTTTTGATTCAATCTGAGAAATAGGTATTTGTCAGACTCCAATTTACTAATTACAAGTTCGGTTTTCTTCCAGTAACCCACATAATCAAGTCGTCAATCTCCCTCCATATAAAACAGTCGTCAATTCACTAGCAGCATGCTTTGCGAGTTGACCAGAAAGAACAAGACGAACTGCATACGCAACCTCCCGAAAAGTTGTAGTTTGCTTCTTGTTGTATCTAGCCAACCTAGATGATTCCTGAGCAAGTCTCTCAAAGATATCATTAATGAAACTGTTCACAATCCCCATAGCTTTGCGTGAAATTCCCATAAGAGGATGAACTTGTTTCAAAATTTTGAAGATGTAAATCTTGTAAGTTTCAACTCTCTTCTTTGATTTCTTTTTCTTCTTGTCGGTTGAAACTCCGTCTTTGGAGGGTAGTTTTTTCTCAGCCTTAGGTTTCTTCTCTGCAACTGGGGCTTTCTCGGCCTTCTTCTCTTCGGTGGCTGGTTTCTTCTCGGCGGGCTTCTTCTCGGCTTTGGGTGCCATTGTTTATAACTTGGAAAAAGAGAGAGAAAATAAAGGAGATTTCTAGAGAGAGAGAGAAAGGAAGATGTTTTGATGGTAGTGTTGAGAAGTAACCATCTTCCTTTTAACGGGTGGTATTGTAAAAAAGACAAAATATTTTATTGTGTTTTAATATTAAAGGTATGGTGTTTCATACCGTTAGCTGTAAAGGGACAACATCAAATCAATTGTTTTTTTCAAACAATTGTTTTTTTAATATGAAAGATATAAACAACCAGATTTTCTTCTTACTTGTCAGACTTTATTCTTTGTAATTTTTTCAGATAAGTCAAATCAATTGTTTTTTTTCAAACTATTGTTTTTTAATATGAAAGATATAAACAACCAGATTTTATTAGTACTTGTCAGTACTTTATACTTTTTTATTTTTTCAGATAAGTTAAATCGATACTTTTTTATTTGTACTTTTTAGAGAAGTCAAATCTTAAATTACGAAAGGACCGATTTTTTATTTTTTATTTTCAATTTTTCCATTGAAATCAATGGCTTAAATTAAATCTCGAATTTAGATTTTCTTTCTCTTTGATCTTTTTTGGAAGTCAGACTACGATCTACGTAAGTAGTTATATTTGGCACTTGATACATCATACTGCCCACTCAAACACTCACAAAACCGGATCTATATCCCAACTAGACAATGGCCTAAAGGCTAACAACATTATTTACACCCTAATAATCTCAATTTAAATAACCAAAGATTTCTTCCAAAGATTTCTTCTTCTCTGGGATTCGAACCTAGGACCTCTGAGGCTTTCTGGAGTTTATGTCAACACCTTGGAACCACTTGGGCTACCAATTGTTGACCTTTGATTGAACTTTTAGACTTATATAACATTTATACTTATTCTAAACAACAATCCTTCTTCTAAACATTCCTTCTTCTTTCAAAAACTTAGTTTTTCTTTCTTTTTCATCAAATAACTTCAAGTTCTTCCATAAGGTATGTAAAGGATACAACATAAACTATGTGATCCTTATATTTCTAACATTTCATGCATAAGTCATAAAACTACCCTAAGATGGTCAGTGGCGACTGCACCAGAAGCAGGCCACCAGTTAGATCAGACAGCTCTAGTGGCACCCTAAGTGGGCATAACTTGTCTTGTTTGTCCGATTATGGTTGTGTCTTTGTTGTTTAAACTTCATGTTGTAATTCTCATTAGCCTATTGGCCTTTATATGAAGTTTGAGTTCCAAAAAAAAAAGTAAACATTTCATACATGTCTTGTATTTCCAACATCTTTGTGTTATTTTATTTGAAATGTTTTATTTCTTTTACTTTGTAGATTAGATAACATACATGGAGGATGTACGTGGAAAGTCTATAGTTGTACAAGAGTCGGATGATGATTTAGAGGTAGAAGAAGATTTTGATGGAAGTGAAAAAGACGTGGATAGTTCAGAGGATTTAAGAACGACCCCCCAATATGGACCACAATACGATGATTCGGTAATGTTTTTCTAATCGAATATTTTTTCGGTTATTTATTTTGAAGTTCACAACATGTAACTCTATAACATCTTTTTTTTGTAGAATATTGGTGGTCCATCTGAGATGTTGGCTACTCAAGAAAGCATTGATGCATCATCAATTCAAGGGAACAATTATTTTAATAAACATACAGACAATATGCTCATTTTGATCCTAATGGAAGTGTGATTGTTTCTATATTATATCGATACATAGACTAAAACCCTTTTTGATTCAATCTGAGAAATAGGTATTTGTCAGACTCCAATTTACTAATTACAAGTTCGGTTTTCTTCCAGTAACCCACATAATCAAGTCGTCAATCTCCCTCCATATAAAACAGTCGTCAATTCACTAGCAGCATGCTTTGCGAGTTGACCAGAAAGAACAAGACGAACTGCATACGCAACCTCCCGAAAAGTTGTAGTTTGCTTCTTGTTGTATCTAGCCAACCTAGATGATTCCTGAGCAAGTCTCTCAAAGATATCATTAATGAAACTGTTCACAATCCCCATAGCTTTGCGTGAAATTCCCATAAGAGGATGAACTTGTTTCAAAATTTTGAAGATGTAAATCTTGTAAGTTTCAACTCTCTTCTTTGATTTCTTTTTCTTCTTGTCGGTTGAAACTCCGTCTTTGGAGGGTAGTTTTTTCTCAGCCTTAGGTTTCTTCTCTGCAACTGGGGCTTTCTCGGCCTTCTTCTCTTCGGTGGCTGGTTTCTTCTCGGCGGGCTTCTTCTCGGCTTTGGGTGCCATTGTTTATAACTTGGAAAAAGAGAGAGAAAATAAAGGAGATTTCTAGAGAGAGAGAGAAAGGAAGATGTTTTGATGGTAGTGTTGAGAAGTAACCATCTTCCTTTTAACGGGTGGTATTGTAAAAAAGACAAAATATTTTATTGTGTTTTAATATTAAAGGTATGGTGTTTCATACCGTTAGCTGTAAAGGGACAACATCAAATCAATTGTTTTTTTCAAACAATTGTTTTTTTAATATGAAAGATATAAACAACCAGATTTTCTTCTTACTTGTCAGACTTTATTCTTTGTAATTTTTTCAGATAAGTCAAATCAATTGTTTTTTTTCAAACTATTGTTTTTTAATATGAAAGATATAAACAACCAGATTTTATTAGTACTTGTCAGTACTTTATACTTTTTTATTTTTTCAGATAAGTTAAATCGATACTTTTTTATTTGTACTTTTTAGAGAAGTCAAATCTTAAATTACGAAAGGACCGGTTTTTTATTTTTTATTTTCAATTTTGCCATTGAAATCAATGGCATAATTAAATCTCGAATTTAGATTTTTTTTCTCTTTGATCTTTTTTGGAAGTCAGACTACGATCTACGTAAGTAGTTACATTTGGCACTTGATACATCATGCTGCCCACTCAAACACTCACAAAACCAGATCTATATCCCAACTAGACAATGGCCTAAAGCCCAACAACATTATTTACACCCTAATAATCTCAATTTAAATAACCAAAGATTTCTTCCAAAGATTTCTTCTTCTCTGGGATTCGAACCTAGGACCTCTGAGGCTTTCTGGAGTTTATGTCAACACCTTGGAACCACTTGGGCTACCAATTGTTGACCTTTGATTGAACTTTTAGATTTATATAACATTTATACTTATTCTAAACAACAATCCTTCTTCTAAACATTCCTTCTTCTTTCAAAAACTTAGTTTTTCTTTCTTTTTCATCAAATAACTTCAAGTTCTTCCATAAGGTATGTAAAGGATACGACATAAACTATGTGATCCTTATATTTCTAACATTTCATGCATAAGTTATAAAACTACCCAAAGATGGTCAGTGGCGACTGCACCAGAAGCAGGCCACCAGTTAGATCAGACAGCTCTAGTGGCACCCCAAGTGGGCATAACTTGTCTTGTTTGTCCGATTATGGTTGTGTCTTTGTTGTTTAAACTTCATGTTGTAATTCTCATTAGCCTATTGGCCTTTATATGAAGTTTGAGTTCCAAAAAAAAAAGTAAACATTTCATACATGTCTTGTATTTCCAACATCTTTGTGTTATTTTATTTGAAATGTTTTATTTCTTTTACTTTGTAGATTAGATAACATACATGGAGGATGTACGTGGAAAGTCTATAGTTGTACAAGAGTCGGATGATGATTTAGAGGTAGAAGAAGATTTTGATGGAAGTGAAAAAGACGTGGATAGTTCAGAGGATTTAAGAACGACCCCCCAATATGGACCACAATACGATGATTCGGTAATGTTTTTCTAATCGAATATTTTTTCGGTTATTTATTTTGAAGTTCACAACATGTAACTCTATAACATCTTTTTTTTGTAGAATATTGGTGGTCCATCTGAGATGTTGGCTACTCAAGAAAGCATTGATGCATCATCAATTCAAGGGAACAATTATTTTAATAAACATACAAACAATATGCTCATTTTGATCCTAATGGAAGTGTGATTGTTTCTATATTATATCGATACATAGACTAAAACCCTTTTTGATTCAATCTGAGAAATAGGTATTTGTCAGACTCCAATTTACTAATTACAAGTTCGGTTTTCTTCCAGTAACCCACATAATCAAGTCGTCAATCTCCCTCCATATAAAACAGTCGTCAATTCACTAGCAGCATGCTTTGCGAGTTGACCAGAAAGAACAAGACGAACTGCATACGCAACCTCCCGAAAAGTTGTAGTTTGCTTCTTGTTGTATCTAGCCAACCTAGATGATTCCTGAGCAAGTCTCTCAAAGATATCATTAATGAAACTGTTCACAATCCCCATAGCTTTGCGTGAAATTCCCATAAGAGGATGAACTTGTTTCAAAATTTTGAAGATGTAAATCTTGTAAGTTTCAACTCTCTTCTTTGATTTCTTTTTCTTCTTGTCGGTTGAAACTCCGTCTTTGGTGGGTAGTTTTTTCTCAGCCTTAGGTTTCTTCTCTGCAACTGGGGCTTTCTCGGCCTTCTTCTCTTCGGTGGCTGGTTTCTTCTCGGCGGGCTTCTTCTCGGCTTTGGGTGCCATTGTTTATAACTTGGAAAAAGAGAGAGAAAATAAAGGAGATTTCTAGAGAGAGAGAGAAAGGAAGATGTTTTGATGGTAGTGTTGAGAAGTAACCATCTTCCTTTTAACGGGTGGTATTGTAAAAAAGACAAAATATTTTATTGTGTTTTAATATTAAAGGTATGGTGTTTCATACCGTTAGCTGTAAAGGGACAACATCAAATCAATTGTTTTTTTCAAACAATTGTTTTTTTAATATGAAAGATATAAACAACCAGATTTTCTTCTTACTTGTCAGACTTTATTCTTTGTAATTTTTTCAGATAAGTCAAATCAATTGTTTTTTTTCAAATTATTGTTTTTTAATATGAAAGATATAAACAACCAGATTTTATTAGTACTTGTCAGTACTTTATACTTTTTTATTTTTTCAGATAAGTTAAATCGATACTTTTTTATTTGTACTTTTTAGAGAAGTCAAATCTTAAATTACGAAAGGACCGGTTTTTTATTTTTTATTTTCAATTTTGCCATTGAAATCAATGGCTTAAATTAAATCTCGAATTTAGATTTTTTTTCTCTTTGATCTTTTTTGGAAGTCAGACTACGATCTACGTAAGTAGTTACATTTGGCACTTGATACATCATGCTGCCCACTCAAACACTCACAAAACCAGATCTATATCCCAACTAGACAATGGCCTAAAGCCCAACAACATTATTTACACCCTAATAATCTCAATTTAAATAACCAAAGATTTCTTCCAAAGATTTCTTCTTCTCTGGGATTCGAACCTAGGACCTCTGAGGCTTTCTGGAGTTTATGTCAACACCTTGGAACCACTTGGGATACCAATTGTTGACCTTTGATTGAACTTTTAGATTTATATAACACTAGGCATAACCCCCACCCTACGGGCGGGGGAATGCCCTTTAGGCAATATATAGAACATGTAGTTTCTTTAGTCACGTATAACAAACATTGGTCACCAATATAAAACTAATTCTACAACATATAGTTTCTGTAATCACTAACTCAAAAGATAAATATATTTATCTCATGATCTCCTCTAACCAAATGTACACTTCAAAGAAGAAATGTAAATCGTTGCATATACAGTCTTGTTTTATGCTCAGTTGACTTCACAAATCACATTTGAGCATAAAAGAAACAATTACGACCATAAAGTTTTCTAAACTACATCGAAGTCCATTCAAATTTCAAGCAATGATCACAAAGAAAGTAATCTTCAGCCAATAGGGTTTCTTTAATTTCTAGAGATAAAAATTACTATCAACATGTTGTCCAATTGGACCAGAATTTAAAACCAGGTTGCGAGAACTTCTAATGATAGACAACTTCAGATGATAGACAACTTAATAAAATAGATTACTACTAGAGAAGATTTAATTTTCCAACATCGCCTCTAAAGCTCCGAAACCAGTTTATAAACATGAAACCTAGCTATAAATTCAGTTTTTCTGTCTTCCATAAGGTACATAAAGCGTCGCTTTGGAGTTGCATTCCCAGTTTATAAACATGAAACCTAGCTATCATATTATAGAGCGTCGGCTTTGGAGTTGCATTCCCTGGGAGCATAAGTGAAGATTATATCTGTGAACTGATTCTTCAGATCTAGAGACTTTGAGATGACTTGTCTAGACTGTCAATGTAAACCGTCGCTTTGACCTTTAATGTACTTGATGATATTTTGATTGTCTCTTTCGATGTGAACATGTTGTATACGAAGTTGGATGGCCCATAAAATGCTGTAGCGTATAGCTAGACTTTCACATTCTTCTGCATTTTGTCCCCTGACTGTGTCTGTTGCCGCTATGATAAAGTTTTCTTCTTCATCATGGATAATACATCCTATTCCTGCTGGTTCGGGAAGTTGCGTAAAGGATGCGTCTACATTGATTTTAAGATATGGTCTCGATTGTTGTTGTCGTGGCTCATCCCTGCATTTGTTAGTTATTAGGAAATCAATTTTGAGTGGCGTGGTTGACGTGTTGTTGATGCGATTGATCATCTGCAAAGGAGTTTGTTTTTTAGCAGTAAAGCAATTTTCGCACCTAGCTTTCCATATAAATCATAGGATTTTGGCATATAAATTAGTAATCTCCTCATCCAAATTTTTCCATTGTTGAATCCATTGTCTTACCGGTGATTAATTGTTCCAATCTAACCTGAAAATGAAACCATATCGCTCTGGCGTAGTTGCAGTGTAACATCACATGGTCTAAAATTTCGTTATCATTACAGTTTATACAAGTACAAATGTTACCGATATACCTCCCAATTTCGTCCTTTACTGGTAGGCTATTCGTAGAACATTTCCAACGGAATAGTTTTATACGTGGTATGGTATTCAGATTCCATATGAAAAACCAGTCGTTGGAGTCATGCATAGGTCCATTGCTACCTTTTCTTAAATAATTATACATCGATTTAATCGAGAAATTACCTGATTTTGTGAGTGTCCATTTTGTTGAGTCCTCCTGATCAGTCTGGAAATTAATACTCAAAATCGCACTACAAGTTTCACTATCAAAAAAATTATTAATCAAGTCAGTATTTCAAGTATTATTAGTAATGAGCTGGGCAACCCAGTTGAGGTTAGAGTTACTTTGATTAGTGATGGGAAGGGGATGGTTCGGGATCCAGAAATCGTGCCAGATACTAATACGAGTGCATTTGTTAATATCACAAGAGACTAGACCATCCATTTGACTAAACTGTTTACTTATGGTTTTCCAAGGCCAGAAGTTGTTAGCTTTAGGAGGGGAGGGTTTATGCGGTTTAGGAAAATATTTACCCTTGAAGACTTGAACCCAAATGGCATAAGGATTATTGAGCAGCCGTCAGTTAAGTTTGTTGAGGAAAGCTTGATTATCAAGGAGAGGAAGTTGAAGCCCTAGTCCTCCTGATTTGCATGGCTTGCAAATGGCGGACCAGCTGATGGCATGGAATGTTTTGGATTTTCCCCACCAGAAAGTCCTTTGTAGGGACTCGATGATGTTACAAATGCCTTCGGAAATGGCAAAGCACAACATTTGGTATCGGGGAACGGCTGCTGCAATAGTTGAAATAACTATCGAGCGACCAGCTTGTGAAAGAAGGTTGGTTTGCCACTTGGAGAGTTTATTTTTAATTTAAGTGTGAAGGGATTTGAAAGCTTGTTTTTTGTTTCTGTCGATGAAAAGATTTGTTCTAAGGTATTTGTCTCCGGACGAAGATTGATGGACTTTGAGGTTACGAATGATCATTCTTTTGAATTTGGGATGCGAGTTTTTGGAAAAAAAAATGTTGGATTTAGTATAGTTTATAATTTGACCAGAGGCCTCACTGAATTCTTTCAGAATTCGTTTGAGTTTGTGCACATTCTCGAGAGTATTCTGGCAGAAAATGATGTAATCATTCGTTTGAGTTGTTGTTATTCTCCAGCAAACGACTAAGACCTTCGTTGGAAATTGCGAACAAGAAGAGAGAGAGAGAGGATCACCTTGCCTAATTCCTCGGCTAACCTCGAAAGCAGATCCAAGTCGGCCATTTATAAGCACTGCTATGGTGCTGGAGTTGAGACAAACTTTGATTAGATTTATCCATTGAGAAGAGAAACCCATGATACCCATGATTTTCTCCAGATAGCTCCATTCGATGCGGTCAAAAGCTTTAGACATGTCAAGTTTGAGTTCGAAGTAGCTTTTAGACCCGCAAAACTTTTTAAAGGAATGGACAAGTTCTTGGCTAATGAGAATGTTGTCAGTGATCTGCCTGCCTGAAACATAAGCTGCCTAAAAAGGAGAAATGAGATGTGGCAGAATGATTTTGAGACGATTTGCCATGATTTTGGTGATAAATTTATAAGCACTGCCTATAACTATACATAAGATTCAATCCCGCATTTAATCTCCAATGATGGTATATTTGATATAAGCCCATCACGACAATGTAACCATGTTGTTACTCATGATAGAATCCAACCCATACCTTGTATCCTTCTCATATTTGATTATGACTATACTTACTAATTACAAAAGGATAGAAGAAAGATTAATATTGCACAAATGAGATCTCAATGTCTTTCCATGGTCCACAAAAAAGGCGAGACCGAGATCGATTTAAAAACAATATAATTGATTGAAAGGTCTATGTTTCTAGTAAATTTTAAAGTCAATCAAATCTAACAAAAGATCACAAAGACCAATCAATTGATCATTAAATTGACTATTGAATGCGAAGTTCTGCACAAATAAGAAAAGAATGATGTGAAACAAAATCAGAGAATAATAATACCTTGTAAGATTTTTTAGATATCCTTTTGGTAACCATGACAGACCATAAAATTATGAAAAATAGAGAAGAAATAGAGAAGAAAAGATATATGTTTAGAAGCCATGGTGAAAGCTGAAACCCTAAGATCATAAAAGTCAGAGCAAAGATAGAGCAAAGTAAAATGGTTTAGTTTTCTGAAGTTACATGTTCTTATAGCGAAAAAAATGGGAAAACTGCGAGCATATGCGTGAAAAAAGTACTTTATTTTTGAAGAAAAATCCATTTCCCTTTCCCCGTTAATAATTGGATAGAATGATCCTCAGATGAATATACAGAAGAAAAAGTCAAATTATAAATGAAACGAAAAATATGAAGCATACTCAAACTTTGATCATATATTCTAAATGAAATAAATTTTGACTTAAACACCAATATAGATACTCACTTTGATTAAATAATAATTTCTCGAATTGAATTAATAATACATAACACACTTCTGTCAATGAAAGAAGCTCTCACCACCCCCCAACTATGATAAAATTTACATAAGCAGACCAAATAGAATTTCAGTTAAGGATGAAGATTCAAAATTAATAAAACAACAAGCAGAACCGTAGAGACTTCTCCAGGAAGTAACAAACCTGGAATTTCACAATCATTGCAATGAAATTGTCTTTTATTAGTCTAAAATTGCAGCCAAATAATAAAAACCGAGTAAAATACAAGATTGAAAACGATGCTCCGTAATTCAATAGGTGAATGAAAAATCACTCTAAAATACCAAAATATATGAGCAAATTATAGATAACATGGTTGAAATATTAATTTCTTAGTAAGTGGAAACCAAGACGTTGACTGCAACAAAAAAAACTTAGGGATCAAAGTAATTACCCAAGACCTAACTAATACTATTGTATTAATTTAAACATCCACTTCATAGAAAGTAATTACCCAAGATATATAAGCTAACATACTAAAATACCCGAAAATACAACCCAATGTTGTCGTATTGAACTGTTTCCACATTGAACAAGAAAAAAACAAAGAAAATCAAATAAAACAAAGAAAAAGAATTTTGTTTATAGAGAAGACGGTAAATAAAGGAATAACTCAATTGGGAATGTGGATACTACTTCCCAAATTTTGACTATGGAAAGATGAAAATCAAAACAAACCCATTGTTAACTATATCAGTGAAGGGAAAAACCAAAGAAATTTGCCTAAAGAAAAACAAGAATCCATTAGTAAATGTACCAACATACATAATCAGTAAAGAAAAATCCGATGAAGTTTCCTATGAAGAATAAACCAATATCTCCCTTGGATTTTTTTTTTTTAAATTGTTCAGCGTGTCTCGAACCCTTGACCTCTAGGATGGAAGATTATACCTCTACCACTCCAACCAAGGGTTGTTGACATCTCCCTTGGAATTGTAGTCTACTACTTCACCCATTTTGAATCTGGATTGATCAACACCATATTATATAATTCAACAATGACCATCTTAGTTTCAAACATCATCATAAGCAGTATTTTCATCAAACCATAAAACAATTCAGCAATGACCTTCAATCGGAAAAATTCAAACTCGAATACCTAAACCCAAACCAACCAGCAATATTCCCAGCTTTATAAATTCCAATCCTAACTTATTGGCACACTTAATAGACTGTTTGAGGAAATTTGGTGGGAGAGAAAGAGGTTGAGGGCGATGAAGTTTGAGTAGTGGGAGACACGTGGGAGGTGAAGAGTTTTGGATATAATTAAATGTAAAAAAGTTATGAAGGGAAACAATGAACATGAATGAAGAATATACGAACCAGATTAAAAGATGAGAGTACATGAATGAAGAATAGATGGACCAGATTAAAAGATAAGAATTTTCCTAGTCATATGTCTGCGTGGCTGTCCAGTCATCATATAGGAGTATTTATTTTGTCCTAGTCATATTGATCTGTTTTGTAATATAGATTTATACTTATTCTAAACAACAATCCTTCTTCTAAACATTCCTTCTTCTTTCAAAAACTTAGTTTTTCTTTCTTTTTCATCAAATAACTTCAAGTTCTTCCATAAGGTATGTAAAGGATACAACATAAACTATGTGATCCTTATATTTCTAACATTTCATGCATAAGTTATAAAACTACCCAAAGATGGTCAGTGGCGACTGCACCAGAAGCAGGCCACCAGTTAGATCAGACAGCTCTAGTGGCACCCCAAGTGGGCATAACTTGTCTTGTTTGTCCGATTATGGTTGTGTCTTTGTTGTTTAAACTTCATGTTGTAATTCTCATTAGCCTATTGGCCTTTATATGAAGTTTGAGTTCCAAAAAAAAAAGTAAACATTTCATACATGTCTTGTATTTCCAACATCTTTGTGTTATTTTATTTGAAATGTTTTATTTCTTTTACTTTGTAGATTAGATAACATACATGGAGGATGTACGTGGAAAGTCTATAGTTGTACAAGAGTCGGATGATGATTTAGAGGTAGAAGAAGATTTTGATGGAAGTGAAAAAGACGTGGATAGTTCAGAGGATTTAAGAACGACCCCCCAATATGGACCACAATACGATGATTCGGTAATGTTTTTCTAATCGAATATTTTTTCGGTTATTTATTTTGAAGTTCACAACATGTAACTCTATAACATCTTTTTTTTGTAGAATATTGGTGGTCCATCTGAGATGTTGGCTACTCAAGAAAGCATTGATGCATCATCAATTCAAGGGAACAATTATTTTAATAAACATACAGACAATATGCTCATTTTGATCCTAATGGAAGTGTGATTGTTTCTATATTATATCGATACATAGACTAAAACCCTTTTTGATTCAATCTGAGAAATAGGTATTTGTCAGACTCCAATTTACTAATTACAAGTTCGGTTTTCTTCCAGTAACCCACATAATCAAGTCGTCAATCTCCCTCCATATAAAACAGTCGTCAATTCACTAGCAGCATGCTTTGCGAGTTGACCAGAAAGAACAAGACGAACTGCATACGCAACCTCCCGAAAAGTTGTAGTTTGCTTCTTGTTGTATCTAGCCAACCTAGATGATTCCTGAGCAAGTCTCTCAAAGATATCATTAATGAAACTGTTCACAATCCCCATAGCTTTGCGTGAAATTCCCATAAGAGGATGAACTTGTTTCAAAATTTTGAAGATGTAAATCTTGTAAGTTTCAACTCTCTTCTTTGATTTCTTTTTCTTCTTGTCGGTTGAAACTCCGTCTTTGGTGGGTAGTTTTTTCTCAGCCTTAGGTTTCTTCTCTGCAACTGGGGCTTTCTCGGCCTTCTTCTCTTCGGTGGCTGGTTTCTTCTCGGCGGGCTTCTTCTCGGCTTTGGGTGCCATTGTTTATAACTTGGAAAAAGAGAGAGAAAATAAAGGAGATTTCTAGAGAGAGAGAGAAAGGAAGATGTTTTGATGGTAGTGTTGAGAAGTAACCATCTTCCTTTTAACGGGTGGTATTGTAAAAAAGACAAAATATTTTATTGTGTTTTAATATTAAAGGTATGGTGTTTCATACCGTTAGCTGTAAAGGGACAACATCAAATCAATTGTTTTTTTCAAACAATTGTTTTTTTAATATGAAAGATATAAACAACCAGATTTTCTTCTTACTTGTCAGACTTTATTCTTTGTAATTTTTTCAGATAAGTCAAATCAATTGTTTTTTTTCAAACTATTGTTTTTTAATATGAAAGATATAAACAACCAGATTTTATTAGTACTTGTCAGTACTTTATACTTTTTTATTTTTTCAGATAAGTTAAATCGATACTTTTTTATTTGTACTTTTTAGAGAAGTCAAATCTTAAATTACGAAAGGACCGGTTTTTTATTTTTTATTTTCAATTTTGCCATTGAAATCAATGGCTTAAATTAAATCTCGAATTTAGATTTTTTTTCTCTTTGATCTTTTTTGGAAGTCAGACTACGATCTACGTAAGTAGTTACATTTGGCACTTGATACATCATGCTGCCCACTCAAACACTCACAAAACCGGATCTATATCCCAACTAGACAATGGCCTAAAGCCCAACAACATTATTTACACCCTAATAATCTCAATTTAAATAACCAAAGATTTCTTCCAAAGATTTCTTCTTCTCTGGGATTCGAACCTAGGACCTCTGAGGCTTTCTGGAGTTTATGTCAACACCTTGGAACCACTTGGGCTACCAATTGTTGACCTTTGATTGAACTTTTAGATTTATATGACATTTATACTTATTCTAAACAACAATCCTTCTTCTAAACATTCCTTCTTCTTTCAAAAACTTAGTTTTTCTTTCTTTTTCATCAAATAACTTCAAGTTCTTCCATAAGGTATGTAAAGGATACAACATAAACTATGTGATCCTTATATTTCTAACATTTCATGCATAAGTTATAAAACTACCCTAAGATGGTCAGTGGCGACTGCACCAGAAGCAGACCACCAGTTAGATCAGACAGCTCTAGTGGCACCCCAAGTGGGCATAACTTGTCTTGTTTGTCCGATTATGGTTGTGTCTTTGTTGTTTAAACTTCATGTTGTAATTCTCATTAGCCTATTGGCCTTTATATGAAGTTTGATTTCCAAAAAAAAAAAAAAAACATTTCATACATGTCTTGTATTTCCAACATCTTTATGCTATTTTATTTGAAATGTTTTTTTTCTTTTACTTTGTAGATTAGATAACATACATGGAGGATGTACGTGGAAAGTCTATAGTTGTACAAGAGTCGGATGATGATTTAGAGGTAGAAGAAGATTTTGATGGAAGTGAAAAAGACGTGGATAGTTCAGAGATTAGTTCAGAGGATTTAAGAACGACCCCCCCAATATGGATCACAATACGATGATTCGGTAATGTTTTTCTAATCGAATATTTTTTCGGTTATTTATTTTGAAGTTCATAACATGTAACTCTATAACATCTTTTTTTTGTAGAATATTGGTGGTCCATCTGAGATGTTGGCTACTCAAGAAAGCATTGATGCATCATCAATTCAAGGGAACAATTATTTTATTAAACATACAGACAATATGCTCATTTTGAGCCTTATGGAAGTGTGATTGTTTCTATATTATATCGATACATAGACTAAAACCCATTTGGATTCAATCTGAGAAGTAGGTATTTGTCAGACTCCAATTTACTAATTAGAAGTTCGGTTTTCTTCCAGTAACCCACATAATCAAGTCGTCAATCTCCCTCCATATAAAACAGTCGTCAATTCACTAGCAGCATGCTTTGCGAGTTGACCAGAAAGAACATGACGAACTGCATACGCAACCTCCCGAAAAGTTATAGTTTGCTTCTTGTTGTATCTAGCCAACCTAGATGATTCGTGAGCAAGTCTCTCGAAGATATCATTAATGAAACTGTTCACAATCCCCATAGCTTTGCTTGAAATTCCCATATGAGGATGAACTTGTTTCAAAATTTTGAAGATGTAAATCTTGTAAGTTTCAACTCTCTTCTGTGATTTCTTTTTCTTCTTGTCGGTTGAAACTCCGTCTTTGGTGGGTAGTTTCTTCTCAGCCTTAGGTTTCTTCTCTGCAACTGGGGCTTTCTCGGCCTTCTTCTCTTCGGTGGCTGGTTTCTTCTCGGCGGGCTTCTTCTCGGCCTTGGGTGCCATTGTTTATAACTTGGAAAAAGAGAGAGAAAATAAAGGAGATTTCTAGAGAGAGAGAGAAAGGAAGATGTTTTGATGGTAGTGTTGAGAAGAAACCATCTTCCTTTTAACGGGTGGTATTGTAAAAAAGACAAAATATTTTATTGTGTTTTAATATTAAAGGTATGGTGTTTACAACCGTTAGCTGTAAAGGGACAACATCAAATCAACATCAAATCAATTGTTTTTTTCCAACAATTGTTTTTTTTAATGTGAAAGATATAAACAACCAGATTTTCTTAGTAATTGTCAGACTTTATTCTTTGTAATTTTTTCAGATAAGTCAAATCAATTGTTTTTTTTCAAACTATTGTTTCTTAATATGAAAGATATAAACAACCAGATTTTATTAGTACTTGTTTGACTTTATATTTTTTTATTTTTTCAGATAAGTCAAATCGATACTTTTTTATTTTTTTTTGTACTTTTTAGAGAAGTCAAATCTTAAATTACGAAAGGACCGGTTTTTTATTTTTTATTTTCAATTTTGCCATTGAAATCAATGGCTTAAATTAAATCTCGAATTTAGATTTTTTTTCTCTTTGATCTTTTTTGGAAGTCAGACTACGATCTACGTAAGTAGTTACATTTGGCACTTGATACATCATACTGCCCACTCAAACACTAACAAAACCGGATCTATATCCCAACTAGACAATGGCCTAAAGCCCAACAACATTATTTACACCCTAATAATCTCAATTTAAATAGCCAAAGATTTCTTCCAAAGATTTCTTCTTCTCTGAGATTCGAACCTAGGACCTCTGAGGCTTTCTGGAGTTTATGTCAACACCTTGGAACCACTTGGGCTACCAATTGTTGACCTTTGATTGAACTTTTAGACTTATATAACATTTATACTTATTCTAAACAACAGTCCTTCTTCTAAACATTCCTTCTTCTTTCAAAAACTTAGTTTTTCTTTCTTTTTCATCAAATAACTTCAAGTTCTTCCATAAGGTATGTAAAGGATACAACATAAACTATGTGATCCTTATATTTCTAACATTTCATGCATAAGTTATAAATCTACCCTAAGATGGTCAGTGGCGACTGCACCAGAAGCAGGCCACCAGTTAGATCAGACAGCTCTAGTGGCACCCCAAGTGGGCATAACTTGTCTTGTTTGTCCGATTATGGTTGTGTCTTTGTTGTTTAAACTTCATGTTGTAATTCTCATTAGCCTATTGGCCTTTATATGAAGTTTGATTTCCAAAATAAATAAAAAAAACATTTCATACATGTCTTGTATTTCCAACATCTTTATGCTATTTTATTTGAAATGTTTTATTTCTTTTACTTTGTAGATTAGATAACATACATGGAGGATGTACGTGGAAAGTCTATAGTTATACAAGAGTCGGATGATGATTTAGAGGTAGAAGAAGATTTTGATGGAAGTGAAAAAGACGTGGATAGTTCAGAGATTAGTTCAGAGGATTTAAGAACGACCCCCCCAATATGGATCACAATACGATGATTCGGTAATGTTTTTCTAATCGAATATTTTTTCGGTTATTTATTTTGAAGTTCATAACATGTAACTCTATAACATCTTTTTTTTGTAGAATATTGGTAGTCCATCTGAGATGTTGGCTACTCAACAAAGCATTGATGCATCATCAATTAAATGGAACAATTATTTTAATAAACATACAGACAATATGCTCATATTGATCCTTATGGAAGTGTGATTGTTTCTATATTATATCGATACATAGACTAAAACCCATTTGGATTCAATCTGAGAAGTAGGTATTTGTCAGACTCCAATTTACTAATTACAAGTTCGGTTTTCTTCCAGTAACTCACATAATCAAGTCGTCAATCTCCCTCCATATAAAACAGTCGTCAATTCACTAGCAGCATGCTTTGCGAGTTGACCAGAAAGAACAAGACGAACTGCATACGCAACCTCCCGAAAAGTTATAGTTTGCTTCTTGTTGTATCTAGCCAACCTAGATGATTCGTGAGCAAGTCTCTCAAAGATATCATTAATGAAACTGTTCACAATCCCCATAGTTTTGCTTGAAATTCCTATATGAGGATGAACTTGTTTCAAAATTTTGAAGATGTAAATCTTGTAAGTTTCAACTCTCTTCTGTGATTTCTTTTTCTTCTTGTCGGTTGAAACACCGTCTTTGGTGGGTAGTTTCTTCTCAGCCTTAGGTTTCTTCTCTGCAACTGGGGATTTCTTGGCCTTCTTCTCTTCGGTGGCTGGTTTCTTCTCGGCGGGCTTCTTCTCGGCTTTGGGTGCCATTGTTTATAACTTGGAAAAAGAGAGAGAAAATAAAAGAGATTTCTAGAGAGAGAGAAAGGAAGATGTTTTGATGGTAGTGTTGAGAAGAAACCATCTTCCTTTTAACGGGTGGTATTGTAAAAAAGATAAAATATTTTATTGTGTTTTAATATTAAAGGTATGGTGTTTACAACCGTTAGCTGTAAAGGGACAACATCAAATCAACATCAAATCAATTGTTTTTTTCAAACAATTGTTTTTTTTAATATGAAAGATATAAACAACCAGATTTTCTTAGTACTTGTCAGACTTTATTCTTTGTAATTTTTTCAGATAAGTCAAATCAATTGTTTTTTTTCAAACTATTGTTTTTTAATATGAAAGATATAAACAACCAGATTTTATTAGTACTTGTCAGACTTTATACTTTTTTATTTTTTCAGATAAGTCAAATCGATACTTTTTTATTTTTTTTTTTTATACTTTTTAGAGAAGTCAAATCATAAATTACGAAAGGACCGGTTTTTTATTTTTTATTTTCAATTTTGCCATTGAAATCAATGGCTTAAATTAAATCTCGAATTTAGATTTTTTTTTCTCTTTGATCTTTTTTGGAAGTCAGACTACGATCTACGTAAGTAGTTACATTTGGCACTTGATACATCATACTGCCCACTCAAACACTCACAAAACCGGATCTATATCCCAACTAGACAATGGCCTAAAGCCCAACAACATTATTTACACCCTAATAATCTCAATTTAAATAGCCAAAGATTTCTTCTTCTCTGGGATTCGAACCTAGGACCTCTGAGGCTTTCTGGAGTTTATGTCAACACCTTGGAACCACTAGGGCTACCAATTGTTGACCTTTGATTGAACTTTTAGACTTATATAACATTTATACTTATTCTAAACAACAGTCTTTCTTCTAAACATTCCTTCTTCTTTCAAAAACTTAGGTTTTCTTTCTTTTTCATCAAATAACTTCAAGTTCTTCCATAAGGTATGTAAAGGATACAACATAAACTATGTGATCCGTATATTTCTAACATTTCATGCATAAGTTATAAAACTACCCTAAGATGGTCAGTGGCGACTGCACCAGAAGCAGACCACCAGTTAGATCAGACAGCTCTAGTGGCACCCCAAGCGGGCATAACTTGTCTTGTTTGTCCGATTATGGTTGTGTCTTTGTTGTTTAAACTTCATTTTGTAATTCTCATTAGCCTATTGGCCTTTATATGAAGTTTGATTTCCAAAAAAAAAAAAACATTTCATACATGTCTTGTATTTCCAACATCTTTATGCTATTTTATTTGAAATGTTTTATTTCTTTTACTTTGTAGATTAGATAACATACATGGAGGATGTACGTGGAAAGTCTATAGTTGTACAAGAGTCGGATGATGATTTAGAGGTAGAAGAAGATTTTCATGGAAGTGAAAAAGACGTGGATAGTTCAGAGATAGTTCAGAGGATTTAAGAACGACCCCCCCAATATGGATCACAATACGATGATTCGGTAATGTTTTTCTAATCGAATATTTTTTCGGTTATTTATTTTGAAGTTCATAACATGTAACTCTATAACATCTTTTTTTTGTAAAATATTGGTGGTCCATCTGAGATGTTGGCTACTCAAGAAAGCATTGATGCATCATCAATTCAAGGGAACAATTATTTTAATAAACATACAGACAATATGCTCATTTTGATCCTAATGGAAGTGTGATTGTTTCTATATTATATCGATACATAGACTAAAACCCATTTGGATTCAATCTGAGAAGTAGGTATTTGTCAGACTCCAATTTACTAATTAGAAGTTCGGTTTTCTTCCAGTAACCCACATAATCAAGTCGTCAATCTCCCTCCATATAAAACAGTCGTCAATTCACTAGCAGCATGCTTTGCGAGTTGACCAGAAAGAACAAGACGAACTGCATACGCAACCTCCCGAAAAGTTGTAGTTTGCTTTTTGTTGTATCTAGCCAACCTAGATGATTCCTGAGCAAGTCTCACAAAGATATCATTAATGAAACTGTTCACAATCCCCATAGCTTTGCGTGAAATTCCCATAAGAGGATGAACTTGTTTCAAAATTTTGAAGATGTAAATCTTGTAAGTTTCAACTCTCTTCTTTGATTTCTTTTTCTTCTTGTCGGTTGAAACTCCGTCTTTGGTGGGTAGTTTTTTCTCAGCCTTAGGTTTCTTCTCTGCAACTGGGGCTTTCTCGGCCTTCTTCTCTTCGGTGGCTGGTTTCTTCTCGGCGGGCTTCTTCTCGGCTTTGGGTGCCATTGTTTATAACTTGGAAAAAGAGAGAGAAAATAAAGGAGATTTCTAGAGAGAGAGAGAAAGGAAGATGTTTTGATGGTAGTGTTGAGAAGTAACCATCTTCCTTTTAACGGGTGGTATTGTAAAAAAGACAAAATATTTTATTGTGTTTTAATATTAAAGGTATGGTGTTTCATACCGTTAGCTGTAAAGGGACAACATCAAATCAACATCAAATCAATTGTTTTTTTCAAACAATTGTTTTTTTAATATGAAAGATATAAACAACCAGATTTTCTTAGTACTTGTCAGACTTTATTCTTTGTAATTTTTTCAGATAAGTCAAATCAATTGTTTTTTTTCAAACTATTGTTTTTTAATATGAAAGATATAAACAACCAGATTTTATTGGTACTTGTCAGACTTTATACTTTTTTATTTTTTCAGATAAGTCAAATCGATACTTTTTTATTTGTACTTTTTAGAGAAGTCAAATCTTAAATTACGAAAGGACCGGTTTTTTATTTTTTATTTTCAATTTTGCCATTGAAATCAATGGCTTAAATTAAATCTCGAATTTAGATTTTTTTTCTCTTTGATCTTTTTTGGAATTCAGACTACGATCTACGTAAGTAGTTACATTTGGCACTTGATACATCATGCTGCCCACTCAAACACTCACAAAACCGGATCTATATCCCAACTAGACAATGGCCTAAAGCCCAACAACATTATTTACACCCTAATAATCTCAATTTAAATAACCAAAGATTTCTTCCAAAGATTTCTTCTTCTTTGGGATTCGAACCTAGGACCTCTGAGGCTTTCTGGAGTTTACGTCAACACCTTGGAACCACTTGGGCTACCAATTGTTGACCTTTGATTGAACTTTTAGACTTATATAACATTTATACTTATTCTAAACAACAATCCTTCTTCTTTCAAAAACTTAGTTTTTCTTTCTTTTTCATCAAATAACTTCAAGTTCTTCCATAAGGTATGTAAAGGATACAACATAAACTATGTGATCCTTATATTTCTAACATTTCATGCATAAGTTATAAAACTACCCTAAGATGGTCAGTGGCGACTGCACCAGAAGCAGACCACCAGTTAGATCAGACAGCTCTAGTGGCACCCCAAGTGGGCATAACTTGTCTTGTTTGTCCGATTATGGTTGTGTCTTTGTTGTTTAAACTTCATGTTGTAATTCTCATTAGCCTATTGGCCTTTATATGAAGATTGATTTCCAAAAAAAAAAAACATTTCATACATGTCTTGTATTTCCAACATCTTTATGCTATTTTATTTGAAATGTTTTATTTCTTTTACTTTGTAGATTAGATAACATACATGGAGGATGTACGTGGAAAGTCTATAGTTGTACAAGAGTCGGATGATGATTTAGAGGTAGAAGAAGATTTTGATGGAAGTGAGAAAGACATGGATAGTTCAGAGATTAGTTCAGAGGATTTAAGAACGACCCCTCCAATATGGATCACAATACGATGATTCGGTAATGTTTTTCTAATCGAATATTTTTTCGGTTATTTATTTTGAAGTTCATAACATGTAACTCTATAACATCTTTTTTTTGTAGAATATTGGTGGTCCATCTGAGATGTTGGCTACTCAAGAAAGCATTGATGCATCATCAATTCAAGGAAACAATTATTTTAATAAACATACAGACAATATGCTCATTTTGATCCTAATGGAAGTGTGATTGTTTCTATATTATATCGATACATAGACTAAAACCCATTTGGATTCAATCTGAGAAGTAGGTATTTGTCAGACTCCAATTTACTAATTACAAGTTCGGTTTTCTTCCAGTAACCCACATAATCAAGTCGTCAATCTCCCTCCATATAAAACAGTCGTCAATTCACTAGCAGCATGCTTTGCGAGTTGACCAGAAAGAACAAGACGAACTGCATACGCAACCTCCCGAAAAGTTGTAGTTCGCTTTTTGTTGTATCTAGCCAACCTAGATGATTCCTGAGCAAGTCTCTCAAAGATATCATTAATGAAACTGTTCACAATCCCCATAGCTTTGCGTGAAATTCCCATTAGAGGATGAACTTGTTTCAAAATTTTGAAGATGTAAATCTTGTAAGTTTCAACTCTCTTCTGTGATTTCTTTTTCTTCTTTTCGGTTGAAACTCCGTCTTTGGTGGGTAGTTTCTTCTCAGCCTTAGGTTTCTTCTCTGCAACTGGGGCTTTCTCGGCCTTCTTCTCTTCGGTGGCTGGTTTCTTCTCGGCGGGCTTCTTCTCGGCCTTGGGTGCCATTGTTTATAACTTGGAAAAAGAGAGAGAAAATAAAGGAGATTTCTAGAGAGAGAGAAAGGAAGATGTTTTGATGGTAGTGTTGAGAAGAAACCATCTTCCTTTTAACGGGTGGTATTGTAAAAAAGACAAAATATTTTATTGTGTTTTAATATTAAAGGTATGGTGTTTACCACCGTTAGCTGTAAAGGGACAACATCAAATCAACATCAAATCAATTGTTTTTTTCAAACAATTGTTTTTTTTTAATATGAAAGATATAAACAACCAGATTTTCTTAGTACTTGTCAGACTTTATTCTTTGTAATTTTTTCAGATAAGTCAAATCAATTGTTTTTTTTCAAACTATTGTTTTTTAATATGAAAGATATAAACAACCAGATTTTATTAGTACTTGTCAGACTTTATACTTTTTTATTTTTTCAGATAAGTCAAATCGATACTTTTTTATTTTATTTTTGTACTTTTTAGAGAAGTCAAATCTTAAATTACGAAAGGACCGGTTTTTTATTTTTTATTTTCAATTTTGCCATTGAAATCAATGGCTTAAATTAAATCTCGAATTTAGATTTTTTTTTCTCTTTGATCTTTTTTGGAAGTCAGACTACGATCTACGTACGTAGTTACATTTGGCACTTGATACATCATACTGCCCACTCAAACACTCACAAAACCGGATCTATATCCCAACTAGACAATGGCCTAAAGCCCAACAACATTATTTACACCCTAATAATCTCAATTTAAATAGCCAAAGATTTCTTCCAAAGATTTCTTCTTCTCTGGGATTCGAACCTAGGACCTCTGAGGCTTTCTGGAGTTTATGTCAACACCTTGGAACCACTTGGGCTACCAATTGTTGACCTTTGATTGAACTTTTAGACTTATATAACATTTATACTTATTCTAAACAACAATCCTTCTTCTAAACATTCCTTCTTCTTTCAAAAACTTAGTTTTTCTTTCTTTTTCATCAAATAACTTCAAGTTCTTCCATAAGGTATGTAAAGGATACAACATAAACTATGTGATCCTTATATTTCTAACATTTCATGCATAAGTTATAAAACTACCCTAAGATGGTCAGTGGCGACTGCACCAGAAGCAGGCCACCAGTTAGATCAGACAGCTCTAGTGGCACCCCAAGTGGGCATAACTTGTCTTGTTTGTCCGATTATGGTTGTGTCTTTGTTGTTTAAACTTCATGTTGTAATTCTCATTAGCCTATTGGCCTTTATATGAAGTTTGAGTTCCAAAAAAAAAAATAAACATTTCATACATGTCTTGTATTTCCAACATCTTTGTGTTATTTTATTTGAAATGTTTTATTTCTTTTACTTTGTAGATTAGATAACATACATGGAGGATGTACGTGGAAATTCTATAGTTGTACAAGAGTCGGATGATGATTTAGAGGTAGAAGAAGATTTTGATGGAAGTGAAAAAGACGTGGATAGTTCAGAGGATTTAAGAACGACCCCCCAATATGGACCACAATACGATGATTCGGTAATGTTTTTCTAATCGAATATTTTTTCTGTTATTTATTTTGAAGTTCACAACATGTAACTCTATAACATCTTTTTTTTGTAGAATATTGGTGGTCCATCTGAGATGTTGGCTACTCAAGAAAGCATTGATGCATCATCAATTCAAGGGAACAATTATTTTAATAAACATACAGACAATATGCTCATTTTGATCCTAATGGAAGTGTGATTGTTTCTATATTATATCGATACATAGACTAAAACCCTTTTTGATTCAATCTGAGAAATAGGTATTTGTCAGACTCCAATTTACTAATTACAAGTTCGGTTTTCTTCCAGTAACCCACATAATCAAGTCGTCAATCTCCCTCCATATAAAACAGTCGTCAATTCACTAGCAGCATGCTTTGCGAGTTGACCAGAAAGAACAAGACGAACTGCATACGCAACCTCCCGAAAAGTTGTAGTTTGCTTCTTGTTGTATCTAGCCAACCTAGATGATTCCTGAGCAAGTCTCTCAAAGATATCATTAATGAAACTGTTCACAATCCCCATAGCTTTGCGTGAAATTCCCATAAGAGGATGAACTTGTTTCAAAATTTTGAAGATGTAAATCTTGTAAGTTTCAACTCTCTTCTGTGATTTCTTTTTCTTCTTTTCGGTTGAAACTCCGTCTTTGGTGGGTAGTTTCTTCTCAGCCTTAGGTTTCTTCTCTGCAACTGGGGCTTTCTCGGCCTTCTTCTCTTCGGTGGCTGGTTTCTTCTCGGCGGGCTTCTTCTCGGCCTTGGGTGCCATTGTTTATAACTTGGAAAAAGAGAGAGAAAATAAAGGAGATTTCTAGAGAGAGAGAAAGGAAGATGTTTTGATGGTAGTGTTGAGAAGAAACCATCTTCCTTTTAACGGGTGGTATTGTAAAAAAGACAAAATATTTTATTGTGTTTTAATATTAAAGGTATGGTGTTTACCACCGTTAGCTGTAAAGGGACAACATCAAATCAACATCAAATCAATTGTTTTTTTCAAACAATTGTTTTTTTTTAATATGAAAGATATAAACAACCAGATTTTCTTAGTACTTGTCAGACTTTATTCTTTGTAATTTTTTCAGATAAGTCAAATCAATTGTTTTTTTTCAAACTATTGTTTTTTAATATGAAAGATATAAACAACCAGATTTTATTAGTACTTGTCAGACTTTATACTTTTTTATTTTTTCAGATAAGTCAAATCGATACTTTTTTATTTTATTTTTGTACTTTTTAGAGAAGTCAAATCTTAAATTACGAAAGGACCGGTTTTTTATTTTTTATTTTCAATTTTGCCATTGAAATCAATGGCTTAAATTAAATCTCGAATTTAGATTTTTTTTTCTCTTTGATCTTTTTTGGAAGTCAGACTACGATCTACGTAAGTAGTTACATTTGGCACTTGATACATCATACTGCCCACTCAAACACTCACAAAACCGGATCTATATCCCAACTAGACAATGGCCTAAAGCCCAACAACATTATTTACACCCTAATAATCTCAATTTAAATAGCCAAAGATTTCTTCCAAAGATTTCTTCTTCTCTGGGATTCGAACCTAGGACCTCTGAGGCTTTCTGGAGTTTATGTCAACACCTTGGAACCACTTGGGCTACCAATTGTTGACCTTTGATTGAACTTTTAGACTTATATAACATTTATACTTATTCTAAACAACAATCCTTCTTCTAAACATTCCTTCTTCTTTCAAAAACTTAGTTTTTCTTTCTTTTTCATCAAATAACTTCAAGTTCTTCCATAAGGTATGTAAAGGATACAACATAAACTATGTGATCCTTATATTTCTAACATTTCATGCATAAGTTATAAAACTACCCTAAGATGGTCAGTGGCGACTGCACCAGAAGCAGGCCACCAGTTAGATCAGACAGCTCTAGTGGCACCCCAAGTGGGCATAACTTGTCTTGTTTGTCCGATTATGGTTGTGTCTTTGTTGTTTAAACTTCATGTTGTAATTCTCATTAGCCTATTGGCCTTTATATGAAGTTTGAGTTCCAAAAAAAAAAGTAAACATTTCATACATGTCTTGTATTTCCAACATCTTTGTGTTATTTTATTTGAAATGTTTTATTTCTTTTACTTTGTAGATTAGATAACATACATGGAGGATGTACGTGGAAAGTCTATAGTTGTACAAGAGTCGGATGATGATTTAGAGGTAGAAGAAGATTTTGATGGAAGTGAAAAAGACGTGGATAGTTCAGAGGATTTAAGAACGACCCCCCAATATGGACCACAATACGATGATTCGGTAATGTTTTTCTAATCGAATATTTTTTCGGTTATTTATTTTGAAGTTCACAACATGTAACTCTATAACATCTTTTTTTTGTAGAATATTGGTGGTCCATCTGAGATGTTGGCTACTCAAGAAAGCATTGATGCATCATCAATTCAAGGGAACAATTATTTTAATAAACATACAGACAATATGCTCATTTTGATCCTAATGGAAGTGTGATTGTTTCTATATTATATCGATACATAGACTAAAACCCTTTTTGATTCAATCTGAGAAATAGGTATTTGTCAGACTCCAATTTACTAATTACAAGTTCGGTTTTCTTCCAGTAACCCACATAATCAAGTCGTCAATCTCCCTCCATATAAAACAGTCGTCAATTCACTAGCAGCATGCTTTGCGAGTTGACCAGAAAGAACAAGACGAACTGCATACGCAACCTCCCGAAAAGTTGTAGTTTGCTTCTTGTTGTATCTAGCCAACCTAGATGATTCCTGAGCAAGTCTCTCAAAGATATCATTAATGAAACTGTTCACAATCCCCATAGCTTTGCGTGAAATTCCCATAAGAGGATGAACTTGTTTCAAAATTTTGAAGATGTAAATCTTGTAAGTTTCAACTCTCTTCTTTGATTTCTTTTTCTTCTTGTCGGTTGAAACTCCGTCTTTGGTGGGTAGTTTTTTCTCAGCCTTAGGTTTCTTCTCTGCAACTGGGGCTTTCTCGGCCTTCTTCTCTTTGGTGGCTGGTTTCTTCTCGGCGGGCTTCTTCTCGGCTTTGGGTGCCATTGTTTATAACTTGGAAAAAGAGAGAGAAAATAAAGGAGATTTCTAGAGAGAGAGAGAAAGGAAGATGTTTTGATGGTAGTGTTGAGAAGTAACCATCTTCCTTTTAACGGGTGGTATTGTAAAAAAGACAAAATATTTTATTGTGTTTTAATATTAAAGGTATGGTGTTTCATACCGTTAGCTGTAAAGGGACAACATCAAATCAATTGTTTTTTTCAAACAATTGTTTTTTTAATATGAAAGATATAAACAACCAGATTTTCTTCTTACTTGTCAGACTTTATTCTTTGTAATTTTTTCAGATAAGTCAAATCAATTGTTTTTTTTCAAACTATTGTTTTTTAATATGAAAGATATAAACAACCAGATTTTATTAGTACTTGTCAGTACTTTATACTTTTTTATTTTTTCAGATAAGTTAAATCGATACTTTTTTATTTGTACTTTTTAGAGAAGTCAAATCTTAAATTACGAAAGGACCGGTTTTTTATTTTTTATTTTCAATTTTGCCATTGAAATCAATGGCTTAAATTAAATCTCGAATTTAGATTTTTTTTCTCTTTGATCTTTTTTGGAAGTCAGACTACGATCTACGTAAGTAGTTACATTTGGCACTTGATACATCATGCTGCCCACTCAAACACTCACAAAACCAGATCTATATCCCAACTAGACAATGGCCTAAAGCCCAACAACATTATTTACACCCTAATAATCTCAATTTAAATAACCAAAGATTTCTTCCAAAGATTTCTTCTTCTCTGGGATTCGAACCTAGGACCTCTGAGGCTTTCTGGAGTTTATGTCAACACCTTGGAACCACTTGGGCTACCAATTGTTGACCTTTGATTGAACTTTTAGATTTATATAACATTTATACTTATTCTAAACAACAATCCTTCTTCTAAACATTCCTTCTTCTTTCAAAAACTTAGTTTTTCTTTCTTTTTCATCAAATAACTTCAAGTTCTTCCATAAGGTATGTAAAGGATACAACATAAACTATGTGATCCTTATATTTCTAACATTTCATGCATAAGTTATAAAACTACCCTAAGATGGTCAGTGGCGACTGCACCAGAAGCAGGCCACCAGTTAGATCAGACAGCTCTAGTGGCACCCCAAGTGGGCATAACTTGTCTTGTTTGTCCGATTATGGTTGTGTCTTTGTTGTTTAAACTTCATGTTGTAATTCTCATTAGCCTATTGGCCTTTATATGAAGTTTGATTTCCAAAAAAAAAAAAAAACATTTCATACATGTCTTGTATTTCCAACATCTTTATGCTATTTTATTTGAAATGTTTTATTTCTTTTACTTTGTAGATTAGATAACATACATGGAGGATGTACGTGGAAAGTCTATAGTTGTACAAGAGTCGGATGATGATTTAGAGGTAGAAGAAGATTTTGATGGAAGTGAAAAAGACGTGGATAGTTCAGAGATTAGTTCAGAGGATTTAAGAACGACCCCCCCAATATGGATCACAATACGATGATTCGGTAATGTTTTTCTAATCGAATATTTTTTCGGTTATTTATTTTGAAGTTCATAACATGTAACTCTATAACATCTTTTTTTTGTAGAATATTGGTGGTCCATCTGAGATGTTGGCTACTCAAGAAAGCATTGATGCATCATCAATTCAAGGGAACAATTATTTTATTAAACATACAGACAATATGCTCATTTTGAGCCTTATGGAAGTGTGATTGTTTCTATATTATATCGATACATAGACTAAAACCCATTTGGATTCAATCTGAGAAGTAGGTATTTGTCAGACTCCAATTTACTAATTACAAGTTCGGTTTTCTTCCAGTAACCCACATAATCAAGTCGTCAATCTCCCTCCATATAAAACAGTCGTCAATTCACTAGCAGCATGCTTTGCGAGTTGACCAGAAAGAACAAGACGAACTGCATACGCAACCTCCCGAAAAGTTATAGTTTGCTTCTTGTTGTATCTAGCCAACCTAGATGATTCGTGAGCAAGTCTCTCGAAGATATCATTAATGAAACTGTTCACAATCCCCATAGCTTTGCTTGAAATTCCCATATGAGGATGAACTTGTTTCAAAATTTTGAAGATGTAAATCTTGTAAGTTTCAACTCTCTTCTGTGATTTCTTTTTCTTCTTGTCGGTTGAAACTCCGTCTTTGGTGGGTAGTTTCTTCTCAGCCTTAGGTTTCTTCTCTGCAACTGGGGCTTTCTCGGCCTTTTCTCTTCGGTGGCTGGTTTCTTCTCGGCGGGCTTCTTCTCGGCCTTGGGTGCCATTGTTTATAACTTGGAAAAAGAGAGAGAAAATAAAGGAGATTTCTAGAGAGAGAGAAAGGAAGATGTTTTGATGGTAGTGTTGAGAAGAAACCATCTTCCTTTTAACGGGTGGTATTGTAAAAAAGACAAAATATTTTATTGTGTTTTAATATTAAAGGTATGGTGTTTACAACCGTTAGCTGTAAAGGGACAACATCAAATCAACATCAAATCAATTGTTTTTTTCCAACAATTGTTTTTTTTAATGTGAAAGATATAAACAACCAGATTTTCTTAGTAATTGTCAGACTTTATTCTTAGTAATTTTTTCAGATAAGTCAAATCAATTGTTTTTTTTTCAAACTATTGTTTCTTAATATGAAAGATATAAACAACCAGATTTTATTAGTACTTGTTTGACTTTATATTTTTTTATTTTTTCAGATAAGTCAAATCGATACTTTTTTATTTTTTTTTGTACTTTTTAGAGAAGTCAAATCTTAAATTACGAAAGGACCGGTTTTTTATTTTTTATTTTCAATTTTGCCATTGAAATCAATGGCTTAAATTAAATCTCGAATTTAGATTTTTTTTCTCTTTGATCTTTTTTGGAAGTTTATGTCAACACCTTGGAACCACTTGGGCTACCAATTGTTGACCTTTGATTGAACTTTTAGACTTATATAACATTTATACTTATTCTAAACAACAGTCCTTCTTCTAAACATTCCTTCTTCTTTCAAAAACTTAGTTTTTCTTTCTTTTTCATCAAATAACTTCAAGTTCTTCCATATGGTATGTAAAGGATACAACATAAACTATGTGATCCTTATATTTCTAACATTTCATGCATAAGTTATAAATCTACCCTAAGATGGTCAGTGGCGACTGCACCAGAAGCAGGCCACCAGTTAGATCAGACAGCTCTAGTGGCACCCCAAGTGGGCATAACTTGTCTTGTTTGTCCGATTATGGTTGTGTCTTTGTTGTTTAAACTTCATGTTGTAATTCTCATTAGCCTATTGGCCTTTATATGAAGTTTGATTTCCAAAATAAATAAAAAAAACATTTCATACATGTCTTGTATTTCCAACATCTTTATGCTATTTTATTTGAAATGTTTTATTTCTTTTACTTTGTAGATTAGATAACATACATGGAGGATGTACGTGGAAAGTCTATAGTTATACAAGAGTCGGATGATGATTTAGAGGTAGAAGAAGATTTTGATGGAAGTGAAAAAGACGTGGATAGTTCAGAGATTAGTTCAGAGGATTTAAGAACGACCCCCCCAATATGGATCACAATACGATGATTCGGTAATGTTTTTCTAATCGAATATTTTTTCGGTTATTTATTTTGAAGTTCATAACATGTAACTCTATAACATCTTTTTTTTGTAGAATATTGGTAGTCCATCTGAGATGTTGGCTACTCAACAAAGCATTGATGCATCATCAATTAAATGGAACAATTATTTTAATAAACATACAGACAATATGCTCATATTGATCCTTATGGAAGTGTGATTGTTTCTATATTATATCGATACATAGACTAAAACCCATTTGGATTCAATCTGAGAAGTAGGTATTTGTCAGACTCCAATTTACTAATTACAAGTTCGGTTTTCTTCCAGTAACTCACATAATCAAGTCGTCAATCTCCCTCCATATAAAACAGTCGTCAATTCACTAGCAGCATGCTTTGCGAGTTGACCAGAAAGAACAAGACGAACTGCATACGCAACCTCCCGAAAAGTTATAGTTTGCTTCTTGTTGTATCTAGCCAACCTAGATGATTCGTGAGCAAGTCTCTCAAAGATATCATTAATGAAACTGTTCACAATCCCCATAGCTTTGCTTGAAATTCCTATATGAGGATGAACTTGTTTCAAAATTTTGAAGATGTAAATCTTGTAAGTTTCAACTCTCTTCTGTGATTTCTTTTTCTTCTTGTCGGTTGAAACACCGTCTTTGGTGGGTAGTTTCTTCTCAGCCTTAGGTTTCTTCTCTGCAACTGGGGCTTTCTCGGCCTTCTTCTCTTCGGTGGCTGGTTTCTTCTCGGCGGGCTTCTTCTCGGCTTTGGGTGCCATTGTTTATAACTTGGAAAAAGATAGAGAAAATAAAAGAGATTTCTAGAGAGAGAGAAAGGAAGATGTTTTGATGGTAGTGTTGAGAAGAAACCATCTTCCTTTTAACGGGTGGTATTGTAAAAAAGATAAAATATTTTATTGTGTTTTAATATTAAAGGTATGGTGTTTACAACCGTTAGCTGTAAAGGGACAACATCAAATCAACATCAAATCAATTGTTTTTTTCAAACAATTGTTTTTTTTAATATGAAAGATATAAACAACCAGATTTTCTTAGTACTTGTCAGACTTTATTCTTTGTAATTTTTTCAGATAAGTCAAATCAATTGTTTTTTCGGGGGATGGGATTTAAGTCCAAAATCGCATGATCAACGAGTCTAGAGACCAAAGATAATCTGAAATAGAAAATAAATCCACTCAAAGTAAATTACATGTATATCCTTTTATTCTCTTTTACTGCCTAACCT
This sequence comes from Eschscholzia californica, assembly GCF_041429995.1. Classification (NCBI taxonomy): domain Eukaryota; kingdom Viridiplantae; phylum Streptophyta; class Magnoliopsida; order Ranunculales; family Papaveraceae; genus Eschscholzia; species Eschscholzia californica. The sequence goes on along the minus strand of NW_028238472.1, from coordinate 45,104,731 downwards.
ATCCTAAGGTTAAAAAAAACAACCCAAAATAAAAGATACCATAATATATAGAGATTCATTAAATTATTTCTTCAAAAACAAACTTTCTTTCCCCGGAAAAATTTGCCTTTTCAGTTTAACATAACAATAAAAAATAGCCTTTTCTGTTTCAAAAAAATAACCAAAACAAAAAAGTTGCCTTTTCCTCAAATATCAAATCGAAGAGAGAGAGAGAGAGGGAAAGTCTTATCTTAAACACGCCCAAAATGAACCTAACAGAGAGAGAGAGAGCATCGAGTAGGAGAGAGGGAGAATCTATTGTTGGTTTCGTTCATCATCATCAACAGTAAAGAGTAAGTTATTTTGATTTTCATCATTTTTGTTGTTCCTTCAACTTTGTTTATGATTTAGATTGATTTCTACAACACAAAACGAATTAGGTTTTGATTTTTACAACTTTAACTATGATTTATTTTTCTGAAATTGATTAGCTAATAAGAAATTTCTAGGGTTTAGTTGTTTCGAAGTGATTTAATGGAAGTTATTTTCAAAACCCTAAATCAGTTCAAAGTGAAGAGTATGTTTCTTTTTTGCATGCAACAAAAAATTTGTATGGTTACCTTGTCTTTGTTGTTGTGTAATTTCTTTGAAGAAATAACATATGAAGCTTGATCTCTTTATAAATTGTAGTTACTACTACATCTTCTGCTTAAATTTTTATTTTAGACCGACAATTTAGGGTTCTATCTAATTTAGGATTTTGTATTGTAGACTTTCAAGCATAGTGTTAGATCCAGAATATAGTTACTTTCAATAAAAACTTAATATTTTGTCTAGCATTATTAAGTTTCTTATAAAACTTTACCAATGGTTACCTGTCAAATCTGATTTTTTGACAACCATAGAACATTACATGGTGTAATATGGAAAAAAAAATGAGAGAATAAATTGAATTGTAAAAACAATGTCATTTTTTTGGCTAGTATTTTTGAAGTTTATCATAAAACCTTGAAATGGTTACTGTTCAAAACTGGTTTCATAAGAAAAATGACTTGTTTGACTAGCATTTTTTAGTTTCTTATTGAAACGCATAAATGGTTACAACCCAAAGATGTTGAATTGGTTTGTTGTTTCAACTTTGACAAGCCTGATTGTGGGTTGTATGTGATTTTGCACATGGAAGAACTTTATATCGAATCGAACTATAAACATTTTCCTAACGAGATGGCAAAAGATGATTGGACAAAACTAGCGGAAAGGAAGAGGGGTGAACTAACTTGGTTGTTGCTGAATGAATCGAAGGATATATGGAGAAAAAATGTTTAAGTACTTTAACTTGTATTTTATAACAGGCTATGTGATAAAACGTAGCAAACATGTTTATGTTTTAAGTTTGAATAACATCTTGAGCAGTTATGGGATTATTTATCAATGTTCTATAATACCACAATTATATTATATTTTGGATGTCGTTCAACAGGTTTATAGATACGATAAAGATGTTACTCAAATTTCTTGGACACTACTCAAACTATACAATTATAATACATGGTAGGGCAAAGGCATGATGAACTCAAACACTTAATGTTGAATCCATTGACAACATATATAACTAAGGAAACAAATAGTTCGTACAAAAATATATAAAAAATCTGGACATTTTGATTAAAATATAACAAAGGCTAAAACCAACCTGCTTTGATTGTATTGAAAATTGCTAAATTGCTAGAAACATCAAACAAATTTTTCTAGCAATTTCCAATGGGTATAAAGATACCAGTAACATGTTGACAAAATTTCACCAACACTACCAGCATTTTTTCAGTTTTTCGACATTTTGTAACTTACTCTAGCCAAATCATAATACCAACTGAAACATTGATCCAAATACATATGAGTATAAGTAAATAATATCGTAATCATTGATAAAATTTAATAGGAAGTAGGAAAATCCTCTTGTTTAAATACGATAATCTGGTAACATTGATCAAATTCTCTAAACATATAAAAGACATAAGTAGAATATTTATGTTTCTAGCAGAATAAGTAAACCTGCATAATCAAAATTTAAGTTAGTTATTATATAGCTGCCGTGCATGAGGCACTGTTGTGATAAGCCGGTTTTTTACACCGACCGCAAACCCTCATTTTTTTGGGTATGTTTCCTGAGCTCTCTCTTCTTACTGTCCTTGGTCTTCCCGGTTTTCTCTTTGTCAACGGAGGTAGTGTTCTTGTTTCATCGTTGTACTCCATTGGCTCATCATAATTTGGTATTGGGTAGACATAATATTGATAAGTGTTGACGAACGCTTGTTTGGTGAAAATGATCAAAAAAACTTGTCGTATCACCATCATAATTCTTTATGCACAACATGGCATGTTGACAAGGGATACCACCTATCGACCACCTACCGCAACTACATGTGAGATCAATGAGATTGACAGAGTGGGTAGGAAATGAGCATACCTCATACACAAGCTACTGTAACAAATTCATAATAGATGACACTAGAATCAATAAAATGCTAGTAGAATACGGGAAATGTAACAAAAACAATTTCACCTTATACATTTTAATTACTGAAAAGTATTTGTTAACCTACTGTAACAAATTCATTCAACAGATATTGATAGATTGTAGAATATGCTAGTAGAATCAATAGGATGCTAGAAAAATAATATTTGCATTTTAACCTACTGTAATAAATACGTTCAACAGATGCTAATAGAATGTAAAAAATGTTATTAGAATCAATAAGATGCTAACAAAATAGTATTTACTTTTTAACCTATTGTAACAAATTCATAACAGATGCTAATAGAATATAGAAAATGCTAGTAGCATACAGAAAATGTAGCAAACACAATTTCACTTCATGAAATTTTTTTATTGAAAAAAATATTGAATTGATAAAGATTTCAACATTCACTTTTTACCAAAAAGTGATAAAAAATGTTACATATAAGTTTTTTGTTAGAATAAATAATTTTTTTTAAGAAGATTGTAGTAAAGAAATCGTAGTAATAGAGATTTATAGATTCTAACGATCAATTTAAGTTGGACATACCTCACAAACGAATTTGTAGATGTCTAATTAGATCGAGGTAGAGATAAAACGCAAATCAAAACTTCATACTTTCTTGAAGTTCAAAAAACAAAGAGTTACAGAGAGAGAAATTCGTTTTTGGGATTGAGCATCTCGTTTTAGGTAAATATCCATTGATTTGGTAGGTTACTTTAATCAAATACAACGGATTTAGAAATAATATACTTTCTTGAATTCAAAAAATATAGAGTTACATAGATAGAAACTCCTTTTTTTGAGAGGGTAACTCGTTTTTGTTAAATATCCACTGATTTGGTTAAATATTTATAGAGTTTATGGAAATAAAGATTCGTATTAAATATCCAACATAAATATTATTTCATAAAATTTATGGAAAGAGTTATTAAATTAACCAGTATAAACCTTTGGTTTACCAATGGTTAAAAAATATTTATGAAAGGGTAAAAATGAGAGATAATTAAAGGATTAATGCATGGGGCCCACCAAATAGTTAATTTTTGGACTTATTTTACATTTTTGATTTATTTTGGTTTTATTTTATTTATTGATTTAGGAGTGGATATATGACTCATTACCCCCCTTATTTTTGGACTTTAAACTCAAAAATCCTTGTTTTTTTTCAAACTATTGTTTTTTAATATGAAAGATATAAACAACCAGATTTTATTAGTACTTGTCAGACTTTATACTTTTTTATTTTTTCAGATAAGTCAAATCGATACTTTTTTATTTTTTTTTTGTACTTTTTAGAGAAGTCAAATCATAAATTACGAAAGGACCGGTTTTTTATTTTTTATTTTCAATTTTGCCATTGAAATCAATGGCTTAAATTAAATCTCGAATTTAGATTTTTTTTTCTCTTTGATCTTTTTTGGAAGTCAGACTACGATCTACGTAAGTAGTTACATTTGGCACTTGATACATCATACTGCCCACTCAAACACTCACAAAACCGGATCTATATCCCAACTAGACAATGGCCTAAAGCCCAACAACATTATTTACACCCTAATAATCTCAATTTAAATAGCCAAAGATTTCTTCTTCTCTGGGATTCGAACCTAGGACCTCTGAGGCTTTCTGGAGTTTATGTCAACACCTTGGAACCACTAGGGCTACCAATTGTTGACCTTTGATTGAACTTTTAGACTTATATAACATTTATACTTATTCTAAACAACAGTCCTTCTTCTAAACATTCCTTCTTCTTTCAAAAACTTAGTTTTTCTTTCTTTTTCATCAAATAACTTCAAGTTCTTCCATAAGGTATGTAAAGGATACAACATAAACTATGTGATCCGTATATTTCTAACATTTCATGCATAAGTTATAAAACTACCCTAAGATGGTCAGTGGCGACTGCACCAGAAGCAGACCACCAGTTAGATCAGACAGCTCTAGTGGCACCCCAAGCGGGCATAACTTGTCTTGTTTGTCCGATTATGGTTGTGTCTTTGTTGTTTAAACTTCATTTTGTAATTCTCATTAGCCTATTGGCCTTTATATGAAGTTTGATTTCCAAAAAAAAAAAAAACATTTCATACATGTCTTGTATTTCCAACATCTTTATGCTATTTTATTTGAAATGTTTTATTTCTTTTACTTTGTAGATTAGATAACATACATGGAGGATGTACGTGGAAAGTCTATAGTTGTACAAGAGTCGGATGATGATTTAGAGGTAGAAGAAGATTTTCATGGAAGTGAAAAAGACGTGGATAGTTCAGAGGATTTAAGAACGACCCCCCCAATATGGATCACAATACGATGATTCGGTAATGTTTTTCTAATCGAATATTTTTTCGGTTATTTATTTTGAAGTTCATAACATGTAACTCTATAACATCTTTTTTTTGTAAAATATTGGTGGTCCATCTGAGATGTTGGCTACTCAAGAAAGCATTGATGCATCATCAATTCAAGGGAACAATTATTTTAATAAACATACAGACAATATGCTCATTTTGATCCTAATGGAAGTGTGATTGTTTCTATATTATATCGATACATAGACTAAAACCCATTTGGATTCAATCTGAGAAGTAGGTATTTGTCAGACTCCAATTTACTAATTAGAAGTTCGGTTTTCTTCCAGTAACCCACATAATCAAGTCGTCAATCTCCCTCCATATAAAACAGTCGTCAATTCACTAGCAGCATGCTTTGCGAGTTGACCAGAAAGAACAAGACGAACTGCATACGCAACCTCCCGAAAAGTTGTAGTTTGCTTTTTGTTGTATCTAGCCAACCTAGATGATTCCTGAGCAAGTCTCTCAAAGATATCATTAATGAAACTGTTCACAATCCCCATAGCTTTGCGTGAAATTCCCATAAGAGGATGAACTTGTTTCAAAATTTTGAAGATGTAAATCTTGTAAGTTTCAACTCTCTTCTTTGATTTCTTTTTCTTCTTGTCGGTTGAAACTCCGTCTTTGGTGGGTAGTTTCTTCTCAGCCTTAGGTTTCTTCTCTGCAACTGGGCCTTTCTCGGCCTTCTTCTCTTCGGTGGCTGGTTTCTTCTTGGCGGGCTTCTTCTCGGCTTTGGGTGCCATTGTTTATAACTTGGAAAAATAGAGAGAAAATAAAGGAGATTTCTAAAGAGAGAGAAAGGAAGATGTTTTGATGGTAGTGTTGAGAAGAAACCATTTTCCTTTTAACGGGTGGTATTGTAAAAAAGACAAAATATTTTATTGTGTTTTAATATTAAAGGTATGGTGTTTACAACCGTTAGCTGTAAAGGGACAACATCAAATCAACATCAAATCAATTGTTTTTTTCAAACAATTGTTTTTTTCAAACAATTGTTTTTTTTTAATATGAAAGATATAAACAACCAGATTTTCTTAGTACTTGTCAGACTTTATTCTTTGTAATTTTTTCAGATAAGTCAAATCAATTGTTTTTTTTCAAACTATTGTTTTTTAATATGAAAGATATAAACAACCAGATTTTATTAGTACTTGTCAGACTTTATACTTTTTTATTTTTTCAGATAAGTCAAATCGATACTTTTTTAATTTTTTTTTGTACTTTTTAGAGAAGTCAAATCTTAAATTACGAAAGGACCAGTTTTTTATTTTTTATTTTCAATTTTGCCATTGAAATCAATGGCTTAAATTAAATCTCGAATTTAGATTTTTTTTCTCTTTGATCTTTTTTGGAAGTCAGACTACGATCTACGTAAGTAGTTACATTTGGCACTTGATACATCATACTGCCCACTCAAACACTCACAAAACCGGATCTATATCCCAACTAGACAATGGCCTAAAGCCCAACATCATTATTTACACCCTAATAATCTCAATTTAAATGGCCAAAGATTTCTTCCAAAGATTTCTTCTTCTCTAGGATTCGAACCTAGGACCTCTGAGGCTTTCTGGAGTTTATGTCAACACCTTGGAACCACTTGGGCTACCAATTGTTGACCTTTGATTGAACTTTTAGACTTATATAACATTTATACTTATTCTAAACAACAGTCCTTCTTCTAAACATTCCTTCTTCTTTCAAAAACTTAGTTTTTCTTTCTTTTTCATCAAATAACTTCAAGTTCTTCCATAAGGTATGTAAAGGATACAACATAAACTATGTGATCCTTATATTTCTAACATTTCATGCATAAGTTATAAATCTACCCTAAGATGGTCAGTGGCGACTGCACCAGAAGCAGGCCACCAGTTAGATCAGACAGCTCTAGTGGCACCCCAAGTGGGCATAACTTGTCTTGTTTGTCCGATTATGGTTGTGTCTTTGTTGTTTAAACTTCATGTTGTAATTCTCATTAGCCTATTGGCCTTTATATGAAGTTTGATTTCCAAAAAAAAAAAAAAAACATTTCATACATGTCTTGTATTTCCAACATCCTTATGCTATTTTACTTGAAATGTTTTATTTCTTTTACTTTGTAGATTAGATAACATACATGGAGGATGTACGTGGAAAGTCTATAGTTGTACAAGAGTCGGATGATGATTTAGAGGTAGAAGAAGATTTTGATGGAAGTGAAAAAGACGTGGATAGTTCAGAGATTAGTTCAGAGGATTTAAGAACGACCCCCCCCAATATGGATCACAATACGATGATTCGGTAATGTTTTTCTAATCGAATATTTTTTCGGTTATTTATTTTGAAGTTCATAACATGTAACTCTATAACATCTTTTTTTTGTAGAATATTGGTGGTCCATCTGAGATGTTGGCTACTCAAGAAAGCATTGATGCATCATCAATTCAAGGGAACAATTATTTTAATAAACATACAGACAATATGCTCATTTTGATCCTAATGGAAGTGTGATTGTTTCTATATTATATCGATACATAGACTAAAACCCATTTGGATTCAATCTGAGAAGTAGGTATTTGTCAGACTCCAATTTACTAATTACAAGTTCGGTTTTCTTCCAGTAACCCACATAATCAAGTCGTCAATCTCCCTCCATATAAAACAGTCGTCAATTCACTAGCAGCATGCTTTGCGAGTTGACCAGAAAGAACAAGACGAACTGCATACGCAACCTCCCGAAAAGTTATAGTTTGCTTCTTGTTGTATCTAGCCAACCTAGATGATTGATGTGGCGTGAAAATGCCACATTTAGGTCACTTAACTTTGATGAGTTAGTTCTTTTTGAGTTTTATTTCTTATTATTTATGTGTTTTTATTGCTAGGTAATTTATTTGGGGTTTGACGTGTAGTTCGGAATAAAGAGAGCGAATTATCACATTTTCATCTTATGCGGCAAAAGGGAAGAAAAGAGCACCAGGGGTATTTTGGTCATTTTGGTCAAACTCAGAAGTCAAACAACAAGTGAAGTCAATGACGAGTCCGACGGTGAAAACGAAAGTCGATTCGGAGTTCGGACGGAGAAGTTGTGAATGAAAGAAGCCGAGGTTCGGTCTTGAAACAAGGATTCTATGAAGGCACCCCCCTTGGTTCTAAATGTGGAGACAAGATGAAGGCACTCCCTTGCTTTAGAAAGAAGCCCAACCCAAGAGCCCAAAGAGGAAGAGAATAATGGAGAACTTATGAGCACCCTCTCTTTGGTCCAAGTCAAATGGTTTAAGACTTAGTCAAGTTTGACTAAGTCTAGGGTTGTGTATACACAAGTGAGAAAAAGGGGTCAAAAGAGAAAATGAACTATTCATCATCTTCTTCACCAAGCACCAAGGAAAGGAGAGTGTTCTAGAGTGGGAAAGAAAGCAAGAAAGAGGAAGGAAGCAAGGAGGAACAAGGGAGATAAAGAACAAGGTTAAGAGGTAAAGAGGGCTGCTCCTTGGCCGACCATTAATGGTAGCAGCTCGGTCCGAACTGCTGCTGCTCCTGTCCGGCCGGACAGGGCAGCAGCAGGCCGAGCTGCTCCTTGCCGGTCCGGCCAAGGAGTGCACCCGGTCGGACATAAGGTTCTTGGTCCGGCCGGAAGCTTCATGCTCCATTTCCTCTTCTTTGTTCTTGTTCTCTTTATGTTTTCTTCTTGACTTTTCTACTTTAGATCTTCTTAAATCTTCTTGTTACTTTTAGATCTAGGTTTCTAGAGTGAGAAGGGGTTAATTTCAATAGTTTTGGGTTGGCTTTACTTGGTTTTGATTCTATTGTTAGAGAGAGAAAGCTTCATTTAAGCTTCCATGGAGTTTGAATTATTTTGGGGAAGAACATGAAGTGGATATGGGGAAACAAGATTCCTACTAGGGGAGTGAATATTTCACTGCTAAGGGGACCCACAATTCTGCTATTGGGAGGTCTGCTGCAACAATATGGATTATCTTTCGATCAACCATAGCTTGCGATCAAATCGAAAGGGGGATTCTCTAACTCTAGCTATTTAATTTTCTTCTTTCACTTGCTTTAATGTATAATAACTCCATGGTTAGCTAATTATTTTGAGTCGAGGTTAAGGGATGATGTATTTCGGTTAAACGACTATATATATGTGTGTTCAAATATTTGATAATAAATTGATGCTCCTTTTATTCGATTATTTGTTTCTATCGTATTTTCATGTGTTTTGTCATGCATCTCGCATAGTTAATAGATGAAGCAAAGTGATCGATATCGATCGTTGTTTAGATCTACTTTCATGGGATATGTCATGCATCTTCCATAGTTAGGCGAATAGACGACACTCTCGACGACTCGGTATTAACCGACAACGACGTTTGTTTGACTAAGTATGATCAATAGATATACGTAGTGCTTATAGACATCTATCTTAGGAGTCGAGCTAGATTTAGTATTGATTCGTTCGATCGCACCATACATAGACGTAGAATCGTCATAATAGATTCCCGAGCACTCGACACCTCTCTCACCCATCTCTCTTACTCGCCCCTATTCTCAACTCCTCTCTCGTCCGTTACGTTGATTATTTAGTTTAGCTTTACTTGCTTTCTTCTCTTATTACTTATTCATATTAAAAACCCTCATTTATCTTTGTTTCCTTTCCTATTTAGTCTAAGTTAGCATTTGACACATAGACCGGGGGATAAGACCCTTCGATATCTAAACTACCTTCCTATCCTTGGATCGATCCCGGCTTTGCCGGATTACTACTTGATACCTCCGCTTGGGTGTGCAACCTTTTCGGGTGCATCAAGTTTTTGGCGCCGCTGCCGGGGATAGGTTTAGTAGTTTAGATATCGATTACGTGTTTTGTTCATTAGCTTAGTGTTGTTTGCCTACTTGGACGTTTATTTTCTTTGTTTTTTTTAGTTTCTTTTCAATTCTTGTTTTCTTTGAGGTACTTATCCAAGGAGCTTTAAAGGACGAAAGCAAACAAGTTTGGGGATAAAAAGGTAGAGACAAGAAAAGGGAAGAGGATCCAATTGTGGTAACAAACGCCACCTCTAGTATCGTTCTCTAACCTTTACCTATTTGAGCAGCTTAAGTGCATTTGCATCTTGTCTATTATTGATAGTTGTAGTCGAATTGAACACTTGTGATTGCTTGCATTTTTTTAATTGTGCTTCAATGGATGTTAATGGGACTGATAGTTGGAATGATGGGTATGAGGTTCATCGACCGCCTAGAAGTCTTAGGGACTACCTTGAACCTAATATGGCGAGCATACCTTCATGCATCATATTTCCGAGTAATGTGTGTAATTTAGACATAGACCCTAAGATTATTCCATTACTTCCTATATTCCGAGGCCTAGAGAATGAAGATCCATATTTTCATTTGAGAGAGTTCGATGAGATTTGCTCGATACTCCCAATCAATGGAGTACTTGAGGAAGTCGCTAAGCTCAAACTATTTCCATTATCATTAAAAGAAAAGTCGAAGATATGGTTTCATTCTCTAAGGCCTAGGACTATAAGAAGTTGGGATGAGATGACTAGGGCGTTTTTGAAAAAGTTTTTCCCAATCCATCGAACCAACACCTTAAGAAGAGAAATTATGAATTTTGAGCAACACAAAGAGGAGACCTTCTTTGGGTGTTGGGAGAGATTTAAAGACCTCCTTCTCGCATGTCCACATCATAACTATGAAATATGGAGGGTCATCGGGTTCTTTTACGATGGCTTGACCTCCAAAATGAAACATTTCGTGGAAGTGATGTGCAACGGAGGGTTTATGAGTAAAAATCCTAATGAGGCTTGGGAGTATCTCGACCTCTTAGCGGAGAAGGCCCAAGATTGGGACACACCCGTTAAGAGTGACAAAGATATAGCCGAAGGAAACCATTACTCAAAAGGAGGCATATGCTTTTTAAAGGAGAACGGGAAAGTAGAAGATAAAATTGCCTACATGACTCGAAAAGAATTTATAGATATGCATGATGGTGATTTAGCGATTGATAGTGTCTGTAGCATTTGTGCAAGTCGAGAACACCTAGCGAGTAAATGCCCTACTATTTCTCTTTGTCGAGATGTCTCGCTAGGATGCACAAATGTCGTAAACACTCATATGAAGCCCGTAGGTTCGAGGAGTGATGTCTTTACCAATGATTATGAGAATCTTCAAGAGCCCTTAGTTAGTTCTTATGCGTCTCATCATGAGAGAACTCTTGAAGATGTTTCGAAATCATTTTATGAGGCAAAAACTCAGATTAGCCAAAACACCTTGCACGCCCTTGAAGAGATGGAGGAAAAATTAAAAGACATCGAGAAAAGGGTTTCACAACCCCAAACTCCAACAGATCTCAAGGGTATAGGTGAGGGTAATACACCTAGTGCTAATGTTAAGTCCAGCTTCATTCTTGGAAGTGATGAAATGATTAGATTGGATACTCCTATGAAGGTAGACATACCCGAGGATCTTACAAATTCCGAGAGAGGAGATGGACATAACGAGGTTTTAAAGTCGAAATCTGAGTCTGAACTAGTTGATGAACCTCATTCCACTTTTCATAAACAATTGTTCCCTACTCGTGATATGAATATGCTTGCATTGATAGTTAAGAGGGACAATACTACTAGTGCTCAGGAGAATCATAACGACATGACTAATTTTTTACCTGAGACCTTTGTAGCTAGTAAAAATGGACGAGATGTGGATGCCCTCTTGAGCGGGGCTATAGATTTTCCTAAGGACACATATGATATCGAGACAAGAATAATGTTTAAAGGATTGGTTGAACCCTCACTTAAGGAAACTTCTGACTTAGTCTTGAGCCTTATGGGCAGCCCCTTAGGTTTTAGTTCGACATCTCAACCAATATCTCATACATATGTAGATCCTTTTAGTGAAATGCATGTTTTCCCTGTTATTATATCAAACTTTGTTGCATTGTCATCATCCAAGTTTGGGGATTACCTCTTATTTTTTACCGTCTCACTTATGTACCAATGTCATTACATTGTTGTGAGACGGTTCTTACCGGTTACATCTTTTCTTTGGGAAGACCCCCAAATCTTTCGTCTTTTGTTATATGATTGGTTGGTCTATTGAGGTGGGACCTTGATGTTTGTGGGTAGCATCTCTGAAAACCCTCCACGAGACAAAACTCGTGCTCTCGTGCATACGAGAGACTCAAAGGCTAGTTGCATAGCTTGATGCAATCGAGTGATCCCGCGTGAGTGGTCATTTTATATGGTCATGCTTATGCTTCATTCTTATTCTATTATTGATGTGTTAGGAGCGTTTCTCAATTTGTATACCTTTGGGACGTGGTTCGTTCCAAGTTTGGGGATGGCGTTGGGCTCATCATCAACTTGGAACTCGAATACACAAGTCTTGGTAGTATTATCTTTTATCTCCTTCGGCTATGGTAATATCCTTCCACTCTTCTCTTTAACTTATTGTACCTCTTATATTTTAGTGAACATATGCTTAGAACATTGAGGACAATGTTAGTTTTAAGTTTGGGGATGGGGATACGACCTTTTGGTCGCATGACATCATGACCTTAGATTTCAAAAGGCAAGAGGGTTCAACAAATTGACCAAATTTGAAAATTGTTCAACAAATTGACCAAATTTGAAAATTTTTGGGTAGATTTGGTATGACTCTAGTGGTATTTTTAAGTATGTTGATACATGTGGTTCTTTCTTGATAAATCTTATGCATGCTCTTAGTCTTTTCATGAATGTTAAGTCCTTTGGTGTTGGTGTCTTATCATGTGAGTAGCATCTTAAGGAAGAAGGAACACTTCTAAGTGACCTAAAATAGTCATTAGTGGAGACTTCAACCCATGTGAGATATCTGAGCCTTTCTATTGCTTTTGAGTGTACTCTTCCGCGCTAACTCCGAGTAGAATGAAGAGCTACTCAACTTCGCAACTTTCAAAAGAGCTTAGATGATCTCATGAGCTCAACTTCCTTAGCCACTAGGAGTGACATCGGGATAGCGAATAAACCTTACTCTTGTAGTCCATGAAACTCGATAATAGTGTCGACTTTAGGGAAACGGATACTCCACCATCCATTCATCATACTACTCCCGAGAATGAAGGCATGAAAAGTAAAGAAGAAAGAATGTGAAAGCAAAGTGTGAAAGTAAAGGTGATTTGTTGAGAATACTAGTTTGTACTTTTGTGTTTGGTTATGTGTGTAAAAAAGAGAAAAGAGAAAGAAAAAAAGAAGAGAAAAATAAAAAAGAGAAAAAAAAAGAAAAAAAAAAGAAAGAAACTTGTTTTTGTGTAAAAGTTCATGTGAACTTTTGAGTGTTTATGTAAGTATTTGGAATAAATAAAGTATTCAAAGCAAAAAGTCAAGTTAAAGGTTGTTTGAGTGTTCTTTTATCATTGAAGGCGTCGACATTCTCGGGATTTCATCATCTTCCATTCCATCACTTGTATCCGTTTACCTTTAGGAGACATTATTAGAGGGTACAGTGGGTGAGAAGGGTGAGTGAGCTTCCCCATTCCGTTAGTGGTTATTTCCATTCCTAAGAGATCATTTCGTTTTAGAACTTGATATCCTCATTTAATTTTTATATGTGTCGAGTTTACTTTATTCCATGCTCACACATGAGAGTGAACCATTAGATTCCATTTTGAGTGATTTCATGTTTAAGAGCGTATGACCGTGAGGCCAAAGTCGAGGCGAAATGTGCTATGATAGGAAACAAAGTTTTGTTACTTTAGACTTGGATGATACTCATGATGATGGGATACTTACATTTGAGTATAAAACTATCAGTGAGGAGATTCTTAGCATGCTTTTGTGTTTATTGGTTTGATTCATATGTTTGACATACTTAAGTCTCTCACTTGTTGATCATCACCTTATTTGCATCGATAGTTGAACCCTTATGTCTCTTGGAAATCTAGAATTTTGTGGGTGTATTCACTGGAAACCCTCACGAGACAAAACTCGTCCTTTAGGGGTAACCTAAGGGTTTAAAGGCTTGTTGCATACGCTAAATGCAACCGGGAGTCCTCCGAAAGTGAGTTAGGTTTACTTTATTGTCTTGTTTTGTTTGTTTGCTCGAGGACTAGCAAATTCTAAGTTTGGGGATGTTTGATGTGGCGTGAAAATGCCACATTTAGGTCACTTAACTTTGATGAGTTAGTTCTTTTTGAGTTTTATTTCTTATTATTTATGTGTTTTTATTGCTAGGTAATTTATTTGGGGTTTGACGTGTAGTTCGGAATAAAGAGAGCGAATTATCACATTTTCATCTTATGCGGCAAAAGGGAAGAAAAGAGCACCAGGGGTATTTTGGTCATTTTGGTCAAACTCAGAAGTCAAACAACAAGTGAAGTCAATGACGAGTCCGACGGTGAAAACGAAAGTCGATTCGGAGTTCGGACGGAGAAGTTGTGAATGAAAGAAGCCGAGGTTCGGTCTTGAAACAAGGATTCTATGAAGGCACCCCCCTTGGTTCTAAATGTGGAGACAAGATGAAGGCACTCCCTTGCTTTAGAAAGAAGCCCAACCCAAGAGCCCAAAGAGGAAGAGAATAATGGAGAACTTATGAGCACCCTCTCTTTGGTCCAAGTCAAATGGTTTAAGACTTAGTCAAGTTTGACTAAGTCTAGGGTTGTGTATACACAAGTGAGAAAAAGGGGTCAAAAGAGAAAATGAACTATTCATCATCTTCTTCACCAAGCACCAAGGAAAGGAGAGTGTTCTAGAGTGGGAAAGAAAGCAAGAAAGAGGAAGGAAGCAAGGAGGAACAAGGGAGATAAAGAACAAGGTTAAGAGGTAAAGAGGGCTGCTCCTTGGCCGACCATTAATGGTAGCAGCTCGGTCCGAACTGCTGCTGCTCCTGTCCGGCCGGACAGGGCAGCAGCAGGCCGAGCTGCTCCTTGCCGGTCCGGCCAAGGAGTGCACCCGGTCGGACATAAGGTTCTTGGTCCGGCCGGAAGCTTCATGCTCCATTTCCTCTTCTTTGTTCTTGTTCTCTTTATGTTTTCTTCTTGACTTTTCTACTTTAGATCTTCTTAAATCTTCTTGTTACTTTTAGATCTAGGTTTCTAGAGTGAGAAGGGGTTAATTTCAATAGTTTTGGGTTGGCTTTACTTGGTTTTGATTCTATTGTTAGAGAGAGAAAGCTTCATTTAAGCTTCCATGGAGTTTGAATTATTTTGGGGAAGAACATGAAGTGGATATGGGGAAACAAGATTCCTACTAGGGGAGTGAATATTTCACTGCTAAGGGGACCCACAATTCTGCTATTGGGAGGTCTGCTGCAACAATATGGATTATCTTTCGATCAACCATAGCTTGCGATCAAATCGAAAGGGGGATTCTCTAACTCTAGCTATTTAATTTTCTTCTTTCACTTGCTTTAATGTATAATAACTCCATGGTTAGCTAATTATTTTGAGTCGAGGTTAAGGGATGATGTATTTCGGTTAAACGACTATATATATGTGTGTTCAAATATTTGATAATAAATTGATGCTCCTTTTATTCGATTATTTGTTTCTATCGTATTTTCATGTGTTTTGTCATGCATCTCGCATAGTTAATAGATGAAGCAAAGTGATCGATATCGATCGTTGTTTAGATCTACTTTCATGGGATATGTCATGCATCTTCCATAGTTAGGCGAATAGACGACACTCTCGACGACTCGGTATTAACCGACAACGACGTTTGTTTGACTAAGTATGATCAATAGATATACGTAGTGCTTATAGACATCTATCTTAGGAGTCGAGCTAGATTTAGTATTGATTCGTTCGATCGCACCATACATAGACGTAGAATCGTCATAATAGATTCCCGAGCACTCGACACCTCTCTCACCCATCTCTCTTACTCGCCCCTATTCTCAACTCCTCTCTCGTCCGTTACGTTGATTATTTAGTTTAGCTTTACTTGCTTTCTTCTCTTATTACTTATTCATATTAAAAACCCTCATTTATCTTTGTTTCCTTTCCTATTTAGTCTAAGTTAGCATTTGACACATAGACCGGGGGATAAGACCCTTCGATATCTAAACTACCTTCCTATCCTTGGATCGATCCCGGCTTTGCCGGATTACTACTTGATACCTCCGCTTGGGTGTGCAACCTTTTCGGGTGCATCAATGATTCGTGAGCAAGTCTCTCAAAGATATCATTAATGAAACTGTTCACAATCCCCATAGCTTTGCTTGAAATTCCCATATGAGGATGAACTTGTTTCAAAATTTTGAAGATGTAAATCTTGTAAGTTTCAACTCTCTTCTGTGATTTCTTTTTCTTCTTGTCGGTTGAAACTCCGTCTTTGGTGGGTAGTTTCATCTCAGCCTTAGGTTTCTTCTCTGCAACTGGGGCTTTCTCGGCCTTCTTCTCTGCAACTGGGGCTTTTTCGGCCTTCTTCTCTTCGGTGGCTGGTTTCTTCTCGGCGGGCTTCTTCTCGGCCTTGGGTGCCATAGTTTATAACTTGGAAAAAAGAGACAAAATAAAGGAGATTTCTAGAGAGAGAGAAAGGAAGATGTTTTGATGGTAGTGTTGAGAAGAAACCATCTTCCTTTTAACGGGTGGTATTGTAAAAAAGACAAAATATTTTATTGTGTTTTAATATTAAAGGTATGGTGTTTACAACCGTTAGCTGTAAAGGGACAACATCAAATCAACATCAAATCAATTGTTTTTTTCAAACAATTGTTTTTTTTAATATGAAAGATATAAACAACCAGATTTTCTTAGTACTTGTCAGACTTTATTCTTTGTAATTTTTTCAGATAAGTCAAATCAATTGTTTTTTTTCAAACTATTGTTTTTTAATATGAAAGATATAAACAACCAGATTTTATTAGTACTTGTCAGACTTTATACTTTTTTATTTTTTCAGATAAGTCAAATCGATACTTTTTTATTTTTTTTTGTACTTTTTAGAGAAGTCAAATCTTAAATTACGAAAGGACCGGTTTTTTATTTTTTATTTTCAATTTTGCCATTGAAATCAATGGCTTAAATTAAATCTCGAATTTAGATTTTTTTTTCACTTTGATCTTTTTTGGAAGTCAGACTACGATCTACGTAAGTAGTTACATTTGGCACTTGATACATCATACTGCCCACTCAAACACTCACAAAACCGGATCTATATCCCAACTAGATGGCGACTGCACCAGAAGCAGGCCACCAGTTAGATCAGACAGCTCTAGTGGCACCCCAAGTGGGCATAACTTGTCTTGTTTGTCCGATTATGGTTGTGTCTTTGTTGTTTAAACTTCATGTTGTAATTCTCATTAGCCTATTGGCCTTTACATGAAGTTTGAATTCCAAAAAAAAAAAAAAACATTTCATACATGTCTTGTATTTCCAACATCTTTATGCTATTTTATTTGAAATGTTTTATTTCTTTTACTTTGTAGATTAGATAACATACATGGAGGATGTACGTGGAAAGTCTATAGTTGTACAAGAGTCGGATGATGATTTAGAGGTAGAAGAAGATTTTCATGGAAGTGAAAAAGACGTGGATAGTTCAGAGGATTTAAGAACGACCCCCCAATATGGATCACAATACGATGATTCGGTAATGTTTTTCTAATCGAATATTTTTTCGGTTATTTATTTTGAAGTTCATAACATGTAACTCTATAACATCTTTTTTTTGTAGAATATTGGTGGTCCATCTGAGATGTTGGCTACTCAAGAAAGCATTGATGCATCATCAATTCAAGGGAACAATTATTTTAATAAACATACAGACAATATGCTCATTTTGATCCTTATGGAAGTGTGATTGTTTCTATATTATATCGATACATAGACTAAAACCCATTTGGATTGAATCTGAGAAGTAGGTATTTGTCAGACTCCAATTTACTAATTACAAGTTCGGTTTTCTTCCAGTAACCCACATAATCAAGTCGTCAATCTCCCTCCATATAAAACAATCGTCAATTCACTAGCAGCATGCTTTGCGAGTTGACCAGAAAGAACAAGAGGAACTGCATACGCAACCTCCCGAAAAGTTATAGTTTGCTTCTTGTTGTATCTAGCCAACCTAGATGATTCGTGAGCAAGTCTCTCAAAGATATCATTAATGAAACTGTTCACAATCCCCATAGCTTTGCTTGAAATTCCCATATGAGGATGAACTTGTTTCAAAATTTTGAAGATGTAAATCTTGTAAGTTTCAACTCTCTTCTGTGATTTCTTTTTCTTCTTGTCGGTTGAAACTCCGTCTTTGGTGGGTAGTTTCTTCTCAGTCTTAGGTTTCTTCTCTGCAACTGGGGATTTCTCGGCCTTCTTCTCTTCGGTGGCTGGTTTCTTCTCGGCGGGCTTCTTCTCGGCCTTGGGTGCCATTGTTTATAACTTGAAAAAAGAGAGAGAAAATAAAGGAGATTTCTAGAGAGAGAGAAAGGAAGATGTTTTGATGGTAGTGTTGAGAAGAAACCATCTTCCTTTTAACGGGTGGTATTGTAAAAAAGACAAAATATTTTATTGTGTTTTAATATTAAATGTATGGTGTTTACAACCGTTAGCTGTAAAGGGACAACATCAAATCAATTGTTTTTTTCAAACAATTGTTTTTTTTAATATGAAAGATATAAACAACCAGATTTTCTTAGTACTTGTCTGACTTTATTCTTTGTAATTTTTTCAGATAAGTCAAATCAATTGTTTTTTTTCAAACTATTGTTTTTTAATATGAAAGATATAAACAACCAGATTTTATTAGTACTTGTCAGACTTTATACTTTTTTATTTTTTCAGATAAGTCAAATCGATACTTTTTTTTTTTTTTTTTGTACTTTTTAGAGAAGTCAAATCATAAATTACGAAAGGACCGGTTTTTTATTTTTTATTTTCAATTTTTCCATTGAAATCAATGGCTTAAATTAAATCTCGAATTTAGATTTTTTTTTTCTCTTTGATCTTTTTTGGAAGTCAGACTACGATCTACGTAAGTAGTTACATTTGGCACTTGATACATCATACTGCCCACTCAAACACTCACAAAACCGGATCTATATCCCAACTAAACAAAGGCCTAAAGCCCAACAACATTATTTACACCCTAATAATCTCAATTTAAATAGCCAAAGATTTCTTCTTCTCTGGGATTCGAACCTAGGACCTCTGAGGCTTTCTGGAGTTTATGTCAACACCTTGGAACCACTAGGGCTACCAATTGTTGACCTTTGATTGAACTTTTAGACTTATATAACATTTATACTTATTCTAAACAACAGTCCTTCTTCTAAACATTCCTTCTTCTTTCAAAAACTTAGTTTTTCTTTCTTTTTCATCAAATAACTTCAAGTTCTTCCATAAGGTATGTAAAGGATACAACATAAACTATGTGATCCGTATATTTCTAACATTTCATGCATAAGTTATAAAACTACCCTAAGATGGTCAGTGGCGACTGCACCAGAAGCAGGCCACCAGTTAGATCAGACAGCTCTAGTGGCACCCCAAGCGGGCATAACTTGTCTTGTTTGTCCGATTATGGTTGTGTCTTTGTTGTTTAAACTTCATGTTGTAATTCTCATTAGCCTATTGGCCTTTATATGAAGTTTGATTTCCAAAAAAAAAAAAACATTTCATACATGTCTTGTATTTCCAACATCTTTATGCTATTTTATTTGAAATGTTTTATTTCTTTTACTTTGTAGATTAGATAACATACATGGAGGATGTACGTGGAAAGTCTATAGTTGTACAAGAGTCGGATGATGATTTAGAGGTAGAAGAAGATTTTCATGGAAGTGAAAAAGACGTGGATAGTTCAGAGATAGTTCAGAGGATTTAAGAACGACCCCCCCAATATGGATCACAATACGATGATTCGGTAATGTTTTTCTAATCGAATATTTTTTCGGTTATTTATTTTGAAGTTCATAACATGTAACTCTATAACATCTTTTTTTTGTAAAATATTGGTGGTCCATCTGAGATGTTGGCTACTCAAGAAAGCATTGATGCATCATCAATTCAAGGGAACAATTATTTTAAGGGTTATTTAGTGTATAGACCCCAATTATTTACCTATATTAGGGATCCACCCCCAAAACGATAATGCTTTAGGGGTTACCCCCCATTCTCTATTTTTCCGTCAAAAGCCCGTTAAGTTGCGAGCGTGCCAGTCACGTGAGCTTCCTTTGACAAATTTGCCCTCTCCATCAGCTTTACTGTTGGGGGTCTTTCCCTAAATAGTTGTTTTACAGTGGGGTCATTCACCATTTTAATACTACTTCCTATTTTTCATAAGAAAGTTGTGATTTTAGTGAAAACAAAGTTCAACTCTCTTCCAAGTGAGTAACTAGGTCGAGGTTTAACCTGGGTTTTGGAGTTCAGCTATAATGGAGTTCTAGAAAAGAAAGTTTCAGATAAATGCCAGCTAAAATTCAGAAGTTTTTCAATCTTTTTCTCTTTTTCTCAAGATCAGACTGTTATTCGTGTAATGTAGTTGGTATTTCAATTTGTTCAAGATCAAGATCAAGAGAAAAAGATTGAAATACCAACTACATTACATGAATAACAATCTGATCTTGAGAAAAAGAGAAAAAGATTGAAAAACTTTTGAATTTTTTTCAAAAGCAAAGAACTTTTGTTTAATTACTTCAAATTCAAGATCAAGTACTAAATTGAAGAACACAAATTTACAAAGAACCATTAAAATTGAGCATGATGACTCAAACCTAACAATTATCTCCAATTTTAGCTAGCATTTATCTGAAACCTTCTTTTCTAAACTCCATTATAGCTGAGCTCCCAAACCCAAGTTAAACCTCGACCTAGTTACTCAATTGGAAGAGAGTTGAACTTTGTTTTCACTAAAATCACAGCTTTCTTATGAAAAGATAGGAAGTAGTATTAAAATGGTGAAGGACCCCCACTATAAAACAACTATTTAGGGAAGGACCCCCAACAGTAAAGCTGATGGAGAGGGCAAATTTGTCAAAGGAAGCTCATGTGAGTGGCACGCTCGCAACTTAACAGCCTTTTGACGGAAAAATAGAGAATGGGGGGTAACCCCTAAAGCATTATCGTTTTGGGGGTGGATCCCTAATATAGGTAAATAACTGGGGTCTATACACTAAATAACCCTTATTTTAATAAACATACAGACAATATGCTCATTTTGATCCTAATGAAAGTGTGATTGTTTCTATATTATATCGATACATAGACTAAAACCCATTTGGATTCAATCTGAGAAGTAGGTATTTGTCAGACTCCAATTTACTAATTAGAAGTTCGGTTTTCTTCCAGTAACCCACATAATCAAGTCGTCAATCTCCCTCCATATAAAACAGTCGTCAATTCACTAGCAACATGCTTTGCGAGTTGACCAGAAAGAACAAGACGAACTGCATACGCAACCTCCCGAAAAGTTGTAGTTTGCTTTTTGTTGTATCTAGCCAACCAAGATGATTCCTGAGCAAGTCTCTCAAAGATATCATTAATGAAACTGTTCACAATCCCCATAGCTTTGCGTGAAATTCCCATAAGAGGATGAACTTGTTTCAAAATTTTGAAGATGTAAATCTTGTAAGTTTCAACTCTCTTCTTTGATTTCTTTTTCTTCTTGTCGGTTGAAACTCCGTCTTTGGTGGGTAGTTTCTTCTCAGCCTTAGGTTTCTTCTCTGCAACTGGGCCTTTCTCGGCCTTCTTCTCTTCGGTGGCTGGTTTCTTCTTGGCGGGCTTCTTCTCGGCTTTGGGTGCCATTGTTTATAACTTGGAAAAAGAGAGAGAAAATAAAGGAGATTTCTAAAGAGAGAGAAAGGAAGATGTTTTGATGGTAGTGTTGAGAAGAAACCATCTTCCTTTTAACGGGTGGTATTGTAAAAAAGACAAAATATTTTATTGTGTTTTAATATTAAAGGTATGGTGTTTACAACCGTTAGCTGTAAAGGGACAACATCAAATCAACATCAAATCAATTGTTTTTTTCAAACAATTGTTTTTTTTTAATATGAAAGATATAAACAACCAGATTTTCTTAGTACTTGTCAGACTTTATTCTTTGTAATTTTTTCAGATAAGTCAAATCAATTGTTTTTTTTCAAACTATTGTTTTTTAATATGAAAGATATAAACAACCAGATTTTATTAGTACTTGTCAGACTTTATACTTTTTTATTTTTTTCAGATAAGTCAAATCGATACTTTTTTATTTTTTTTTTGTACTTTTTAGAGAAGTCAAATCTTAAATTACGAAAGGACCGGTTTTTTATTTTTTATTTTCAATTTTGCCATTGAAATCAATGGCTTAAATTAAATCTCGAATTTAGATTTTTTTTTCTCTTTGATCTTTTTTGGAAGTCAGACTACGATCTACGTAAGTAGTTACATTTGGCACTTGATACATCATACTGCCCACTCAAACACTCACAAAACCGGATCTATATCCCAACTAGACAATAGCCTAAAGCCCAACATCATTATTTACACCCTAATAATCTCAATTTAAATGGCCAAAGATTTCTTCCAAAGATTTCTTCTTCTCTAGGATTCGAACCTAGGACCTCTGAGGCTTTCTGGAGTTTATGTCAACACCTTGGAACCACTTGGGCGACCAATTGTTGACCTTTGATTGAACTTTTAGACTTATATAACATTTATACTTATTCTAAACAACAGTCCTTCTTCTAAACATTCCTTCTTCTTTCAAAAACTTAGTTTTTATTTCTTTTTCATCAAATAACTTCAAGTTCTTCCATAAGGTATGTAAAGGATACAACATAAACTATGTGATCCTTATATTTCTAACATTTCATGCATAAGTTATAAAACTACCCTAAGATGGTCAGTGGCGACTGCACCAGAAGCAGGCCACCAGTTAGATCAGACAGCTCTAGTGGCACCCCAAGTGGGCATAACTTGTCTTGTTTGTCCGATTATGGTTGTGTCTTTGTTGTTTAAACTTCATGTTGTAATTCTCATTAGCCTATTGGCCTTTATATGAAGTTTGATTTCCAAAAAAAAAAAAAAAAACATTTCATACATGTCTTGTATTTCCAACATCCTTATGCTATTTTACTTGAAATGTTTTATTTCTTTTACTTTGTAGATTAGATAACATACATGGAGGATGTACGTGGAAAGTCTATAGTTGTACAAGACTCGGATGATGATTTAGAGGTAGAAGAAGATTTTGATGGAAGTGAAAAAGACGTGGATAGTTCAGAGATTAGTTCAGAGGATTTAAGAACGACCACCCCAATATGGATCACAATACGATGATTCGGTAATGTTTTTCTAATCGAATATTTTTTCGGTTATTTATTTTGAAGTTCATAACATGTAACTCTATAACATCTTTTTTTTGTAGAATATTGGTGGTCCATCTGAGATGTTGGCTACTCAAGAAAGCATTGATGCATCATCAATTCAAGGGAACAATTATTTTAATAAACATACAGACAATATGCTCATTTTGATCCTAATGGAAGTGTGATTGTTTCTATATTATATCGATACATAGACTAAAACCCATTTGGATTCAATCTGAGAAGTAGGTATTTGTCAGACTCCAATTTACTAATTACAAGTTCGGTTTTCTTCCAGTAACCCACATAATCAAGTCGTCAATCTCCCTCCATATAAAACAGTCGTCAATTCACTAGCAGCATGCTTTGCGAGTTGACCAGAAAGAACAAGACGAACTGCATACGCAACCTCCCGAAAAGTTATAGTTTGTTTCTTGTTGTATCTAGCCAACCTAGATGATTCGTGAGCAAGTCTCTCAAAGATATCATTAATGAAACTGTTCACAATCCCCATAGCTTTGCTTGAAATTCCCATATGAGGATGAACTTGTTTCAAAATTTTGAAGATGTAAATCTTGTAAGTTTCAACTCTCTTCTGTGATTTCTTTTTCTTCTTGTCGGTTGAAACTCTGTCTTTGGTGGGTAGTTTCATCTCAGCCTTAGGTTTCTTCTCTGCAACTGGGGCTTTCTCGGCCTTCTTCTCTGCAACTGGGGCTTTCTCGGCCTTCTTTTCTTCGGTGGCTGGTTTCTTCTCGGCGGGCTTCTTCTCGGCCTTGGGTGCCATTGTTTATAACTTGGAAAAAAAGAGAGAAAATAAAGGAGATTTCTAGAGAGAGAGAAAGGAAGATGTTTTGATGGTAGTGTTGAGAAGAAACCATCTTCCTTTTAACGGGTGGTATTGTAAAAAAGACAAAATATTTTATTGTGTTTTAATATTAAAGGTATGGTGTTTACAACCGTTAGCTGTAAAGGGACAACATCAAATCAACATCAAATCAATTGTTTTTTTCAAACAATTGTTTTTTTTAATATGAAAGATATAAACAACCAGATTTTCTTAGTACTTGTCAGACTTTATTCTTTGTAATTTTTTCAGATAAGTCAAATCAATTGTTTTTTTTCAAACTATTGTTTTTTAATATGAAAGATATAAACAACCAGATTTTATTAGTACTTGTCAGACTTTATACTTTTTTATTTTTTCAGATAAGTCAAATCGATACTTTTTTATTTTATTTTTTGTACTTTTTAGAGAAGTCAAATCTTAAATTACGAAAGGACCGGTTTTTTATTTTTTATTTTCAATTTTGCCATTGAAATCAATGGCTTAAATTAAATCTCGAATTTAGTTACATTTGGCACTTGATACATCATACTGCCCACTCAAACACTCACAAAACCGGATCTATATCCCAACTAGACAATGGCCTAAAGCCCAACAACATTATTTACACCCTAATAATCTCAATTTAAATAGCCAAAGATTTCTTCCAAAGATTTCTTCTTCTCTGGGATTCGAACCTAGGACCACTGAGGCTTTCTGGAGTTTATGTCAACACCTTGGAACCACTTGGGCTACCAATTGTTGACCTTTGATTGAACTTTTAGACTTATATAACATTTATATTTATTCTAAACAACAGTCCTTCTTCTAAACATTCCTTCTTCTTTCAAAAACTTAGTTTTTCTTTCTTTTTCATCAAATAACTTCAAGTTCTTCCATAAGGTATGTAAAGGATACAACATAAACTATGTGATCCTTATATTTCTAACATTTCATGCATAAGTTATAAAACTACCCTAAGATGGTCAGTGGCGACTGCACCAGAAGTAGGCCACCAGTTAGATCAGACAGCTCTAGTGGCACCCCAAGTGGGCATAACTTGTCTTGTTTGTCCGATTATGGTTGTGTCTTTGTTGTTTAAACTTCATGTTGTAATTCTCATTAGCCTATTGGCCTTTATATGAAGTTTGATTTCCAAAAAAAAAAAAAAAACATTTCATACATGTCTTGTATTTCCAACATCTTTATGCTATTTTACTTGAAATGTTTTATTTCTCTTTTACTTTGTAGATTAGATAACATACATGGAGGATCTACGTGGAAAGTCTATAGTTGTACAAGAGTCGGATGATGATTTAGAGGTAGAAGAAGATTTTGATGGAAGTGAAAAAGACGTGGATAGTTCAGAGATTAGTTCAGAGGATTTAAGAACGACCCCCCAATATGGATCACAATACGATGATTCGGTAATGTTTTTCTAATCGAATATTTTTTCGGTTATTTATTTTGAAGTTCATAACATGTAACTCTATAACATCTTTTTTTTGTAGAATATTGGTGGTCCATCTGAGATGTTGGCTACTCAAGAAAGCATTGATGCATCATCAATTCAAGGGAACAATTATTTTAATAAACATACAGACAATATGCTCATTTTGATCCTAATGGAAGTGTGATTGTTTCTATATTATATCGATACATAGACTAAAACCCATTTGGATTCAATCTGAGAAGTAGGTATTTGTTAGACTCCAATTTACTAATTACAAGTTCAGTTTTCTTCCAGTAACCCACATAATCAAGTCGTCAATCTCCCTCCATATAAAACAGTCGTCAATTCACTAGCAGCATGCTTTGCGAGTTGACCAGAAAGAACAAGACGAACTGCATACGCAACCTCCCGAAAAGTTATAGTTTGCTTCTTGTTGTATCCAGCCAACCTAGATGATTCCTAAGCAAGTCTCTCAAAGATATCATTAATGAAACTGTTCACAATCCCCATAGCTTTGCTTGAAATTCCCATATGAGGATGAACTTGTTTCAAAATTTTGAAGATGTAAATCTTGTAAGTTTCAACTCTCTTCTGTGATTTCTTTTTCTTCTTGTCGGTTGAAACTCCGTCTTTGGTGGGTAGTTTCTTCTCATCCTTAGGTTTTTCTCTGCAACTGGGCCTTTCTCGGCCTTCTTCTCTTCGGTGGCTGGTTTCTTCTCGGCGGGCTTCTTCTCGACTTTGGGTGCCATTATTTATAACTTGGAAAGAGAGAGAGAAAATAAAGGAGATTTCTAGAGAGAGAGAAAGGAAGATGTTTTGATGGTATTGTTGAGAAGAAACCATCTTCCTTTTAACGGGTGTTATTGTAAAAAAGACAAAATATTTTATTGTGTTTTAATATTAAAGGTATGGTGTTTACAACCGTTAGCTGTAAAGGGACAACATCAAATCAATTGTTTTTTTCAAACAATTGTTTTTTTTAATATGAAAGATATAAACAACCAGATTTTCTTAATACTTGTTAGACTTTATTCTTTGTAATTTTTTCAGATAAGTCAAATAAATTGTTTTTTTGTCAAACTATTGTTTTTTTAATATGAAAGATATAAACAACCAGATTTTATTAGTACTTGTCAGACTTTATACTTTTTTATTTTTTCAGATAAGTCAAATCGATATTTTTTTATTTTTTTTGTACTTTTTAGAGAAGTCAAATCGATAGTTAAATTACGAAAGGACCGATTTTTTATTTTTTATTTTCAATTTTTCCAATGAAATCAATGGCTTAAATTAAATCTCGAATTTAGATTTTTTTTCTCTTTGATCTTTTTTGGAAGTCAGACTACGATCTACGTAAGTAGTTACATTTGGCACTTGATACATCATACTGCCCACTCAAACACTCACAAAACCGGACCTATATCCCAACTAGACAATGGCCTAAAGCCCAACAACATTATTTACACCCTAATAATCTCAATTTAAATAACCAAAGATTTCATCTTCTCTGGGATTCGAACCTAGGACCTCTGAGGCTTTCTGGAGTTTATGTCAACACCTTGGAACCACTTAGGCTACCAATTGTTGACCTTTGATTGAAATTTTAGACTTATATAACATTTATACTTATTATAAACAACAATCCTTCTTCCAAATATTCCTTCTTCTTTCAAAAACTTAGTTTTTCTTTTTTTTTTCATCAAATAACTTCAAGTTCTTTCTTCAACATTTCAAGTCCACTTGTTAAAATTTCTTCCATAAGGTATGTAAAGGATACAACATAAACTATGTGATCCTTATATTTCTAACATTTCATGCATAAGTTATAAAACTACCCTAAGATGGTCAGTGGCGACTGCACGAAAAGCAGGCCACCAGTTAGATCAGACAGCTCTAGTGGCACCCCATGTGGGCATAACTTGTCTTGTTTGTCCGATTATGGTTGTGTCTTTGTTGTTTAAACTTCATGTTGTAATTCTCATTAGCCTATTGGCCTTTATATGAAGTTTGATTTCCAAAAAAAAAAAAACATTTCATACATGTCTTGTATTTCCAACATCTTTATGCTATTTTATTTGAAATGTTTTATTTCTTTTACTTTGTGGATTAGATAACATACATGGAGGATGTACGTGGAAAGTCTATAGTTGTACAAGAGTCGGATGATGATTTAGAGGTAGAAGAAGATTTTGATGGAAGTGAAAAAGACGTAGATAGTTCAGAGGATTTAAGAACGACCCCCCAATATGGATCACAATACGATGATTCGGTAATGTTTTTCTAATCGAATATTTTTTCGGTTATTTATTTTGAAGTTCATAACATGTAACTCTATAACATCTTTTTTTTGTAGAATATTGGTGGTCCATCTGAGATGTTGGCTACTCAAGAAAGCATTGATGCATCATCAATTCAAGGGAACAATTATTTTAATAAACATACAGACAATATGCTCATTTTGATCCTTATGGAAGTGTGACTGTTTCTATATTATATCGATACATAGGCTAAAACACATTTGGATTCAATCTGAGAAGTAGGTATTTTACAGACTCCAATTTACTAATTACAAGTTCGGTTTTCTTCCAGTAACCCACATAATCAAGTCGTCAATCTCCCTCCATATAAAACAGTGTCAAAATCAAAATTGAAGCTTTCATCTTTGTTCCTTTCAGAAATCCCTAAAAGAATGAAAAAGTTGGATCTTTCATACCTTTCCTTGAAGCAATAGGTAATCCAGGAGACCCCAATTTAATTTCTTTGTCAAATCCAAAGAGTATACTTGATACTTTGTTGATTAAATAGACTTTTCTGAGTCTTCGGTCATTAGCAAAATCTTTCATTCCTTTCCTAAGTCTCTCTTCCGTTAAAGGAGTACCAATAATGGTGATTTCATGAACTTGAACTTCAGTCTTCTTCACCGATTGGTTTGGCGATGAACAAATTATTTCTGTCACTTCCCATGACTCATTTGAAAATCATATGATTCAGAACTAAATATACATCATATACTACTAAATTCGTGAAACTTGGTTTTCATTTTAACCACTTAATTGGGGCGTTATAGTGGGAATAATATGAATTTGTACAAGAATTTTATATAATCCACCCCAAGAACTACTATGGATTATTTAGTTCTTGGATTTGAGTAATTTGAGAGAGAGAGAGAAGGAGAGAGCTCTGGTTTTGTGGAGAGAGAGAAGAGGGGGCGAGATTTTGGGAGATCTGGTTTCCATATGATTTGAACCGTTGACATCCTCAACGGTCTAGATCATATTTTAGATGAAGGACCTGGAACAAAACACGGTAAAATTGAGGACTCAAATGTAAGTTATATGTAATTCCAGAAATCGCGTCATTTTGCCAGGTGGCGTCAAACGATTGGTTCGCTTTTCCCATTTGCTCCAAACAGCATTTCCGTTCAAACTTTAATTGGGTAGTATTAAAAGTTTTACTGAGAGGTATTCAAAATTTCAATTGGCAGTATTGTGATGGGATGTGCTTTTTCTGGAATACCAACTATGACGTGGAAATCATTTACGCGGATCAGAACATGATCCATGCTCATAGCACTCATATGGTATCGGGCACCAAAAGTTATCTCACTGGTTTCTATGGTTGTCCTTATACAAACAATAAGATGAAACCATGGGATAATTTGGCCAATGTGGCTCCTAAGGATGACACTCCCTGGATTGTCATTGGAGACTTAAACTGTATTCTCGACCCTTCTGAGAAGTCGGGAGGTCAGCCGGCTCAGCTTCCCAAGATTCAGCAGCATAAAAATGTAATCAATAGCCTAGGCCTTCATGACCTAGGATATATTGGTTATCCGTTTACTTGGACGAACAGACAATTTGCGGGAAATCTGATTGAAGAAAGGCTGGACCGAGCGATGGCTAGCTACAACTGGCTCATCAATTACCCTCACTCCCGGATAAATCATCTGGATACCCTGGGCTCTGATCACAATCCTATCCTGCTTTCTACTGATAATCAGGCTAATAAAGGTCGTAAACCCTTCAAATTCATTCGAACTTGGATGTCTCATCCCAACTGTGCTAGTTTCATCAAATCTAACTGGCTTTCTAACCCTAATCCTATCCACTCTAAGCTCAACTTTCTTGCCATTAAGCTATCCAAATGGAACAAAGAAGTCTTCGGTAATCTTGATACCAACATTAAACAACTCACTCATAATCTGCAAAGGACTAAGAATGCTGAAGATTTCCGATCCATTTACTCCCAAATTGAAAATCTTCTCCTTCAGCAAGAGAGTTTATGGAAGGAAAAGTCTAGAGTAGCAAACATTAACTTAGGTGATAGAAACACCCAATTTTTTCATGCGAAAGCCACTACTAGACTCCGAAAAAACAAGATTCTGTCCATTAAAAGACAAGACAATACCTGGCCCAATGATGATACCGAAATAGCTTCGATTTTTACTAATCATATTCAACAAATTTCTACCACGGCTGGTTCCTCGATGTCAGCTAGGCTTCAAGACTGCTTCTTCCACCAAATCTCAGATACTCAGAATGAAGCGCTCAATACCATTCCTAGCCCCGACGAGATCAGAATGGCCACTTTCGCTCTTAAACCCGGCGCGGCTCCGGGCCCTGACGGCTTTCCGCCGCATTTCTATCAAACTAATTGGGAGACAGTGAAAGAAGACACTCGGTTGATGATCTCTTCGTTCTTTCAGGATGCTACGCTTCCGACTAATTCCAATCACACTCATATCTGCCTTCTTCCCAAAACAAAAACCCCTCAGACTCCAGCGGATTATCGGCCCATCAGTTTACTAAACACCACTTACAAAATCATTACCAAAATATTGGCCAATAGACTTAAACCGGTTTTGGTTGATATTATTTCTCCTTTTCAGGGTGCATATGTTCCAGGTCGGCAAATCACTGATAATATCATCATTTGCCAAGAACTCATCCATTCCTTCAAAAAAGTTAAGGGCCCCAAAAGTTATTTCGGTCTTAAGTTGGACATGTCTAAAGCTTTTGATAGAATCGAATGGAGTTATCTGGAAAACATTATGAACTTGATGGGCTTTTCGAACTCTTGGATCAATCTTATCCAGACCTGTATCACTTCTAGCTCGATGGCGGTTCTCATCAATGGGCGCCCAGGCTGCACTTTCAATGTGAGCAGGGGAATTCGGCAGGGTGACCCTCTCTCCCCATTTCTTTTTGCCATAGCGATGGAAGGTCTTAGTCGTCTTTTAGAGAAGAATCACAACGAGTCTTCTTTCATAGGCTTTCTGATTCCGCATTCCAACCTCTCGATTAAACATCTACTTTTTGCAGACGATTGTATCATTTTCGGGCAAAACTCTCTGGAGAATATCTACAATTTAAAACAGATTCTCAAGGAATTCAGCGAGGCTTCGAGGCAAATGATTAATTATGCTAAATCGAATATTTTTTTCTCCAAAAATTCTCACCCGAAATTCAAACGGATGATTATCCGGGAACTCAAAGTTCATCAGTCGTCGTCCGGGGATAAATACTTAGGCACCAAGCTCTTCATTGATCGAAACAAAAAACAAGCTTTCAACTCCCTTATCACTCAGATTAAAAATAAACT
Source organism: Eschscholzia californica (assembly GCF_041429995.1). Classification (NCBI taxonomy): domain Eukaryota; kingdom Viridiplantae; phylum Streptophyta; class Magnoliopsida; order Ranunculales; family Papaveraceae; genus Eschscholzia; species Eschscholzia californica. Next base: position 45,073,756 of record NW_028238472.1, on the reverse strand, counting down.
TGCCAAATGGCAATCTCATCTTCTCTCGCAAGCTGGCCGCTCGGTAGTCATTTCTACTATCGCAGCGGCTGTTCCCCGATACCAAATGCAGTGCTTTGCCCTTCCTAAAGGCATTAGTGACAGCATTGAGTCCATTCAAAGGACTTTTTGGTGGGGAAAACCCAAAACCTTTCACACCATAAACTGGAACTCCATTTGCAAACCTCGTAATCAGGGTGGACTAGGTCTGCGCCTGCCTAAGCTAGATAATCAAGCTTTTCTGCATAAGCTCAATTGGCGCATTGTTAATAATCCGGAAGCTATTTGGGTTCAAGTGCTCAAAGGTAAGTACTTTCATAACTCTCCCAAACCTACACCGCCTAAGAATCATCATTCTTGGACTTGGAAATCGATTTCCAAATACCATCATAATCTTGACAATCTTATCTTTTGGAATATTAATACAGGTGAACATATCCATATTTGGACTGACTACTGGATCCCTAATCATCCCCCTCCTATTTCTAATGAAAGAGGATGCACTATTGAACTGGTTTCCCAACTCATCACGAATGGTAACTGGAACACTAATTTAATTCAAATGTGTTTTGACAATGACATATGCAGATCGATCCTAAGCATCAACCTTAATCCTAACGAAGAGGATAATGCCATATGGACACTGACCAAATCAGGTAATTTCTCTCTCAAATCCATGTACAATTTTCTTAGAAATCAAACTATTTATAATAATGAGGTTCAGATGGACTGGTTCTTTATATGGAACATGAATACTATCCCTCGGATTAAATTATTCCTTTGGAAATGCTGCACCAACAGTCTACCAGTCAGATCTAAGATAGGTAAATTCATCGATAATAACTACTCATGTGTTAATTGCAATGAAGAGGAGACTCTTGATCATGCTTTATTGCATTGCTCTTTTGCAAAAGCAATATGGTTCCATTTTAATATTAGAACGGACACGATCACTACGACCATACAATGGATTCAACAATGGAAACTACTAGATGAGAATAATATCAATCTCAATGCAAAAATATTATGGTTCCTGTGGAAAGCCAGATGCGAGAACTGCTTTACTACGAATAAACAAAACCCTGTACAGATCATAGAAAGGATTTTGAACACCTCTACGACACCTCTCAAAACCGAGTCCAGTATGAGCAAGAAAGGTAAGGATAAAACCATTACACAAACATGGAGACCTCCATCGACACCATATACGAAGGTTAATGTGGATGCTTCTTTTATAAATATGAAAGAACCGGCGGGCATTGGCTTCATCATCCGTGATGCAGAGGCGAACTACATAATGGCGGTAGCAGACACAGTACGTGGACAAAATGCGGAGGAATGCGAAAGCTTAGCAATATTATCCGGCCTAAAAGAGGCATTGCAACTCCAAATTCAATATGTGCACATAGAGAGTGACAATCAAGCGATAATTTTAGCGCTTAATGGGAAGGGAGGAAACCTGCACTGGCAAACTCAGAGTATTATTCACCAGATAAATGACATCAAAGATAGCTTTACAGGCACTATATTTTCTCATATCTCTCGTAGTTGTAACACTTATGCTGATGCTTTAGCTAAATGGGGACGTACCCATGGCCAAAAGAAAAGATGGCAAGACGTTCTTTCTTTATTTTCGGACTTTTAGCTCATTGTATTAGACTCTTTGTTTAATGCAAGTTTATTTCATCAAAAAAAAAAAAAGTATTGTGATGGGATGGGAGAGTGAAAACGCACGTGAGAAAACCGATTTTGCCTTTGAAAGTCGTCACCAATGCCATGACCTCTCAATCTCGCCTTTCAGTTTTCGAGGGCTTAGATTGAGAGCTCCAATTAAAGATCAAATGTCATTTTTTTCATCCCCAAATCACAGTTAGCTTCAACTCAACCCAGACCCTCCACATTGGACCCAAAAAGTTGAGATTCAAAATTTAAATTTGAGAGCTCACCACTTTGAGTTGGAATTGCACTTAAAACCACGATATTTGGATTCAAATCAAGACATAGAATACTCAAACCTACGATAAAATCATAAGAAAATATTTTTTTTGAATTGTTTAACGTGCCTCCAACCTTTAACCTCTAAGGTGAAAGACTATATCTCTTACTATTTTAACCAATCGTTTCGCATAAGCGAAAAAAATTTGAGATAAGTAATTTGTGTTAGAGTATAAAGATCGAGATGAATCGAGATCCGTAGATATCCGTATCAACCGTCCAAGATATATGAAGATATTATTTATAGAGTGATTCGGGTATCTTATTTTCCTAGGACTCTATCTAGGATAAGTATAAATAATATCTTCATATATCTTGGACGGTTGATACGGATATCTACGGATCTCGATTCATCTCGATCTTTATACTCTAACAATTTGTACAAGGAAGGAACACATGATATATTTTGAAGAAGCAAATATATATAGATTTGTTGAAACTAGCTAATGACATGGTCTAGGTACGTTTAGCAATGAATGAATGCAATAATAGGGGTGTGTTCCCAATACCCGGGCTTGTTGCTCCATAAGTAGGGGTGGGAATCGGTCCGGACCGGTCGGTATCGGACTCTAACTTCATCGAACCGGTCGACTCGGACATAAACTGTTGGTGACCATCTATTTACTCGGGCGGACTCGGACGGTCACTCTCAAGAATTCTTTGTCCATTGACCGTCCAGGACCGTTTATTTTACCGGTCTAGTCGGACACCGGACGGTCTCGGTCCGGACTTTCCAATAAATTTACTTAATTCAAAACTTTATTTTTATTACCACAAACAAAATTACTTACAAATGAAGATGTTTAGCCAAGAAATCGAAAGTAAATATAAAAAAGAAAAAACACAGTTGATCATCATTTGACAAGATATAATTAAGCCATTCACTAATGTTTGGTCTTCTAGAGGACTATATGACTATAGCCAACTATCATCATATATTTATATGTCTATAAAATTCAACGGTCAACTTCTAAAAATGAGGACAGTTTAGTCGGTCAACCTATTCGGTCACTCGTACCGGTCGGTCAGCGGTCGGTCCTTCGACATAAAATTTTGACCGTGACCGTCCGCCAATTCTTTCGGGCCGGTCGGACACTGACCGTTATGACCATCAGGTGTCCATGGACACTTTTTATCTCGGTCGAACGGGTCGGATAGCGGTCTTCCGGATCTTTTTCCCACCCCTATCCATAAGTACGTACAGTGTCACTATCTCCTTAAAGCTATGAAAGCTAGATATAGATGAAAGGATGGAAATTATAATGAAGGTGGGAAGAAGAAAGAGTAACTCTAGGGTTTTGTGGGACTTAATCTCATCGCCAGATCCTATAATACCTTGGAGGCTTTATCGTCAAATCTACGGTTTACGTCTTAGCACGAGGGAACGACACGTGATTTCGGCGTTTTGACCTAGAGAGGCAACCAGCCTGGCGCACACTATGGCAGCAAATGTACTTCCCGTTTAACACGTGAAGTGTTCTGCTCGAGGATAATTTGTCTTACCTTTTAGTCCTTTTGTCTTTATCGCTTTTTCTTTTCAAGGACTGTCGTAAGCTTGCTTTATTAATGTTATTTCTTTCTCAAAAGAATAAAAAAAAAACTTATGTGGAGGAAATAAATAATATGCCATATTATTTTATTGTTGAAGATATATTGGTCTAGAATCTAGTTAGATGCAACTCAATAACCGAGGGAACAAAAGGAGCAAAAGGAAATGATGAATGAATTGATTGATTGCTATCAACAAACACCTTTTGTCAGATCCAGCTTCTCTAGGTCATAGATAACATGTGAAATAAAGTGTTCTAAATGTTTACATTACTTGCCTCATAAATTGACGAGGGTGTAACCCGTGCCCGTGGGGCACGGACAGCTCTTCCGATTGCTTAACAGATCGAGCAAACTATGTGAATGAGCATAAATTACATTTGAGTGACTCACTACTTATTCGTTACGTTAGTAGTTGTTTACTTTCTTCAACAACACATTTTTATAAGCACTTACAATGTAAGTTTCAATGTAAAAATAGTCTTAAACTAATAAGTTCAAACATTTAAACATTCCTAATCAGAATACTCTAACACCTGGATATGTATGTAACATGAACATCCAAAATGTAAGAAACATAATGAAGAACTAATCACAAAATTTACAGGAGATTCTTTTGTGACCAACAAGATCTCTGGTTGTTCTTTAACTTCAACCTGTAAAAAAGACCAACAAAAAGATGGATTAGAATTGTAAATTTGGGGTGATACACTGAATCAAAGATAACCGATTTTGAGTTTAATCTAGACCACACCAAAGATAAGAACCATACAAAATTAAAAATATAAGAAAATTGACACACATGGTGCTGCTATAATGCGTCGAAAGAAGCTAAAGAAAATTGCAGTCTATAAAGAAAACTGTTTACTAAATGCAAAACACATCTGCCAGCGCTATTTCAAGGAGCCTTAAGGTACTCAAAGAGCAAATGGTACAAAATCTGTATAAATAAATGACGGATGAAGAGTTCTATAAGAGGTCTCACCATTAATCATCAAGGCATAAAAGCAAATTGAAACGGCATAAAGAATTCTATAGACAAAAACAAATTGAAACTAAATATTGGTAATAGGTTAATTTCAAAACACACCAACCTATCTCAATCATCAAACAAAAACACACCGACCTACCTCGAGAGAGAGAAAGATGTTCTACGCATGTGCGAGAGAAAGAGCCACAGAGAGAGAGAATACCTGAGATCAGAGAGGGTTGCGTGAGAGAGGCAGAGAGGAAGGACGAAGTCGCAGTGAACCTTAAGAGGCAAAGAATTCACTAAAACTGTAGCAGCAAAAGGCAAAAAAAAAATTAGTAAACTACATAGAGAGAGACGTGACAAAGTGTTAATAAAGGATCCTAATCACGAAAGTATTGATAAAGGAAATGCCAAAATCATGGTTTATGATAATGACACAAATATATTATGCCCTTCCCAATCAACTAAACTTAATATGAATTATGATAAGTTGAATCGCGAAAATGACGTGGGTGAATCCAAGGGTGTAGGTGAATGCTGATGTGGGACGGACGACCGGATTTATCCAGGAGTTTGTCCCAGTCAGCACCCATCCACCTGTTTTATTATATAGATTTTGTTTGGATCATATTTGCAACAGAAGTCAGGATGGCCGAGTGGTCTAAGGCGCCAGACTCAAGTTCTGGTCTTCGTGAGAGGGCGTGGGTTCAAATCCCACTTCTGACATATTTTACTATTTAATTCTGTCTTTTTTTTTCGATTCAATGCAAATTTTTGGTACTCTTGTTTTATACAAGGCTTACAACATCACTAAAACCATCCAACCATTAATTTGAACGGCAACAAATTACGCTTAACTGAAAGGGATTTCACTCAATTTTTGATGGTACATCTAAAAAATATGGTTTACATAACATTGTATCTTATAATTTAATCTTTAAAACGTTCCCAATACAACATCAAGCCTCCAAAATTCAGAATGCTATATAAAAATGTGTAGAATTTTTGTTTCATTTTCAATTAAGAAAGAATATATATTCATTATCCTCTTGATATTCTATCATGTCATATAGACCAAATGTTAATGTTGAATCTCGACTGAATTAAAGCTCGAAGAATCGGACCAAACCGACCAACTGAGTCAAACCGAATCAGACCGATCGAAGTCGGTTGACGATTTGATGGGCTCGGCTTTAGCGGATGATTTAGTCAAACCACCATTGAATGGTAGAAATGAGCTTTCATTCTCCTAGGATGATCTTAAAGGTCTTTATATGACCTCTAAAATCCTAGATTTATTTAGTGATGGTAGGTGATTGATGTATTTTTTCATGATGTATCCACACTATGTTGATTTAAGGACTCTTAGAGTCCATGCAAAAAAATAAATAAAAATTGCATTATAGTAATATATTTTATATGATAATAATGTATAATAATATCATATTGGTTATTAATCTATTTATCACCATATAATACACTTTCGTAGACGTGACATCCATGAAAGTCCAGAAAATGTCAATGAAAATTGTCAATGAGAATCCGTGAAGGATTATACAATGTCAATAGAGATGGCATTGAAATGATAATGAGAAGATTTTGCATTGGAGATGAGCTAAGTGACAAACAAAGACACTCTAAACCTTTTTGGTCTCAAATAAAAATCTCTAAAATAACTATATTTGATACACATGTCACTCTTAAATTTAATAGGAAAAAAAAATCTTTTTTTTTTTGTTGCAAGAGGAAAAAAGTAGTTAAAAAGTGAAGTTTACGATTGGTTTATATTTTAAAGTTTAATAAGGTGCCATTTAGCGAAACTCAATCGGACACTCTAAAATTAGAGGGTTTCTTTTGAGAGTTTCTATAATAAATGCTCCCGCATCATAATGACGTGGTTGTTCCAATGAAGAAAGTTTTTTTTTTGACATAAATTCTAATTCTAAGTGATGCTCTATGTTTTAGAACTCGAGTGTCTTATTAAAGATGCTCTAAGATCTCTCTCTCTCTCAAAGCTATATCTTTTCGGTCTTTATCGTATCTCTCTCTCTCTCATCTCTCCCTCTCTCTCGGCTAAAAGTCTAGGTTTAAGTCGATTGAAACCATTTTCATCCGAGAATGAGAGAGAGAGAGAGAGAGAGAGAGAGAGAGAGAGATAAATCAAAGAGTGATCAGAGATAGAAATGAAAGAGTGATTGGAGAGAGAAAAGAAATCTGAGAGAAAGGTGGTCAGAGGTTGTTGGAGGTAGGGGTGGGGATTGAGCGGGTATGGGCGTCCATGAGCACTTGAAACATCGGGCTGGGCGGGTCGGACACCAAATTTCAATGGCTATTAGGGTAAGCGGGTTAATCGGGCGGGCAATTTTAAAATCCGCCTTGCCCATTATCCGTCTAAGCCTATTAAGAAGCTCGGGTAATTCAGGTATGGGCGGGCGGGTAAGTTTATGACTTGAAAAAATTCACTTTTTTTTCTCTTTTTATAAAGTCTTCAAACACCTTTCCAATTCTAAGGAGACAATTTGGGATTAAAACTAGACATTATTTTTGTTGTTCTTTTTAGGAATTTAATCTCACATTAATAACTAATGAAGAATTCTCATGAAATACAATATAAACTTATCCCTATCCTTGCTCCTTCAAAACCAAACACTACTTCAGTAACTCTACACTGCTAGAAATTCTCTTGGGTCATTGCAAAACAATGCATTGGGTTCGTATGGTTGCCCTTAAACATATTGTTTACCATCTTATATAGGCTTAGCAACATGGACTGTTGGGCTTCATCAACTCAAAAAATTGATGTAATTTGGTTGGTTATTATTGGGCGACGTTAAGTGGGTGCGGGCGTGGGCGGGTGCACGGGTAGAGGTTTTAAACCATGTCCGTCCACCAAAATATGGCGGGCGGGGCAGATTTTGTCCGAGACGGGCGCGGGCGTCTATGGTCGTCGTTGGGCTCGAGTGCCCGTAGACGGGTGTGGCTCATGGGCAGAATCCCCACCCCTAGTTGGAGGTAGTGGTCCGAGGAGGAGAGAGAAAGATATGAAAAATGAAAATTTCCTATCAAATCTTTTTGTTCAAAGTTTTGTACTCTGAAAAATTTTCTTGTTTGTCGTGCAAAAATTAACCGGTTGGTGAGAGTGAGAGAAGGCTAGACGGCCCGAACTTGAGCAGGTGAACCCGGAGGGCGCATACGAATAGTCATGTTAATTCCAGCCCGCCGACCCTATATTTTTGTGAAATTGACATGATTCTACAAGGTAATCACAAACTTCGGATTCTAGAAGAGAGAGGGAGAGATGCTTTGATTGGTGTTGAATTTGGTTAATTAATGGCGACGAGAGTACAAGAAATACAAGGAGGTGGAGAATTATAGAGAGAATCTTATAGCTCTCATCACCTGTCTTATACAAACCCTAGATTCATCTCCTTCACCATCACGAGGGGCGGCCCAGGCCCAAAGCAGCCAAAGCGGCTCTTTGGGCCTCACCTTGTGGAAGGGCCCCAAGTTCAGATTAATTAAAAGAGGGTGCCTGAAAAAAAAACAAATACCCAGTAAGACTTCTTAAACTCTTAAGCATGACGGCCCTAAAATCCCTTCCCACAGTACTTTGGAAGAAAGTGTGATTAGTGATGAAAATCATGGGGCCCACCATAAAGAAATATAAACATACTCTAACCTAATCAAGTTTCTAATCCCTTGGTCAAAAAAAAAGTTTCTAATCCAGCAGACTTACAAGTTTCTCGAACATTATATTTATTTTTTTTGTTTTCTTTTTCTCTGTGAATCTTTTTTCCCTCTTTAATATTTTTTGTTCTCTCTCCTCTCTAGTGGCTTCTACCAATCCAATTGTCTATTTTTCTTTCTCTAAACTTTACCTAGAGGTAATGGTCCCTCTTTTTCTTCTTTATTTTTATGATTGTTCATTTTCTTTTTTTCTTTCCTACATGTTTAGTTCACTATATTTGATATATATATTTTTTTTTTTCGTGAGAGTCATTCTGTTATGATGTTATCTCCTTTTAAAAAGACAAATTCACATCATATTGTTGAAGATAAGTGTTGATTTTGTTATTTTTAAAATAAAGTCTTAACAAACAATAATTACTAAATTATATCCTCTTCTCTTTCAACTTTCTTTAATTGTTATATTAGATTTTAACTAAACATCTTTTTTTGTTAGATCGGCAATAGGCATTGCCTCCTCAACTCACACTGTCTTCAACTAAACTAGGGATTGCCTTTAGCGAAATTGCATATAACAATTTTAGGCATTGCCAGTAAAACTTCCCCAACTTTTTATAGGGCCCCAAAATTTTCTTCGCTTTAGGCCACCCAACTACTTGGGCCGCCCCTGACCATCACCTTCAACGTTCAGCATCATCATTACTATCTTCACATAATTCTCACACCTACTCATCTCCTCCTTTCCTTGCTCCGTCAAGATCAAATTCCTTACGAACACCGGAGTTCATCCTACCTCTATCGCTACTCTCTATCTCTCTCTCTAAACATTATTATATAGATCTATGTTCAGAATTTTTAATGAAAATTGATATATTGGATTTATACACAATTAGACATATATATATTTTTTTTAATGAAAATTGAATCATGGGATATTTGGTACTGCAGTAAAAGAATGCCTATTTCATTTTGTGCCTAATAACCAGAACTGATCCTTCAACAAAAAAAAAAAAACAGAACTGATCCCATGTAACTGTAGTCTTGTTGTACAAATCACCTGTATAGAGAAATGTCAGAAATAGTAGAAATCTGGACGGCAATTTTTTTTTTTTTTTTTCAGAGATGGGATTTAGTGCGTTAAGCAGGGGCGTGGGAGAGGGGGTGCGACCGGTGCGGTCGCACAGGGCCCCTCTCCATCTAAGGGCCCCATTTTAGTTATCTCAATGCTTTTTTGATAAAAAACATAGAGCGTTGGAAACATACAATGAAATGTCAATAGCTCAGATGGTCGGGAACATAATCACGCGCCCGCGAGGTCTCGTGTTCGAGTCCCCTCGTACACAAGCTAAAATCATTTTTTCACATGTTTTTATAAGATATGATACTTAAGGGCACCCAACCCAATATATATGGCCCATATTATTACATTTTAACTATTTTAAAGGCATCTCCAATCTCTCTCTATTTGGGCTTTAATATTTTATCTAACCTTATCTTTATGAGGCTATGTTTCTCATTTCTTTTCACTCTCTACTATTGTCTTTATTTTTCTTTGTTTCTCTCTCTCTCTTTAAATTACAATAGGATTGTATGTCTTTTTCTATAATTTTTTAGGCAAAAGGTATTGGCTTTACGTGTTGAATTGGGTTCTCCAAGTCATACTTATTTACTATATTCTTCTTTAATTCATATAATTGCATCTTTCAAATACTCATATTGTGTTCTTGGACTTATTTACGTACATTAAATATAATTTAAATATTCTTTTTTTTTTTTTTTTGTTAAAGGTTAATATATTAAAACACTAAGTCAGAGATCCATTACAATACATATTAATAAGAAAATACGGAATACAGTTCCATTTTTTGAATCTATTCTTTCGCCGTGCCCACTTGGCTAGCTTGTCTGCTTGAGTATTCAACTCCCTCTTGATGTACTGGAATTTGACCTGCTGCATTTCCTTCTTTATGTTTTTGATCTGTCTCAAGTGCACTAGAGATTGCCACTGAACCTGATGTTTTGGATTATTCAAATGCTTGATTATGTTTATGTTGTCGCTTTCAATGATGATCTGCCTGTAGTTGTTTTCTTTAGCCCAGTACATGCCATTCAGAATCGCTAAAGCTTCTCCTTCCTCACTGTTTCTTGCCCTTCCTGTGTTTATGCTTGCACCTATAAATTTAGACCTGTAATCATGAGCGATCAAGCTAGTGCCTATATTTTGAGCCACATTAATAAAAGATGCATCAACGTTGATTTTCACGTAGGGTTGCTTTGGGGGTTGCCATTTCGAGCTTATTTTGTTATCAGAATTTACTCTATTTTCATTAATTTTTTGGAATGATTTTATCGATTCTATTACCTTGTTGACATCGTATGACGTTTGTTGGAAGCAGTTATCACATCTCATTTTCCATATGAACCATAAGATAGTAGCTAAATAAGAATTGCTAATTATGCACTCTGTATATTCCTGATTCTGCCAAGACATGATCCATTCAGCAACTGAAGGAATGTTTTCAGAAATGATATTAAAGTGGAACCATATTCTCTTAGCTAAGGGGCAGTATAAAAGCGCGTGTTCTATCGTCTCTATTTCTGTACAATTATGGCAGTTAGTTATATTTCCGATGTATTTGCCAATGCGTTGCCTAACCGGTAAAGCATTAGCGCAAATTTTCCATATGAACAGCTTAATTCTAGGAATCGTGGGTAAAGACCAAATAAAATTCCAGTTCGTGTTCTCAGGAGGATGAGCTTGGTCTAAGGAGCTCAGATGTCTGTACATAGATTTTACAGTGAAATTGCCAGACTGCGTAAGATTCCATATCATCTTGTCTGTCCCTTCTTGCTGGATTGGAATAGCTTTAATGAGGTTGCATATATTCTCCGGGAAAGTTTGTCTAAGGATTCTCGCGTCCCATCTGTTATTGCTAATAAGATCAGACACTTTGTTAACTCCAGCATTATTCGAGTTTTGAAGGTTTTGGACTTCTCCAGGAATCCATTTATCTTTCCAGATGTCTATGTGCTCTCCAGTATGGACTTCCCATATAATGTGATTATTTATGAGATCGTACTGTTTTCTCAGGTTCTTCCATATCCAGGAGTGATTAGCTTTTGCCGGACCTGGTTCATCAGATTGATGGAAATATTTAGCTTTGAGGAATTTGACCACATCGCATCTGAGTCAGTCTTTAGACGCCAAGCCAGCTTGCTCAGGAGGGCTTGATTGTCCAGGTCCGGATGATGAATGCCTAAACCTCTTAGCTTTTTCGGTTGACAAATATATGACCAAGCCTTGGTACATATACCTTTAGATTTTCCCCACCAGAAAGACTTCTGAGAAGTCGCTATGCGTTTGCTTATGCTCTTAGGAAGAGCAAAACATTGCATCTGATATCGAGGAACGGCTGCTGCGACGGCCGAAACTACTACCGTGCGCCCTGCCTGAGAGAGAAAAGCGTGATTCCATTTGGATAACTTATTATCTATTTGATCTAAAATGGAATTAAAAACTTGAGTTTTCTTAGGACCTATAAATAACTGCGCTCCTAAGTATTTCTCCGAAGTAGACGCATATTTGACTTTAAGAGTTTTCATGATAATTCGTTTAAATTTTGGGTGAGAGTTTTTAGAGTAAAAGATATTAGATTTATTATAATTAATCATTTGACCAGAAGCCGAGCAAAAAGTGGATAAGATGTTCTTAAGGTTATGAACATTTTCTATCGAGTTTTTTCCGAAGATGATACAATCATCAGCGAAGAGAAGATGAGAAATAGTCAGGTTTTGATTTTTTGTGGGGAAGCCAAAAAACGCACCTTCCCCTAAATCAGCGGAGAGCATCCGGCTTAGGCCCTCCATTGCAATCGTGAAGAGAAAAGGGGATAGAGGGTCTCCTTGCCTGATACCCCGGGTAGGAAGAAATGTAGGACCCGGGTGACCATTAATGAGGACAGCCATTGAGGCCATGGACATACATTTAAAAATCATTCTTCTCCAATGGTCAGAAAATCCTAGCCTTTCCATTATGTTAATAAGAAAGGACCACTCTATTCTGTCATAGGCTTTAGACATGTCTAGTTTTAGCCCGAAGTAGCCAACAGCTCCTTTCATCTGTTTGAACGAATGAATGAGTTCTTGTCCCATGATGATATTATCCGAAATCTGTCTGCCGGGGATGTAGGCTGCTTGAAAAGGGGAGATGAAGTCTTTGAGATAAACTTTAAGTCTCTCTGCTAGGATTTTGGTGATGATTTTGTATGTGGTATTGAGCAGGCTGATAGGTCTGTAGTCTGCTGGACTTTGGGGAACTGCTGTTTTTGGAATAAGACAAATATGAGTATGGTTTGTTCCTGGGGGGAGTTCCGCGGTTTGAAAGAAGGACTGCACCATCTGATGTATGTCTTTGTTGATGGTATCCCAATTTGCTTGGAAAAAGAAAGGCGGGTAACCATCAGGACCAGGGGCTGCATCTTTCTTCAACCATTGAATAGCCAAGTCAATTTCTGTATTATCTGGGATTGAAGTCAAGTCCTGATTTTGGGCGGGTGTAATGATCGGTTGAAAAAGATCTAGGAAACTGGGAGCGCTATTACCATTAGAAGAAGTGGTAATATTGAGCAGATGATTGGTGAAGATGTTTGTGACTACATCCGTATTATCCTGCCACTCTCCGTTATGATCTTTGATAGCTAATATTCTATTATTACGGTTTCTGTGAATAGCCTGCGAATGGAAGTATTTTGTGTTTTTATCCCCTAAGTCAATAAAATTGTTGCGCGATTTCTCTTTCCACAAGCTCTCCTGCTGCCTATAAAGCTCCTCAAGACGATAGTTCAGATTGATCCTGTCATTTCCGCTTATGTTTTTTACTTTGAAGATATTCTATTGTTCTGTCCAGTCTCTCTTGAATGAGCTTTCCATCCAGCTGTCGGTTACTCCAGGTGTATGGATTGCCCTTATAGCCTATGTCTACTAGTCCTAGCGATTGAATAATCTTGTGTATTTTTGGAATGTGAGAGTTAGACGTCTCATTTCCCCCACTTTTTTCTCTAGGATCAAGAATGCTATTGAGATCTCCTATAACAGCCCATGGAGTATCAGAGTTAATATTAAGATCAGTAAACCTCTTCCATGGCTCCATTTTATTTTTTGTATACGGGCACCCATAGAAACCCGTAACAAAGGAAACTGAGTTATTGGCATCTTTAATTTCAGCATGAATGAAATTTGAGTTAGACTGAAGGATTTTCACATTGATGTGATGCCTCCAGAAAAACGCTAGCCCTCCAGCTGTGTTAACCTTGATAATGTATTTTAGTCATGATAATTTTCACATTGATGTGATGCTTCCAGAAAAACTATTAAATATTCTTACTAGTGTTATGCAATACATTAATACTTTTACATAATGTATTTTAGTCATGATAAATTTTTTTTCAGTTAATTTTAGCTATTTACTAATATATCGCATGTAAATATTTTTCGGTTCTTACATTATATGAAGGGCCCCGGTTTAAAGTTCGCACCGAGCCTCTAAAATCTCAGCCACGCCACTGGCGTTAAGATTCATTTTTGATTTAGACGTGAGATTATAATTTGTTTTTAAGTTTTTTATTCATTTTGGGATATGAGTAGACTATTAGTACTATTAAGACCTTTTTTTTGGACTTCTGCCCCACTTTTTCTTTGGAAAATTAGAAAGCTCACTTTTTAGTATACGAGATGCTGTTGGCTTTTGCCATGGCCAAAAATTGCAAAGTAGCATGATATTATATTAATATTATTCTTTTTTTAGAAATGGACTGCGATCAATGCACGATAACTGCCCAAGTTAAACCACTAATCAAAGGGGCCTAAAGCTCAACTAGTAGTGATCAACGGACCGTGCCGACACGAAAACGGACTGGCACGACCCGTTTATTTAAGAACACGAAACGGTCCGTTCCATGCCGACCCGTCACGGGCCAGGCGTTCTGCGGCGGGGCTGGGATTCTATAGTCCCAGACCCGTTAGACACGACACGTTGGAAACGTAGGAACGCCACATGCACGTCACGATCCGTGGAACAGGAACGGGCTGCCACGGGAACGCCCCATGCACGACCCGCCACAGAAACGCCAGCAACGAAAAGTCCAACCACAAACCCATTACCCACCTTGGTTATTTAAATTAAAAAACTAAAATCACCTAAGTTAGATTTTACGAGAACTTTATACTACAAAAAGAACAAACATAAAAAAGACTTAACAAAAAAAGTAATACTTGGACTTAACAAAAAAAGCTTTATTATATTTTTTTTGGTTGAAAGAGAGACAAAGAGTCGGTACTTAGACTTAGTTAAAACAAATAAAAAAAATATTTATGAGGGGATCGTAGCCACAAGAACAAACACGGGAACACACACGGAAACACACCTTGAAACGCCACAGGAACGGTCACGACAGGAAACGACACGGGAATGCCACAGAAACGGCTGGGGCGTTCCTATGGGCCGTTTCTGTGCCCAGACCTTTGTGGTCTGGGCACGCCACGGCTGTCAAACGGGATTAAAGAGTCTAAAACCCAAAAAACATAGTATTGTTTACACTTTTAATAACCAACAACCATGGATTTCAGCCTCTCTACGAATGAAACCACAAACTTCGACAGTTTTGAAGTTTATGTCAACACTATCAACCACTTGGGCAACCAAGTATTGACTCTATATCTCTATTATGGGGACCATGATTCTTCTCTTCATCATGGAGGTGGATCATAGGTCTATAATCACGTTAAAACATGTCTTACAATAACCGTCAAAAACATTGATTTACTTCTTCATGGTTGCAACCGAAAGACATATGTATAGGCAACACAAATAGTTCTTATTTTAAATACTGTAACAACAAAATAGTACACACTTCTCTGTTGCAACCATGAAGAAGAAAAGACTGAGAGGGATGAGGTGGATAATAGGTCTGTTATCAGGTTAAAATAGGCCTTACATAGTACAACCGTCAAAACATTGATTTATTTCTTCATGGTTGCAAGTTTCCAACCGAAAATACATACGTAGAGTCAACAAGAATAGGTCTTACAATCGTCAAACAATTCAAACTCAAACCTTACAAAATTATATAATAGTCACCTTTTTTTTGTGTCAATCATCATCGTTGAATTCGAAGGTAAACCATATAACTGTCTTCATATTGATTTACTTCTTCTCTCTCTTTTGGTCGAACTCTTAGGTGACATTGACCTAGATTGATCCACATTTTGTCGTAAAATGACTACTAAATCCACAAATGCACATAAAATACACTTAAATGACTCTTTCTGATTCAAGTTCAAAAAACAAAATAGTAGTTCCTCCATGAAATCCCAATCAACAGACAGGTTTTGATCAAATCTAGCTTCAATCATTTCTTGCATTGAATGTCGAAAATCGATGTATGGGTTGACAGAATTCATTGAAAATGTTATATAATCATTGGGTAAGTTTGGAACTTCTTCTTTTATATTTGAATTATTTGTGGTAATTGAAGTACTAGAACCAATATTTGATAATCTTGCTTCTTCTATTAATGAACTTGATGAACCAAGTGAAATAAAGAAACGTTTCGTTGCATGAATTGGTTCCTTTGTTGGGTAAAAAAGCCTCACAGGATCGAATAAAACTTCTTCTTCACTCTTGTTCTTGTTTTTGTCACGACTCTTACCTTTCAGAGGAAGAGTATTGAGGTGTTTGTGAAATCGGGAACGGATTACAGAGTTGGAAGAACTCAACAGATTTGGGTTTGGTCTTTTGAGCTTTGAGAGGTAATCATCAAAGGATTTTGTGATTTGTTTAGGCATTTCGGAATTTGGAAGTTTAACTTTGTAGAAAAAGTTGAGCTTCAACCATAGGGATAGAAGAGAGAGGGAGGGAGAGATAGGGGGTTGGTTATATAGAGAGAAATAATGAATTCACTCATATTTGAAGCTAATATTTTAGTGAGAATTAATAAGATTGTAATTATGGATATTTATTTCCCATATTTAAAGTAGGAGCTAATATGGATGGATCCTGCTGTGATATATTAATATGGGTTGAACAAAACTACAAAACACTGTTAACCATTCTAATATACGTGGGGAAAACACCCATGGTGTGTTTGGATGATGGAGGATTCATGAGTTCTTTCCTGACTGCATCAACCGATGATTACAAAATATTTTTCTTAATATATATGGTAACTATATAATAAGAATTCTAGAATTCTTGAGTATTCCATTCAAATTTTTTTGGTCTAACCAGCAACCAAAACAAAATCGGGTTAATTTCGTTTTGGCCCTCAATTTGTTACCAACTGGCCACTTAAGCCCCTATAAATGTGCAACAGTTCGATTTGATTTTAATTGTGTCTCGAGCCAAATTTTTCGAACTTTTCATTTATATCCTTATGTCATATTTGTAATTATAATTTTTATATTTGCCCACCTCATATCTCTTTGTATTCTACAACCTTCTCTCCTCCACCTCACCTCTTTTAACTTAAGAAGGTTGCTGGTCGGCGACTTTGTGCTGACATATCATGACATAGTCTATAACTGAAAGGGTCAAATTCGTGCTTGCCTTTCATTTGGAATTGAAAGCCTGTTTTCCTTTCATTAAGAATTGAAAGAGTAGTCTCAAGCCATGCTCTTCTGCTATGAGAAGGGAAGATCAGATTGAACTCCGACAACCTTGATTTTTTTTAATTCTCCCAACTTCTTCTTCAACCGCCACCACGTACCTTCTTCATCACCAACATTTTCTATCTCTCCTCTTCCTCCCCCTCCTCTCCCCCCTTCCTATCTCCCTCACACGCTCTCTCTGTTCTGTTGGAAGGGACTACCCCTTTTCCGAAATTTCTTCTGAAAACTCGAATGAAGATGGGTTCCTCTTCGTCTAGAAATCCAAGACAAAGAAGGTTTAATCCTCGTCTGAAAAACCCAGACAGAGAGGGGTTTCTCGTCGTCCGAAAAACCAAGACAAGGAAGGATTCCTTTTTGTTTAGTTTTCCGAGGAAGAGGGCTTCTTCTTCGCCTGATTTTAAAAAGAATAGGCCTTCCTATTCGTTTGGAAACCAGACAAAGAGGGTTCTCCCCTTCGTTGGGACATATGAAGACCGAATGTGGGAGGGGGGGGGGGGGGGGGGGGGGGTAGAAAAGTTCAAAAATATCAACATCGCTGGTAGAAAGTCGACACCACCACCACAAAACCTCCAATGCCACCATCGTGCCTCCATCGCCACCGCATTCCACCACCATGCCTCAAATACCACCACTTACCTCCATCACCGATACCCTTCTTCCACCAATACCGTACCTTCCACCACTACTACCATACCACCACACCCACCACTAGCGTACTGCTACCACCAGCACCACCGCCGCCGTTCCTCCACCACAATGACACCTCTACCAACGCATCTTAACTAAAACACCTTCATCATCATACCTACATGGCTTCAACACCACTGTCGCTACCATGACCACCAACATTGTTATCATCACCACCGTCACCATAACAATCAGAATGAAAATTATAAATAATAAAAAAACAAGTAACTCCACGGGAAATGAAAAATAAAAAGAAAATGCTACAAAATAATTTTTGGACTTTGTTGTTATTTACAAACAGTTATTTTGTCCGTTACACTTTTGATAATTTTATATTTTATTAAAAAAAGTACTTCTACTACAAAAAGAGACTATACTTTTAGTTGCCAAACAACACCTTATAGCAACGCGCATTGAAGTTTGACTTAAAAATGTAAGGAAAGAAATAGATATTATGCTTGATTCAATGGACAACCCCATGGATTTGTAAAGTTAATCAAAGAGCAATAACTCTTTTCTTTCAGCTTAAGAAAACAACAATGTTACTTGGTGCGATTAAATGCGGCCGGATAATGCGACAAAATCAAATTTGCACATGATATCATGACATTAGCAATTTAGTCATGTGAGATCACATTTTGTGAGTCCAAATAGCATTTTCAAATAGAAATAACATGCCAACAACTGATAACTTAGTTGGTAGTACAAGTAATCCAAAACCTTGGAGATCAAATTCAAAAGATCACATCGAGACGATCAGGAAGCACACCTCGCACTTTAAAGGCATTATCTCTTCTCGCATACTTCCCGCAAAGGAAATCTCAAAGCTGACAGTATTAGGATCCACCCGACGATCCACCCGACCCTACTCGGCCTCACTAGGCATCATTCGGTTATGAGAAGATTTAGTTTGAATTGGCTTGAGTTGGTCAAATGTAAATAGTCTGATTAATAGCTTTTGGTTAAGATTTTCTAATTTGAATTTGATTCACCTTGTAATCTATATATATTGTACTTATCATATACAAATAAAATCAAGTGAGTAGAAATATTTTCACATCTATCTCTCTCTCTGTCTCTCGGCTTCTCCTCCATCTCTCTTTCATATTTTCGGTTTCACCATTAATACTAAGAGGGTGAATCCTCTTCACATGGTATAAGAGCTATTCGATTTTTTTTTTACTATGACTACTCCTGGCGATTCTTCCGAAACCACTAATGTTCCTACTCAAAACACTAAAGGTTTTGATGTTCATCATTCCGACTCCCCAACCACTGTCCTCATAACCCCTCCACTCACTGGCGATAACTATTCATCATGGGCTCGAGCTATGACAATGGCACTTCGAGCAAAGGATAAGTTGGGATTTGTGGATGGTTCCATCCCAAAACCAACATCTCCCAATGAGATTCATTCATGGGAAAGGTGCAATGATCTCGTAGCAAGTTGGATCATGAACTCAGTTGCTACCGATATTCGATCATCAATTTTGTATGATGAAAGTGCTTCTGACATTTGGAGAAATCTCCATGATCGGTTTTATCAAACAAACGCACCCAAAATCTATCAACTCAAGCGTGCGATTTCAACTCTCAAACAAAATGATTCGGATGTGTCTTCTTACTTTACTCATTTGAAATCTTTGCAGGATGAGCTTAACTCTCTTTTGGCTATCGAACCGTGCATTTGTGGACACGGGAAATCAATCATGGATCGTTCGAATCAAGAACGAGCCATGGAATTTCTCCAAGTCCTCAATGATCGATTCTCGGCCATTAGGAGTCAAATTCTTATCATGGATCCGTTTCCCTCTATACTTCGGATACATTCTCTCGTGAAACAAGAGGAGGTCCAGCAACACATTGTCTCCTCTCCTTCCATCGAAGTTGAAGCTGCTGCCCTCGCGGTTGGGCATTCAAACACCAACAACAACTCTCGGTTTGACAAACCGAGATCCAAACGTTTGAGACCCTTCTGTGATCATTGCCAAGTTCATGGCCACACCGTTACTACTTGTTATCAGTTAAATGGTTATCCTCCAAAGACCGGCTTTCGTCCTCGCAATTCAAATCGCAATGGACCGGTTACTGCCTCTGTTGGCAACTCAGACAACTCCTCAGCCTCAAAGGTGCCCCTAGCTACTTCTCTTTCACCCGACGAGTACAAGGCATTACTGTCCTTGCTGGCCCAACAGAAATCTGCTGCAGGCACCTCCACTTCGGGCACCCTTCCTGACGTCAACAATTCTGTAGGCACTCCTTCTGACCCACATATCAATCTCACAGGTAACTCAACTTACATTTACCCGTGGGTAATAGACTCCGGGGCAGCTAAGAATATATGTTCTAACCTTACTTGTTTCTGTGATTACATTCCGGCACCACCGAACTACTACGTGCGTTTACCCGATGGTTCAAGGGTTCGAGTTATGAACATTGGTTCGATTTATTTTTCTAAACAATTTCATTTATCTAACGTTTTACATATTCCATCATTTCAGTTTAATTTAATTTCCGTCTCTGAGGTTTCTCGCTCCCTCTCTTGTCGTGTTAGTTTTGACACTGATTCATGTATCTTTCAGGACCGAGCAACGAAGGAGACGATTGGACTTGGTGATCCCTATGATGGTTTATATTTCTTCCGCACGGAGCCTAGAATCTCTTTTGTTTCCATTAATAATTGCGCGAATAATTTATCTTTTGATGTATGGCACTGGCGATTAGGCCACCCTTCTTTGTCTCGTTTCAAGTATCTTTCTTCTAAGTTTCCATGTATGCGCTCAATTAGTATGAATAAAACTCCGTGTTATGTTTGTCCACAATCTAAACAAACTCGTCTTCCTTTTCCTACAAGCACCTCTTCCTCTTCTCGGCCATTTGAACTAATTCACATGGACCTATGGGGTCCCTTTTCAATCCCTTCACTGACGGGATGTCGTTATTTTTTAACAATTGTTGACGACTTCACAAGATGTACTTGGGTATTTTTTTTATCTAACAAATCTGAAACTACTAAATACATCATTCGTTTCTTTCATTATGTATTCACTCAATTTAATTCTAATATCTCTAAATTCACATCCGGGAATGGAGATCCTATCTTTTCCCAAATTAAAACATTACGTACGGATAATGGTTCCGAATTCTTAAACAACGAATTACGCGAATTTCTTCACTTTCACGGTGTTATACACCAAAGAAGTTGTGTGTATACCCCACAACAAAATGGGGTGGTAGAACGTAAACACCGTCATATTCTTGAGGTGGCACGTTCTTTACGTATTCAAGCTCATCTTCCACTCTCCTTTTGGGGAGAGTGTATACTCACGGCCGTTTATATCATCAACAAACTCCCCACCCCAATTCTTCGTGGTTTATCTCCACATGAAAAACTACTTGGATCTCCTCCTAATTTGAACCATTTGCGAGTGTTTGGTTGTCTTTGTTACGCTCGTAACCCCTTAGTCAAGACAAAATTGGGCGCTCGATCTTCTCCGGGTTTATTTATTGGCTACCCTCATGGTCAAAAAGGTTATAAAATTTTTTACCTCCACTCTCGTCGCATATACACATCTCGTGATGTTACTTTCCACGAAGATGTCTTTCCAATGACATCTACCTCTCCGTCACCTCGTTCCGATATTTTTAAACCTTTTGTCTCCATCGAAGACAATGGTTCTTTCCATTTCGAACCTCTCAACACACCTACTGTACCAACAGGGCATTCTTCTCTGTCCGGCTCTCCCATTCGTCATGTGGTGCCTCCAGCGCTTTCTCCCTCTAATCGGGCCTCTGATTCGGGTACTAACCCAACATTCATTCCCGAGTTTCTGGAGGCGCCCCCATCTCCTTCGCCCACTTCTAACGCTCCTGACTTGGGCCCCCAGCCCACCACCACGTCATTTTCTTCTTCAGGCACTCCTGATTCGTCAATCATCCCAGCGTCTCGGCCGAACAGGACCCGACGACCCCCTTCCCACTTAAAGGATTACATATGTGTTGCTGGTTCCACCGTCACTTATCCACTCGAAAATTCCCTCTCAATTAATGAGTTCTCTCCACATCATCGGGTGTTCCTATCTTCGGTTCTATCCACTTCGGAACCAACGTGTTTCTCTCAGGCTATGAAATTTCCTCACTGGCGCGAGGCCATGGCTAATGAAATTAGAGCTTTAGAATCAAACAACACTTGGTCTATTGTTCCTCTTCCATCAAATAAAAAACCCATTGGATGTAAATGGGTTTACAAAGTAAAGTTTAAACCCGATGGGTCTATTGAACGCTACAAAGCTCGCTTAGTAGCTAAAGGATATACCCAAATTGAAGGTTTGGATTATCATGACACATTTGCTCCCGTTGCTAAATTAGTTACGGTTCGAGTTCTCCTATCTATTGCAGCCATCAAAGGATGGTCATTACATCAACTTGATGTTAACAATGCCTTTCTTCAAGGCGATCTGGATGAAGAAGTATTCATGAAACTTCCACCAGGATTTTCTAGTAAGGGGGAGCCTCGTGTCTGTCGTCTAAACAAATCTCTTTATGGTTTAAAACAGGCTTCTCGTCAATGGTTTTCGAAATTCTCTTCCGCTCTCATTTCTAAAGGTTTTTCTCAATCCAAGTCTGATTACTCTCTTTTTACCTTCTTTTCTGGATCCACTTCCATCTACATCCTTGTTTATGTAGATGATATTATCATTACAGGAAATGATAATTTAGCAATTTCTAAATTCAAAAAATTTCTCGATCAAACCTTTTCTCTGAAAGATTTAGGCCGTCTTCAGTACTTTCTAGGTATTGAAGTTTCTCGCTCTTCTAAGGGAATATTTTTATGTCAAAGAAAGTATGCTCTTGACATTATCAAGGATTCAGGATTAACTGCCTCTAAACCTTCTCCTTTTCCAATGGAACAAAGGCTACATCTCCAACTCTCTGACAATGATAAACTTTCCGACCCTACTCCATATCGTAGACTTATTGGTCGATTACTATACTTAACAGTAACTCGTCCTGATATAGCTTATTCAGTCAACAATCTAAGTCAATTTATGCAAGCTCCAGGTCAAATTCATCTAGACGCTGCTCATCGTATTCTTCGATATCTAAAAGGTTCCCTTGACAAGGGAATTTTTTTATCTGCTTCAAGTTCATTACATCTTTCTGGTTTTTGTGATTCTGATTGGGCCGGTTGTCCGACCACTCGGAGATCCACCACCGGTTATTTCACTCTTCTAGGTTCCAGTCCTCTTTCCTGGAAATCCAAGAAGCAACCTACTGTTGCGAAATCTTCAGCTGAAGCCGAGTATCGGGCACTTGCTACTGTTACTTGTGAACTTCAGTGGTTAAAATACTTACTCAAGGATTTGGGTTTTGATCATTCTTCTCCAATGACCGTTTATTGTGACAACAAGGCAGCCCTTCACATTGCTGACAACCCGGTATTTCATGAAAGAACGAAGCATATAGAGATCGACTGCCATTTTGTTCGGGAGAAGATACAAAATCACACGATTGAGACTAAATTTACACCAACGAATGAGCAACTTGCAGACATTTTTACTAAACCGTTGGGTGCAGAACAATTTCAAAAGCTCATAGGCAAGTTGGGCGTTATCTCTATTGCCGCTCCAACTTGAGGGGGAGTATTAGGATCCACCCGACGATCCACCCGACCCTACTCGGCCTCACTAGGCATCATTCGGTTATGAGAAGATTTAGTTTGAATTGGCTTGAGTTGGTCAAATGTAAATAGTCTGATTAATAGCTTTTGGTTAAGATTTTCTAATTTGAATTTGATTCACCTTGTAATCTATATATATTGTACTTATCATATACAAATAAAATCAAGTGAGTAGAAATATTTTCACATCTATCTCTCTCTCTGTCTCTCGGCTTCTCCTCCATCTCTCTTTCATATTTTCGGTTTCACCATTAATACTAAGAGGGTGAATCCTCTTCACAGACAGACTGACCAAATGGATGCGGTTCCAGAATTGTACTCGTACTTGGAGCACCTTCCCCCACTTCCTTCATACCTGGTTGTTGTATTTCTGTGTTTCTCGGTTTTCTTCTTCTTCTTCAACAAAAAAAAATAATTTTTTTTTTCAAAAGATTACAGGCCTGTCTGGCTGCACATAGTTGGGAAGTGTTTTTTGCTTATCTTCTCTATACTTACTTTCTTGTACTTATTTTTCCCATTGCTTTCACTTTGTGCCATGAATAACTAACGTCTCCTTTTGGGTGTAGGATGAGGCCTATTGTAGTGATCGATTTGAATACATTGTTTTCTATTATCTCTTATATATGTGTTTTGATATTATAATAGATAACGCCGTTTGTGATCACCCATGTGACACTTTATTGAATAACGATCGTTCTTTTAGAAGACATGTTTTCAGTTTTTACATATAATACTTGTTGAAATTTGATGCTATGCACTTGGAGTTTGACATTCGATATTTTCATTTGATTACATTTTGGAAGGAAATCAGTACAACTTGGATTTGGACGTTTCTTTTATTGATTATTTGATGTTTTATACATGCTAGATGCAAAATGTTTTTTTTTTTTGTTGAACTTGCTAGATGCAAAATGCTTAGTCAGTGATGATTGTGCATGCTTATGTGATACAAGAAAGTGGCTCAAATTTTTATATGCTAAAATGACCTGTCATATTTTGTTTATTAAAAAACTCACACATTTGCATGTTGTTGGGGTGAAAAATTTGAAAATTTCTATTTTATTTGGTTAGAACTTTGAATGCAATGCAACATGTAAATATGTTTTGGAACTCTTTTGCAACTAGTTGAAAATCACGAAAATACTAAGAAAATTGAAGACTAAAAAAAATTCAGTGATAATTTCTCATCAAACCAAAAAATTTATAGAGAATTTTGACCAAATTCCCCTAATAATATGACATACTTGTATTTTGATAAAATTCTAATATTAGGTTTATTGACGATACTAGCACGTATGGAGCATGGCATGCGATTTGGTTTTTTGGTAGAATGAAGGTATAACTTACTTTACTTCATATCACAAGTTCAATACGTGGTGGGTGGGTGGTGGATGAAGATCCATCATTTGTTGACTTGTACTTTCGGGTATAAACAAAATAAAAGTAAAAACGGAAGAGTTTATGGGCCATATAAGCTTAAGGTTCTTTATATTGCCTTAAGAGCTCAAGACGTCCTTGATGATGACCATTATGGATCTAATTCAATTTCTTTTTGTTGTAAGAGCTTATTCAATTCATGTTTATGTATATTCACATTATATGTTACGTTACATTATATGTTCATAACGTAACGCGTATTTGTCATGAATGTAAACTTTGCAATCCATGTAAAACAGAAAAAAGATAAACCATAATAGCTCAATAGTTATGCATCCTAGTTTTCTGAAGTAATGTTTCTTCTTATAATTTATACAAAATTTCTGTTTCTGCTTAGTTTATCTCCTAAAGTTATTGTAATGGAGTAACTGAATAATGGAAACAAAGTTTTCCAAATAAATGAGATTTTGATCACCAAACTAATGTTGTACAATAAAGAAAAATAAAATAAATAAACACAAACTATATCTTAAATAAAGTAGGTTTTCAACAAAATAAACATAACAACATAAAAGTTATTTCTAAATGGCCCCCTAGTTTATGACCAACTTCCCTCCTAACCTTCTAGTTTATTGAAGATACCAACATAATTCTCTTTTCTTACTTTTCCGTCTATTGACTGTTAACTTTTTTTAAGACTTTTCAGAATTACTCTCCTTTTAATTCTTTCACACCAAGTCCACTTCTCTTTCTCTCTAAAAACTCTTTATTTCCTTCTCTCTAAAAACTCTCATTTCAGTCCACCAATCTTTGGTGCAGTGGTTGGGCACCCCTCTTAAGCCCATGAGGTCGTGTGATCGAATCTCGGTGGAAGCAGTTTGCCATCAAGATTTATCCCATGTAATTTAGACTATAAATAAAGTAAATAAATTTGTCGGGCTTTAGGCCTCTTTTATGTTGTTGGACCTTAGGCCTCTTTCATTCACGGTTTAAATTAAACGGTTATCGTGCTCATCACATCTTCATGATGTATCAATGACTTGTAACGACGAACGTAGATCGTAGTCGTTTTCTCAAAAAAAAACTTCCATTCCCGAAAATACCCAACAAATCCCAATAAACATAACTAAAGGGATTATTCCTATCGATCGTCCAAATAGGAGATATTTTTCAGAAACCCTAAATGAAAAGACTAGATTTAGAGAAAACTCAAATAATGATGACGAGATCTTTAGATTTGAAACAATTTTACCTTTTGAGTACGAGATTAATTCTAGAGGAAACCCAGATGATGATGAATCTTTGGTTATGATAATGATGATGAGATCTGTAGATTTGAAACGGTTTTACCTTTTGAGTAAGAGATTAAATCCAGAGCAAACCTAGATGATGACGAATCTTTGGTTATGATGTTGATGATGATGACGAGAACTTTAGATTTGAAACGAGTTTACCTTTGAAGTAAGGGATTAAATATCGAGAAAATCCAGATGATGATGATGATAAATCTTTGGTTATGATGATGATGATGAGATCTTTAGTTTCGATTGTGAGTCATCATTTCCTCCATTATTATTAGCTTTTAAGCTTTTTTCAGACTTGAAAGTGAATTTTGGTTAGGATGACGATGAAGATGAATCTTAAGGAATTGCTAAAGCAGATTAAGATGGAAAAAAGGAAAGTTGTAATTGGTTAAACCATCTGAGTTTGGTGAATGAAATGCTAATTGGTGAAATAAAGAAACAGACGAAATAAAAATTGTGGTTTGAAGACAGGCTTCTGAAACGTTTTTAAAGAGAGGGAGAGAAAGAAACAATGAGAGAGAGTTTTTAAAGAGAGATTAAGAGAGTTGATGTGAAATAATAGTATGAGGGTAATTCTGGAAAGTCCTTCAAAAAATTGACAGTCAATAGACAGAAAAGTAGAAATTGAGAGCATTTGGATATTTTCAATAAACTAGGGGTCTAAACAGGAAGCTGACCATAAACTAGAGGGCCATTTGGAAAATATAGAAGGGTTTTAAACCAAGTAAAAGTAATAAAATAAGGAAGGGGTGATGCTAATAGACGCAGAGTTTGATTCAGGTTAGGGATATTTTTTAGGCTTGAATTATTACTAGGGTAACTAATGGTGGGGTTGGTC
Organism: Eschscholzia californica; assembly: GCF_041429995.1. Taxonomy (NCBI): domain Eukaryota; kingdom Viridiplantae; phylum Streptophyta; class Magnoliopsida; order Ranunculales; family Papaveraceae; genus Eschscholzia; species Eschscholzia californica. The sequence continues at coordinate 45,046,985 of NW_028238472.1, read as the reverse complement.
GAGTGTTGTGAGTAGAGGTGGGAATTGGTTCAGACGGGCAGTCCACGAACAACTGCCTATTTGGTTCCGATGAAATGAACACAACTTAGACTTGTCAGCTTGAACAAATTGGACAATTTCGATTTTTCTTTGTGAAAATGTTTAATTGTCTATGTCCGTCTCTCTAGCCGGACATTAACTGGTCGGGCATCGAGTATACATCCTAGTTTGAGGAATAGTGAAAGAAAACTCACCAATTTCATTAACTTAGTGAACAATAACAACAAAATTAAACACACCAAGATAAAAGATCATAGATAAAAAAATTCTTTGATGATGAGAAAAATTCACGGTGTCGATTTTAGAGTTAGGGAAGTAAGGTTTCTCAAAATAGAGAGTCAAAGAAGCAAAAGACTCAACATCATGACTCAACAATTCCAGATATGGAAGCTTCTCAGAGAAAAATCAGAAGATAATGAAGCATCAATTCTGATTAAGGTTTAGAGTTTCGTCGTCAGAAGTCAGAAGAGACAAAAGTGGAGGAGAGTCGAAAGAGAAGGTGGAAGAAAAAGACTATGTCTCTTCTAATTTCGAGGGTTATATGAGCCTAATGTAACCTAACACTACCATCTCACCCCAACCATTCAAACTTGTGAACAGGTCGAACTGACGGGTAATCAAACATTCGAAACCGAAGGACTCAGGCAGTATGCCGAGTAGGCCCCCTTATCCCGTATGTCCGGTAAAAATCTATCGGGTGGACGAATTTCGATTGGTTCAGTCACCAGACACCCACGGACCCATTCAGACGTGGGCAGGTTCCGGGCCGCAAGCTAAAATCTTCACCTACTTGTGAGGTAGTGGGGGCTGGAGGGGGGCAATAAACCCTCCCCCAAATTGCTCCTCGCGATACACTCAACAGTGAGGAGGTGTACATGTAGGTCCGGAGGAAATAACCCCCCTGCCCGGCCCCTGCATACACTTACTTTCATCCCTTCTGTATCCACCACTGCATATCATTCATTTTTTTGGAACAGATACCCATTAATATGAATTCAATGGGTACAAGATCTTGTCTCAAAGTCCAATCAGGTTTATCCTTTATTAGGAAAATTAAATTGCATGGTCAAAACCTCATATATTCACCAAAAAGTTCTACTAATTTTTGTATATTTATTTCAACACAACAAATGATTTTCTATATTTCTTGTATTTGTTTTTGTTTTCTCTAAAATGGAAATAAAAAGCTATAGCCTAATGCCCCAACAGCGATATATTGCTAGACCCAATGTGAATAAATATTGTAGTTGGTCTTGTAATAAGAACACCATAAAAAATAATAAATGTGTATTTTCGATGTTGCAATCACTTGCCTTAGTTGGAGATGAATGCTGAACCAAATTTCAAATATTTTGTTAATTTAGTCTTATATCACGAAAGGAGAAACGAGTATTAAACTCCTCGGTCTAACGTGACTTAAAGAAAGCTCAACTGCATAGGCCATATATAGAGGACAACCATGAATGGGTAATAAGAAGTGAAATCAAGAAAAACAAATCTTTATTATAATATCTAGGGTAATTTATAACTGGGTGTTTCTAAAGGCACCGGGTCAAAAGGCTGTTAGCATCCATCTCTGTTAGCACCAGACCAAACCGCTCCTTTCTCTATTAGCACCAACCAACTACGTAGGCACCAGTCCCTTCTCAGTTAACCCTGACCCCTCCATCCATCTCTCACAAAACCAATTAGAAATTCCAATTTCAAACATTCTCTCTCTAAACAATTAACAGTAAAAGTAAATCAATAGGTCAGAACTCAGGGTGGATGAAAACAAATAAAAACCCGAAAGAGTTTTGAATGCACAACTCCAAAATAGCTGAACCAAAACCTTCAAAGACCCATCACTATCAACTTGTATTCATTACAAGGACAAAAAGACAGAGAGAGTTAATGAAATCATTCTGATATATACTATATGTACGTGGTCAATCCATGGACAAACCCTTAGATGAGAATTGCACGTACAAATTCGATGGGACCAAAGTAAAAGATAAAGCTCAAATCAAATCAAATGGCTGTAACATAAAAGATCAAGTTAGTTATGTTAAAATAAGGTCTAGTTTTTCTTTTTGGCATGTCCACTGAACTCAAAGCCCAAAGGTTAGAATCAATTGCTTTTTGGGCATGTTAGTGATTAAACTAAATTTGAGATGAAGGTTTGACTTGACATACAAACTCTGACTAGTGCATGTTAACATACTTGAACCCCAAGATGCCATAAATGTTAAGGCTATAATGCCTAGCTTAACCTGAATTAGATAGATCACTGTGGGTGTAAAGGGAAACATAAACGAGACACCTAGCGTCTAACCTCAGAGTTATCTAGAGAGGTTACTTCTACCCTTTTTCATGTTTCATGTTATCACATATGTGTCATCAATGTCGTTTTCTCTCCGTTTCTATTTGCTTTTTTACTTGAGCGATCTTAGTTTTGGAAGAAGAAGATGGAAGAAGCAAACGAAGGTGAACGTCACCCACATTAAAAACCGGTGCTTATAGAGACCTTAGGTCAATAGCCAATGACCCAAGTCAATAAAAATTTTAGATGCTAACAGCCTTTTGGCCCGGTGCCTTTAGAAGCACCCTTTATAACTTAGTACCCATATACAGCTAGACCTATCTGAATAAATATTGTAGGTTGTTTTGTAATAATAACTCATCAAAAGTAATAAATGTGTATTATAAAGTCTTAGAATGGCTACTCAAAAACAAAAAAAAAAATCTTAGATTTGGCATGTTGCAGTCCATTACCTTGGTTGGTGGAAAATGCTCAACCAAGTTATACAATAACTAGGGTTTCCATTGATCAGAAGGGTGGAAATGGGAAACAACAAATAACTTAGTGATAGTTGGATATTGGATCACAATATTTCATGTATTTTATTTTGGGCCTCAATTGCAACAAAATCACGAGGGCCGAGTTGTCTAAGGCGCCACTCAAGTTTTGGCCTTCGTGAGAGGGCTTGGGTTCAAGTTCCACTTTTAACATTTTCACAAATTGTTTCACTTTATATTATTTTTCTCAATTAAACGCAATTTTTTTGCTACTCTTGTTGTATACAAGCAACTTCACTTAATGTTTTTACGATACATCTAAAAAATATGATGTACCTAAATATGATAAACGCGATAACTGTCTGATAAGGAGTTTAAAGCTCATCCTAAATAAAGAGCCTACACATCTTATAGTTTTATCTTTAAAACATTTCCAATGCAAGACTAAGAGCATCTCCAATGGCTTTTAAAAGTCTTAGTTGTCAGGTGTTAGTGGAGATCTCTAATATACTTCTACTTGAAGCATCTCCAATGCATCCGTCAACAAAAACTCAATTAATCCAATGTGTCAAGTACTGATTGAGTTTCTTTTTCTTAGGTGGCACTATTGAGATACTCAATTCAAAATACTTCTCCAATGCAACACTCAAAAAACTCAACATTTACTTAAGATTTACTCTTGTTTTTTTTAATATATAAAATGATGATGTGGTCCAATTCAGATACTCAAAAGAAATTGAGTATCTAAATATTTATTGTTGCCACATCATATTGAGATTCTAGTTGAGTGCTGCATCAGAGAGTGTTCTTTGCTAAAAACTCAAATAGTCCCATGTGTCACTTTGAGTTTTTCAGTTAAGTGTTGGATTGACGGAACACTCAACACAAACTCTAAAAATCCTGTATGTCAGGTGTCAATTAAGATCCTCTTTTCTAAGTGGAAATATAGAGACACTCTAAAGTTTTTTTGTTTACAATGGGGATCTCTAAAATACCTATATTTGATACACATGGCAATCTTAAATTTAATAGGATAAAAGTAGTTTAAAAAGAAAGTTTTCTATTGGTTTAGAAAACTCAAGATGACACTCTAGTTTTAGAGTGTCTCTCTTGAGCCTCTCTATAATAATAGCATCCGCCTCATAATAGAGTGTCTAACAAAGTGTCTCATTGGAGGAATATTTTTAACAAAAACTCCAAAAAATCATATCTGACACTCTAAGTGTGAGAGTTTGATTGTCCACTGGAGATGCTCTTAATGCACATGTTACTCTTAAGTTTAATAGGAAAAAAATAGTTAAAAAGCAAGAGTTTCTATTGATTTAAATTTTAGAGTGACACTTAGATGTATCAAGAATACACTCTAATTTTAGAGTGTCTCTCTTGAGAGACTATAATAAATGCTCTTTATCATCATAAAGTGTCTAATAGAGTGTTCCATTGGAGAAGATTTTTTTTTATCAAAAACTCTAATTATCTTAAGTGGCAATCTAACTTTTAGAGATTGAGTGTTCTATTGAAGATGCTCTAAGTCTCGAAAATTTCGAATGCTATGTAAATGAGTAAAAATTTTGTTTTATTTTTCATTTCGTACAATATTTTGATGGCATCAATGATGCAGTTATGAAAGAGTATCATATTCATTATTCTCTTGATGATCTATCGTGTCATATAAACCAAATGATTGAACCTCAGACTATAGCTCGAAGAATTAGAGTTATCCGGGTGTTTTGAGTTAGAAATTAAAGATGAATATGGGTTGATTGCCAAATAGTTTTTGCTCAACTTAAGCCAACCCCATTAAGACATCACCCCATTAATTTTGGTCTAGTTCGAACCAGTTCGTCCCTCTTCCTCAGTTGGTCGGTAACTGATGTAAAAGAATCAATTTTATAGAACTCTAAAGCCTACTCATTTTTTCCTTCGATCTTCAACTTAAACAAATATTCCAACAACGTTTTACCAGTAAACTTTAAAGTGCCTCAGAATGATTAAGAGTAAGTGACTTTTGAAATATCACATACAATCTATATGTTAAGTCTTCTCAAAACGCTTAAATATATCAAACTTGCAGTATATTATGAATTAGGTGACCAAAATAAGTAATGCAATTGTGAGTATTTTTTAAGGAGATATCCTCAATCAAGATGACAATGCGTTCAATTTTTCGGATAGTAAAGTTGATGAAGAAGATCATCAAGTCTGGTTGTTTAACGGATCGTAATGTTTAGCTAGAAACAAATTACGATCAAAGAAATACTTAGATGATACGCGGCTAACTACGACCAGATCCTACAACGGGTTAGACCAAAAAAAGTCAACTCGATCAGAAATATGATTGAGGGAATGAGATGAAAGGGCGAGCAGACTACCTAAAAGTGCCTAAAAATGGTCCAGGAAAATCCCAGACAAAAATATCATCAAATGAGGCAAAAACGCCACAAGTTGTTCGGGCCCATGGCCCACAGAATGGCCTGGGGCACTAGACTAAAAGAGTCCCTAATGGGGCAAAATCCCATCTGGGAATTCTACTCATATTGGGACTCTTGAGTCTTTATGTGTTATGTGGTCCTTGTAGAATCCTAATTTGATTAGGTTTCTAATTATAGTCGTCTCCATATAAAGAGCGCATTAGAAAAGAAATACGTGTGAAATTTTCTCAAGTAAAACTATATCTCTGTCACATAAAGCAGAAGACAGGAATAAAGAAAACATTTTCAGCTATCTATCCAGTCTAAAGGAGAAACGGTTCTTCATCTTCACTTCTGAAGAAGGTATTAGCTAACTTAAAAGGCGATAGATCAAGTCGATGCTCTGGTGTCTTTAGTAGAGGAGTTGCACAAGTGGAACTTTTGATCTTCGAAAAAAGCAACCAAATCTGTACGAGAGAAAGCGATATAAGGTATATTTCTAACCTAACTAGTTCATCTTTAATTTATGCACGAGTTCCTTGACAACCTAATGTTAAACGTATAGACGTCCGAGATTCCGCTTACAATATTAGGAGACTCCATAATCTAGCAGTGGTGTCACAACCTCGTGCACGAGCTAATTTTGGCTAGTTTCAGACTAAATTTTGACTTGTTTAGCTACATAGATAAATTTAAAAAGAGGTTTACATGTCTAAATGGTTATTCTCAATGAATCAACAAAAAGGATTTGGGTCTTCAGGCAAAATGATGGATCTACATAACAAGTGATGCATCAACCAAGATGCCATATTTTATCTTGGACAATTAGGTAATTTATAGGAAGAGGTCTACATGTCTATATGGTTTCTCAATGAATCAACAAAAGAGGTTTGGATCTCGAGGCAAAAGGATGGATCTACATAATAAGTGGTGCATCAACCAAGAGTCATAAGAGCATGATCGGTAAAGATGTTTAGTCACTGAGGACGACGTGGTTAAGGGAAAGGCTCTAATCAACTTAACCTCGAAGGCATGAGATCTTGAAATCACATTATTCAACCAATGACGATTTTCATCGGATAATGTGACAAAAATGGACTTTTGCATTGATAACAAGTTTTAAGACTTCACGTTTTCTTTTATATATGTAGTTTTAGTGGTTATGAAAATTATATCCGACCTTCATTCAATCTTCTAGAAGGAGTTGAACAAAAGTAACACCTTTGATTGGAAAAGAAATTCGAGAGTGGTTCTCAGATTCGTAACAAAAAAAATGTCCCGGAACACCCTAATCCTAGTGTTGACTGCTATCTCAACAACTAAGGACAAAAAATAGGATATGTCTATCGGAGAAAAGCCTTTTGTAAGCAACCGTAATACATTTTCTTTGGAAGAGATTTGACAAATGGATGCATACAAAACCATTTGAAAGGCGGGGATCCTGTTCCCACAGAAGACACGAATGGAAAGTCACGAGACCTTTAAGGGGATTCTGAAAGTCATTTAAGAAATGAAAAATTATAGGGTTTTCATATCCTCGGTGTGATTTATCTGTTCGAAAATTTGAAGCAACTTCAATTTCCCTCTCATCGAGAAATGAGATACCAAAGCTATCCATCACCTGGTTCAAATCAGATTGAACTAAGATGGATAAGAACTTGGATGAGTCGCTCAATATGCTATGAATAACTGAGCAAAACATATGAGAATGTTGAATCTATTAAAAACTAAGGAATCTAAGAAAGAGTTGTTATGATTCATAGGACCAAGGGTGTGTAGAGAGGCAAAAGCACTTGAACAAGGATTGTTTTTCATAACTGTAAATGTTTTTAATATGATGGCTAGGCCATCGAAAGGGAAATACCCTAAGTACGTGGAGGACAAAATCGAACGAAATTGAGAACTCGGTTCAAGTATCTTCGTTATTGAAGTCAATTTATGACATACCGTAGACTCCCTTGTTTCAAACCAGATGTGGAGCTCAGTAGGTTCTTAAGGGAATTAGGACACGTTAACCTGAAAGGCATGTAGAAGCTTAATGTAAATGGGCTTCTAGGGTTGCGTACGTAACATTAAATGATACGATACATTCGGATCATGCTTAATGGGAAAAATGACAAAGTCGCTGTTTAAAAGAAATGTAGAACAAGATAGTGAACCATTATGGGTCATACATACAAATGTGTAGGCCCGTGGAAGGCCCAGTGCGGGCAGGGCGACCGCACTGGGCCCCCCAACATTAGGGGCTCATTTCTTAGAAATCTGGATACATACATTATATAATTAGAGCTTTATGATTAACGAGTTAAGTATTGTAGCCCAACTGCCAAGCAATCCTATTTCCAAGTAGGTGACGCGGGTTCAAGTCTTTCTGCCTCCAAATTTCCTTTCTTGTTTCAACTACAATCATTGACTAACTTCTAAATTCTGCTCCATTACACCTTATTTTTGTTAATAAATTATATTCATTTCGGATTAGTGATATTTAATCATTTGAAAACTAAATATTCAATACGATGTTATATTAAAATGCAAACAATCTATAAGAGTTGAAATTTCATTATGTTATTTGTATTTATAAACGAATAATCTAAGATATAATAGATAGATTTTTTTTCGTTCACGAGTGATTGTGGATTATTAGACTAGATTTCCTATAAAAATTTTGTAACTAATTTCTTCGAAACACGTTTGCATTCATCTATAATTTTCATCTTTCTGTTGTTAAACTATCTTGCACTTTGATTAATTTTTACTTGTATTTTCTTTATTGTTCGAAAAGTATTGACTCAAATTTGGCACAGGGCCCCGAAATTCTCATCCACGGCCCTGCAAATATTTGCGGACCCATGAGTACACTTGCTAGAGGTATCTATGGCTACTTCATTACGTTCACTGACGACTTCACGGTATAGTTACATATACCTGATGAAACATAAGTCCAAATTATTTGAAATATTCAAACAATTTCAGAACAAAGTAGAGAATCAATTTGATAAGAAAATAAAAGTTATTCGTTCAAATCAAGGTGGCGAAAATTTGAGTCGAGAATTTGAGAATCATCTGAGTTGTGGAATAGTATCCCAACTTAGTCCACCGGGAAAACCCCAGATGAACAGTGTGTCCGAAAAGAGAAATCGAACTTTGTTGGACATGGTTCGATCTATCATAAGCTTCGCCGGTCTTCTAAACACCTTTTAGGGGTATGCTCTAGAAACGATCCCAACCTTTTTATTGAAGACAAAGACGATGAAGCTTGAAGATGAGCAAACATTATTGGAGCTTTCTAAATGAAGATGATGAACTTAGACGATGATAAAACGATAATGGAGAAAGAAGGTGATGAAGCCAGAAGATAACACATAGCTTTATGACGAAAGCAAATAACATATTGTTGAAAACAACACATCTTTTTTAATAAGCAGAATATATTGCTTATTAAAAAAGATGATGAACTGTTATATTTAACATTCTTTTTGAAAAAGGGAGTCCAAACAGCAAGTCAATTATACGAAAGGGGATCCAAACAGCAAATCTTTCGAAAAAAAGCTGCATAGAGACACATATTTGTGCATGTGGATTAGTATTTTGAACTAGATTTCAATTAAATTTTTTATTTTGGAATATAAATATTTCTTTGAGATATTGGTGGACTAAATCTATTATCACGGGTCACTTTTTTGATGTAAAACATAAAATAGTTGTCTATATAAAAAAAATTGGTTGTTCTGTATTGGCCACCATTTGTAAACTCCCAAATAGTGGTGGCCAACGGGCCGTGCCGACACGGAAACGGACCGGCACGGCCCGTTTATTTGAGGACACGGCACAGAATGGTCCGTTCCGTGCCGACTCGTCACGGGTCTGGCGTGCCGTGTCGGGGCTGGGATTTTAGAGCCCCAGACCCGTTAAACACGGCCCATTAGACACGCAGGAACGACACGGAACGGATCGTACACGGCACGATCCGCGGGCACGGAACGACACGGAACGGAAACGGCAACAACGACACGCTAGCAACGGCCCAATTTAGTTATTTTCATGACAACTACTTTATATTACAAAAAGAAAAACACATTAAAAAAAACGTAATACTTGAATTAAAAAAGAAGTAATACTTAAAAAAAAGTAATACTTGAATTTAACAAAAGAGGTTTTACTTTATTTTTTTTTACTTAGATTTTTTTTTTTTTTTTGAAACAAACTAAAACATTTTTTCAAAAAAATAAACAAATAAAGTGGTAAAGATAGTCCCACAACTAAACCACAAAATATAAAAGTAAATGTGGAGAGTCTTTAACAACTTTTTTCCAATAAAATAAACAAAGGTATGACATAGACTCTAAAGTTTTTGTACATCACAATTTTTTACTTGAAAAAAAAATGTAATATTTCTTTTATTACTTTTTTTGATAAGTAAAAAAAATATTTATGAATGGGTCGGAGTCACGGGAACACCACGGAACGGCCACGGGAACGACTACGGGAACGCCACAGAAACGGCCAGAAACGCAACGGGAACGACTGGGCCGTTCCCATGGACCGTTTCTGTGCCCAGACCTTTGTGATCTGGGCATGACACGGAACGGCACGGCTCAAGCTGTGCCTGGCGTGGTCGTGGCGTGTCTGACACGCCACGACTGCCAAACGTGTCGTGCACGGCACGACCCGTTGGCCACCACTACTCCCAAAAGGTATTATTTCCCTTACCTAACTTTTATGTGTCCCCAACCACAATGTTTCCCCAACAACAAAGCTCAGCTCATCTTACCAATTTTCCTAAATTTGGATGCGGGAAGAAAGAGAGAGAGAGGGGATTCTAATTGATTGTTGTTGAAATTGATAAATTGTCGTCGATGATTACAAGGGAAGCTAGGAGGAGGAGAATCGTAGAAAGGGGAGAGGATCGTTTAGCTTTCTTCACCGGTTGTATACTAACCCTAATTCATCTCCTACCTCTATCGGTACTCTCTCTCTCTCTCTCTGTAGAAACATTATTGTATAGATCTGTGATAAAATTTCTTAATATTTTGTCCATTTCTGCATAATTTGTTTTGAAATTAGTATTGTCTGAGACAAATTTTATAAGGTATATGGTTCTCAATTCCATCTCTATGAGTGAGGCAATTTCACAAGCAATAGGCTTGCCAAAGCATCCGTTATTGATCGGAGTGGTTACGCCACTTTGGGATCCGAGATACTTAGAATTTCCTTAGGAGTTAGGAGGACAATAGTGAAAATAAATCGTCCACCGGCCTCTAGTGCAGTGGTTGGACACCCCTCTTAAGTCCATGAGGTTGTGGGATCGAATCTCGATGGAAGCAGTTTGCCAGCAAGATTTATCCCATGTAATTTAGGCGTGCGTATTGTTAAGTTTGTGGCCCTCTTAAGTCCATGAGCCTAGCACGTGTTTTTTTTCTTTACGGGTGACGTGGAGCACGTGTGGCTTTTAAGCCTATCACGTGTGGGCCTAGCTCTAATACCATGTTAAGTTTGTGGTCATCCATCGCATCTTCATGATGTATCACATTATATATAGCACTACAAAACAATACGGTATTAGCGACGGAATATTACCGACGGTTTTTCATAAAACCGTCGGTAATGTGTCTAATTACGACGGTTTGTAAAAAACCGTCGGTATTGACCTTTTGTACTAACGGTTTTGCACAAAGCCGTCGGCAAGAACCTTATTTTACGATGGAATTACAGGGAAAAAAAAGGAATGAGAGAAGTTGGCGTCAAGGTATTAACGACGGGTTGAAAAACCGTCGTCTATTACTACTACTAACGGCGTGGGAAAATGAAATTCCGTCGTTGGATGGAAAACAATTCCCGCAAAAAAATCCAAACGCGCCAAAACTTTCGCAACCACGGTAATTTCCCTAATCAGTTCACTTCTAAAAATTTCCCAAAACTATTCTTCACTCTCTCTCAAACCCACGATTTCTCCATCTCTTCTCATCTTCACTTCTCTTCTCTTCTCCATCTCAATCTCTCTAACTCTCCTTCTCCCTCTCTCATCTTTTCATCTTTTCAGCTCGAGTTTTCCTATTGGAAGTTGAGGTTTCCTTTGTTCCAAAACTAGGGTTCTCTGATTATTTCTCTTAGAAAGCTAGGGTTCTATTTTTCTTCTTCAAATTACGAATCCAAGGGTGGAGTTCTTCTTCATCACTAAGGGGCAAGACGAAGATATCTTTTTCCCTACAAATCGACCACATCTCTCTCTCTCTGCTTGAAGTTGATCCAGGTTATCTGTCCATCTTCATCTGGATTTCAGGTTTGTTATCTACTTTGAACTATGATTAAGAAATCCTATTATTTGATTTCCATTTCCATTGATCCTATTATTTGATTTAAGTTATGATTAAGAAACCCTTGAAGATTATGTTTTCTGTTCATAAGCCTGTGTCAATCAAAGAGACTAAGAAACCCTAATGTTTGTATTGATTGTTTGCCCTTGTTTTTTTATTTACCAGGGTAAACAAGCTTGTGTTCATATTGTTTTAGTTCTTTACCAAACCCTAATACTCATAAACCTGATGTCTACTGCTTTATAGAAAGAAGAGTTTAGGTTTTCTACTTGTTCATCTTCCCCTATTCACCCATATTCACGGGGGTTTAGATAAGGACTTAAGGCCACATTTCTAGTTGTCCCAACCCTATTTCATAATTGTCTTATGCAAGATAGTTATGTTCATAAAATTAATAAAGTTAGACATTAGCATAACTTGGTAATAGCACTAATTTGCTTGGTAGAATATCCCATTATACCTGTAGTAGCTCAGGGACAGTGAAACATGGATGGAGAAATAGTACTTTATACTCGAACTCTTCTTTTGGTGATTTCTAAGTGAAGATTAGGTTTCAATTACATTCGGAACAGTGAAAGATGTATTCTCCTGTTCTTTTCGTCGAGTTCATAACAAAAAGAGAAGAAGCTGGGGATTGTCCTCATTAGTAGGCACGACGTCACCCAGGATTGCGGTTCTGCCATTGCCTCTAACTAGTCCAACTAAAAGGCCATAACATCCCAAAGTAGATGATGGTATCCAGTTATGTGTAAGATCAAAACTGTTTGTCATTAATTTGATTAAACTTATTAATGTAGAAGACTCAATCTTGAGGGAAGTTATCTTCTGTTACCTTTCTGTAAAAACTCTCTATATATGCCTAACCATCAATATCTGACTTGGAAAATCTACTCCCCATCCTTTATTTTGTAATCGATCTTTCATCTGGACTAGTTACACTTGTTTTTTGTATCCCTTTGAGGTTTCTGTGGATATATCCACGTCTCATCTAGGCTGTCTTCCTATTGTTGTACAAGTATCCATTTGTTCATTCTAGATATGCCTGGTTTAAAATCAGAAGAGATCAAAGTTCAAGTTGAAGATAATAATGTACTTGTGATAAGTGGCGATCGTAAAAAGAGAGAAGAAGAAAAGGAAGAGGGGGTTAAGTATTTGAGAATGGAGAGAAGGATTGGTATGTTCATGAGGAAATTTGTACTTCCTGAAAATGCAAATGTTGAAGATGGAATTTCAGCTGTTTGTCAAGATGGGGTTTTGACTATTACTGTTAAAAAATTGCCTCCTCCTCAACCAAAGAAACCCAAGACTATTCATGTTCAAATTGCTTGAATCTGGTTCTAGCCCTTAATAGGGATTCAAAGTTGAGGGTGGTGAATTGGGATAAATATGTAGTTTTGTTGATCTTTTGGGGAGTGTTTTGTTTCTTTTGTCTAATGTTGTCTTTGTGACTTGTGTTTAGTAATGGAGTATGACTTATGGGAAGAAAGTTTATGTTATGAAATCTTAAGTTCTCTCTATTTTCTTGTCATATTTCTTCATCTACTTGTGTTTATCTGTGGCCTTTCTTGTCCGATTGGCTTCATTACACTCCCACTTGCATATGAATTATATATAGAACAATCTTTGATTATTATCCCACACCCATATGATGCATTTAATTTTCATGACAATGTCAAGGCTGTGCATACCTCACATGACCTAAATCTTCTCCATCAAGTAAACTAATACCACTCCACCTAATAACAACCACACATGCTATAATACAGGCCTCCAACAAACCTGTAATTTGTTTGAACTAGTGGTTGTGTAGTTTTTTGAACTAGCTAATGGGATTTGTGTCGGATGTGTTGTTTTTGAAGCTTCGTTTGATTAGAAAACATATGATAATATGACTAACAATCTCAAATTGTTGATGACAGACGGCTTGGGAGTAATTAATATTTTGTCAGGATCGATTCCCGATCTTAGCTCGTTAAAGAATCTGAAGACGTTGTAATCACTCTATCTCTCCTCTTTCTCTTATCCACATTAAGCTAAAAACCAGTCACATTACCAGTCAAACCATTCATCTATCTCATTTAGATTTGCTGATTCATATAGGCATTTAGAGAATAATCAGTTGGTTGGAGAGATACCTCCATCACTTGGCATCATTGGAAGTCTTCGTGAACGGTAAGCTCTACTCGTCAATGTTATACCCCTGTTTTACAATTTTTCTTCTGAATCGGAACATCGCTTCTGGTTTTTACGAGTCTAATTCGCTTATCTTTAATTTTGGAATATGAAGTTTGCCTATTCTAGATGATAATTAAGTAGTGGCTAATCTTACTTTACAGCAGTATTTAACTACTTCTATGCAAGCCTTGAGACTGTTTGGGGCTTATTGACTGATTACGAGAGATTGGCTGATTTTATTCCTGGTTTAGCTGTCAGTCAATTGCTTGAAAAGGGGGAAAATTTCGCCAGAATTTTTCAGGTAATTGGACTACTCGAAACGTATCATTCTTTTTCAAGCTTTCGATATTGAATTCATGATGTTGCCGATCAGTGAACACTTAATTGACCTATTTCAATCTTATTGGATTCATCTGTTGTGACATTGAGGTGATTTAGAAAACCAAGTTGAAGTCTTTGATCTTTTCTCGAAGTTGCTTCAAGTCACCGATTGTTTATATGTTTAATTTAATTTGGATTTTAGGGTTTGGCTCCTAGCTTCTTGTTTCCAATCAAAATGAGTAAATGTACAAAATCAGTGACCTTCACGATTTAGCACCCATTATGTATTGTTGAAGGTAGAGAAAAGAGTAAATGAACACCTAATGTTTGAAACGAGACAGGAATTTAGTTTAGTTAGATCTACCTCATATGCTCATTGGCTTTCGAATTTGTGCTTAAATTTGCTTTGATGTTGTCTATGTAAGTATCCCCACATGAACTATATTCGTATAGATAGGCTACTCGAAAGCACAATCTTTGCAATTTATGCCGCGAGTTTATTTGAAGATCATGTCATATCTTTTTCTCATAAATATTTGAGATATGGGGCATCTAAATCTGGACCATTTATTTCTCGTGTCGTGAAACTTGTTATCATTTTTGTGGGTGATGCCGCATCCTTATTGCTAATAGGGACGACAACGGGAGTTGATTATATAATTTGGTATGTAAAAAGAGATGGAAATCTATAGATTGCCATCTGGTATTCAAGCAGCTAGGAGTGGATCATGCTTACAATCTTGATTACATTTAGGCCTATCTAAACTTGCTGATTCTTAGAAATAAATAACTAGAAATCCCTCTAAGTTGACTCACCTTGCTCCAACTATGCACATAAGGTCAGGGCAATTTGTGTTATAGAGAAATATTCATTAAAAGGAAGTATTCCATTTTTTGTATGACTGGTTCACTAGAATACTGAAAGTTACCAAACTAATTTGCACACAAGAGGTCTCTCGTTCTCGTTAAAAGTGCGCTTCAAGGGCGTAATGGTGGATTTTGACAGTGTCAATCAAGGTTGTTGTTCACCTTGGTATTGGTACGTAGTTGGTCTAAGAGAAGGAACTTGACATGTTTAATCGTGTTTAGGGACGTTCCTAATATTGAGATGCTATTTTTGGGGTAACGTAGTGTCCCATTACGTCCATCTTACCCAATTTACTCGATGTTATTATTTTGTGATGTACAAATAATAACTACTTCTATGCGTTTATTGAATTTTTTCTCACAGGGGGTTTTTCATATTGAAATCTTTCGGAGGGTATTCTTATTTTTAGTGCTCAGGTATTACTCTTCTTCATCTGAATTTGAAAGGTTCTCTCTCTTTAATGCTTTCTTTAGTTAAATGTCATTTGGTGTTCATTATCTATTTAGTATATCAATAATTAATTTTATTTGTTAATTACGATTCAATTAGGACTAAGTTAAAGGCAATGGATAAGAGTTGGGTTTCCAAGAGTAGAGTTTCAAAAGAGTATGATGATGGAGTGCTTGCATTCTTGGAATATGCATTTGCTAATGGGTTTGTTACCAAAGATGACAAAATAAAATGCCCATGTGCCAAATGCAGAAATGTTCCGTATCTCGATAGAAATACAATTTATGAGCATTTGATTTGTAATGGGATGTTAAAATGTTATACAAACTGGTTTCTAGATGGAGAAGAGTTTAGTACAACATCTAATGTGCATACAACAAGAAATGCTACAAATGATGACGGCGGTGATAATAATGAAGACAATGAGGACAACGAAGACAATGAAGACTTAGATGGCATGTTGCAAGATATTTATGGAGTCCATGATACACGTGAAGATAGAGATGGTGTGAATGAGGTTTCCATGGATGATAATCCGTCAGTTGGGCGGTTTTATAAATTTTTAGAAGATTCAAAGAAAGAGTTGTATCCAGGATGTGATAAAATGACCATGCTTTCGTTCTTGATTAAACTATGGAACTATAAGTGTATTGGAGGGTGGAGTGACAAGTCGTTCAAACTATTGCTTCAATTGTTGAGAGATTCATTACCTGACGGATGTGCCTTGCCTGAGAACTTTACTCAGTGTAAAAAAATAATTTCAGACTTGGGATTAAGCTACAACAAAATTGATGCATGCCCAAACGATTGCATGTTATATTATAAGGAATCAGCTGATCTAAAAAAGTGTTCAAGGTGTGGCTTATCCCGGTATAAGGACGAAGAAAAAAAGACTCCTGCAAAGATACTTCGTCACTTTCCATTGAAACCGAGACTACAACGCTTATATATGTCATCTAAAACTGCAACGGATATGAGATGGCATGAAGAAGAGCGTAATAAAGATGGAATATTAAGACATCCGGCAGATTCAATCGCTTGGAAAGATTTTGATGAGAGAAATCCCACATTTGCTGCAGAACCAAGAAATGTCAGGTTAGGTTTAGCGAGTGATGGATTTAATCCATTCGGAACGATGAGTATTTCTCATAGCACGTGGCCAGTTGTTATCATTCCTTACAATCTGCCACCATGGCTGTGTATGAAACAACCTCATATGATACTCTCTTTGCTTATACCTGGACCTCATAGCCCGGGAAATGACATTGATATCTATTTAAGGCCGTTAATAGATGAACTCAAAGAATTGTGGGAAGAAGGGATAGAAACATATGATTCTTCTAAGAAAGAATTGTTCAGAATGCGTGCAGCTTTGTTGTGGACGATAAGTGATTATCCAGGACTTGCTATGTTATCTGGTTGGAGCACTAAAGGAAAAATGGCGTGTTCAACATGCTATCATCATACAAGTCATATGTATTTGCCTAATTGGCGGAAGACGTGTTATATGGGACACAGACGCTTCTTGCCTTCGGATCATAGGTTTCGAAAACTGAAGAAGGATTTTGATGGGACCGTAGATGATAGGCCACCTCCGAACCCTTTATTGGGACCAGATATCTTGCAAAAGCTAAGAGGTATTCCACATACATTTGGAAAGAAATTCGAGGAAAGTTTGAGAGGGGATACTTCTTCATCAAACAAAAAAAGAAAATGTGCAAGTTCATCTAGAAGAAAAGGAAAAGTGGCACATCGAAACCCCGAGATGCCGGATAATTGGAAAAAGCTGAGTATTTTTTATGAACTCCCATATTGGGAGCATAATTTACTCAAGCATAATTTAGATGTTATGCATATTGAAAAAAACATATGCGATAATATTCTGGGTACTATCATGGGCATTGAAGGGAAATCAAAAGACAATGTGAAGGCGAGATGGGACCTCGCGGCAATGCATATTCGACCAGAGCTTCACCCAATACGACAAGATAATGGCACCTTTTACATCCCATCTGCATGTTATTCAATGGATAAGGCTCGCAAAGAAATGTTTTGTAACATCTTGAAAAATCTTAAGATTCCAGATGGTTACTCCTCTAATATTGCCAGATGTGTCAATGTCAAACAACGAAAGATATATGGTTTGAAGAGTCATGATTTACATGTTATCATTCAACAATTTTTACCTTTGGCAGTCCGTAAAACATTGCCTAAGAAAGTTAGCTCGATTTTGTTAGAGTTAAGCACTTTTTTTCGTGAATTGTGCTCAAAAGTCAGTCGTGAAGAAGATTATGAACGATTAGAAAAGAAAATTCCCCTCATTCTGTGCAATCTAGAGAGGATCTTCCCACCTACTTTCTTTGACATAATGGTCCACTTGCCCATCCATTTGGCTTCAGAGGCACGTATTGGTGGACCTGTTCATTATCGATGGATGTATCCTATTGAAAGGTACGCATTGTATTTTTCTATTTTTAACTTAGGTACTTGTCTTGTTCTTATATGTATTTACCTGTGCGAATAGGTTCCTCTACACTTTGAAGAAATACGTGCGCAATAGAGCACAACCAGAGGGATCTATTGCTGAAGGATATCTTGCCAATGAGTGTGTGACATTTATGACAAGATATATGGGTGATCTTGAGTCACGCATGAATAGACCACCTAGGTATGAAGATGATGCTCCAATAGGAGGTGTTAACAACTTCATACTGAGTTATTCTGAAGTGAAGCAAGTACATAAATATATTTTGTCCAACGACGATGACGTCTCTTACTATATTAAGTAAGTTGGTTCTAAAATAAATTAGTCTATCTTTGATAATTATATATTATGTATATGACATATTTTATTTAACTATTAATTGCAGTCTTCACAAATCTAAGTTGAATATGGTCAGTCGAAAAATGCCGGCTCAAGCAATTCAAAACAAGCACAAAGAAGAGTTTGCTGATTGGTTTAAGGAACATCTTAATAGACTGAAGCGGGCAAGTCATTCATATCCCGGGAGACTTGACATACTTGCTGCGGGACCGCTTTCATGCGCTAAACGATACAAAGGTTATAGAATTAATGGATATAAATTCAAAATTGTTTCCAAAGAGGTCAAAGCTAAAACTCAAAGTAGTGGTGTAACTTTAGATGCAATTGCTCCCTGCGTCTCAAGTGCAAAGGATCGAAATCCAGCTGAAGCAAAGTTAACATATTATGGACGAGTGACTGGTATAATTGAAGTGACATACTGACAAGGTTGTAAATTTGTACTATTCAAGTGCGATTGGGTTGATGTTAACAAAGGTAAAGGAGTGAAAGTTGATGATCTAGGTTTCACACTAGTTAACTTCACATATCCATTGTCGACCCAGAATGAAGAGCCTTATGTATTGGCATCTCAGGTTTCACAAGCTTTTTATGTTCAAGATCCAAGTGAGCCGGAATGGCATGTTGTGGTAAGAAATAAACCGAGAGACACTTTTGACATGACTAGCCGCGAATTTGATGATCAATTACTAGATAGTGATCCATTTCTTATTCCTAACACTATTAGTCTTGATGATGAGGAAGAAGTTAATATTATCAATGAAGATGTGGCAGGCGAGATAGTTGTTGCAGATAAACCTGTGACTAGAACTGAATATGGAAATAATGAAAATAAAGACGAGGATGAGGACGTTTGCGACTATGAAGACGAGGATGAGGACACTTGCGAATATGAAGACGAAGATGAGGACGTGCACGAGGATGAGGAAGTGGACGGATATGAAGACAAGGATGAGGAGGGGGATGAATACGAAGACGAGGATGTGGACGTGGATGGAAATGATTCTTAAGCTATTTAAAATATGAATAGGGCTTGGTTGTTCATTTGATTGATTAGTTATACTATATTGACATTATATTAATTGTTTTGTGATGAACTAATTGATATTTTATTTGAGAAGTTGTCTTTTGATTAATTATATGGTATATCGGTATCTCTACATTGATTTTTACTAATCTTCATAGTTATTTGTCTCTTTAAGTTTATTGTTTATGATATAACAGGGTAATGGCTGAAGATCAACAAAGTCCAACAAAGAGAGGGAGGGGGCCAACCCAATTATCATAGTTAGATGACCTCCCACCAGGAGGAACGTTAAAAATTGAAGTTGACAAATATGAGCAGCCAATCGGATCAAATTCAACATACTTGTCGAGTTATATTAGATATTTGGCAAGGGATGTGAACAGATTTCCACTTTCGATAACTGATTGGAAGAAAATGGTTAAGTTTAGAGAGGAAGAGATAAATAAAGCTATAGATCAGATTAAGGTAAATATTCTAACCTACTATGTTTAAATTTTTATTGATGGATGTGTCTTAATTATTGTTTACTATTTTCTTTTTACAAGCAAATATTCGAGATTCCTTTTGAATGTAACAAATTTCTATCGGAGAGGTTGAATGCAAGATGGAAAGATCACAAATGCACCGTGGAAAAGGAACACTTTTCGTCATATGACAACCTAGACGAGTGCCTTGCTAATCCACCCGATGGGATTGAACCGAGCGAATGGATGAATGTTGTTGATTACTGGAATTCAGAAGATGCGAAGGTAGTTACTTATGGTAAACACTAGCTCTATTTATAGTGTATATTTTAGTAATTTTGATTATTTAATATAGAAATAAAGTCGTCAAAATGCAAAAAATAAGGTTCTTCAGCAAATTCCGCATACAGGAGGTTCAAAGTCCCATGCCAAATATGCTGATGAGGTAAATTACTTTCGTCTCATTCATATCAAATCATAATATTCAATTAATTTTGTGTTTAACTCTTTCAGTAATTGCTTTAACAGTTAAGAAAAGAGCTTAATGCATCCCCTCCTCGGACAACAGTATACAAAAGGACTCATACATGGAAAAGAAATCTTGCTCCAGTAAACGAATTGGCAGCAGAGAAGATTGTAATTATTTCGTTTATATATATGATATGTTATATTTACTATATGATTTAATTCTAACTTATTAGATGTGGTTGCATTGACAGGATAAAATGGAAAAACTACAACATCAAATGACTCAGGAAGATGGAGAATTTGTTGATTCAGGTCCGAACGATATTTTCACTCAAGTGATGGGACGTGATAGAGGCGGTCGAGTTCGTTGTTATGGTCCAGTAAAGCCAAAGCAGTTTTGGGACAGAGATACTTTAAATTCAAGAAAGAAGAGAAGATCAGATGATGTTGAAAAAAATCAACAAATAAAGGATTTACAAGATCAACTCAACAGTGCATTAGAGAGGTTGGAACAACTTGAAAATGATCGTTCTGGTGGCAGCAACACTCAAAAGGTGTGGGCTCTTAAGCTTTTTAATCAAAAAATTTAGTGACCAATTTTATATTTTGACTATTATGTTTAGGTTTTGATGATCAAATTCTTATGTAGGATTCCTAAGGCCCAACACCAGGCCAATCTTGATCGATGCTTCATCTTATTTTGGCTTTGAGAAGACGATCATAGTAAGTTATTATTTATTTGACATTGTGATAAGTTACTTATTCATGTTAACAACTCATATGTTACTGGCCATGATAAGAGTGAGTCTGACCAATCGTTTTCTGTTTAAGAGTGATCAAATTAGTTTAGAGTTAATCTTATTACTAACGGTACATATAGGTTGCCTTATCGTTCTTTAGCCAGCCTTAGTCACAAAGTGATGGTTATGTTAGTGATGCTGAATTTGTATGCTGGTTTGGAATATGAAAAAGAATGTTTCTTTCGATCAGAAGAGGCATGTGCAGCAAAAATCCATAAGTTAGAACTCGAAACCTATCATAACATTATGTTGAGTCCTGTTGATATTGTTTATCTTGCTCTTCAGTAGTAAATTATAGATGTCTTTGTATTTTTATCTCTTCTCCGATAAGACTTTTTAATAAATTGTGCGACTTAATCGATAGATACAAAATTATATCCTTGCAATTAAGATAGCAACCGTCTGATTGGGACCAACACCAGCACGAAGGGGACAACCTGACCTCCCTAGCAATGGAATTACCATAATTAGTTATATTAGTATATACTCGAGGAATTGATAACTCAATAATGAATGATTTTCTTATCTTATTAGTTAACGCCAATGATTTCGTAATCTACATTATTCTTCTGAATTATGTATGCGTTTAATTTTCATACCATTTCATCCAAAATTTTAACTCTGATTGATATCATGTGGGTATAGATTTACATGTTTCCAAGTGATTTTTAGAGTAAATTCATTAGTCTTCTTGACTTGATATTACTTGGTTTGAATCGAGTGATTCACTTGAATAACTTATGAAATCAGATTTGAATTGAGATAATTCTATATTGAAACCCCCGATCGAGTTAATTAGCATATGATTGAAACTTTATGCATTTGTTTAATTTGTTCATTGTTTGAGTGTTTAGTACTCACATGTTAAAACCTTGTTATGCAGGATATACATGGAGTTTTGAGAGGATAAAGAAGATTTTTAATGAAGATTAAGGGTCGTAAAGTAGTAGACACTAAAGTATGCACTTTTTATGTGTTTCGCATATTTGAATACAATTTAAATGTTGTTTCTTTTCAGGTGTCGACATTTTGGGATATGTTTGTGTTCACATTTTGAGATATATTAGTGTTAATGTTCGTTTTGTTCAATGGATGTGAATTATTGTTGCTTTTTGTGTCTTTGAAGGAATTATCTTGAGGGTTAGGCATTCTGCCAGTTAAAAAACAGGGGAGATATTGGAAAAAGATTTAAAACATTAGCGACGACAAGAACCGTAAGTAATATTATTAGATTCGGTATATACATTGTCGGTAATAAGTATTACTAACGGTTTTTTCCCGTCGTTGATGTTTAAAATAAAGAAAATTAACGTTGCCAAGAATCAAACTACAACGACGGTATTGAAAAAACGTCGTAAATGCCCAAAACATCAGCGACGGTATGAGTAAAAACCGTCGCAAAGTCCGTCGGTAAAAGTGTCGCCGACGCCACTTGTACCGACGGTTTTACTGTCGTCGGGAATACTTTTGGCGACGGATTTTCACTATTAGTGACGGAATAAAACCGTCGGTAATAAGCTGTTTTTTTGTAGTGTAGGCTATCTATGGCGTTTTCTTTCATGTACAATGTAGAACAATCCAGCATATTGTAGATGGGATCCGCACATTGGTTTGGGTCTTAACATGTAATTACAAGCGATAAGTGGATAAATAAATAAGTGTAATATTTTTGGTATTTCAGTAAAGGAATGCTACTTCATTTAGTGCTTACTGAACAAAACGGATCCCATGTAACTGTAGTCTTGTGCATGACCTAAAACTATTATGATGTAGTCTTTGAAATTTTCGCACTTGGATCGCAAAAAGAAACAAATCACCTATATAGAGAAATGTCGGAAATAGTAGAACTTGACGACAGAAAATTTTGTTTAATATTATCCATGAACTTGATATTCTTGTTGTTATGCTGTTTGGAAATTGGAAAGCTCACTTTAGGATATGAGATGCTGTTGGCTTTTGCCATGACCAAAATTGCTAAGTAATATGATGATTCTGTGAGCAGTGCTTCGGTTGGCTGGTTGCATGTGTGTCTCTATTATGGAGACCAAGATTCTTATCTTGGTCATGGAGGTGGATCATAGGTCTATAATCACGTTGAAATAGGTCTTACATACAACCGTCAAAAACATGAATTTACTTCTTCATGGTTGCAACCGAAAGACATATGTATAGGCAACAAAAATAGGTCTTATTATTTTAAATAACAACAAAATAGTAAATCAACATAGAAAACTTTGACTTCTCTCTTACAACCATGAAGAAGAAAAAGACGAGAGGGATGAGGTGGATAATAGGTCTATAATCACGTTAAAATAGACCTTACGTACAACCATCAGAACATTGGTTTACTTCTTCATGGTTGCAACCGAAACACATAGGTAGAATCAACATAAATAGTCTTACTATCGTCAAACCATTCAAACTCAAACCTAACAAAATTATATAATGTAGTCACCTTTCTTGTGCCAATCATCATGGTTGCAATTTAATAGTAAACCATATTACCGTCTTCATATTGATTTACTTCTTCTTTTCTCTCTATTGCTCGAACTCTTAGGCGACATTGACCTAGATTCATCCACATTTAGTCGTAAAATGACTACCAAATCCACAAATGCACATAAAATACACTTAAATAACTCTTTCTGGTTCAAGTTCAGAAAACAAAATAGTAGTTCTTCCATGAAATCCCAATCAACAGATAGGTTTTGATCAGATCTAGCTTCAATCATTTCTTGCATTGAATGTCGAAAATCAATGTATGGGTTGAGAGAATGTATTGAAAGTGTTATACAATCCTTGGGTATGTTTGGAATTTCGTCTTTTGTATTTGAATTATTTGTAGCATATTTGGTAATCTTGCTTCTTCTATTAATGAACTTGATGAACTAGGGGAAATAAAGAACCGTTTCGTTGCACGAATTGGTTCTTTTGGTGGGTAAAAAAGCCTCGGAGGATCGAATAAAACTTCTCCTTCTTCACTCTTATTCTTGTTTTTGTTGTCATGACTCTTAGCTTTCAGAGGAAGAATATTGGGGTGTTTGTGAAATCTAGAGTGGATTACAGAGTTGGAAGAACTCAAGAGATTTGGGTTTGGTCTTTTGATATTTTGTGTTTTGTTTAGGCATTTTGGAGTTTGGAAGTTAAACTTAGTAGTTGAGGTTGAACAGTAGGGAGAGAGATAGGAGTTATATAGAGAGAGATTCTGAGAATTAATAGGATTGTAATTATGGATATTTATTTCCCATATTTAAAGTAGGAGCTAATATGGATGGATCCTGCTAAGGTATATTAATATGTGTTGAACAACTACCAGACATTGTTAGCAGTGCTAAAGTCAGGTAGGAAAAACATCGAAGCGTGTTTGGATGACGGAAGATTAATGAGTTCTTCGGATTCATTAGTTCTTCCGATTCACGACTCTAATAACTAATGATTACAAATTTTTCTTCGTCTATTCGGTAACCAATAAGGATTCTAGGACTATTATTCTTTCATTAAATAACTTTTTCTATGGAGCAACCAAGATAAAATTGGGTTAGTTTCGTTTTGGCCCCCGATTTGTTACCAGTTGGCCACGTAGACCCTATAAGTGTCCAAAAGATCCTTTCAACCCTAATAGTTGTGTCGATTTTGATCTCCAAATTTTGTCAAACTTTTCATTTATATCTTGTCATTTTTGTAATTGTTATGTTTTTATTTGTGCACCTCATATCTCCTTCCTTTTATCTTTCCTTCATCTCACCTCCTTTCACCTAAGAAGGTTGCTGGTAAGCGACTTTCTACTAGCATAACAAGACCTAGTGTATAGCTGAAAAGGTCAATTCTTGCTTGCCTTTCATTTGGAATTGAAAGAATAGTCTTTCTTTAAAAGTAATTGAAAGACTAGTCATTTTTTTTAAGTAATTGAAAGAGTAGTCTTGAGCCACGCTCTTTAACCAAGTGAAGGGAAGATCGGGTTAAGCCTGTCAATGGATATCCGAATATTCAACACCCGATCTGCATCTGTATCCGAATTGTAAAATAATATCCGAAATTCGGATATCGGATACGAATATTCCTTACTGGATATCTGCTTATCAGATACGGATACACTAATATTCGATCCGATAAATATACGTATCCGATAAGTAATATAAAAAATAATAAAAAATTACATTTATTCATAATAATATATAAAAATGTATGGTTGAGATTTATTATTTAGATGTAATGGTTAAAAATTTAAAGGAAAATTTTGAAATTTTGTTAAAGTTTCGGATATCAGATATTATTCGATATCCGTTAATATTATCGGATATTGATTTATGATATCCGTCAGATAATTATTGGATACGGATATTCGGATAGCTTATCGGATTCGAATACGGATATGCCTATATCTGATCCGATAAGCTACCGTTTACAGGCCTAGATCGAGTTGAACTCCGACAACTTTGAATTTATTTATTTTTTTAACTCTTCTATCTCATTCTTCTACCAGCGCCACCTTCATCACCAACATTTTCTATCCCTCTCTTCCATCCCGTCTCTCTCTCTTTCTCTCCCTTTCTATCTCCCTCCTACTCGTTGAAAGGAGATATCCCTTCGCTGAAACTTTGTCTGAAAAACTCAAACAAAAACGAGTTCCTTTTTGTCAGAAAATTCCAGACGAAGAAGGTTTAATCTTCTTGTGGAAAACCCAGACAGAGAGGGGTTCTTCTCTCTTGTAGACAATCAAGACACGAAGGCTTCTTCTTTGGTTAGTTTCCTAACAAAGAGGGCTTCTTCTTCGTCTTATTTTAAGACAAATGGCTTCCCTTTTGTCTGGAAACAAGACTAAGAAAGTTGTCCCCTATGCCAGAACATATAAATAGAGAGTGTGTGTGAGAGAGAGAAAGAGAGAGAGCGAGTGTGTTTAAGAGAGAGAGAGATAGTTAGTGCGTGCGTGCGTGCGTGCGTGCGTGCGTGAGTGCGTGCGTGCGTGCGTGCGTGCGTGAGAGAGAGGGAGACGAAAGAAAACGTGGTGGTGGAAGAACATACAAGAGTAAAAAAATCGTAACTGGTAAAAGTCGCCACCACCGCCACTGATGTGACACGAAATTGTCACATTTGGAGAGCCTAACTTAGACTAATTAGTCATTTTCGAGTGTTATCAATAATATTTTATGTGTTTTTCTTGTTTAGGTACCATATTTGGAGCTAAACATGGAATTCGGAATAAAGGGGACGAATTATCACTATCATTTCATGTGCCCAAAATGAGAGAAAAAGACTTCAAGCAAATCATATGAGAAGAGGAGTCAAAGACGAGCCCAACGGTGAAAACGGAAGTCAATTCCGAGTTCGGACGGAGAAGTTGTGAAAGAAAGAAGTCAAGGTTCGGTCTTAAAACAAGGATTCTATGAAGGCACCCTCCTTTGGTTATAATTCTAGAAGGCACCCTCTTGATTTCAAGTGAAGTCTCAAACCCAAGCCCAAAGAAGATGAAAGAAGGAAGAGATTTTGGAGGCACCCAATGGACTCAAGTTTGAGTCAAAGTCAAGGTTGACTAAAGCTAGGGTTTGAGTCAAGAGAGAAAGTGGTCAAAGACACTATTCATCTTCTTCTTTATTGATCATTCAACAACCAAGTAAGAGGGGAGAGAGGAGAGGCTAGGGTTTCAAGTTTGAGAAGTTGAAGGGTTTAGAGAGTTAAGAGGAGCTTGAGAGAGAGAAAAAGAGAGGAAGGAGAAGGAGGAGTGCCGGCCAAGCAAGGCCGGCCAAGTAGGGGTGTGCAAAAACAGACCGAACCAATTAAACCAAACCGATCCAAACCGGTCCAGTCGGTTTTCAAACCAAACCAAACTACGAGTGGTTTGGTACGGTTGTAGATTTCCAAAAACCAACTAGTTTGGTTCGGTAAGTGGATGTAATTTTTAGGAACCATTAAAACCAAACCGAACCAGTCAAGTTCAATTATTATATATAATTATATATTTACATAATTTTTTTCTAAAATATATCCATCATATCTCGATAATTTCATATAAATACATATCTTTGATCAAGTTCTTGCTAGAAACAAGAAAAACTACTACTCATACAAAACAATAACACTACCACAATGTAATGTTACTATCTAGTATTAGATTAAAACAATTCATGTATCCTAAATGTTACTAGCTACTATATAATATTTCGGTCGGTGGTCTGCACATGTCTTTAATGCTTTAAATGCTTTTCGACGTATTATGTTAGTTTGATTGTTTTTCCGGGTTTTTAAGGAGTGTTGTCTTGCTTTTATACGTCAATGTATGAAGAATGTAACTCGATTCGCCGATTTTCGTGGAGAACAAATTGTTTTTATGGATGGTTTGGTATCTACTAGTATCCAAACCTCTTATGATGGTTTGGGTAGTAACCGAACCAAACCATGAGCGGTTTGGTAACGGTTTGGAAAATCACTAACCAAACCATGAGTGGTTTGGTAACGGATGACACCAAAATACCGGATACCGAACCAACGAACACCCCTACGGCCAAGCTCAAGGCCGGCCAAGCTTGGCCGGCAGCAGCTCGGGCTGCATGGAGCAGCTCGGGCTGCTCGGGAGAGCTGCAACAGCAGCTGGCCGGCACGGGAAGGATGCACGGGAGCTGCTTCTGCAGCTCTCATGGACGCACAGCAGCAGATCTGCTCGGGACAGCAGCAGATCTGCCGGCAGCAAGCTCGGACTGTGTGGGTCTCGCTCGGGAAGGCACTAGGGACGCGCGCACAACACGGCAGCAGCTCGGGACGGATGCACACGGCCGGGACAGCACCTATGTGGCCGGAACCTCCATGTTTCTTGGCCGGATTTCTTGTTTCTTTGGCCGGAATTATCTAGGGTTTCCGGCCACTTTCTTGGCCGGAAACCTTAGGGCTTTTACTTCTCATGTCCTTGGCTAGCTTCCCATGTGATTTGATTTGATTTTGGGTTAGAAATTAGTAGAGAGAGAAAGCTAGGGTTTAGCTTTAATGGAGGTTTGTGATAAATGGAGAAGATGATGGTGGTCGCTATGGGGAACCCAGAAATTTGCTAAGGGGAGATCGGCTGCACCTTAAAGACTCATATTTTCCGACGATCTTAGCCTTGAACCACATCGAAAAAGGGGGATTCTCTCGTCATCTTCTTTCAATTTCTTATTTAATCACCATGTTTAGCTAACTTTAGTGTGTCGATTATATGAGATGAAATGTGATGAATTCGTGATTATGTTTAATATGATTTGATGTTTTGATTATGAATTGATGTTCATTTGATTCGATTATCGTTTTGATCGTATTTTCATGTGTCTTGTCAAGCACTTCGCATAGTTAGTAGACGAAACGAAGTATTCGATATCGATCGTAGTCTAAGTCATATTTTCATGTGTCTTGTCATGCACTTCACATAGTTAGGCGACTAGACGACACTTTCGATGACTCGGGATTAACCGAATTAGGCGTTTGTTTGACTAGGTATGATCGACGGATATACGTAGTACTTAGAAACATCTACTTTAGGAGTCGAACATCGATTATACTTCGACACATTAGATTGGATCATACGTAGTCGTAGGATTATCATTATGGATTCCCGGACTTCGACACCTCTCTCACTTATTTGTTGCCCGAATCGAGTCTTACCGTCTCCCGACTCTTGTTCCTCCGAACTCTTCTCTCGAATCTCTCTCGCCCGTTTACTTTTATTGTTAGTTTAGTTTATTTTACTCGTTTGCTTTATTCTCTTATCACCTTATTCGATCAAACCCCCATTTATCTTTGTTTCCTTTCCCTTTTTAGTCTAAGTTAGCATTTGATACATAGACCGGGGGACAAGACCCTTCGTTATCCAAATTACCAACCTATCCTTGGATCGACTCCGGTTTTACCGGTTACTACTTGATACCTCCGCTTGGGTGTGCAACCTTTTCGGGTGCATCAGCCACCACACTTTCACCACCCAAAACCTGCATCGCAACAAAACCTGCACCACATTTTCACTATCACAACAAAACCTCCAGCACCACCATCATGCCTCAACCATCACTATACCTCCACCTCCACCATTACCACCACAACTCCATACCACATCGCCGCTACAACATTCTACCACCATGCCTTTAGTATTACCACTTACCTCCACCACCACTGCCATACTTCCGCAACCACCAACACCACCATTACCATACCTCCATAACCACCACCAACAAACATCTACCACCACCACCTTCGAGCACCACTACCACTCTACAACTACCACCACGGTACCACCATCATACCTCCACCACCACCGTAGCACCATCTTACCTCCACCACCACAGTATACCAGCATCTTACCTCCACCAGCACTTATCGTACTTCCACCACCGCACCACAAAATTCAACTTTTGGGTAACAAACGACACCTCGTAGAGACTCTCATTGAAGTTTGACTTAAAAAAAAAAAGTTAAAAAAGAAAGATTTTATACTTTATAGAGATTGATAAATGTGCCTGAATAGCCCGAGTCAATTTGCCCATGACGTCACGGTGTTATCATGACATCAACAATTTAGTCTTGTCTGGTTACTTTTTGTGAGTCCAAATATCATTTTCTAAAAGAAATAACACACAAACAACTGATAATTCAGTTGGTAGTACATGTATTCCGAAACCGTAGAAGTTCATTCTCAATGCACGTGAAAACCCTACTGCATTGAACTTGGGTAAATGTATAATAAAGTAGTTAGATTTCTCTCAATAAAAAAAAGTAGTTGGGTCGGATTTAGAGTAGTTTAGTTGAGGTTTAGACCCGTAATGTAGTTGGACCTTAGGTTCTCTTTTGTAAGGGCATAAGTTACTTAGGTTCTCTTTTCTAAGGGCTTAAGTTCAACAATTATCGTACTTATCACATCTTATTGATGTGTCAATACCAATGTAATGAATACCATAGTTAATTCCAAAAGAAATAAAAGATAAGTTAGAAAAAATCACAGACCTGTTTGACTGCACATAGTTGGAATGTGCTCTTCCCTTATCTTTTTTATACTTACTTTCTTGGACTCACTTTTGCCATGAATAACTCATGTCTGCTTTCGAGTGTAGTATGAAGCCTAATTTAGTGTTAGATTTTAGTACATTGTTCTGTTTTATGTGCTTTGATAACTACAGTATTGGTCAGTGTATATACTCTGCAATGCAGAGGTCTCAAGTTCAATTCACTGAAGTGCAAATTTAAAAATATTAAACTTGTGTATTACAAAGTAGTTTATGTAGGTTTTAATCTATTTAATTCGTCAGGCTATAGGCCATTTAATTCGTCGGGGTTTAGGTCCAGTATTACTTCGACAGTTGTTGTGCTCATCACATTATCTCGATATATCAATGTCTTATACCCACTAATGTAAATCGTAGCCATTTCTCAAAAAAAAAAAATCACTTGGCATAACGCTACAAACCACCCATGTGACACTTTATTGAGTAATTATTGAATAATGATTGTTCTTTGGATGACATATTTTCAATTTTTACATATAATGTCTAGCAAATTTGGTAACATGTACTAGTTTGAGATTTTTCTTTTTTATGAGATATACTAGTTTGAGATTTGATATTTATGTTTGATTTTTTAAGACATATTTATGTTCTTTCAACAAAAAAAAAGACATATTTATGTTTGATCACATTTTGGAAGGCAATCGATACAACTTGGATTTGCACGTATATTTTCTGATTGTTTGATGTTTTATACATGTTTGATGTAAAATGCTATTGATCGTGCATGATGGCATGCTTATGTGATACAAGAAATTGGGTCGAATTTTTGTAAGTTCAAAACACATGTTATATTTTGTTTATTAAGAAACTCACACATCTGTAAATTTAAATATTTAAATTTGTTTAGTTAAAACTCCAAATGCAATATAACCAATGCAAATACGTTTTGCAACTCTTTTACACACTAGCTGCAATTATTTTACAACAAATTGCTAAAAAATACCAAGAGAGTTGGAGGCTAGAAAAAAATTGAGTGATTATTCAACGGAACAAAAATTGATAGAGAATTTTGACTAGATTTTCCCAATGATAGGGCATACATTTTTTGCAACATTTTCAAATTAAGTTGATTGAAGATGCACCTATAGAGCATGGTATTTGATGTTTTTTTTTTTTTTTTGTTAAGAGAGCATGGTATTTGATGTTGGTTATTTGGTTGAATGAAGGTATAAATCCCTTTACTTTATTTCACAAGTTTTTTTTTTTTTTTTTGTTGAAAGAAGAAATACAAACAAAAGCACTACAAATTAAGATCCCACTTCATGTTGTCTATAGAGAGCCACGTTCTGGGAATCCTGTGTTTCCGTCCCCACTTCGCGAGAGCGTCAGCCAGGCCATTCGTTTTCCTCGGACTGAACTGAAATCGGATTTGCTCGAAGTGGTTTATTCGAGCTCTGATTTGTTCGATGTTAGATACTGATTGCCAGTTAATAGCTATGTTTCTGTCATGAATATGCCTTATCAGATTGTTGTTGTCGCTTTCAATTATGATGTGGTGAAGATGTAGCTCTTCCGCCCATGTGACAGCTCTAAGGATAGCTATGCTTTCGCATTCTTCCGCCGTTTGTCCCCTGATGCAATCCACTCTAGCCATCCTGAAATCACCGTTAGCATCATGGATGATGTTTCCGATGCCTGCCGGCGTAGTGTGGTTTTTGAAAGAGGCGTCCACGTTTATTTTGAGAAAAGGTGGTGGAGGTGGTTGCCACTGAGGCGGGTCTGCCTTCCTTTTAGCTCTAAATTGCTCAGGGATGTTTGTTATATAGCATTGGATTTGCCGGATAGTCTGCGTCGGCTGGATGTTTTTCTTGCCGAAACTTTTCTCGCATCTAGCTTTCCATATAAACCACATAATTTTTGCCAGAAGCTCGGTCGTTTCATCTTCCAACGAGGCCCAATGTGTAATCCATTCCGGCACGGAGCCAATCTCATCCGTTTTTATGCTGTAATAGAACCAAATTGCCCGTGCAAAGTTGCAGTGGAGAAGAATATGGGTAACAGTTTCCCGATTGTCGCAAAAGGCACATGTATGATCGTTGCCAATGTATCTACCGATTTTGTCTTTTACCGGAAGGCTGTTGGTGCAGCATTTCCAAAGAAAAAGTTTGATTCTGGGGATGGTCCCAATGTTCCATATGAATGCCCAATCTACCTTTTCCGGAGTTCCGGAGTCAGAACTAAGATGCCTATACATAGATTTTATAGTGAATTGCCCAGAGTTTGTGAGTGTCCATACCATTTCATCCTCCTCCGAGGGGTGAAGGTTGATGCCAAGGATCGCGTTGCCGATGTCCTTGTCGAAGTATCTTTGCAGCAGGTTTCTCTTCCAAGAATTATTGGCGATTAGTTGATCAACTGTATTTAGGGGACAATTTTTTAGGTTGAGTAGCGGTGGAGGGTGGTTAGGTATCCAGAAGTCCTGCCAGATATTGATGTTGGTGCCTTGGTTAATGTTCCAGAAGATAAGTTTTGAGAGGTTTCCGATGGGTTCGGCAAGCGATTTCCAGACCCATGAGTGATTTTGTTTTGGGGGGGTGGGTTTATCCGTTTTTGGGTAGTATTTTGCTTTTAGGAGTTGAGCCCAGGGTGCTGAAGGATTTTTGAGAAGTCGCCAGCCAAGTTTACATAGAAAAGCTGCATTGTCGATGGCTGGTAATCTAAGTCCCAGTCCGCCAAGATTGCGAGGACGACAGATTGATGCCCAGTTAATAGTGTGAATGGATTTTGTTTTTCCCCACCAGAATGACCGTTGAATGGTCTCTATGCGTTTGCTGATGCCTTTGGGAATGGCAAAGCATTGCATCTGATATCGGGGAACCGCCGCGGTAATAGACGAGATGACTACAGTGCGGCCAGCTTGTGACAGTAGGTTAGTTTGCCACTTAGACAACTTATTCTGAATCTGAGCCAGCAGGGGTTCGAAGGTCTGTTGTTTTTGGGACCCTATGAACAGCTTGGTTCCAAGGTACTTGTCTAAATTCGAAGCTTGATGAACTTTCAGTGATTTGGTGATGATCCTTTTGAATTTGGGGTGAGTATTTTTGGAGAAGAAGATGGTCGATTTGTTGTAATTAATTACTTGACCCGACTCGGACCCGAATACTGATAGGATGGAAATGAGGTTGGAGATGTTGTCCAGAGTGTTCCTCCCGAAAATAATACAGTCGTCAGCAAAGAGAAGGTGGTTTATCTTGAAGGTGGCTCGAGCAGTGGAAAAACCGATGAATTTGTGAGGACTATCAGGAGAGTCAAGCAGGCGACTCAGGCCTTCCATGGCTAAGGCGAACAGGAAAGGCGACAGTGGGTCTCCCTGCCTTAAGCCTCTAGTCACATTAAAAGCTGGGCCCGGTCTGCCATTGATAAGCACTGCCATTGAGGAAGAGGAGATGCAGGCGTGTATCATTTTGATCCATTGTGTGTCATATCCTAGGTTAACCAGAATGTCTTCCAAATAATGCCATTCAACCCGATCGAAGGCTTTGGACATATCCAATTTCAAGCCAAAAAAGCCCTTCGATCCACGTTTATTCTTGAAGGAGTGAGAGATTTCCTGACTGATGATAATATTATCTGTGATTTGGCGACCGGGGACATAAGCCGCCTGAAAGGGGGATATGATGTCTGGGAGGGTAGTTTTCAGCCTGTTTGCCAGGATTTTGGTGATGATTTTATAGGTTGTATTTAGTAGGCTGATAGGTCTGAAATCAGCTGTGGTTTGAGGGGCTTTGGATTTAGGTATGAGACAGATGTGGGTGTGGTTTGTTGCGGGAGGTAAAGTGGCTGTGGTGAAAAAAGTTTTGACCAGCTGAAGGATGTCTGGTTTGACGGTTTCCCAGTTTGATTGGTAAAAGAAGGGAGGAAAACCATCCGGGCCTGGAGCAGCATCAGTTTTCAGGGAGAAGGTGGATGCTTTGATTTCCTCCTCGTTGGGAGATAGGATGAGGAGGTGATTTTGTGAAGCAGAAATCTGAGTAGTGAAAAGGTTTTTGATAGTGCTAGTGGGGAGTAGGTGGGCCGTGGTTGAGATATTTCGAAGGTTTGTCAGGAAGAGATTAGAAATCTCCTGGGAATCCGAGCACCAAGAATTGTCATCTCTTTTGATGTATGATATGTGATTTTTCCGGTTTCTGGTGATTGCTTTGGCGTGGAAGAATTTTGTATTTCTATCTCCCAGCTGAACATGCGCTACTCTGGATTTTTCCTTCCAGATACTCTCCTGCCGGTTGTAGGCCTCCTCCAGCTGGGTTGTGAGTTGAAGAACACCCACAGGATTATTCGAAGTCTGAAGCAGGGTGGTTAAGTGTTTGATTTTTTTCTCAATGTGGCCAAAGACCGTTCTATTCCACTGAGAAAGTTTGATGGCTAGCTGGTTAAGCTTCTGCTGAATCAAGTAGTTGTCCCTGGACCAGTGTTCGAGGATAAAGGCTTGACATTGTGGGTGGGACATCCAAGTTCTTAGGAATTTGAAGGGTTTTGCACTCAAGAAAGAAGAGGAGTGGGTGGTAAGTAAAATAGGTAGGTGATCAGATCCCACCCCTGGGAGGTGAGTGATGCTGGAGGAAGGGTAAGTAGTAAGCCAGTCCAAGTTGGCGAGCGCTCTGTCCAGACGCTCTTGGATCAGTGTACCATGGAATTGCCTATTGGACCAAGTGAATTGTGGGCCGCTGAAGCCTAAGTCCTGAAGGCCCATATCCTGAATGCTGGACACAATTTTCCTAGCCGAGGGAGGGATAGGTTTAGGGGGATCGCTTTTATCAGACGGGTACATGATAGTATTCAGGTCACCAATGACAATCCAAGGAGTGGGTTGGGCTGAGGATACTTCTTTAAGGATGTCCCAGGGTATTTGTTTGTCTTTGTTGTAGGGGCAGCCATAAAACCCGGTGATGAGTAGG
Source organism: Eschscholzia californica (assembly GCF_041429995.1). Lineage (NCBI taxonomy): Eukaryota > Viridiplantae > Streptophyta > Magnoliopsida > Ranunculales > Papaveraceae > Eschscholzia > Eschscholzia californica. Next base: position 45,012,137 of record NW_028238472.1, on the reverse strand, counting down.
TTGTTTGCCTGATCTTGAAAGTGAAGGGACACGTGAATCATGTTTTGTGAAGTCTGTAGAATCGAGAGGTCAATATCCGTTTTCCAGAAGAGGGCTAGACCCCCTGCTTTGTTGACTGGTTCAACTGTTACCTTCTTGTAACTATTATGAAGGTTGAGGAGCTTGTCCAGATTCATGTTCATGCATTTTGTCTCGGACAGAAAAAGAAGGTCAGGGTTGTGTTCTTTGAGGAGAAGCCAGAGGTGTTTTCGGTTTAAAAAGCCTCCACACCCCCGGACATTCCAGGCCAGGATGGTTAAGGGGCTCGGGTTTGGTAGGTTTTGAAGGGTGAAACCCGGGTTGCTCATAAGGGTTTGACTAGAAGAGGTCATCTCCAAAAACAGCAAGGGCCGGGGACTGCCGCGAGACGGGGAGAAAGAAAAAGAAGGGTCCACCAACAAGCACACGAAAGACTAGAGGCACCAACAGGATTAAACCGAAACAAAAAAGACAATAACCACTAAAAGCAAAATAAATCTAACGGCACCCCGGGGGGGGCGCCTACAAAACCTGGACGTCCTGGTTCACTTCGCAAGAGGCACAAAAGGTGGGGCCAGGCCACTACACTATCACCCTCGAAAGGGGACCAGACTCTTGCAACTGAACCAGGAGATAACTAACAGAAAAAAGGACAAAAAACAGAAAACTAACAACCAAACAAGCAAAAGCAGAAAAATAACTAAAAACAAGGAAACAGGCTGGACTAGACGGGTGGACTAGAGGCCCCCACCACTTCATGAGCATTGATCATCTCCAAGCTTTGGTAAATGGCATTGGATTGGTCGAGAAGGTGCCTGGTTTCCATGTCATCCACCAAACGGGCAAGCAGTCGGGATGAAGGGGGTGAGTCCTCTGAGGAACTGATCGAGAGGGGTGAGGAGTTGGTTCGAACTCGTTTTCCACTGGTGTTAATCCGAAGGGTTTCATGGTTATGGGCCCTCACTGGTGATGGTGGAGGTGCCCGAAGAATAGGTTCTTCTGGCCTAGGGTTTTGATGGTCTTCCTCTGTGTCCTCCATCGGCTCGTAACTGGAGTCGTCTTCGTCATCGGAGTTGGGGATTGGTTCTGGTTCTGGGCAATGGCCGAGAGGGTGTTCGATGATCCGGCATGATTGACATATTGCTCCGGGAAATTTTTGATAGCTAATATTAATGGAGCATTCTCTGTCGGCAAAGAGAAGGTTGATGACAGCAAGGAGTGGTGTACGAACATCATATAGAAAGTGAACTTTTATGACCTTGTTGTTGATGAAGCCCAAGCTTCTGGGTTTGATTTCAATGATCTTCCCCATCTTTTCAAAGATCACATCCAAGTCTTCTTTGTTTTGGATGGAGAGGGGAAGTTTGTAGAGGGTGCACCACATGGGCTCAAAGAATAGGTCGTCTACTTCCTCATTCAGTGGGAGTACCACCTGTTTGAGCACGAGAAGACGACCCCTCATAATCCAGGGTCTTCCAGCATTCAGGGTATTAAGGACGAAAAGGCTTTTGGGTTTGATCAAGAAAGTGTTCACCGGACCTTCAACACTAGAGTAAAAACAGTCCCTGAAAAAGACCGAGAGGGGATAGAGCATACGCCTCAGTTGAGCTAAGGAAGCCTCTTCCGGGCAGCACCAACGTGCTACCCAGCCTTCCGTTGTCTCCTGAAGCTCGTGGTTAACTGAGGGTTTCTGGTAGCGGAGAGAGAGGTGACCCCTTGGGGAGATAGCAAAGTGAGTGGCCATGAGGGGTTGGGAGGGAGACAGGGACGAGGGAGAAGGTGATGTTAGGGTAACTAGGATGGTGAGGAAAGAAGAAAGAAGGGAGAGGAGAAAAGAGAGGGTTCTGTTATGGATTCTTTGAAGTAGAAGAAGTGGAGATGAGGGAGGTTGAGGGTCGGGGAAGGGGTTTAAAAGGAGGAGAGGTAAGGGGGTAAAGCCTAAACCTACCATGCAATGATCATATTGCATGCTCTGTAATTGGTGGGAGCCAACCACCCGTCACTAACTACTCGTCGGACAAGACGAGCATCAAGTCGAGAAGCACAAAACAAACAAGAAGGAAAAGAGGAGGCGCAATAAAACCAGCTTCGGAAAACCAAACGACAAAAGGTAATAAATCAGAAGGAGAGAGAGGAGAGAGAGAGTAATAAATGGTCAAGAAGACCAAGAGATTCGCAGTAGCTCGAGGTGACGTACCTTAAATGAGAGAATCAGGCGTGTTCCAATCACTCTCGGGGTTGCCGAACGTCTGTGTTTGATGACCTACGAGATGACACTCCACCAACGGCGAAGTTACCGTCTGAGACTCAACCAAGCTGCATGCAAGAATGATGACGGAGGGTTTAGGAAGCTCTTCGTGTTATTGGGAGGAGGTCGAATCACTCAAGCTTGAGGTAGTGATTAGCCTAGAACGAACGATAAATGAATACCAGAGATGATTTGAGGCAGGATCTTAGAAGGATTCGGAAGCAAAAGGGTTGCCGATGGGAGATCTTAGGGTTTCTGAGCTTGGAAGTGGGGGAAGTGGAAAGGGGAGGGCTGACGTCACTGGGGAGTCTCTCTCTCCTAAAAAAACTTCCTCCCTGATGTGTGTTCTATTTATTTCACAAGTTGGTGAAGTGAAGATTCATTATTTATTGACTTGTACGGTATGAATAAAGTAAGGTTTTTCTGAGATTACCTCCTTCAGTAATTGGTAATTGAGTTTACTCCTTTCGATTTACAATCTTTGTCAAAACTACTAAGAACATGTTTGGCATATGATATTATAATTATAAATTAAATAATATACAAGCAAAATCAATCTTTTTTTTTTGTTGAGACAAACAAAATCAATCTTTATTAATCATATTTGCAACCAAATTAAATAATAAAGTAAGGTAGAATAACTACTAGGAATTATATTGAAGAATAATTGCTCTTGGTAGTCACAATTATTTCACGTAGACCAAACACAACCCTTAAGTTTTTGTTAAAAATAGTTGAACTAAAGGGTAAGCTAAATTACTCATTATTAAGGGGAGTAAACACAATTACTAATTAGTGAAGTGGAAGTAAACTCAAAGGAATGTATCAGTCTATAAGCAATTTTTTTTGTTGAGGAAGTTTATAAGCAATATAACCTAAGGTTCTTTATTGCCTTAAGGGCTCAAAATGACTTTGACGATGACCATTGTAAAGCTTATTCAATGCACGTTGATGTGTAAAATAGACAAAAAGAAAAAAAGAAAAAGAAGAGATAAACATAATTATGTTATTAGCAAGTTGTCATATTTTTTCTATAATCCCCTCTTTACTCTTTTATGTTGACAACATATATAAATGTGTTGTTAGAAACTGTTGAATATATACAATAATCTTTTGACTTGTTATAAAATGTTGACAACAAATATAATTGTCCGGACTTGTAAATGCTGACAACATAAATAATTATGTTGTTAACAACATACACAATGCATTAGCTAAAATATTAATTGTCCGTTAACGGATTTGTCAAATAGAAAGGACAATATGTATAACATTTTAATTTTTTTTAAAAGAAATATTAAAAAATACATTAGTCCAAATGTTTATGTCGAAAGCATAAAAAAAATGCGGAAATCATTTATTTATTGACAAGACAAATCAAAAAAAATTTTGCCAGTCAATGTGTTTGTCAAATGAAAAAGAAAAAAATGCAAAACACTTTTGCAAAACAATTTTTGAGCAAAAACGAATTTGTTCAGAAATTTACGAAATTGTTGAGAGCAAAATGACGTTTAATCAGAAATTTTCAAAAATGTTTTTCACTATGATTTTAGTGGCGTGGGGGGATTCATTTCGGGGGTAAAACTCTATTTTTACGAAATGATTTTTTTTACAATATTATTCAGATTCAGGTCTAATTTGTTATTATCCCCCAGATTTTGAGTTCTGTAATTATCCTCTCTAAAATAAAGGAAGGTTTACCTTTGAACAAAAATAAAAAAGAAAGGTTTCCAACAAAATAAAGGTAATAAATTGGGGAGAGAGTTGCATACTAGTAGAGGCAGGGTGTAAATAGGTTAGGGACTTTTCTCTTACAAGAGTTACTTATGGTGGGGTTCGTTGAGTGTTGTGAGTAGGGGTGAGAATTGGTCCAACCGGGCAGTCTAGGAACAATTACCCATCTAGTTCGGGCGAAATGAACGCAACTCAGATTTGTTTGTTTGGACAAACTGCACCGACATGTCAAATACCAATTGGTCGGGCATTGGATGTACATCCTAATTTAATAAAAAAATTAAAAAAATCACCAATTTCATCAACTTAGTAAACAATACGAACAAAATTAAAAACGCCAACATAAAAAATCATCAATAAGAAAATCTTCTGATAATGATAAAAATACACTAGGTCGATTTTAGAATCAGGGTGAAGGATTTCTCAAAATAGAGAGTCAAAGAAACAGATGATGATTCAACACCATAACTCAACAATTCTAGAGAGGTGAGCTTCTAAGAGAAAAATGAGAACAGATACTCATTATTATGAATTCAATGGGTACAGTATGAAAACTCAATGGGTACAAGATCTTGACTCAAAGCCAAATCAGGTTAATCATTAATTAGGAAAAATAAATTGCATTGTCAAAACCTCCTATATTCACTAACAAAACTCTACCAAATTTTGGTATATTTACTTCAACACAACAAATGCTCAGCATTTATGCTGTAATTTTCTATTTTTCTTGTATTTTCTTTCTAAAATGGAAATAAAAGTACATGGCCTAATAGCCATATGCGTGGGTATAAATATTGCAGTCGGTCTTGTAATAAAAACTCATCAAAAACAATAAATGTATATTATAAAGTCTTAGAATTCCCGTGTTGCAATCACCTGCATTGGTTGGAGAAAAAAGCTGAACCAAATGTCAAACGATTAGGTTTAGTCCTATGTTACGCAAGGACATTATTAAAGTCCTCGGTCTAACGTGAATTAAAGCGAGCTCAACTGCATATGTCATATACTGAAGACAGAGCCATGAATGAGTACAAGGACGGACTATGAATTGAAACCAATAAAAAAGCAATTAATCTTCAGATAATGTCTAGGGTAATATATAACTTAATACACCATATACACCTAGACCCTACATTTAAATATTTTAGTTGGTTTTGTAATAAAAACGCATCATAGTAGATGAGTATTATAAAGTCTTATTGGCATGTTACAGTCAATTACCTTGGTTGGTGGAAAATGTTCAATTAAGTTACACAATATATTCTCAACAAAAGAGAAAAAAAAAGTTACATAGTCATAGTATATGTTACTACAAAAAAAAAAAAGTTATATAATATCTAGGGTGTTCATTGATCAAAAGGGTGGAAATGGGAAACACCAAATAACCTAGTGATCTTTCAACAAAAAAAAAATAACCTAGTGATCTCTGGATATTGGGGGGTTGGGCTAAAGACCGAAAACAAAAACCCTAATAAGGGGATAGTCTGTGTCAGATGAAAAATTGGGAGTAGGTCCAACGGGTAAGAGGCTATGACGAAAAGACGTAAAACAACATCGATTTTTCGAAAAAACGCACATAAATCATTTTAATGGAATTTTTTAGACCATTTTGTTATGTACAGAACATAGTAAAATAGATCTGATTTCATTCACAATTTTAGGGATCTAAAAAATTGTAGATTTCATTCATACAACTCTTAATTAGAACCCAAAACATAACAGATCTTACAAACCTCTTACAAATAAATCCAAGTTTGATCACAAATAGTAGACCAATTTAGCAGAGATCTTCAATATATTTTAAAGATACCAGATTTTTTGTTATTCGATTTAATTTTTAAGAAATCCTGGATTTTGATTTTAGGGTTTTAAGATCCATGAATCCAGAAAAATCAAAGATTTTATTCAAAAGTCTCTTAATAAGAACCTAACCATACAAAACCGATCATAAATGATCAACGATCCTTGATCTTCTAAACCATATGAAGCTGACCCTTGATCTTCTTTTAGAGGGAGAAAGAAACCCAAAATATCGATTTTTGATCTTCTTTTAGAGGAAGAGAAGAAGATCTACTTCATTAGAGAGCGAAAGAAACCCAAAATATCAGAGATTTTAGTGGCAAAATTGAGAGAGAGATCAAATATGGAAGATTTGGTTCCATGATTGGCGGGATCGAAAAATTTCGTCAAATTTTCTAAAAGAAAATGCGTCGTAGAAACAATTTTGAGAGAGGAAGAATGTAAGATCTGAATCTTTTATGAAGCTAAAGAAGGTAAGATATGAACAAATGACAAGTTTTAGCGTTTATGGAATATTTGCACCTCATGATTGGACATGAATTTAATCCTCAAACTGTCTTTAGTCAGAAAATAGAAGAGAAGTTGTTGAATGTCCCGTCGAAGGGCAAGAGGGGAAGAAAAAAAAAGTTGTACTTTCTCTGACATTTAGACCTATTTTGAATTTTTTTTATTGCTGGATTGGATTCGAATTTACCCCCCAAAAGTTGGGCCTCCAACTCATTTTCTCTTGTATATTGCAGTCACAATATTTCTTGTATGTTAATGTGGGACGCATTTTCAACAAAGTCAAGATGTCCGAGTGGTCTAAGGGGCCAGACTCAAGTCCATGGTCTTCGTGAGTGGGTGTGAGTTCAAATTCGACATTTAACTATTTATTTTCAGTATATATCCTTTTTCTCATTTAAATGCAAATTTTCGCTACTCTTGTTTTTTTTTAACCGGCTACTCTTGTTTTATAAAAGGCTTTGAACATCAGAAAACCATTACGTATTCTCCTCCTTTCTAAATGAACTTCATTAAAAAAATTATGCTACATCTAAAAGATATAATTTACCTAACCCTTTTTTCTAAAAAAATAGACTGCGATAATCATTACAAGGTATTGATACGTTACGAAGAGATAATACAAAGGTACATCATGATTCATGAATATAATATACATCATAACTGCCGGATACATAGCATAAAGCCCATCCTAAATAAAGAGCCTAAGAGCATCTCCAATGCAAAACTCAAAAAATTTTCCAATTGGCTTATGTGTTAAGTCTTAATTAAGATTCTCTTTACTATGTGGTTAACTTGAGTGTCTCTAATTCAAGTCCTTCTCCAATGCAACACTCTAAAAAACTCTAATAGAGACACATGTCACACATACATTTAATAGAAAAAAGTGGTTGAGAAAGAAAGACTTTTTACTGGTCCAAAAACTAAATTTGATGACTAGGTAAGACTCTCAAAAGAGATCTCAAAAATAGAATTTCTAGTTGAGACATTTTAAAACTTAATGCTTCAACATCATCTTAAGATCTCAATCGAGTTTTGCATTGGAGAGGGTTATTCTCAAAAAAAACTCTAAAGTCCTAGGTGGCACTAAAGATTTTAAGATTGAGTCTTGCAATGGAGATGCTCTTACGCCGCATCTGATAGCTAGTTTTATCTTTACAGCATTTCCAATGCAACACTAAGTCTCGAAAATTCAGAATGTTATGTAAATGAGTAATTTTTTGTTTTATTTTCATTTCGTACGATATTTTGATGGTATCCAAATGTTGCAGTTATAAAAGAGTATCATATTCATTATCCTCTCGATGATCTATCTGTCATATAAACCAAATGTAAGTATTAAACCTCTTACTAAAGCTCGAAAAATTGGATTTATTAGGGAGTTTTGAATTAGAAATTAAAGATGAACATTCGTTGATTGCCAAATATTTTTTGCTCAACTCAAGCCAATCCAATTAAGACATCAACCAATTAATTTTGGTCTAGTTCGAACCAGTTCGTCCCACTTCATCAGTTGGTTTGTAACTGATGTAAAAGAATCAATGTTATGGAGCTTTGAAGCCTACTATTCATCATTCTTTTCATTCAATCTTCAACGTCAACAAATATTCCAACAACTGTTAACCTGTAAATTTCGAGGTATCGCGGAGTGATTAAGAGTAAGTGAACTTTGAAATATCGGATATTCTTTCTTCTCAAGACGCTTAAATTTATCAAACTCGGGGTATAATTTGAACCAAGTGAATAAAATAAGTGATGCAACTGGAAGTGTTTTTGAAGGATATGTCCTCGACTAAGATGACAATACGCTCAATTTGTGGGGATAGTGAAAATGATGATGAAGACCATCAAGTCTGGTCGTTTTAGAAATCGTGATGTTTAGCTAGAAACCAATTATAATCGAAGAATTACTCAGATGATTTTCGACTAACTACGACTAGATCCTTCAATGGGTTAGACCAAAGAGTGTCGACTCGATCGAAAATATGACTGAGGGAATGGAATGAAAGAGCTTGGATTATATATACCTAAAAGTAACTAAAATGGTCTGGAAAAAGCCAGGACAAAAATACCATTAAATGAGGCAAAAGCGCCAAAAGCTGGTTGGGCCCATGGCCCACAGAATGGCTTGTCCGGCCAGACTAAAAGAGTCTCTGATGGGAAAAAAACCCATTTGGGAACTCTACTCATATTTGGACTCTTATAGAGTCTTAATTTGATTAGGTTTTCTGATTCTTCAAGTCTCTATATAAGGAGCTCATTAGAACAGAAATACGTGTGGGATTTTCTCAAGTAAATTTTTATCGATGTCACCTAAAGCAGAAGAAAGAAATGGAGGAAAAATTTTCAACTATCTGTCAAGTCTAAAGGAGAATATATTCTTCATCTTCACTACTGAAGAAGGTCTTAACTAACTGGAATGGCGATAGATCAATTCCATTGCTTTCGTGTTTTAAGTAAAGGAGTTGCACAAGTGGAGCTCTTGATATTCGAAAATAAGCAATCAATTCAGTCTGAGAGAAAACAATATAAAGTATATTTCTAACCTAACTAGTTCATCTTGTATTTATGCACGAGTTTGTTGCAACCTAATGTTAGACGTAAGACGTCTTAGATTCTGCTTACAACATTTGGAGACTCCATAATCCAGCAGTGGCGTCAGAGCCTCCAGAACGAGCTAATTTTTACTAGTTTAAGACTAAATTTTGATTTAGTAGATAGATAAATCTAAAGAGCTTCACATATCAATTTGATGAATTTCGGATTAAATTTGAGATTATCAAATTGGTTTTTTCAAAGTATTATTTGGAAAAATTTTAAAAGTTTTGGTTTTGAAAAATTTTGGTTCTTGAAAAAGTTCCAAAAAAAAAATTGTTAGCCAGAGGAGTCAATCATCCGATAGAGACATGGTGCCAAACTTTTTTTTGAAATCGTACACATAGATTTCTGACATAACTATTGACAACAAAATATCTTTCGTAAGAAGCAAGATACATTGCTTCCGTCACGAAACAATAATATAGTACAAAATAATGTTAGCTGAACAAATAATTTTTATGAGAGAGAAAACAAAAAAAAATAGATCAAACTTGTACTTATTTGTATTTTGAAAAACTATAAAATTTCAAACCAACAAACTTATATACATTGATAATCTATCAAAAACAACCGTTAATGGAGCTTCAAGATGTTAAGTTCACAATTATATAATAATCGGAAATATAAATTTAAATAGTTGACACGATAATTCAACGTGGGTCGATCGGATACTCAAGACCTACATACAACTTCATTATTAATAATCACCACATACAATTGTATATATGTGGGTTGATCGGGTACATTGGTCAGACATAACTCGGTGAGTTTGATTCCTACAACCCTCTCTATTCATAGGGTTTCCTAGTTTTTTATTACTAAACTAGGAAATAATATAAAATCTATCTAATATTACCATTAGATAGTTACAAGAGATACTCCTAATATATTATACTAAATATTACATATATTCAAATATATTCTGAATTCTTCTTGATCGTTGGATCTCGTCATCTCGATCCGTCACGTACATACAGGTGTTAAACACATATATTATTTCTTGAACTCATCTTGACCGTCTGATATCTTATTTACGATCCGTCTTATATCACGTATCGTATTACCCCCCCGCAAATTGGAGCACGTAAATTTTGAAGGGTCCGACTTGGAGAGAGAAAAAATATTTGTTGATTATTTGTAATCGTCTTCTTGCAACTCTTAGATTGTGGATGCGTTTGTGAAGATGATTGAAGAATGATTAAGTCACAACTAAAAGTTAGTAAATGTGGTCAAAGATTGAACGATAATCAATGACAATGAAATTACATGTATTGTTCTCATGTATATAAAGTTCGTCATTGTATGAATAATGTGAAAGAAAATGTCAAGAACTAAAAAGTTGTGATGATCAATATCTTGTCGTATAAAAACGTCATGTATGAACTTAATGAGTAACAACAAAATAAATTGTTGTGTTTTAAAATTGGCAAGTGAAACATTGCCAAATAAGTGTCAACAAAATAACATTGTTGCATTGAAAATTTACAAGAGAATTATTGTCAAATTACCCAAAAATATTGGAAAAGTAACAACCAAAAAAGATGGCGTTGTGAAAATGTCAAAGTCGCGGGTATAATTCCGGAAGAAAACTCAAAATAGATGAAACAAGTCTAATTTGGAGAAAAATAAAAAAACATTAAAAAAAAATATGGTTTTGAAAATGTCACGGTTGAATCCGGAAGTAAAGATCAAAATAGAGATATTCTATTTGTGGTAGGAAAAGTCCAAAATATAATTGGTAAGAAATAAAATCATCATAAGAAAAATATGATTAAGAAAATTTCGCGGGTTCAATTCCGGAATTTAAATCCAAAATAGGAATTCTTTCTCCATTCAAGAGAAAGTCCAAAATTTTGGTAGAGAAATAAAATCGTCATAAACTAAGTATGACTTTGGAAATATCACGGGTATATCCTGAACTAAAAGGCAAAATAGATGAAATTAATCTATTTAGTGTCACATATCGAACAGAAAAGATGACCGAAAAATTGTGTCACAACTATAAATAGTTGGATATAAGTGATAGGAAAGGAAAACCTATCACAAAAAATATTTCCAACAGTAGAAAAATGTGGCCAAATAACAGTGTATAGTTGCGACAGATTGTGAAATTGGTCACACAACTGGGTCGTCACAAAAACTAATAAAGGAAAATAGTGACAGTATGAAACAACATCACTTTCCTTTTGATAGCAAACATGGCAGTGGGCGAAGTGTCACACTTACAGAGTAGTGTCGTTGTTGAAAGAACTCGTCACAAAAAACGAATTGGGGGATATTAGAAACTTCTAACAAAGTTGGGTTTTCTAAAATTGAGAATTTCTCAAAATTAGGGTTTCCCAAAATCAGGAGTTAATTGAAAATTAAACAAGAGAAATCATCTGTGATGTGTATGAGACTCCAAATCGAAAATTGGTATAATCCATATCAAACAAACTCGGCCAAGAATTATCGTTGATGAATCTGGTTTGCAGAGAGAAAGCGCCAACAAAATGAATTTTCGGGTTTGAAAATCGTGAGAGAAGATATAGGGTAAGTCAGAATCTACCAGTGATGTTATTTTAATGGTCATTTCCGACAAGAACAGAAAGTTCTAGATCTGGTAGTCGAGGGCAAGAGGGAACCCTAAGGCTTTCTAAAAGATTTAGGTTTTGGATGAGGAAAACCATATACCTCCATATTTATTTATGGCCAGCGCTTTGGGGAAAGCTAAATAGTTTTCGGGGTGTGAAGACTTGGTCAAAAATTGGTCAATTTTGTTTGACAATTTTATTTAGGGGAAAGCAAAATAGCTTCTCCACCTCATCTCTCTCTCTTCACCTCATCTTCTCTCTCCCTACCATTCTCTCTCTCTCTCCTCCGAATAGGTCGCCGGCCAGAAAATTTTCCGGCCGGCGACCATGAAAAAAAAAGTTCACTCTCTAGTCTGTTCGAAATTTCAATGAACACAAGAAGAGACAATATTACACATACTAAAACTGAAATCCTTAGAATCGGTATGATCAATGTAGTTCGAAATTTCTCCCATATAATTCCAATTTCTACCGTTAATTCTTATTTCTTCAAATGACGTACTGATGAGTCAGGCAATAGCTCCAAAATTGAAGAAATGGAATCCATCCCTTCCCACTTTCTCTCTCTACTTTCTCTCTCTTTCTCTTCTTTGAATGTCGTTTTAGAAGAACAGAAAAGCAGAGATGGGGAAGTGACAAAAGATTACTGGATCTGCATGAATTTAAATAAGATGATTCCCAGCTCGGATTGGCCTAATCTTCTTCTCTCTCTCTAACTTCTGGTCGTCTAAATTGGGAGGAAAATAAGAGAGACCCACGGTTGAAGAAACAAAGATTGGCTCACCTTAGAAATATTATTAGTCCAGATCTCACTTTCTCTTGAATTCCAGAAATACAGCATTAATTTATCTTGTTTATACAACAACCACAATCACAACAAGAACCAACAGATATAAGAATTAAAAAAGATGTATTTCAACAGGCCAGATCCGGTCTGTTCTTCAACAGACCGGAACTCCGGCGAAGGGAAACCCCTTCGCCGGAGTTTCTAGAGAGAGTGAATTTTTTTTTTTCATGGTCGCCGGCCGGAAAATTTTCCGGCCGGCGACCTAATCGGAGAAGACAGATAGGTGAGGTGGAGAGAGAGTGAGGTGAAGTGGAGTGTTTTTCTTTTATTTCCCCTTAAAATATATTTCCCCGGAAAATTTCTAAAATACTACATATTCCCTTTAAAATTTCACACCCCGGAAATTATTTAGCTTTCCCCAAAGCGCTGGCCTTATTTATACTAGAAGAGAATTACAATCTATGAAAATAAATAATGTAAATATAGAAATAATTTTAATTCTAGTGCATCCATATCTTGGAGTTATATATGAGAATATTTACTTTGGATTTCTTGGGTAGGAATATTTGACTTGAATACTTCTTTTAACCTCCCGCAAATTGAACGGAGGATCAAACTAAAAGTTCAATTTAGAAAATAACTTCATGGGGAGAAACTTCATGATACGATTCTTCGACATATACTTCATTATAATGGATTGGTTGTTAAGAATCTTTTGTTTGGTGTAGATAACACAAATAACCAAGTAATATAGGACAGTGAAAACGAGTAAATATACATAATCACAACGGATTTAGAGGTCATTTAATAAAAAGGTTGCACTTAGTGAGCATAACCACTCTAGGTTCAGAGGCCCATGGCAACAAGAATGCACTTAGTGAACATAATCATAACGGATTCAGAGGTTCATGGCAAAAAAAAAAATCAGCGTCAAAACTGAGGTAATAATCAACGTCCGAGAAGATTTCCCAACTGGGAAGAAACAAAATAACTGCTCCTGTCAAAACCGCCCCTTTTTACGATTATTTTATGATACCCATTTTCCACCAGCACATAACTAACTTGAATAATAAACCATTAACATGAACCGAGTAACACTATGAAGACCATCCTGAATATCTTTCCTTAGATTGATTATGATCTATTTACTAGCAACTACTCTCGTATTTATCATCCAAACTACGATTTGTTGAATCAAATATAATGAGAATACTAAAAAAAATTAGGATATTGACCTAACTTAATTGAAACTGATAAAGAAAAAAAAAATTAATGACTCCGGCGGAAAATAGTCATTGAACCGGCTACCTTTGCCTGTTAAGCGGAAGCAAAATATGATTGAAACTATACTCGTTTGAGTTTTCTAGGCTCAGATACCATAAAAGATTTAAGTTTTGGGTGGGAATATTTGACTTGAATACCTCTTTTACTTTCCACGGGAGAGCTAGAAGAAGAAGAAAGAAGACCGCTTTGGGTAGGAATGTTCAACAAACTATTAAATCCCAACCCTTTTATTGAAGACGAAGACGATGAAGCTTGAAGATGAGCAAACATTATTGGAGCTCCAAGATGAAGAACTTAAACAATGATAAAACGATATTGGAAAAAAAGATGATGAAGCCTGAAGATGCCACATAAATTTATGATGAAAGCAAATAACATATTATTGAAAACAACACATCTTTTTTAAGAAGCAAAATATATTATGGTTCTCTTCACGTTAAAATATATGTGGTAAAAAATATGATGTTAGCTGAATAAACAAAATTTGATGAGAAAGAAAACGAAAAACTAGTTCCAACCTGTATCTTTTTTTTCGTTTGGAAAGCTACACAATTTCAAACCAACAAATCTATATCTACAGATAATTCATCAAAAAGAAGAAACAATACCAAGTTTAACCCAACCAATGATGAATAACACTTTATGATTTCGATTTTACTTGAAGATATTCAAAACAATGAAAAAGAAGCAACCATTTGTTAAAATATGAATCAATTTTGGCTTGACCCGACTCGTCAAACTCAGAAACGGAATACATCATTGTGTTCATCTCGTCGAGCTCGTCAACTTAGAGCCAAGAATCACTCAAATCCGATTCGGTTGAATGAGAAATTTAAGTTTAAAGTTTGAACGAATATCGGTTAAATTAGGGACTAAAACGTCAAATGGACAAAGTTAGATTAGGGGCATCCGGGCGAAGCAAGCACACCCAGATCCGGATGGCTCACGTTCTACCTGAGTGCATCGAACAGTTGCGCACTAAAATATTTGGGACATCAGTGGGACGAAATCAGACGCGTTGGATCAGCGAGATCCAACGATGCGTGTCTCCTCCGCGTCGGGCAGCAAGTTGGCTACACCCAAGTTGTCATCTAACGACATTTGTTTCATTCGTTGGGCAACTTTTGGGACGGATGTAATAGATCATCAAGTCTGGTCGTTTTAGGGATTGTAATGTTTAGCTACAACCCAACTATCATCAAAGAATTACTCAGACGATCTGCGGCTAACTACGACTGAATCCTACAATAGATTGGACAAAAGAGTATTGACTAGATCGAAAATATGACTAGAGGGAACGTGATGAAAGCGCTTTGATTAGGTAACATCAAATTGGACAAAAGTGCCAAATGCTTGTCGCGCCCTTGGCCCACAAAGTGGCCTGGCCAACCAGACTAAAAGAATCCCTGATGGGACAAAATTCCATCTGGAAATTATACTCATACGGGGACTCTTACTCTCTCTCCCTCTCTCTCTCTCTCTCTCTCTCTCTCTGATCAATCTCTATGGTCTCTATCTTCCTCTCACTCTCTTTTTGTCTCTCACTATCTTATCCTAAGTTTCAGTCGATTGAAACCATAAGGTTTTAGCCGATAGAGAGAGAGAAAGAGATAAAAAGTGATCAGAGCTGGAGAGAGAGTGATCAAAGAGTGGTCGAGGAGAAAGATGAAGATATGTGAGAAAGGCGACCAGTGGAAGAGAAGAGAAAGGTTTGAAAAAAGATATTAAATGTTGCTGGCATTGGCGGTTTAACGACCGCGCCAAGAAAATGGTTTTAGAGGTTTGGGAGAAACAAATATTTTAAGCTAAAACTTTTCATTGATATTTTATACTCCTGAAATTTTTCAGTGAGGGTTTTGGGCATAAAGACTTAACCAACCTAGATTGATGTACAGGGTATAATTATATTTTGGTCCAAAAATTTACTAACTCGTCTCTTCGCCTTAAATAAATTTTTTGGCAAAAATTTGTGGGGAAAGATAACGATTAGGGGCAAGAGACAAGTTAGTAAATTTTTGGCAAAAATAAATATACCCCCTAAGTAATTTTTTTCCGCGAAGGGCCAAATCGATTACGAAAACTAACCAGTTTAATCATTAATGAGGGTGAGAAAACGTCGAACTTGACCAAGTGAACCGAGAAGGAACATACGTGTAAGCATGTTAAACCTGGCTCTATCATTTTAGGGTTAATTCTGTTTTGACCACTAATTTGTGACCAACTCACCGTTTTGGCTCCCATAAGTGTCTAATAGTTGGGTTTGACCCTCAAGAGCCAAAAAAATATCAACTTTTTCTAGAACTACCCTTGGAGGCCAAAATGGGATGAATTCCAAAAAGTTTGAAAAACACAAGCCGCCTCATCTCTCCATCTCTCTTCCACTTCATCGCATCTCTCCACCACTCTATTTCTCTCGCCTCCTCATCGTCTTCCCCAGCGAAAGCCGTCAGCCGACCAAATTTTTTCGCGACCTTCAAACCAAAAATTATAGTAATTTCTTCATTTTTTTTCTCCTTCTTCTTCATCCAGACTTCCTGGACCTTCGAAGGTTTGGGTTTTCCCGGACCTTGAAGGTCTGGGTTTCCAGATCTTGTCGATGAAGGGCTCGCCCCGTCACCGACCAAAAAATAGACAGAGATAGAGTGGGAAGAGAAGGAGAGAGAGAGAGAGAAATAAGATAAAGAAGAGGAAATATAAAAGAAGAAGAAATACAGAGGAAATATTTGGAGCTCGCGCGGCTGGAAAATTAGTCATCCGACGACCTTCATTGGAGAAGAAGATGAGGTGGCGAGAGGGATGAAGTGGAGGAGAGATGATCAAATGGACGAAAGAGACGGAGAGATGACGTCGCTTCAACGTTTTAAAGTTCTTGTGAATTTATTCAATTTTAGCCCCCAAGGGTAGTTTGGGGAAAAAAAGTTGAAAACCGAATTGTTAATCAAACCACTAAGTTAGTGTTGGCCAACGGGCCGTGTCGTGACTGCACGGCCCGTTTGACAGTCGTGGCGTGTTAGATACGCAACAGCCACACCAGGCACGGCTTTGAGTCGTGTCGTGTCTTGTCGTGCCTAGACTAGAAGGTCTTGACACAAAAACGCCCCATGACAACGACCCAACCGTTGTCGTGCCGTTTCCGTATCGGGTCGTGGCTAATGGGTCAGTTGTTGCCAAACGTAACAAAAGAAAGCATCAAATAATTTTCAAGTCAAACATTGTGATCTTTGTTTAAACTTTAGAATCTATGTTTATTTTATTACTTAATAATTTTATTAACTATTAATTTTATCAATTAACAATTACTTTTAACAAAATAACAGTAATGTTTTGTAAATTAAGTACCCGTTTCTAACTGTTAGCGTGTCGTGGCGGGTTAGGAACACCACGGGTCGTGGCGTGTCGTGTTTCCGTTCCTAACGTGCCGTGATTGACGGGTCTGGGAGCTTTAAATCTCAGATCCGCCACGGCCCGTTTGACCCATGACGGGTCAACACGACACGACACGCGACGGTTCGTGTTGTATCGTGTTGCCTTATAAATGGGTTGTGCTTACGGGTGGGAATTTTGCCCATGAGCCCGAACCCGCCCACGGGCACCCGAGCCCAACGATGACCATGGACGCCCGCGCCCGTCTCGGGCACAACCCGCCCAGCCCGCCAAATTTTAGTGGGCGGACATGGGTTAAAACCTCTACCCGCGCACCCGCCCATGCCCGCACCCACTTAACCTCACCCAATGATAACCAACCAAATTACATCAACTTTATGGGTTGATGAAGCCCCAGCTGTCTATGTTGCTAGGCTTAGTTGAAATGGTAAACAATATGCTTAAGGGAAATCACACGAACCCAATATATTGGTTTGCAATGGCCCAAGAGAATTCTTAGTAGAATACTGAAGTAGTCTTTGGCTTTGAGGGAACAAAGAGTGGGGTAAGTTTATATTATATCTCATGAGAATTCTTCATTAGTTTTCTATGTGAGATTAAATTCCTAAAAGGAACAACACAAATAACGTTTAGTTTTAATCTCACATTGTCTCTTTAGAATCAGGAATGGTGTTTCCAGATTCTATAAAAAAAAGAGGAAAAAGTGATTTTTTTTTTCAAGTCATGAGATTACCCGCTACCCGCCCGCCCATACCCGAATTACCCGAACTTCTTAATGGGCTTGGGCGGGTAATGAGCAAGGCGAATTTCAAATTGCCCGCCCACTTAACCCGCTTACCCTAATAGCCATTGAAAATTTGTGCCCTACCCGCCCAGCCCGATGCTTCAAGTGCCCATGGGCCATGGACGCCCATACCCGCCCAATTCCCACCCCTAGTTGTGCTGGTCCGTTTACGTGCCTAAACGACCTGTTGGCCACCACTACACTGAGTTGGGGAAAACGGAATTAACCCATCGTTTTATGAGACGAGTGTACAAGGTGATCAAATACTTGGGATTCCGGAAGAGAGAGAGAGGAATATTTTTTTTCTTTTTTGAATTGTAGAGAGAGAGAGAGGATTTGATTGTTGTTGAAATTGATTAATTGATGGCGACGAGTACAAGGGAAGCAAGGAGGAGGAGAATTGTGGAAAGAGGAGAGGATCGTTTAGCTCTCATCACCGGTCGTATACAAACCCTAGATTCATCTCCTTCATCTCCATCACCATCATCTTCATCTTCATCTTTATCATCTTCAGCATCATTATCACTATCTTCACAACAACCACATCATTCTCACACCTTCTCGTCTCCTCCTTCCTTGCTTCGTCAAGATCAAATTTCTCGTGACACCCGCGTTCATCCCACCTCTATCGGTAATCTCTCTCTCTCTCAATATTACTATATAGATCTATTATAGAAATCCTTAATATGTTGTTCATCAAGTAATTAAATTGTTCCTTTCTGCATAATTTGTTTGAAATTGATATTGTTTAGTTACATATGCCCCCAAATTTGATAAAGAAATTATTTTCCCGCTACCATAAATACAATTTTTGTATAGGAAAAGAAATTTATGTGTTAACTGAAAACCCTAAACTTCATTTGTTCCTTCAAAGCTTGTAACTTCTATTATCTTATTATATTTTTGCAACTTCTTATTTGTCATTATTAGTTAAGTTCTTAGGTATAACATTTTACATGAGTCAGGCAATTCCACAAGTAATAAGCTTGCCATAGCATCTGTTATTGATCGAGCGGTTACACAACTTTAGGATATGAATACTGAGAATTTTCTTAGGAGTTAGGACCAGATTGATAATAAATCACCTTTAGCTTTTTTATGTTTTAACATCCTGCATATTTTAGATGCTTTCCGCACGTTGTTGGTTTGAGTCTTAACATGTAAATTACGAGCGACAAGTGGATAATATATGAGTATATCTTTTCTTTTTAACTTTGAAATGATATTAATAGGGGCAAAAGCATCTACAAATTATATACTTGGTGAACCATTGCTTGGTTCTCCGTAGAAAGATGGAAGATTGTTGGGATTTGGGAACCCATCCTTCAATGTGATTGTGTGGCACTAGACATCATGCCAGAAACTGATGTTCTTACCATCCCCACCCCCACCCCGTTTCCATCTTGTATTGTATTAAAGTTTCTCACCCTTCATTGTATCCCTTTCCAGAACCCATATCCATAAGAAGATTTGGTGAGTTTATGATCCTAGCCTCCCTTTTCTTCATCATACTTCTCGGCAACTATGTTACGCCAGAGCATAGTTTTTTCAGTGCAAATCTCCACAACCATTTAGTTAGCAGTGCATCATTCATGATCCTCAAGTTTTTTATCCCGAACCTCCAGATTGCAGCTCCTGATAGATCATGCTCCATGCGATCCAATGAATTCTTTTAGCTCCCTCTTTATCATCCCAAAGGAAATCAAACATTTTACTGTTGCTTATTGAGAATAGAACTCAGCATACTGAATTATGATAGGAAATATAGAGGTAGAGCCGGTAATAATGCCTCGATTTAATGTTAGCTTTCCCCCGTTAGAGGCAGGTCTCAAGGTAGATATCTATATGAGTATATCTTCTTTTAGAACTTCTGCAAGATGATATCTAGTTAACTATTTAAGATTTTTTCTTAAACCAACTGCCAACTTATTTATGATAAAATATTACAATCCCAGATTTCTTTTACAATACTACAGTTACATGGAAGTGTTCTGTTTAGTAGGTACCAAATGAACACCTTCATTTGGCATCTACTAACAGAACAGAACGGCTTCCATGTAACAGTAGAATTATTGTACATCAGAAAAAATTATTATGTAGTCTTTGAAATTTTCGCACTTGAATCACAAAAAGAAAAACAAATCGCCTCTGTAGAGAAATGTCAGGAATAGTAGAACTTGAAGATTACTACAGACAATTTTGTTTAATATCATGCTGGTTGGAAACATTGGAAACCCCTTTTAGTCAATGAGATGCTGTTGCCTTTTGGCTGTTGCTATGGCTAAAATTGCCAAGTAATATGATGATTCTGTGAGCCGTGCTTCGGTTGGCTGGTAGTATGTGTGTCTCCATTATGGAGATTAAGATTCTTCTCTTGACTATGGAGGTTTGTGGCCTCTGTAAACCTGGTCAGCCATGTAAACACTATTTTCTCCCAATTGGTGATTTTACATGCATGAAACCTTATTTTGATTGCCCCACTAACTGCATTAGTTCCATCATATTGATGTTTGATCCCTTTGGTGTTGTAGTTGCTCCTGATGCCATTAATGAGAATGAGGAGAACATCCGTAGCACACCACTGACCAGGGATGTGACCGGCAATGGATCTTCAGAGAATCCTACCATTGATAGTGATAACAAAGTGGAACCTCAGCTACGTAAACACAAGACGAACGTTGAGGACATAAGATCACCTCCACTGGAAGTTAGCAATGTCTCCTCGTCAGAGGTCGAAAACACGCGTGACTTAACACCCCATGATTCCAGGCCACTTCCACGTAGAGAATCACAGCTTCATCGCCCCAAAATATTCACGCCCAAACACATTAGTTCCTCGATCACTGCTTCAGAGAATTTTCGTGTTCTATGTTCCATATTAATAGCTCTTTTAGTTGTTCTATCCCATATAAGTTTTCCTATACTAAATGCGGAAACAGTAAAGAGCTTCATAACATCCAAGCCTCTTTATCTAGTCTTACTGAGTAGTTTCACAATTGTTGTTGCACATTTACTGTTTGGGAAGCAAGGAGGTTCTAGGAGAGCCGGGGTCGAAGCAAGAAGAGTACCATCTTCTGAAGATCTAAAGGCGGAGAACGCAATGAATATCGGAAATGCATTGGACACAGGGTTGCTCATATACAAGGCTTTTAGTGCAGCTTTTATGGATTGTAGTATCTATGCAGTAGTTGTTGTATGTGGACTTTCTCTGCTACAATATACTGGGTTGTCCGCTAGTTCTTGATTAGCGAGTGACCAGTTTCCCGTACCTGGAACAGTCGGGAACCCTGATCTCGATGGTTTTGGCTCATTTTTGTTTTCTTTTGTTAGTGATTTTAGTTTACCCGATAACAGATCACTGAATTGTAATTGTACTTGATTTGGCTGTTTTTCAGCAGTACAAGTGTATTCTGTTCTGTTCCATGAAAAAATATGGATATTTCACTTTTTTTTTGTTGCAATGGATATTTCACTTGGTTAATGGTACCTTTTTTTTACTGAAGGTTAGATCGCATTATAGGCCAAAAGTATACAAGCTTAGTTCAGAAAAATAGGGAAACGAGGTCCATGACCATTACAATTAAGCACGGCCGGTTTAGCTAATTTATCCTCTTGCCAGTTGTCTTGCCTCCTGGTATGAGTGGAGTAGGTGCCTTTGAAGTTTGAGATGACAGAGATGGTCGATGAGGCTTTTGTTGTCACTTTCGATGTGGGGATACTCAGATGTTCTCATCTAATGCCCATGTAATACCCTGGCAACCGATCCCGGCTAGATCCATCATACTTGTAAAGGAGGCAACAGTGTTGATTTTAATGTAGGGATGGGTTGGTGGAGTCCATGAAAGATCATTCCTAGCAACTTTGGTAAATTTAGTGTGTTCCTTGAGAGTCTGGGAAGGCTCTAATTTGGTGGATGACCTGCAAAGTAGAGACATCTAGTTTTTTAAAACAGTGTTCACATCTGGCTTTCCAGATGAGCCAGAGTATTTGAGCAAGACTGGTTTTGTTTTGCTTCTTCATGCTGAGATTGTCGTTCCCGGATACAATACAATCCTTCACAGAGGTAATAAAATCCGTACGCACTGAAAAGTAAAACCATATTTGTCGAGCATATGTGCAATGTAATAAAGTATGGCCAATCGTTTCAATTTGATCACAATAAGTACACTTAAAGGTGTTGCCTATGAATTTTCTGAGTTCTATCTTTAACCGGAAGACTAACCGTACAACAGTTCCAAAGGAATAATTGAACCCTAAGAGTGATTTTAATGGTCCAGATAAAGTGCCAATTTGTTCCAGTATGTTGCAAGGTAGTCTGAGTCTCACTAAAGTGGCGGTACATCGAGCTAACAGTAAAGTTTCTTGATTTTGTGAGGACCACCGAAGAGTGCTCCTGTTCCTCCAAGGTACTAGTTCTGATAATATTGCAAGTAGTGTCATCAAAAGTGGAAGTGATAGCAAGTTCATTCCATTTGTTGTTGCTAATGAGCTAAGAGACTCTAAGTAAGAGAGGAGTTATAAGGGTTGAGCAAGGTATGGGGTGGTTAGGGATCCAGTAATCCGTCCAGATGTTTATGTGTGCATGGTTATGAACCTCCCAGAAAGTGAGGGCTTTGGTTTGGGAGTGATGTTTATTGTTGGCTTTCCAAATCCAAGAGTTATCTGGTTTTTCTTTTATCTGTAATTGGTGCTTCGTTAAAGAGTAGA
Organism: Eschscholzia californica; assembly: GCF_041429995.1. NCBI lineage: Eukaryota > Viridiplantae > Streptophyta > Magnoliopsida > Ranunculales > Papaveraceae > Eschscholzia > Eschscholzia californica. The sequence continues at coordinate 44,989,716 of NW_028238472.1, read as the reverse complement.
TCTTTCTCAAGAATGCAACTCAAGGCATATTTTCACCTTCGAAGTCACTAGACATCTCTGTCGATATGTTGGAGATTCTGTGTTCTGTTTCTTACTGTCTATATCTGATCTAAATGGATCTATAATCAGCCCATCACAGCCATTAAGACAAGTTGGAAATCTCAAAAACAATTTAACCAACATATTGAAAATGGTCCAAGCTAATTCAAATCTGAATCAGGAACTGCATTCTACTAGAAACAAAACACAACCTAAGAATAACTTGGAAGACTAAAGTATTCTCAAGCTCAAAACTGAGAAAGGTTCTTCATTTAAAATTGATTGCCTCTCAAAATACAAAATTTCAGTTCCAAGTGCAGGTCTTTTAAACATCCTAGAAAGAAAGAAGAGAACAGAGCTGTAACTTTTTGAGTTTAGGATAGACAAGGTAAAGTAGTATAGACTACTGGGGATACGAAGGTTGGTATGGTGCAGGTACTCCGCTGCCATAATTGTATCCACCATAGCTGGTAGGCTGTGCTTGATATGGTGCTGCTGCGCTCAACCGGTCTCCACCAGCAGCAACGTCTTCAGGTTTATATGAGTATGTTTGAGGTACTCCGCCACCAAATGATCCCGAAAAAGATGCTGAAGGAGTATCGTACTTCGATTGATGAGAGTAACTGTATGAACTCAAATATCCGGCAGCTGGATGATGGTGATGTCTGGTTGGTGTTGGGTTTCTCCTGTCATAGGAAGGATAAAGATTTGTGGCTCTTCCCACTTTGGCTGGCCGGAAGTGACCTCCTACACCACCTCCACCACCATGTCCACCGCCACCTCGGGCTCGTTTACCGACAGCTGCACTCCTCTTATCTGTCCTGACTTTCTCCAACTGAATGACGCGCTTCCTAAGATTTTCAAGTGTAAAGTCAGCTTCAAGTTTGTGCTCTTCAACACATCTGATTATAGCTTTCAGGGAGTTCAACTCTAAACCATCGGCAGCTTCCTGTCAAATAAGTTCACTAAGATCAAATTCACATATTTCCGAAACATAGTCAGGACTTAGTAGCCACAAATTTCAAAAATCACTCGTGAAGTAAAGAATTTGTATACGACGAATGGCTGAAATAGGAAACCAAAAAAAGTATGTTAACAGACCGCTGCAGCTGCACTAAATTGGCCATTCTTCAATATTGTATAGGCATTCTTCCTTGAGTTTCTGAGATAAGATCTGAGAAGAGAAACTGGAGGAAACCGTTCAGTGAGACCAGATTCACAGGCAAAATCTACTGCTTCAATCTCCTTCCCGCTCTTTACCAATTCATCGATTATGTCTGCAACAAAATAGTAGTCAAAGGTTTTGGTCAGAGCTTCTTCCATCAAACAAAATCCCCATAAAGAGCAAAAACCATCATAGTTCTGTTTGAAGTATAAAGGGTGCAAGTGGTCAAGGAATATGAGCAGAAAAGGGTCTTAAAAACACCAGCAAAACTCGAAGCATCAGCATTGGAATAAAAAGTGGGAAAATGATGAAACCTTCCTAGGCCAAACCCGACAACTTTTTTTGAGGTTTCATCTCCCTATGTAAGGTTTGTATAGGTTTACACAAACTCGTACGAATGTTAAATGAGATTTGCATAGGTTTGAACTTGAAGCACAAGCCTAAAGAATATTGCCATGTCTTTTAACCAAGACCAATACAAAATTTGGTCTTCCGGCTAATTTCATATCAGAAACTAGTACTCCTCAAAATGGTAAGATAACTCTTCCGACACCAATCTATATAATAAAAGGGGAGGGTATCTTTTTTGACAATACACCCTCCTCTTCAATGACTAAGATTACACCTCCCAAACTTATCTCAAAGGGTTGAGATTACGCATTTGATAGAACTGTTTGTGCCCGGTGGGCACGGGTTATACCCTTGTTTAACTACAAATATATGAATTAGAAAAAAGATCATAAATCCTTAGGAAGCAAAAGAAATGTTCTTGAAATTGTTATAGAGACAAATATTGCTGCAAATTACTATCCCAGTAATGGATAGCACCAATTTTCCCTACTAATTTTCTGCAAGAACACGTTTCCTCGCATAATGTTTTGCAATTGAACTAACTCATTAACAATTACAGTCATCATAATTCTCAATGATTTCCTTCTAATGAAACCAAACAAAGCAAAGTTTCTTGCAAAATATATTTTCATAAGCATTGGTAGATAATTATCTATTTTGATGGTGGAAATCAATAAAAACAAGTAAAATTGAAATACCCATACCTCCAATTTTCTCTCCAAACCCTAATGAAGCAGCAAGCTTAGCCATTTCCCTCCTTGAGGGAAACCCTAAAACCAATTTCTTCAAAAAATCTTCTTCAAACCTTGATTTCAATCCAAACCCAACCACCATTTGAAGAAACATTGAAGCTTCAGCTGGTCCCATTTCTTCCCCTTCTTGACTATCCATTTTCCCTTTCCAAGATTCAGCTATAAACCCTGCTCTTTCTGAAATACTTGAAGCAACCCCAGAAGGAGATTTTGAAACCAAATCAGGAGTTGGAAAAATTGCTTGTAGCAAAATTCCACATGCCCAACGCCTATCAGAAACCCCAATTTTTGCAGATTTATGTGACAAAAAATCTTCCATTGAATCCAAAACTAATCGAAATGAGTCAACCGATTCCACCATTGCTAAAGGAAGTTTTGCCCTCAAATTTACAGAATCGTTTCGTTTCGATAACATATACTTGAGTAACCCTAAAGAATCCATATTCCTACAATAACATTTAAGACCTTCTTCTAATTCCAGATTTCTTGTATCTGTTTTTTCTACTTCAGCTAGGGCAACTTCTTTTTGTTCTTGGATACGAGCAATGGCAGCAGATTCTCGTTGAGGGATTGAATTTTCTCTTTCTTGTAAAAGTTGAAGTGATTTTTTAGTTTCTGAATCTAATGTTTGGAGTTTTGAATCTAGGGTTTGGGTATTTTGAAGGAGAGATTCTTGTAAAGAAGAGTAGTGATTTGAGAGAGTTTTCCATAGTTGAGTACAATTTGATAGAAGAGATTTCTGGGTTTCAAGCTTGTTAAAGGCATTTTGAATCTTGTCTCTGTTGATTATTTCGGTCGCCATTAATGGAAGAAGAAGTGAAGAAACAGAGCTTGCTTCTTCCGCTGAAGTGAAATCGTAAAATTTGCTCCAATCCGAGTGGTGACTTCGTAGTATTCCAAATGGACAAGTTACACTGACTGACTATTGTGTATGACCTTATCTGTGATTACACCTTCCTTACACCTCCTCGCCTTTTAGACTGTGTTAGAACAAATCCAATGTTAGTGCATCTCCAACCCCAGTATCTGTTAGGCCGAAAAAACCACTTTTTCACTCAAAATTTTTGGCCTCAGCTCCAGCCTCTCTTGAGGTCGAAAATTTGTTCATGTGGGAAACGCGTGTGTACACTTTTAGTTGGTGTGCGAAAAACGTGTGCGATTTTATGTATATAAAACACGTGTTTGAACTATTTTTCGAAAAAAAATTATTCGGAGACCGACATTTGGTGGATGTATTTTAATTATTAATATTTAAGTTTTTCTAGAATTTTAAGAAAAATTAAAACTAATTAAAATTACAAAAATATTATTTACATTTAATGTTGGTTTTGATTTTTAAGTTATTTAGTTATTTTTAATTTTATATTTAATTTTTTTGTATTTATTATTTTACAAAAAAAAAAGATAGATTTGGATAAACCAACGGTCAGATCTGTCCCCAATGTGACCGTTGGGGACCCCAACGGTCACATGGGGACCCCCTTCGGTCGCCCCTAATGTTAGGGGCGACTGAGCTAGGGGCTCCAGCCTCCGCTCCGCTCGGCTGGGCTTGGAGCACCGGGCGGAGGCCATAATTTCAAAATTATGGCCTCCGCCCCGCTGGGGCTGGAGATGCTCTTAGAGGCTCGGACTCCCAATTTTGAGAGCTATTGAACTTTTGGATTTCATTGTGATGATGTAGTTATAGGATTTTGATTTCAATTTTTGACTATAAATTAATAGTTTCAAATATAAAATTTGATATTATTCTGAAAACAATTTTACAAAAGTTAGACAAGACAAAAAAAAATATTAGAATTTCTGTTTTTTAAATTATTCAACATAATAAAAAGATTTAAATAAAAACAAAATGGAGTGGATACTCTTTTCTAGGAGATCTACCCTAATTATGACCATGACCCCTAGCGAACATAATTGGGGTTGAGAGCCCGAAGGGGGCCCCGGAGGGGACCCTGTCGGCTGGAGCCTCAACGGCTTAGGCTGGGCTGTTGGGACCCCCAAATTTGAATTTGAGAGTCCCAACCCACAAACGTCGGGTTTGCTCTTAGAGATTGATATTGTTTGGTGTTTTGGAGAAACAAAAACCACTTTTCGGAGAAACAAGACTATTTGAGTAAGAATATATGATTTCCGCCAACTTCTTTTTTGCTCTGATCTTCTCCTCTTTTCTTGAAAACAACACACTGTTGATTGACGACCTCGGAAATTCTTCTTCTCTAGAGCGTCCTTTTGAAATATCTCTATTTAACTGCAATCACGTTATGTCAGAGATCCAAATTAAATTTTGTATTAGAAAAAACTTTCCACGAGAAACACCGTTGCCCCAGTAGAGTTTATAAAAATTGAGTGTTCATTGAAGATGCTCAAGATGGCTTTGTTTAGTGCGAGTCAAATAGAATGTCTTACTGGAGAACTTTTAATAAAATTATCTCCAAACATGCTAAATTTTAGAGTTTGAGTGCCCGGTGGGAGATGCCCTTAGGATGAAAAATAAGTAGATTAGCTACCAACCCTAAATTTGTTTAGACCCATGAATGATTTATATATGTCTTGCATAACATTGTGTTATATTTCAATGAAAAAAGAGCATTGTTTTATTTACCTACAAATGTTTACTCACACTTTTAACAACTAGGTAGACAGGCTATACCAGATATATTTGATTTAAAATCTCACTCAATATTTAACAAACATAACAAAAGAAAGGTTAAAAACTACAACATTTGGGCATTTTATTGTTGGATATTAGAGGATTTGGAATATAGTTAATTAAGATTTCATACTTTGAAACAATTCTACCTTGCTTAGAACAATGACTTAATGAACAAAAACTAAATAAACAATTTTGTTAGGTTAGCCAACAAGATCCCAACTATTAAGAGTACAGCTTCTGATCTATGAAAATTTATATTACACTACAAAATCTTTATCATGCTCAACTAGAGTCAGCTACCTCTACAAGAAGAATTATGCTTCTCATTGTCTTACTCAAGTTGTTGGAATCTTGAAGAAAGGATGGTTAAGTGCTTCACGGGCCGTGATCCGTTCTGTTGGGTCGAACTTCAACAGACACTGCAGTAAGTCTGTCAGTGAAGATTTTGCCTGCCCAGCATCTCGAGAAACGATATCCTATAAAATCAGGCGAACAAGGATTACAGTTCAAAACACGTAAATTGTGCAGAGCTATTTATAAATTTCCATCCAAGTAAACAAAAGTTTTGAGGATAAACAAGGAAGAATATGAGAACCTTCAAGTTGTTGAGTTTCCTCACAGCTCTAATACTCTCTCTGGAAACCGCTCCTTCAGGCCAATTCAGCCGAGCTCCTCTCCTAAAGTACTTTTCAGCGCCATGCCTGCAGATTACCCAAAAACAGGTTCAAAGAACAGCAACAGCAAAAGGAGTCAATGGAGTAGGTTTCTCAATCAACTATCCCCACTTCGCAAATAAGGCTCCGCATAGCAACCTGTGATTTTTTTCATGTGTATCCTATGAACCAAATCATAACTAGCTAACATGAATTTGGCAAAATAGGAAGTGGATATTTAGAGTTTTGGGCGTGGCCACAAACACGCACGTCAACTTTTCCGAGTTCTGTGAATAACTAATTCTGGTTTATACATACTGAGAAAAACATAACTTGAATTGTGAATATATAGATTAATTTAGTGGAATAAAGTGAAGCCTATATAAGACAGGCTACAGGTGAACTAGCGTGGGAGGTTTGTATTACAAATATGAAATGTTTAATATAAATTTATCTGATCACTTATAATAGTAAACGACTTACTTGGCTTTTCGAATCATATGCTCCGGCAAAGGTCCCAATATCCTCTCCATCATTGCCAAATGCTCCAAGTTTTCATGTGTCTGAAAAAGTGCCTTGCCCTGAAAACAATGGTTAAACAAATTGAGCATTTGTGTTGCTTATTTCGCTAGATCCGAAGTCTTGAATAATTGGTACTAACTGAAAAGAGTTCGATAAGTATGCAACCAATACTCCATAAATCACAAGGGTAACACCACCCTAAACCTGAAAAAATGAGTGAATCATGGGATTAGAATAGAATGGTTTTATGAAATTCTATATGCAAATTCAAGGCCTCAAGGGCCAACACAATGATCTCTTTCCTCGCCAATCAGTAGAAATTTAGAAGCTTGGTTTTTGACTATTTAAAATCGAGAAGATCAAGAGTTTCATCCTTGAGGTAAATAATATCGAAAGGAGATGAGGCAGTTGGTGGTTTATTAGATGGTCGGTCCAAAGATCGAGACAAACAAAATTTAACTTATATCTAGAATAATAATCTCACCTAAAATGACCTCAGGTGCTCGATAATGCCTAGTCGAAACGATAGAGCTATGCTCTTTATTAGCAAAGGCAGTACTACCAAAATCAATCAGCTTTATGGCACTTGACTTTGGCAAGCACTTGAACTGCAGCTCACCCTGGGAGTTTCTCTGCAACATTTCAAGAATCCGTTCATGGTTACTTAGTTAGAAATGAAGTTACAAAATTTTTGTAATGATTTGAAGTACTTACCTTGCCGTTCGGAAGCTTTACACTCTCAGAAGACACGAGAAGTATGTTTTCAGGCTTCAAGTCAGTGTGAATCAGGCCCATATCATGCATATCTGCCAATAGTTTACAGCATATTTTTGTTAAGCAAAAGAAAATTGAGAGGAAGACTACAAACACATCTAACGTCTGAAAGTCAAATAAAATCTGTGGAGTAATCCACATTATTAACTATTAAAGAACAGAAACAAGTGAAAGGCAAAAATTAAAAGAAAATCCACACACATGCTACAGATTCCAAAAGCTGGCGACCGAGTTCACGAACAAGATCCACAGGGAGTGAGCAGTATTTATTTCTCCGGAGAAAATCATACAAACTGGGTCCAAGCTTTTCAAACACCTGGTAACAAAAAGGAAGTTTTTAGAGAAAGGTTTTTATATCGAGTAGTGTATAAGCTAAGCAGCCGAATACAACTTCTGAAAATAAACGAAAACGAGCCATCATCCCACCCTTCATAAAAAACATAAAAAAAACAACATATCATATGCTCCTTTCCAGCAGTCAAAAGAACAAATAATAAAAGCATGCATCTTACGGTGTTCAACCAAAAGTGTCACCCCATTGAGGTATTGGCATTCTTTAAAGAATTTCTTAAGGATTAGCAGAGACAGAAAATTTGCACACTTACAATGCATATATGATTCCGATAGTCAAACCAATTAAGAATCCTCACACAACTGCAGAATAGAAATGCAAAAAAAAAATGGAGCTAAGAACATAAAAGGAAATGGAAGATAGTTATAGTTGCAAAACCAAATAGTATTTACCGTAATCCACCCTCATCATTTTTAGCAAGATGCTGAAGTATATCAACTTCAATCTTTGCTGCATCACGATATTTGCTTATGCTTCGAACTACCTTAATTGCCACCAAATCACGTGCCTCACGGTCCCAACATTCCAAAACACGGCCAAATGTGCCTACAGTACTAGCAACTTGCTGACATGGACACAATCATAATTAATTAAAAGATCTGGGAGATAGTAGAACACTGAACAGCTAACCTTCACCCATTACGCTGATAATTTTATCTGCAAGGAAGACAAGGAAAAAGGTGTCATAAAGGGAAAAGAAAAAAAGAATATCCGTTACAAACTAAATAAACTAGATCACCGGCTTGTATTGGCATCTAAACATAAAAGTGTTAAGCTTCTTATGATTACCTATGTAACATAGGTAATGTTATAATTTGTAAGTGTACACCATAAACATGATATAGAAACATCCCACTTGCCAAATTTTGGCTTAACCCATACCCATATGGTTTCATTGCATGTTGGAGAAGCCCAAGGGTTGCATTAGTTCAAAACTATAATTTCCAAACATAGTAGGAACTAAATTTCGAAATATTTCGGTTGAAATGACTGAAATATATCCATTTCCACGCCTACTGAAAGTCCCATCGAAACCGAAATTCAACTAAGTTTCTCTTAACAATGCCTTTTCAAGGAAATAAATTTCGAAATATTTCGATCCAAATAACCGAAATATTTCAATTTCCAATGCCTACCGAAATTTCCACCGAAACCGAAATTTCATTCCTTGAATAATACAAGCAATCATTATCATACTGAATATTCGAACTATATATATTAAACTTAAACTATCTTCTCATGTGACAAATTGACAATCAATCAAGAGAACCATGAATATCACAGAGTTTAATTGCCCAGTATCATAGAAAGTAATTAAAAACAAAAAATAGATATTGCTTACATCTTGGAGTAAGATTATCTCCCAAGCTAAACACATAATGTCCTTCACGATCATCTTCTCTCCGAGGCGGTGATACATGACGTTTTGAATTCGAAGCTTCATTAGACACCACCGGCAACAACCTAGAAGAAGCCTACAAAGATCCATTCCAAAGCCATACTCAAACAAGTCAAAATTCCAATGATAGAAAACCCTAGTTTCCGCAAAAACCCTAACTTTTCCCTCCCCCCACTTGGAACTGGTGTGTCTGTTCGGGAAACCTTAATCTAACTCTATCCAGTGGAGAGATCGAACGGACCTCTTGTTGAGCAGGAGGAACATCCCAGGCAAGTCTAGGGCGTTTTCTGATGCGTTGTTTATCCATTTTTCCCCCCAATTAGCACCGGTCAATCTTATCCTTTCTCTTTCAATATCTGCAACAAAATATTCCTACAAAAAAACTCAATCAAGAGCAGCAAAATTGTGATTTTGATTTTGATTTTGATTTCTGTAACTGCTACAAAATCGAATAGCAGAAGAACTCTCTGGGGAAGAACAAATTAAAGGAGGCAACGGACACTCGTGGCAGGGGGTCCAAATAAGGAGCGCCCTAGCGGTGAGCCGGTGACCATTTTTGCGGTTCAACCCAAACTCAACTCCAGAAAGCCCTGGAGGTCCCAGGTTCGAATCCCAAAGAAGGTAGAATCTTTAGTTATTTGAATTGGGATTATTAGGGTGTAAATAATGTTGTTGGACTTTAGGCCATTGTCTAGTTGGACTATAGGTCCGGTCTTGTTAGTGTCTGAGTGGGTGGTTATCGAACTTATCACATCTACGATGTATCAAGTGTCAAATGTAACGACTTGCGTAAATCGTAGTCGACTTCCAAAAAAAATCTAACTAAATGAAAATTATATACCACAAGATCCAAGAAACCCTTTATCATTCTCTCGATAAATAATTGTTATACCACAACTGACTTAGATTATAAGCGTGCTAAATTTGGTTATTGACCAAGATTAAGTCGAAGAACTCATCAAAGCTAGTTAGATGACATAAACAAGCTGCAACAAATGGAGGTGGGGCAAAGAACGAGAAGAAGATACCAAAGTAAGAAAGCTAGTCGAAACATAAGATGACTAAAGCCTTACCAAGGAAACCCATATTGACTTTCGTGGGACAAAGTCCTGCTCGAAAAAAATTAGAATCAGAGGCCACGTAACTGTCCTGGGTCAAATGGTGTGCTCAAATGTTGATATAAGCTGGCCCAATAGTCTAAACAATAACTGGAAGGGGCGCCACTAAACGCACCCGACCAAAATATTATAAAATGGTGGAGCTTTTCTTGACTCGGGTCAATGAGCTCTCAATAAGCGCCCAGTCAACTAATCCGGGTAAAGTTTACCCCATCTTCTATCTTCTTCTTCTAGAACAACCAACTTTCTCTTTCTAACTGGAATTAGGAGTAAGAACTTGATATCTTGCCTAAGGCCCAGATGAGTTCTCATCTCCTGATACCAAATAGAGAAATTACAAAAACAAAACTGATGAAATCGGAAAGAAAACAAACATCAATTTGACATGAGCATACGAAGAAGACTAAGGGCCATGAAACTTTGGAAGAACAATGAAATTTTTTAGATGTTTTGCCACCAACTCTTCTTTCTCTTCCCTATTCCCTATGTACTTTAGTAACTTTCCAAATATGCTTTTCCGGTTTGGTCTGTTTGGTTTTGGCATGCCATCGTGCCATATTGCCACGAGAGGTCTATTAATCAATTGGGTTAATTCCATTTTGGCCCCCTAAAGATGACCAACTGGCTAAAATGAGTCCCTGAAGATGACCATTTTCTAATTTGGTCCTCTTTTTCATTTTCTCGTCTTTTGCTTCGTTAGACATTAGTGAGCTGGCATTTTCTTGTCACATTTACCCCTGCTTGCATCTATACATGTCTTTAACGTCAGACCAAAAATCCCAAGAGTAATTATGATTGTCAAATCAAGTTACTTCTCAATTTTCAAAGGTCACATCAACTCATCTTTATCTTCCTTCCCCTTAACCCCCTACCCCCCCCCCCCCCCCCAATCTCCATTAAAGAATATGGGTCCAACAGTAAGAGATTATAAAATAATACGATAGTTTTTTCCAACCATTCAAATGTATGATACCAAGTTAGATTTCAGAACTAAATTCGAAATGAAAGAGAAAAAAAAACACCAACAAATACTGAAATAACAAAATACAAATAGATGAAAAAAAAATATGAGAAGGGGGAAAGTTAACTTTCCAAAGCAAAAGTTTTTCCTTCGCATTTTTTTCACAAGTCAGTACTATTTAATGGGAAAAGGGTCAGAGAAAAAACAAATCATGAGAAACTATATTGGTTTGTTGATGAACTTATCTTAGAGAAACTGGATTGGTTTACTGATGAACTTATCTTGGAGCATTAGAGGAGGAGTTGCAGAATAGCTTTCAATATTGCTTTCAATCAATCTACTCCAAGACCAACTTAACTAATAACCTCATAACAAATAAATCAAATACCCAAAAACAAAGGTTAGTAAAATCTCACTTTGCAGCTCTAATTATGAGTTCATTTCTTCCTTATTCTTATTTGGTTGAAGGGAAGGAAGATAAAGCTAAGTTGGTGTGAAGGTAGAGAGAGGAAAAATCAAATTTTGAAAATTGAAAAAATTAATTTGGTTTAGAAAATCATAATGACTCTTGGGACCACAAATATTTTCAGCTGCAAAAAAGATAAGGGTAGGGGTATTATAGGTAAGAAAATCAAACTCATTAACGGCTAGCAGAACAAATCACGAAAAAAGTAAAAAGGGGGGCCAAATTGGAAGTTGGTCATCTTTAGGGAGCCATTTTGGTGACTTGGTCATCTTTAGGGAGCCATTTTGGTGACTTGATCATCTTTAGGGGGCCAAAATGGAATTAACTTAATCCATTCAACAAATATAAAAATATTAATTTTTTTAATTTTTTTTTGTTGAAGAATTAAAAATATACTAACAAAATCTTTTTTTACTATTCGTTTCTAATATATATCAGTTGAAAATGTAATATTGTTGTTGATATTCTAAGAAAATGAAGCAAAGTTCAATCTCCACGACATGTATTGAGACAAAAGTCTCAACTTCCAAGTTAAAAAGCTCATGAATATTCAGGGTGAGTAGATGTTTTTTTTTGTTGAAATGGGTGAGTAGATGTTGATCTAGATTTTCCATTCCCTCACGTCATATTCTTTGTCGATTTACATAGTGATTTTTCTAAAAGAAACTAAGAGTACTAAAACCTTTTTTTTTCTTTTTGAGAAAGGATGCTTCTCCCACTTGGTCTTTGTTATTGATGCACCCACAACCTCATTGTATTTACCTAATTTTGCAATTTGACATAATGTCGACATGGTGTGCCACCATTAGTAGCATGATGATTTGTATTGGGGTAATAGAAGTGACAAAAACCAACGGTAGCATCATTACGCGCCCACAGTTTTTACACCCTAATTTCTTTTATCATCCATCTGATTCTGGGGAGTATTTACTTCCATACATCCCAACTTCAAAATCAAATCTCAAACGTTAATGGTGAGATTCCCCGCGCATCTTCAGATCCCCACTCTCTAAAATGTGCGTGTAATCCACGCGCACCTCACGCGCTCGTCTGTAAAGAAAACTACTACTAGTACTCGCAAGTCTCGCATAGACTTGTTCATCGTTCTTTTTAGAGAGAGAAAAAAAACAGAGAAAGAGAGAAATGCAGTCGCTTCAGCAGAAAGCATCAGAATGGAGTGGAGTTGATTCAAGTGATGCTTTTGCTATTGATGAAACTAATCTATTTCAGAAATTAGGGCTTCAAACTTTCATTAATCTTTCCACTGATTTCTATACCAGGTACTTTCTCTTTCTCTCCTCCTCTCTTCTTTAGTTTCCTACGAAACGATTTGATTGTGTTTAATGAACTATTAAATTTAGGGTTTATGATGATGAAGAAGAGTGGTTTCGTTCAATTTTTGCTAATTCAAAGAAAGAAGAAGCTATTCAAAACCAATATGAGTTTTTTGTGCAAAGAATGGGTGGACCTCCTTTGTATTCTCAAAGAAAAGGTAATCAATCAATCTCTTTTAGTTCCCTTCTTTACTGATTTACATGTAAAGTTTGTTCTTCAATTTTCTGCATGATAATGAATGTATGAGCTATTTATGTATTACTCACATTACTCTGGAAGTGTTTGTGAAAATATATATTTACAATGTCTTTAGTTCGGAATATGTCTAATAAATTTTCTTTTTTGAGGTTGGACTCCAAGAGTCATTACATTTCAATAGCATTGATACGTCATGAATATATTCTGCAATATCCCTCAATTAACTTGGGCACTAAAGGCCATATAAAGACCCTTACGCCCTCCTAGCACACCTGAAAGCCCTTCCATTCCTACCTCTATTTTATTGCATAGATTACGTGGAATAAATCTTGATGATAAACTGCTTCCACTGATATTCGATCCCAAGACTTCATGGGTTAAAGAGGTAGTGTCCAACTACTGCACCAAAGGGTGGTGGACTAATAAATTTACGTAATCTCATGCTTTTTATGTGTGTTGTGTGTGTATGAAATTGCTTTTGACACGTGTGCACAAAAATTTTCTGGTTGCTATTGTGAATCCTAAAAGTCTTTTTTTTTTGTTTTTCTGCGAAGACTCTGAGAGTCATTTACATTCATTATGACATTGATTGTGTGAATGAGCAGATACACTAGCATAATTGATTGACACTTGCTTAGGTCAGGCCATCCTAAGGGGCCTTCAATCCCATCTCGACTATCTTTTAGTTTTTTATTTTTTGCCTATAAGTCTTGTGGATGAACTTCTTCTACCAAACTCGAACCCAAGACCTCAGGGACTTAAGAGGGAGTTGCAAGCCACTAGACCCAAAGGCTCATTCGCAACCATAAAAACTTTCGAAGATAAATGTGCAGTTCGTATTAACAATTGATGGAGTACCCAAAGGGTTCTTCCCTATTTGAACAAATATTTTGTTCAGAAATTGCTGAAGTTTTTAAATTTTCGATAACATCTGGTAGGTTTCACTTTTACATTCCCCCGAACAAAATTGTGGCTCCTTCTAGACTTCTAGTCTTTTTTTTTTTAATTGTTCCATAAATTATAATGAACATGATAGGGTAGAGAATATGTAAATAGATAAAAAAAAAATTCTCTTGGTGAGCTTGTAGAAGGTCTAAGAAGTGCCCCAATATAGTCATTGTTTTGTGTTTGGTGTGCTCTTTCATTGAACTTCGACTTGGCATGAGTCATTTTGTAGCTTTTGCATACATGGTTTTGTTATGCCAAATTCTATAGCGGAAGCTGGAATGTGTCACTTTGGAAGCGATTTATCTTATTTTCTTAATAACATTTGTAATTTGTGGAGTACACAAGTCATATAGAAGTTTTTGATAATTTATCCCTAATTCAATCAGTCAATCTAAGAAAGTTGAGTTGTAGATGAAGTTTCTCATGCCTTTCTAAAGTTGGTTAATGTGAAAATCCAGTTTTAGATTGGATAACCTATAAAGAAGTTAGGTATGTGGTGTTTGTGGAAAGTGTCGAGATTTAATACTGCTGGGGCTAGTATTATGGATTTGACATGTTTTAGTTCTGTCAATCATGCAACTAGAACTAGTGAAGCTGAAAGACTAGTTTGAGAGCAAGTCTGATACTATTGTTGAAGAGCCCAAACCATCCTGTTTACCCCATAAACTTTCAGGCATGATAGGCTATTCACTTTATTTCAAACTTTTGACATCATCGCAAAATGACCAGAGTATATTTCTAACGAGTTGATGCCATACCGCAATGATGTGAGTTTTGGAGGGTAGACACTTTTTATGTACTCACTGTTCTTTCCTTTTCGGAATCGAGAACGTGAACCTATTAGTTTGTTTGATAGTAATGATTATCTAATTGCAAATTTCGCATACTAAGATAATTGAGGTTTGGTTGAGTTTCGCATACTAAAACATGGGGCTCACTTCCCTAGTTTTCTTAGATAACTTTTGTTTGGGAAGGGTTCTGGCTTGAGTGCTGTTATTTTAAGGTTACAAATTTTTGTCTTCGTTTTGGACACATGATTACTTTTCAGGATAATGTAATCAATGTATTTGAAGTTCCACGTTCAGGGTATCATCTTGTATTCGAACCTCACCTTATTATTACGTGGACTGTTTCGAGTTAATAGTTATTGATACTTCAGTAGGCCTTTATCTCGCATAGCAATAGTTATAGTGGAAGCCTTGAGAAAAGATGCAAACTGAGAATGCCGGCCACTGGTTTAAGTAATAGAACTTGGTTATGATTTAACCTTTTATGCAAAGGGTTTGACATTGCGCTCATTCGTTGAACTTTGCATGAATGCTCAAGCAAAAAAAAAAGATTGGATGATTAAGAACTAGATAGGAGTAGAGATGTAGGAACAACCGGACAAGTTCACATTGCTTATATTGAATTTTTGACACCATTTGTATTGGTTTTCATGCAAAAATCTTTTGTTCTTAATGTTGTAGTTAAGAAACCTTACCAACTGAAACACTCGTCGACAAAAAGCAGTATCGTGTGCATTCAAGTTAAAATTTAAAGTATGAAAACATGTATTTCTGTAATAAAGTTTAAAAAGAACTTAAACTCAGTTCAGGACTTGTGTGGAAAGGGTTTCTCGAGTTGAAGATATCAAAGTTACCCAAATGCCTTTAGATAGTGTCGAATTCACTCAATCATTTTTGCAGTATCTGATTTGGTTTCTGAATAAGAATTCTGCAGTATATGAATTATATTTTTCTACCTTGCTAAGTTCTAATAATTGAAAAATGATCTGTGAATTGCATTGAATGATCATGTTCATGGTAATATTGTGGTGTAATTATGTAGGTCATCCGGCTTTGATTGGAAGGCACAGGCCATTTCCTGTCACACATCAAGCAGCAGAGAGATGGTTGCATCATATGCAACTAGCTTTGGATAATGCTACAGATATCGATCCCGACTCAAAAATCAAGATGATGAATTTCTTTAGGTACTCTTTCAAAACCCATAACTTTGTTCTGATTTATTCACCAAAACATAAGAATTTTTTTTATGCTTTCTGATTGACATAATTCACTTTTGTGGTTTCAGGCACACTGCTTTTTTCCTTGTAGCAGGAGATGAATTGAAGAATCAAAATCAACAAGGAGCAGCAGCTTGTAAGCATGGCCCATCCAAACCCACTTAACTATATTATCTGTTAACTACATAGTCTAATACCCCATATTGAAGAACACAAAAACGAAAAAAAAGAAAGATTTCATAATTCATGTGACACTTGAATGTGTTATACAATATTAACAGGAAGTTGTTTTATGCCTCCCTTATCTTTACAATAAATTCCAGAACAATCTGTCTTTCTCTCTCTCTTTGTTTCTTTGTCTGTCTGTCTCTCTCAATGATCAAGGTTTATTCACCCAAATTCATTACGTTTATTTTACACATAACTGGTCATGTCACGTGGTTATCGATATTTCATTATTTGATCATTAAACATTTTGGTTTTGGGTGGTGTAAAATGTCAACAAACAAGACAGTGGTGGGGGAAGATGTCAGTTTTGAGTGTTGAGGATAGAAGGAGAATGCTCGTATCAATGCTGGTGCTATTAATATGCCTTAACATCCCAGGACATTGGTGGACCAGAAGAGTGAAATTTCTGTGCCACACAAAACCCATTCAATGAAGAAATGGGAGTAACAGATTTAGTGTGTCCGATTCCTTGCCATTGATCAAGAGTCCCTAAAATTCGACACCCACTTTAGTAATTTAGTTGTACCTCTTCTATAGCATGTCTCTTTCATTTGAAATTTTAACCTTTTATAGTAATAGACATAGACCTTTAACTAGATTGGATCAATTCCTCTGGTTTCTTATTGTATTCGGGTTTTGTATTTGGCTCCTAATTTTTTTAATTTCCGTTAGTTCGGAAGGTTTTGGCCCTTCCCCTTCGCCTGGAGTACCCAATGAAGGGGATAAAACCCCCGACGACGAAAGCTCTTGCCATCGACTAGGAGGGAGCGAGAGAAGAGAGAGATCTTAAATATTTTCAAGGGTCGTGGTGGTTGGAGGATTGGGGGAAGCAAAATTTCTCTCCGCCAACAAAATTTTGTACTCTCGAAAATTTTGTGTTTTCTGAAGCGACGATTTTTTCTTCAAAAAAGAAATTAACCCAACACCATTGAGGTTGTGTGGAGAGAAAGAAAGCCAGAGATATGAAGAAGATAGGGTTAGTAGTAGTGGTGGTGGAGAGAAAGAACTCCAAAAAAAAAAAAAAATTCCAATGGATGACAGAAAGGTCGTCCGGTCGGTAACCTTCCGATGAAGTGGAGGAAGGAGAAAGAAATAAGAGAAGAAAATTATGAAAAGGGTGAAAAATCAGGGGTAAGACAATATGTTAGTAACAAATTAGAAATTAGATGGGAATTAATCCTACTTCAACAACCAATTTAACATCTTTCACCAAATGTGGAAAAGAAAAAGAAATTCTATTTCTATCTTAATGATGGGATTTATGATTTCGGTTAAAATATGAATCATTTGGATATTATCGTGCAATACACATTACCTTAACTTATAACCTTAAATATAACAAAACAATTCTTGATGAAAATATATAGAACTTCTATATATTATTCTTTTAATTACTTTTAGATCATTATATCATGTTATTCCAGTGAATTTCTTTTTGTTTTTGTTTAATTTGGGAGATATCCTGAAGTCAAGATAATATTATTATACTTCCCCAAAATAATCAAAGCCCTTACTTGTACTCTTTTGCTTCTTTTCTTTTATTAGGGTTTTTTTGTTAAGAATTACTTTTTTCTTTATGATTCTGCTTTGAAACCAAAAGAGATTTAAGTGTTAATAAATCCCGATTACACCAGTGCGAGCTGACACTTGAGCAAGTGCTAAAGCCCAAAAGTTCGTTTATGTTTTTTTAAGATTGTTCTCAAAATAGCTTTCAATTTAATCAAAGATACAATATGCGACGAGAAATGATAGAAGAGATTATAAAAATAGACATACTTTATGCCTAAATGGGAATCAACAGTCCCTCCAGGAAATGAAAAAGATCATTAAGAGAGAGAAAGGGTTAACCTAGAAATGAGTATCATTGATTTCGTTTAGGTTTTGAATAAACTTTGATTTGTAACATTCACTAGCATTGCTCATAAATTATATCAACACAATAAGTTTTAGTAGTCTTGACAGAGTATATTACTTGCCAAAAGTGATAAAGTTATAGTAGTTAAGCATGTTGTAACTTGTCATACCTTGAAGGAAATGAAAAAAATTTGAAGTTTGACGTTGTTTTGCCAACAAATAAGCATGAGACCCACTTAAATCTTGAGATGGATAGCTTCAATTTGAAAAAGCAAGACATTTGCTTTCCAAATAAGCAATAGTTTGGTTCTTGAAGAAGAGAAAGAAGAGCAAAATTTTGGTTAGAAAACAAGTTTCCAATTATCATTTAACTTAACAACTTCTTAATACTATTTTTCCCCTCAAAATCGGTGAGAGAAACAACATTATAAATCCAATCTTAATGCAATAGTCATGCGTCTCTACTTGGTCCGTTCTTCTTTAGTAAGTATAATAATGTTCACGACCTTTAGGGTCTCTTTCGTGATCTTTAAGATATTTAATTTGTGACCTTTAAGATCTTTTTATTTTATTTTGCAATATTGTACTCATTTTCCTTCATATTGTCTTTATTTTTGTAAGTTTCATGTTGTTATTTATTTTAGTAAATCCATGTTGTACTCAAAGGAGTCAAAATTCTCAAAACCACGTAATGCGGATTGTATTCCTTCGTATGAATGAAATCCTTGTTTAACTCAAAAAAAAATCCATTCTTGATGGGAAATTAGAAAATAAGTCCCATAAAGCTTTCCACGTGGCAAGTCCTGTATATTCGAGAAACACCTTAAAGACTTTTTGTAAAGATGAAGTCTCTTAAAAAAAAAATTAGATTATAAGAGAGTATTGCTAGGATGTTATGGATCCAAGTCCTAACCGAATGAGAATGAGTAGCTCTATTAGCTAGTCTATGAGCTCCGTCATTATACTTCTTAGCAGAGTAAGAAAAATTCGTTTCAAAAAAAAAAAGAGTACGAAAAATTCAAATAATAAAGGTTTTGTTTAAGTCTTTTATTTTCTTCAAAATAGCTTGATACATCCAATGAGTTAGTTTAGCCTATTGCACTCCTTATAAAACTATCTTGGCTTCACCTTCTACACTGTTTCTGACTCTAAAACTACCATGGCTTCACCTTCTTCACTGTTTCTGACTCTGACGTTTGTCTTTGTAGTTCTGATGTTCTAGAAATAACTTATGATCTTGACTTAGAAAATGTGATTTTTTGATCCTAAGCTAGAATCACAATATTCACTTGATATAATTGAATGGGGGAATGTTTTACCATATCCTTCTATTAATGGTTAGTGTATATATATATAAGATAAATCATGAGTCAAACTTGTGACTAGGAATGACATAGCTAGTAAAACACATGCCCTCCCCATATTGGAAGTCAAATTATACTACTACACTAATTTTAAATTATTGATATTTTCTCAAAAAAACAGTTAGATTAAAGTATAAATTAGGCTCCATCTTCAACATAGAGTTTTTTCTAGATGTGAGAGAAAGAGTCCATCCATTATTAGAGAAGCTCCACACTCCACTCCCCCAAAAGCATCTTCTCATACTTGAAAATCAAGTAAAGACCAAATTGTACTCCTACTTTAAAATTAAAATGCTTTCTTATCTTCTTCTCACTTTTCTTTTTTCTACTTTAGACTCACATAGTCACATTACTAATTCAGTCAATATTCCAATTTTCATTATGTTATTAGAATATCAATCAACATAATCAAAATGGAATCAAATAGAAAGTTCAAATCCTAGTGTTAAAGATCACTAATCAAAACCCTAAATTAACTTTCCTTACTTTTTTTATTTCTAATTACTTAACCTAATCGAATCCAAATTAGTCTTTTTGGTTTTTGATTCCAATTATAAACCACAACAATATCAACTAAAAGAACTCAAATTAGAGAGAAAGATGAAATAGTACTACAAAATTAACAATGGGGTTTCATTAATCAAGATCAAAAGATATAAACAGAACAATAATTTTTTTTTCTTCTTTCTCATTTCTTCTCTATAAAACTAAGAACCTACCCATTAAACCTTTCTATGAAAGATTCTAGATGGATCAGCAAACCTAGCTGAGAAAGATCTTGAAAGATTATCTGGTTCAGTCCAAGCTGACCCATGATCAAAATTTTGTGAATAACTATAAGCATCATAAGTTACTTGAACTTGATTAACACTTGATGATGAACCAAAAAATTTCTTCTTTTCTTTCTTTAATCTTCTCCATAATACTCTCCATCTTGGTGAAGTTGATGTTCGGGTGACCGGTAAATTTAACAACACTAGCTCCTCGTAATCTTTTCCGATATATTTTCGACCTAATTCGAACCCTCTACTACTTGAATTACACCATGACCCAATGTCCATGATCAAACAACAAGAGCAACAACTTCTCTTTCTCTCTCTCTCTTTACTTCTTTGTAAGATGGTAATGGCCTATGATTTCTCTTGCTGTAAAATGGGGTTCTTAATTATGACAAATCTAAATGGGTATAGGACTATATATACTAAGAAGTTAGATTGGTTTAGATTATGAACGGTTAAGATTGGGTAAAGTCATGAAGGGCCTAGATTTGTTGTGAACGTATTGCTGACTATGATTTTGCTGGTTTTAATTATTCTACCTGGTGGATCTTTTCGGATTGGGTCAACCCACATTGATGATTCATACTGCATGTGGATTATGATGATGATAATGATGACTTGGATGTTTTTTTTTTAAGTTAAAAGTGTTGTGATCAAATCAGACTGATAGACTCGTTAGCAAGGATCCTATGTGCATTTTTGCATATATATGGGTATCTTTTTTTATGAAATATATATGGGTGTTGGATTACATATTTGAAATTTCCTTGGGGTAATTCATGTTTTTTTTTTTTTTTTTTTTGTTGAAATTCATGTTGTTGTGGAACTATTAGAATTAGTAAGTTGCTTGCAATTCGTTTTGGTTGAATCGTTACATGCATGTCTATTGATTGGAGAGATTGAAATTTGAATCTTTATCCCAAGCATTTCTCGAACACTTTTATTTCTGGAACAAATAGTCAATTTGAATCTTATCCCAGGCATTCATATCTGGAACAAATAGTCAATTTTAAAAGAACTCATGTCAACGTCTTTCAGATATGAATCTATTTGAATCAGAAGGGAAGAAGTTGCACCAATATCTCAATTTCAATTCAAACATGGGTTTGATTCACACTCCATGTTCTGATAAATATTTACCATCCGAAAAAAGAAAAAAAAACGGAGTCGTTGAAAAAAGAATGAGTAGATTGTATTCTTTTTAAGAGTTTTTATCCATTCTCCTCACAAGCAATTGGAGAGATTGAAACTCAAATCTAATAGTCGAATTCTAGACGAAAACAAGGTTGGACTCAGAATCAATTCTATTTGACCAAAAGTTTAATGCCCCAAAACATTTTGGATGCTTCAAAATCTCAATAAAATAAATCAACAATGATGGAAGACTGTTAAAATAACTCCCATCCACGACCTTAAAACAATAATGAAGCAATTTGCTATTGTCATAGTAGAAGAAAGTTGTCCTTATTATATACAATAATTTCATTGGTGGTTGTATTTCGGAAACAAAAGTATATTTTGGGAAAACAATATTCGGGTGGAAATATCAAATCTTCCCTAAAGAAAGGTTCTTTAATCTTCTTCTTTCTCATCGCCTCCTCCCACCACCACTCATTGGCTGAAAACCGTCGGCCAGCACCACCACTTCTAATTGTCTCTCTGGAATCTCTATCTTCGATCTCCCTGTCGTTGTCTCCCAAACTCTCTCTCTCTCTCTCTCTTGACTTCTCTCTCTGGTTTTCCTTTGTTGACAAGAACACCCGACTAGGGGGAATCATAGAGGACTTTTTTCTTCTGTGAAGAAAAATGATTTCTGGATTTAGAAGTCTTTCTTCTTCACGAAAGTTTTCTTTCGTCGGGGTTCCTGCCTACAAGGGGGAACTAGATTGAGAGGTCACGATGAAAGTTTGAGGAAAGGAAGAAGAAGAAGAAAAAAAAAATTATGGTCGTCGGCAATAAAAATCGTCCGACGATGAGGAATTAAAAAGTGGTGAGGTTTGGGAAAATAAAACTAAAAATATTTTTTTTTCGGGAAATGATAAAGTTACAAAAGATTTTGACAAAAGATAGTTCCCAGCTGATGTGGCGGTTGTGGTTTGAAATTTTGACCAAATCTAGACCGTTAAGAGATGAATACCACAACCGCCACATTAACTGGGGAATTTTTTTGTCAAAATTCTTTGTAACTCTAGCATCTCCCTTTTTTCTTCCCAACCTCTTGTGCAGAGAATACTATTTTATTTTGCCTAAAGCTACTGCCATTTCATATGGTTAGCAAATAGCAATCAACATTAGATGATGATAATTATGGTCAAGTCAATTGAATGGGTGGTTAGGATGGAATCAAATCTGTTACAGGTGGGACCTAGAGTCCCACAACACTACATGTCTACATGTGCAAGTGGCCATGAGCTCAACTGTAAGTAAGAGGGAGGGGAGAAGATTAACTTAAGGTGGTCCTAACTATGGAGTATTAATGTAATGAAGAATTAGGTGGTGGGTGTATTATTGACTTGGGAGCCGCAAGCTTACCTTAGCCAACCACTCCTTGCCGTTATTAAAGAACTCATAAGTCAAACAACTTGCCAAGAACCTTTGGTTTGAGTGGCAAGAGATTTAGTCTTCCGTTAGAGGTTAAGGATTTGAAACACGTTGACAAATTAAAAAAAAAAAAAAAAAAAAACTACACTAGTATACTAGTGTGAAACGGGGCATGGCAACCCGTGAAACAAGTATTCACTGTCTAAACTGAGCCTGAACCAACCTGCTGAGATATGGGTCGAGTTAGGTTGACCCACAGGTTTAATTTTATTTAGGTCAAATTATCTTTTTGGGTCACATAATAATACGACGGTCACAATATGGTCAACATAGTACTATAGATGGTCGACAATAATCAAAACTATATTTTTCAAAAATTAAATGTGGTCAATGTTGTATTTAAAATGATCAAATATGGTCTAATAATGTTTCAAATCGTCAAATCAGCGAGAAGGTGTGTCGGTCACGAGGAGTCGTGGCTCTCCTTGATTTACACACAATAACACGCTTTTGGTCTTGTTGGCAAGAAGACGATCATTTATTGAAGATGTTGTTGTGGTGGCTAACATTTTCTCTAGTAGATTGAAGTTTTTCAATAATAACAACAATATAAAAGTTTCTTCTTTCTTCATCCCTAGCATAGGGTTTTGTGGGAAGTGTTTTGAAGTTCATGAGTACCGATTACCACTAATTACTGTTTCATCTTTAGAAATGGCAAATAATAGTTTTAAGCATTTTATCGACCCAAATTTATATGGAACAAAATCCCAAACTTAATAGAACATAAAACTAACAAGCTAACTGGTTAAATCCTTTATCAGAATTCATAACAATAAAAATAAGTGTCAATATTTTCAACATCTTAATGTGTGGTATGTTTTTCTCAGTATTATAAAGCTAGATGATTTCTCTATTTGACTACTTACACAAATGTCAAGAAATCAACATGTCAATAATTGGGTAATTGATTATATTTGAGCTCACTAGCCATAATCATTTGATTGGCTAACTAAGTGTGATTTGATAGGATTCCGATCACAATTAGCATTTAGCAGTACTATGAGTTCAATTATTATTAATTTCTTTACACTCATGGAATATCCCAGAGACCCAGAGTGTACAAGAGGATCTACATCCTCTCAAGTTCCATCATCATTATGGTTTCTCTCTCTCTCTCCATTCATAATGGTAGTTGTCACCAATGCATGATTAACTAAAGGGTTTTTTTGGGCTTACCCCCACATCACTAATTGGTAATTGAGTTTACCCCCCTCAATAATGAGTAATTGAGTTTATCCCCTTAGATTTACTATTTTTGACAAAAACACAAAGGTTCTGTTTGGCATCCGTGAAATAAATATGACTAACAAGAACAATTATCCTTCAATATGATTTCTCGTAGTTATTCCACTTTACTTTTTATATTTGATTTGGTCGGTAATAAGATTAGTAAAGATTGATTTTGGTTGTAATTTGTGATTTTATCATCCCATGCCAAACATGTCCTTAGTAGTTTTGCTAAAAATACTAAATTCAAGGGGGTAAGCTCAATTACTAATTACTGAAGGGAGTAAACTCAATTATTGATTAGTTTTGCGGGGGTAAGCCCAAAAAACCCTTAACTAAAATGGATTTGTTATAGTGCTTCTTCTGACCAACCAATCTAAACCTCAAGCAACACTACTAGTGGGTGTTCCCATTCTCACTATTAGTCACAAACTTGGTGGAAGGTAACTATATGTAGAAAGTTTGGTAAGACGTAATACACGTGTAACTACTTTCTCAAATCAGTTATATGTATAGTTCCATACGGCCTTATCAAAAAACTAACAAAGTAGCGTTAAAGATGTAGTAAATCTAGGAGTGAGAATCGGGTGGGTTCGATCGAGCTCGGACATATTATATATCTGATCTCCATACAAGATCTTCCACCCACCAAACCACTTATAGAATACGTCGTAACACACCACTAATCCGTTGGCTAATCACATTCATATTTATTTGTGTTTAGTTAAATTACTAATTAATGAGATCTAAACCAGCTTCAAATTATAAGATGAATCATCCATCATAGAACAACAAAGGAATCACATGATGCACGTGAGGAGAGAGAGAGAAAGAGAGATAAGTAAGAATGTGTCCACATGGGACAAGATTCATCTCCATGGCTTTTGAAAGAAAAGCTTTCAGATTGGTGGGTTGCCCTAGGAGTAATTTGGTCAAGCGTAGTCGGCCACTGTACAAAATATTATACAAAATTACAAGTAGGTCCTTTTATTATTAGTTTGATTATAATTACTTTTAATTAGATCTCCTCATGGACTCTTGTTATCCCAGTACTAAAAGTTGGATAATTAATTTGAGATGTCAGACTTTTTAGTAGTTTTTATAATTTTAATTTTTTACACTTTGACTATGATGATTCTTAGCTAGGGTTTTGCAGAATAAAATTTCTCACTTCTAACATGTGAAGAGTAAGTAAGAATAGGTGTGTGTGGAGGCTCTTGGATGAATAATATAGTTTTTCTTTGGTTCTTTTCTAAAGTCTAACCGGCGCTCATGACTTGTAGGCGATTTTTTATTGTAGAATTCAGAATTCAAATTTTATCATTTCTTATTTTAACTGGACGGAAACTGATATTTATTTCTACTAGAGTCTGAGTCAAGGGTTTTGAATCTTATGGTATCTTAAAACGGTACATTGATGACAATAAGTGATAGCTTAGAATGAAAATTGGTCAAAAGCAATTGACTGAGTCAAAAATTAGACATTCGATTGAATGCCCATAAAACTCACATGGCTCTTACTTTCAGTGATTCTGGTGGTGCCCATACCCCATTTGTCTGGGTCATCTACCCAGGAAAGCTACATAGGCGTATCGATATTCTGTCAGGAGGAGGGAAGACCAAAGATATTCTTTTAGACATATTGGTTTGAATAGAGAAGGTGACCCGTCTTGGTAAGAGGAAGAAGAAGAAGAAAGAAAAAGAAGCAGCGGTCAATAAACATTAGGAAAAATAACAGTTTTCTCTCGTAGTATGGCCAAATATTGGCATGAAGATGCGCCCTCAAAACCCACGAAGCCAAAAGTCTTCAACATAGAGACATGACGGAAGTTACATACTCGTCAGAATCTACTCACTTTGTAAGGATAATATATAAGGCCCATCAACAGGTTGGTAGCTCGCCTGGAAGGCGCTATATATCCAAAGCAGAGCCTTATAATAGCCTAGTTTACCATCCACGCATCAGATAACGGGGAGTTTACACTGATTGATTACCCCACGAAATGGCCGTAGGAGTGAGTTTTTCCTCGCGGGGCACGAATCCAACTTCCAAGCGCCAAAGCCATGCTTTACATCGGTCATAAGGCTAATGCATTCGGCACGTGCATCGCAACTACTACCTACACGTGTAAGGATCATCACACGGCTAAAAAGTAATCGCATGACGTTTGTTAATTATCTTGTACACACGGTTACATCCCAGCCGTTACTAGAGATTCACTAGCACGTATCAACAAATTCAATCCATCAACACGTCCGGATGATAGACCCATCATCTAAAGGATTATGACCCAACTCACAATTGTTCGAATTACAAATTCTTGTAAGTTTGAGAACATTTTTCATTCTTTAAAAAATCTATTCACAAAGTTTCCATCTTATTCATTACCAAACATTTTTGCCACAAGGCATTGGTAACCATTAACATGTCTCAAACATCTGTAAGGAGATGTGTTGAAAAAGACACACAAATGAATCAACTGTACACTATGGAAGAAAACATATTTCTTGAAGCTCCATGCTTCCTGATGGGTCATCAAACAACTCTCTTATCTTCCTTCAAATCCCTAATAATCACAAAGAAAGCAAACAAGAGAGTTTATATGTGTTAGATACAAGGTTCTCTCATACTTGATTACAATCACACTGGTGACTAAAAATTCTCAATCGACAATGCACATGAGGCATGAGAATGCTAATTTTCCCAAGTCAAAATTTATGTTCTGCTGTCGAACTAGGCTCTAGAGGGGATCATGCCGAGTGATTCAAAAGTCACTTATCCAAGGACTATGCCAAACCTTATTTTTAAGAGATTTATAGTTAATTGTAAAAAGAAACTAAAACTAAATGAAGCAAGAAAAATAACAAAAAAGTGATAAGGCAAAACTAGGCCCTGTCCCCATACTCAGTTGGGCTACATCCGAGCCGACTCGTGAGCCCAACTGCAGAGACTGTTAAAAAATCCTATCGACTTTTGACATGATAGCATGGTAAGAGCCCACATGTAAGCTTGCTTCCAAGCCGGCCCGGCCGCGAGGAATCAAGAGATCTTTGCCGGTGCTGACTTGGATCTCGGGTGACGGAATAAGGCGGCCAGAAGCGACGAGCAGTCGCGGTCGAAGCTTGGCTCTAGCCGATAGGCTAGCAGTAAGCTTGGCTACAGCGAAGCGCTTACCAAGCGCGAAGGGAAGGGCCTTCGCCACTTGAGCCGTATGCGGTGGAACTCGCACGTGCGGTTCTTAGGATTTCAGGTATTAAAACAATAACAGGAAGATACATATGAGTTAACTCAAAAAGAGTAATTTCTTACCTCACTCAGGGTAGCAATTTTGGTGGCCAACTGTTTGGTTACTAGTATTCACAAACACCTCGCACGAAACTTTTGCCTGATAACAATTAAAAAATCTATTACTGTGATTATATTCTCTTTAGTTTCTGCATAATATGTTCTTCTTGTGTTTTGATCAATCAATTAGATGCCAAATACAATCACCAAATAAAACGATTTACAAGCTTTTGCGCATAAAAGTCTCTCGTCCAAACTTATTAAAGAGACTTTGACCTTCTGTTCATAGCTTTCAAGCGAAAGAATATGAACCCATAGACTAAATAAACAAATAACGTATCTAGATAGAGTTTAGAGATAATTCTCCCATTAAGTAGTTTGGAAGAATAGGCACGCCTTGTTCTCATTGAATTTCTAATGGAGATGTTTGCCTTGTGCGTTATAAAAGCCAAAATATTTCAACCCCGGAAATTTCCTTTACTTAGTACAAAATGGGGCATGGAAAAACCGGGTTATGCACCAACACAACTCACATAAATGGGAAAAGCATTGAGAATAAGAATAGGATGTAAAGAGAAAAATGACATGAAAACTACATACTTCGATAATTTTCTATACTAGCCTACTACTACCATGAGATCACCCACAAAAGATGAATGTAACTATCAACCATGCTCGAACTCCATTACTTCAAAAAGACGCAAACATCTTGTGACCACACACGAGGAATACCACCACCCTAAAAACCCATGAATGTCAAAATCATAATTCATATACACAAGAGGGATTTCTTTATCTAAGGATTTTCAAGCATATCAATCAAGATAACTATATATAACAAGGAATGCCCATTCATTATAATTTTTCTTCAATTCCTCTAAAAAATCCTAGTTTTTTTATTCATCTTCGATATAGGAAAATCAACTCTTGCCCAATTCGGACGGCTTATAGTAACAAGTAGCACCCTTGTGGAACATAGAAGTTCTTGCCCACTCCAAAGTGAGTATTCAAAAAATGGGTAGAATTCTATAAGTTTAAGCAACATGAATAAGAAATGAAAAAGTAAGGTTGAATTGAGTTGAATGATTAGTTTACCTTGATGGGAACTTCAAAAAAGAAAATCCCAACTTTTCCTTCAATTTCAGTAATAGTATCAAAAGGAATTGAACCCTTAGCTAAATCTCTTAACAAGTAAAAAACATCATGAAGAATCTCAATTCCATTCAATTGAAGAGTAGCATCAACATAAGAAGAACTCCTTGGTTTCAAATGTCCTTCATTTGATCTAACAAACCCTAATTGTTTACCTCTATACCCAATTGAAACAACCAATGATTTATAATCAAGAAAGTAAAGATCTTTATTAAGAAGTTTAATTGTTAAAGCTATTGAAACATCAAGAGAAATAGATGGGTGTCTATGAATATGAACATGGTTGAGTTTTAAACGAACTACTTGAAGGGTAGGATTGGAAGGGTAGAGGAAGAAGACGATGAGAGAGAGAATTGTGAGAGAGAAAAGACAGAGGAAGCAACGGCGGAGGGATTTGAAGAAGCGGCGGTGTGGGTGGAGAGGGAATAGAATGTGGTTGTCTTGATTGGGATTTTGATGGTAATGGTGGTTAGGATCTGGTTGAGAAGGTATAGGTGAATAGAAAGCAACTGGTTCACCTTTCGCTGCCATTTTCGTGGAGGTGGTTGCGGCGGCGACGGTGGTGGGTGGGGTCTTGATCGGAGGATTAAGAGAGGTGCTGACTTTTTCAGCTATAAACTGGGAATGAAAGTCAAAATCAAACGGTTAAGGACAGGTCAGTATAAAACCTCCTGGATCCTGGTAGTGGGTATGACCCGTATGGGCACACTCCGAATTAATGGGACTTATAGGAGAGAAAGGGGGATTTTAGGGCTATACATTTGCCATGTTGTAATGGATGTTGTGAACTAAATTACTCTAGGAATCTATTATGGTGTAGAAGAATTGGCTGAAAAATATATAGAATCAAATGAAAAAAGTCAACTGATTGAAACGGATAAAATCGAAGCTACAAGATTTAGAATGAATGTCTTTCAATTATTTATCTTTCGACCTATGATAC
Organism: Eschscholzia californica; assembly: GCF_041429995.1. NCBI lineage: Eukaryota > Viridiplantae > Streptophyta > Magnoliopsida > Ranunculales > Papaveraceae > Eschscholzia > Eschscholzia californica. Next base: position 44,960,588 of record NW_028238472.1, on the reverse strand, counting down.
AAGAGGACTTGAGTATCAAAAGTGTCTTTGCAAGTACACCCTTTTCCTCTCTCTCAACAAATCTTTAGTTTTCTTTTTTGATGAGAAACAAATCTTTAGTTGATTATATAAATTTTTTTCTGTTGATAGTAGTTAACTATTAACGATCAAAAACAAAGCTACGGATATCAAAATGACTTCTTTCACTTGTTTATCTTTTAACCTACAACATTGAATTGACTTGGACGTCAAGAATGTCTTTGCAGGTACAACCCTCCCTCGAAAGAACAATAACTCAAAGATTCAAAGGAGTTACTTTTTGACATCAATAATACGAAAAATCTTGAATACGGAGTAAAATCTAACTATAGTTTTTTTTTTTTTTTTGTTGGAAGTAGTTAACAATTTAGTTAGTAAGAGATTAGAAAAGGTAGATGAGGTGGAGCCACATGGTAGGAGAATTGTCTATTTTCTAGAGAGAAAGTTGAGTTGGACCACTATACTTTATTAAAAGAAGACCACTGCATCCATTCCACGTTTTTGACTGGCCAAACCCAAAAATTGTCTAGAATCGATAGCATCCGATCATGTTATAAGAGCACACCTATATATAATACGGCCACCGCTCAGCCCTCTTGGGCATCACCTTTGTTAAGCATGACGAAGGTTTTAGTCCATTAGAGTTAATCCTACCAGGTTTAACCCAGGAGGCCAGAACACAATTTAGTTTTCAAACCTAAAATTGATGTCTTTGTTTTATCTCTTCACCTTCACCACCACATCCACCATCTCTGATCGACCGATCACCACCACCAATTTTTTTTCTTTCTCCTCATCTCCCTGATCTTTAACCCCCATTATAGATTGCTTACTATACCTGATGTTGTAGCATTATAGATTGTATTGTTACTCTTACTCCCATCGGGATAAATTCGACCCATTCTCCTGTTCCTGCCTACATATATAGGATATTTTAAGAAGTAAACGTCTTTTTTTAGTAGCGAGGTCCGGAGAAAGGATAGGAAAGGTGATTTCATTTTTCCCCCTCTCCTCTCTATGTTCCGACAGAATTTTTTTTTCCTCTCGTCGAATCTCCTTTGTCTAATAAGAGGAGTCGATTCTCCTAAGACGAAGGAGATATGTTTGTGAACAACAGAGGAACAAAGAGAGAAATGGTGGGTGGCTTGGAGGGGGTGGGGTGAAATGAAAATTAGAGAGTAAAATATAATTAAACATGATAATACTTGAGGTGGAAATTAAGCTGACCCCTAAATTAATTAAGACCAACTCTGGTTCATCAAAGTCTATATCTACTCGAAGTAAAGGTGGATGATCATGAATGATCATGAGCTCTCAACTCCCACGTTAGAGAGGTGAGAGAGATCAATAGCTAAGAAAATCAAGTCACAAAACTACATGAATATATGGTTGTATTTTTTGAAGTAGAGATAGAGAGAAACCTCAATAACACAAAATAGTCACAACTATAAGTTAAACACTTTCAAACTCATTCAAGTATTTCATGTTATATATACATACTCATTGATCTCATGTAGACTCAATTGACTTGGGAGAGATTGATGAACTATTAACCGGCATAGACTTAGATCGCTTCATCCTCCAAGTTGAAGACAACGAACGATGAAACCTACATCGAAACGAACCTTGATGTGTAGTAGGAGAGCATAAACATTGACCCTTCGGTGTATTCGTCGGCACTGACACCCTCGTTTTTCCATTATCGTCTTCTTTAGGAGATATTACTACATTAATGTTACCATTAGAACTCATTTTTATCAATATGAAGTAAAAAAAAAAAGTCAAGTAAGAGTAACACTAAAACCAAGAGTGCAAATTCCCTTTGATGAGAGAAACCCCTATTTATATGTGTGTGAGAGAGAGAGAATCTAACTAGATAGCTTGCTAAATTTTAAAAAGCTTTGTGTGAGGATAGAAAAGTTTGATTAGATCAAGTGGTTTAAAATTTGATTGCTATATTTGGATGAGTTTTGGTGGGGTTTACGAAGTTGGCAAACAACTGAAGAAACGGTATGTGTGGTGTCAGACCTGACTTAGAACTTGAAAAGACATAAATCCCAAATAACCCGATAAAAACAGATCGACAGAAACCAAGTGTTGACATGTCGTCCTACCATTAATTTGGCATGAAGAGATAAAAAATTTCTTGAACAATGGAAAGATGACACATCAGCATTCGGCCTGTGCTCGCATGTTTTGTCAAGGTATTGAACATTTCTCTTGGAAAGTACTCTCGAGTTCGCATTAGAAGATGTTTCCAACACGAAAGGCGATGAAGGAAAAGGGCACGAGCTTCAAGGTAGGAGATGATTTGGATTAGATAAGTTAGAAAAGTGAGAGTGATGAACGACTAAGATGCACTTGCTTTTAATAATTGAGGGCTATAGGATTCCACCACGAGTTCATTTTGTGAGAATTGAAGAACCTTATCTCTTCTTGTCACTACTGATGTCAATATGCAACTATCTTTTTCATTCCCATGTCCTGTTTCTCCCACTAGTATAACTAGACTTTCAATATTCTTGGGCTTCATTTTCTAAATCTACAAAAAAACAATTTAAACTTCTAGAAAAAATAATTTGTTTGGGTGGTGCTAAATAAGTTATAAATAGGAAATTTAGCTATTACGTGTCACACTACTGAATACCAATAAAAAATGACAACATGGACGAGGAAATTTATGCTTATGTTTAATTCAGAAGATCCATAATTAAGGAGAGGAAGTCAATCCTCTTCATTATTCAGGAAAGGTAGCTACATTATATAATTTTTGAGTTTATAGCCCAAAAAACGGGTCCGAATAGGAGATATAGTCCTCTACAATCCTATAAAGGGTTTCAAAACCAAAATAATAATATAAATGGATATCTAGTCCATTTGGTCTCATCTAGAGAGAAAACACAAATCCCTAGAATACCAAATAAATCATAATTCCTAATCTAACCTTTCTCATATATTATAACTGATTTGTCTTCAAAATCCATAAAGATCTTCTTCCATTTTTATCTCCCACATTCTCTCTCCAATCACGTTTCTAAACAAAAAAAATATATATTACAACTGATTTATCTTCAAAATCCATAAAGATCTTCTTCCATTTTTATCTCCCACATTCTCTCTCTAATCACGTTTCTAAACAAAAAAATATATACTATAACTGATTTATCTTCAAAATCCATAAAGATCTTCCATTTTTATCTCCCACATTCCCTCTCCAATCACGTTTCTAAACAAAGAAACGTGATCCATTATTTTCAGTAACCGAAACTTCTTTATTCTCTCTTTCTAAATCCGATTCACATAACAAAACCTCCATTAAACTCAGAAATCTTGTTTCATCTTCATTAGATTGTTATTCAAACATTCGTCTTCTAATCCAATGCACAAGCTCAGAACTCCATTTCCATTTATATCTCTTCATATCAAGTTTATTTTCAAGATCTACAGTTTCATCTTATTATAAGGTAAGAAACCATCTTTCAAATTTATGTTTTCGCTTAACATCTTCTAACATTTATATGATTTTGTTTATAAATGGTTGTAATCACTTTATCATTGAATCATCATATCATATTTCATTAGATTTAGTTTTCCTATTGATAATAAATCGTTTTAATTATTTTGTTTACAAACCAGATTTTGATCTTTTTCTAAAACTGAAACATCTTTCATTCTCTTTTTCATACAGAAGATTTCAGATTTGTAATTTAGATTTTTGATTTTCTGATATTAGGTTTTTGATTTTCTAACATTTCTTCACATCAGAACTTTGCATCCGTACAATTTTTTATCAAGATATTATTCCGTACGGTTCCTCTTAACAGAATGTACATTATAAGTAATTCGTATTAAATTTTTCATACTTTAAAGTACATTATGCCAATTTTGGCCGTATTGCAACTGTATAACAGAATGTAAAATGTATGTAATCTGTTAACAGTTATACATACTTTAGCAGCCTTATTTAAAAAGAATGTTTAATTATTCATAAAGTACGTATAATTGAGTAATATCTGAAACAGTACATGTAATTTATAGCAAATTACACATATTTGTGTTATATTACAATGTCAATGTGATTCAAACTAAAATACTATTTATCTCCAACACATGTTGAAGTTTATCAAACATTATGGATAATATATTCATTGTTTAATGTCGTTTATGATAAATTATAAATTTTTCTAACTAATGTACATGTTTTTTTTTCTTGTAGTAAACCAGCATTGATGGAATTTCCTACGGAATCATCACATAAACTATAGAAGTATAAATTACGATGAAGAAGATTGTTTCTATGATCCTGTGTGGATAACAGAGTCTTATGTGAAGACTTACAAGGAACATATAAGTCCTGCCCCTAACTTTGATGAACCACGTACATTTAATGAAGAGTCAAATACACTACCATGTTTGATTCGCCGTAGACCTGGAAGACCAAAGACAGTAAGGATCGAGAGATCGGACAACATTCCAACGGAATTTGTTTTTAAGTTACCTAGTCTACTATGTTATTTTCATTTACAATAAAACACAGATTATTGTTCAATAAAATTTCATTTCAGTTGTACAAAGGTTGTGTTATTTACTATACAGTATACATAATTTATATATACATAATTTATGATAAATCACATACTTTATTACAAAAAACATGATTTCAGATTTACATTTCCTAACATGTTACCATAATTTATGGTACATAATGGACATGTACGCGTAAAAAACAAGTAATTTATGTTAGAAAATAATCTAAGTATTCAATGGTACATAATGGACATGCCACACATACATATGATAAATTACGTTGTATACATGACAAACGATGGTTTCCTCGTCATAAATAACACATAATTTACGAACTTGTTTCATAATTTGTATTCGATGTGTATTTATGTATGAGTAAAAACGAAAGTTAAGTGAGAGAAAGTTAAGTGAGAGAAAGTTGATATATATGTTTTGAATATTAACCCACAAATCACGCTAATTGATCTCAGAAAATATACTCTTTCCAAATCTGAAAGTTAAGTGAGAGAAAGTGATATATAGATTTGGTTTCCAAATCTGAAAGGATGAGAGAGAAAATCTGTTTTGGAAAATATCCATTTTCCAAATCTGTTTTGGAAAATATCCTTGATCCGTTACTTCCTATAAAACCCCCCAAATCACGTCCAAATCTTGCCTTTCCAGATTCTTTCTGCCCCCAAATAAAAAACCCGTGAAATATGAAGGTGAGACATTGACGGGACTATGTTTTAGAAAGCGAGGGTTTTTATGTCTATATGGTAAAAGGACTAAGAATCTATTTATTGGGAAGATTGGATCCTAAACCCTTTTTGAACATTATTTTGGACTATATACCCATGGACTCTACATTATATATGCGAACGTGTTAGAAACACATGAGTTACACCTGATTAAGAAATTAACATAACTAAAGAAAAAATTATGCTTACACGTAAGATACACCATTATCGTCACTTTTAAACATAAGATCAAGTATGTATTTGGGAGATTTGCTGTTTGGACCCCTTTCGTATAATTGACTTGCTGTTTGGACTCCTTTTTTCCAGTGTTGCACTTTGGACTCCCTTTTGACAGAATCAAGGGGAATATTCCGTCTTTAGTAGACATTTATTATTTTAATATTATTATTATTGTTTATCACATGAAATAATATATTTGTATGAAAATTTTAAAAATATATTTTTCGACTTTCGTAGACATTTGTGAATATTTGTGGGCATTGATGGACCATTTAATAGACATTTATTATTTTAACATTATTATTGTTTAATCACGTGAAATAATATATTTGTATGAACATTTCAAAAATATATTTTTCGACTTTCTTAGACATCTGTAAATATATGTCGACATTGATAGATATTTGGTAGACATTTATTATTTTAATATTATTATTGTTGTTTAATTACATGATAGACTCCAAATGTCTCTTGTTTTTTTAAAGACATTTTAGACTCTAAATTTGTCCCAAATCCTTCACAAAATCCATCAAACTATGAAGTCTACCAAAGTCCGCAGACATTTTGTCAATAATTGAATGCCACAGACATTCGGGGATTTGAAAAATGTCTAGATTTGAATGCCTCGGACCTTTCAGGACTTTCAAATGTCTGGATTTGAGTGCCTCGGACATTTCATGATTCTCAAATGTCTGGATTTGAATGCCCCAGATATTTCACAATCTTGAAATATCTCAATCCACTAACCCCCCCCCCCCCCCCCCTCCCCCCCCCCCCCACCCTCGTAGTTAGCTTTAGAAAGATATTTCAGGATTCTCAAATGCCTGAACGACTCAACCTTACCTTTTTTTTTATGAGATATATTAAACTTAAAACGAAGTTCTTACAAGAAGAAAACCTTAATTTACATTCCATATATTTTTCTAAAGATGTTTCCGTCTCCGTTTAGCTAGCGCATTTGCTTTAGAGTTGCATTCTCTGGGAGCGAAAGAGAATTTGATATCTATGAAATGATGCTTGAGTTTGAGATCTCAGAGATACATGGTTTAGACTGTCAGTGAATTCCCTCGTCTTGCCTATTGATGTGATGACCCAACCCAACCTTACCTGTCAATCCTTCTTTTTTTTTTTTTTATTCTTTTATGTTTTCTACTCCACTTAATATTAGAAAGACTTCAATTTGCGAAAGTTTAAAATAATGTTTTCTTTTATGTTTTCTGTTTTTTTTGTTTTAGTAGTTAACTGTTTTTCTATTTAAAATAATGTTAGCATTTTCATTCGCTTATAAAATATGAAAAATAAATTATTTTTTTTTTAATTCAAATCAGTCGCCAGCGGACGGTTGACCAGTTGTCGTCGGGGGTGCTAGTCAGTCGTTGCCAACTACTATTTTTCGATCAGAAAAAGACGAAAATGACAGAAAAGTAATATTTTTGAAAAGAAGGATAAAAATGGAAAAATAAATATTGACGGTGAAGTTTGAGTACTCACGGAATTATGATCTTTGGTCACAAATTGAGGGCCAAATTGGAATTAACTCTTATTTTTTTAGTGGATTCCATGGTAAGTACATCTTATGAGCACACACGCTTCGACCATAGACAGCTCGAACTAGTTTGATTTGGCCCCATAGGCTCAAGTCAATTGCCTCCTCACAGGCCCAAGTCAATTGCCTCCTCCCAGGCCCAAGTCAACTCCCAGATCGGGCTTACCAACATATTCATCCGCACCACCGAAACCCATAATTATTCACACACCTTCCTATTTTGCCACTAACTCACCAGAAGAACCTTGCCCAAAATGGCAGGGATGGTGTTGGTGGGCGGGGACACTTGACGGGTGTGGTTAGTAAGGTCCAAGGTGAAAATGGAAAAGAAGGTGGTCGACAGTTGGTGTGTGCAAACAAAAATTGACTTCGTCGTAGTAAATTGGCCAAGTCAAGTGAAAAATGTGAATGGCAGAAGATGCGTCCTTAAAATTTCCTTTTTAAGAGCATCTCTAGTGTCAGGGTCATGAAAAACCTGTGGAGACGCGAAAAGCTAGGACTCAGTCTATACGAATAAGTAACAATCGTCGCAAAACACTAATGTATGCGACCCAATAAGTCCTTATGCACCACATTTTATCAAAAGTTCGAAACTAGGCGTGCTTGGACAAGAGTAGTACTAGGATGGTTGACATTTTTTATTTAGAGTTTATAATGATAATCTTTATGACAAATATGGTAAGATAACAGAATCACATAGTTCTATAATTGTAAATTCCTAATGGCATTCACTTGAGTCCTCATTCAAGTATCTTTCAAACTCTCATAAATAATCAAAAAGAGAAAGAGATGCATAGATCTTGATCTTCACATGAGCAAAAGATAGAAGAGATGACAAGAAAAAGAAGACATAATTTACTTCTACTGTTATTGTCCAAAACCAAAAACTTCAAAGAGAAAACAGGTTAATAAGATTAAATAGAAGCATAGATTCTGCAACAAACTATACAAAAGAACGCAGCAACTCTCATGCCCCTGCTGCTTTCTGCGAATTTGAGATTGTCTGCAAGTTCTTGTACATCTCAGAACAACAAAGGGCAAAGTCAGCCATGGCTCGAAATAGCTCTGGCAAGTGTGTCTTGAAACTCGCTAACGATTTCTCTCTCCCTTGCCTGCAATGTTTTTGGTAAGCTTCACTTTCTTCATCTAATCTCTTCTTCAAGCTGTCTACTAAGAATTGTCTCTCTGCAACTGGGTCTTTCTCGTTTGGATCTTCGGTCCTTTCTGGGTCCATTTCATCTGGTGGAGTTTTTTTCTGCATATATTTATGATACCAGTCCTCAAAAGCCCGACTCTTTTTCAAGTACTCTTTGTTGGTTTCTGCCCATTTCTCCTTCAACTTCATCTCTTCTTCCTGATGGATTTTCATGGTTTTAACAACAGCTGCAAAACTAGATATAGCACTTCCCGCTAATTCGGCCGGAAGTTTCTCAAGGTATTCGTGCCAGGCTTGTAAGAGAGGTTGGATTGGGGGGTGGACTACTCTTGGTGGGGATGATACTTTCTCCTTTAAGCTGCTCTCGATTGGGATGAGATTCAGTTTTAACCAGCTGCTAAGAGCTTGAATATATTCCTTTTGATGACCGACGAGCTCTTCGAACTGTAAATGCCACATTTGAGCAACTTCCCACAATTGGATTGTTCGTTTATGATGCTGTTCACTTGTTTCCTTGGGGGTTTGGGTTAGATCAACAAATCTGAGATCTGCAACAACCTTCAGTTGCTTGTCGTGCTGCTCGTGCATTGTCTCCCACATCTGAACCATCCTGCAATTAAATAATAAGGGTTCTCAGATAATTCTGAATGAAGTACTAAATACATATTAGAATATGGGTAATCGTTGATACATATTACAGAGTCGAACTAGTTTGAAGCCATAGGATTAGGAACCAAATCTTCACAAATGGGCCAAATGGTTGGAGAAAGACAGCTATTTTCAGTATGTGGAGCCAGAGGGAGGGAAAGGAACAGATGAGAACAAACTTAACCGCCCGGCTATTCAATATGGAATTGGATTTTGACTCAATGAAATCGTTCCGAGTCTATAACAGTATAATGCTAGAAAATCAGATCTTTGCATTAAGTTGACATCATACGATTACGGAAACAAAAGATAGTTCATGAAGGACTGGTAGCGACTAAAATGCACAGTAAAGATATGGATTATTGTCGCCACTCCAAGTCGCGAAGAAAAGTATTTTAGCACAATTTCAACCTGCTACTTAAGATTGAATAATGTTTACCTACTTTCCACAAATAATTTTGTAACATACCCATCAACAAGATCAGTGAGCTTTGGATATAACTGTTTGTCACGCAAGCGGTTTATTTCCGAAACTGTTGAATCCATGGACTGCATATCAACTATATATCTTGTATGTAGATGACTAACAGCAGCTTTTGTCTTCTCAAGTGATTCTGCACTGGCGCCACGTTTCTTTTGTTTATTCAATAAGGCAACCTTTCGCTGATATTCAAGTTTCATAAGCTCACCTGTCTGTTCAAAATAAAACAACCTCATTGAGATAAAAAATTACCCGGTAAAATATTAGCAGAATTATGGTTTAGAAGAACATTTATATGACAGTCAATTTACAGAGCGACACTCCTTAATTAACAATTACTCCAACCGAAACAGTTCTAAACTGTGGTCTGTACGGAGCAAAAAAATCCTAGAAACAACACGAAAAAATGTATAATGCCGTTCCTATGTACATGGACACTGGTAAGGGTACTTGTATCTGGTAAGAGTACAAGGCAGGTACTAGATAACGACCACATACATACATTTTATGTAATTAGGTCTTCTTTTTAACAAAGAAAAGAATAAATATATGCAAGTTTACAAAAGATGTACACACAAAGTATCACACATTACCCACTGAAGTGACTTGAGTATCTGACAAGAGTATTCGAGTTTTCAATACAATTATAAAAGAACTTGAGTACCAAACACGGCAAAAAGAATTTACTAAAGAAGAGCAAATGATTTTTCATATCCTGATGGATGGGTGTTCCATGGCCTGCAGGAAGGATAAAGAAACAGATGATAGGCAGATGATAGAACCAACTTGGAACAACGAACCTTCACTTCATCGTAAAGCTTTTTCTCCCACGCAAGCAACTTATCCAAAATAGTAGCATGAGTTTCGTATTCGTCTGAATCAAAATCATCCTTCCCATCATCAGCATTGGGTATACCTCTAAATGACCTATTCCATGTAATAACTCGCATAACCCTTGCTGAGTGATCAATGTGACCTGTAAAAACAGCATTATCAATCGCATTGTATCTATCACATTGTACAAAATATTAATTCAGCAAAAAGTAACAAATCAATTCAACGAACAAAAATGAATACAAGTTTGTTCAGTCTTCTTGCTATTTAGTTGGGGAGAAACATCTAAGTTGTAAATTCATTGTTGTACTCCATGTTCAGTATCAAGCAAGAATCCCAACTCTACACTTTCTGAACTCATCGTCAATTATATAGTACTACCGACATTCAAATACATCAAGCATCTGAAATTTACTATCTTAGCATAATTTGGATTTGTTCTCTTTAAAATTCCGATTCTTGTGTAACATAAAACTCGAATTTTTAATCAAAATTTAAGGAAAAACAAAACTGATCTTAACAAAAGTAAACAATGTAGATGTTATGCCTAAACATATCAAGTAATGTTTTTTATGTTTTCTTCCTCCAGAACCAGCAACCAAAGAGTCCCACAAATCATAAAATCAATCAAATCTGCAAGAAAAAGAGAAATGAAGGAAATTATACCTCGATTATCAGCGAAATTAGAGTGATAATGCAACCGAGTAGCCTCGAGCATCTTAGACACCTCTTGAGCACTTTCTGAAGCTTTCAGGAAATGATCATCTAGGTAACTAAAGACCTGCAATAAACTAAGATTTGGTCCTCCTTTTCCCTGTTTCCTCTCAAGAGGAGCAGTATTAGAATGAACAATCTGCTTTGGTTTCTTCACAGGTGTGGGTGTCATTTCGTCGAGTTCAACAATCACCTTCTCCGGTGTTCGAGGTTCCACTTCATTACTATTACTAGTACTACCAATCCCACCACCACCCCCATTTTCATGAACATCCATTTCTGATCTTTGAAACCCATTATTATGATACCCACCACCATCACTTTCATCAACATCAGAAGGTCTAATTTCATCATTTTCACTTAAATTAGGAGGCATATCCATTGAAAAGAAGTAATCCCAAGTCATACCCTTAGAGTCAGGTGGAGGAGGTGGTACTGGATTTCCTGGTGGAGTATGAGGTGGTGAAGGAGGTGGTGGTGGCCTTGTCGTTTCTGCATTTCCTTCACCACCACCACCATGACTACCACCACCCCGTCCGCGGCTTCTCCGGTGATTTAGTTCGCCGGCATTGTCATGATCGTCCTCATCACCATGAACACCACCACCACCATCATCATCTTCATCGTCATCTTCTTCTTCTTGAATGGTGTCAGTGGGTTTGAAGTCTGGTTTAGGGATGGAAAATTCAGGCATGGTAAATGAACGTTTGAGAGGGCTAGGTGAGAAGTTGGGAAGTGGGGGAGGAGGTGGAGGTAAGTTTTCATAAGTAGGTTGAGGGGCGGGTTGTGGGTGGTGGTGAAGGTGGTGGTGGGAATTTATAGATGGCCGGAGAAGATCATTAACTTCACCTTCAGAATAATCACTAAGAGCTGCTCCAGTATTTTTCAAAGCCATTAAATAAGCAGAATGAGCAGCTGCAAACTCATTTCTAGTTGTTACTGCTTTATTCATGAAATGTTTTCGATCTTTACATCTTGCTACTGCTTCTTCATTCTCGATCTTAGATTGGGTACAACCCATTTTTTTTTTTTCTGATCTTGATTTGGGTAGGTAGGGTTTCTATAAATGGTTTTTAAAGAAGAAGCTAGAAAATCATAAAATGAGATTTGGGTTTTTTTGGTTTCTTCAGAGTCTGAGTTGAAAACCACTCCACTCTCTTTCTCTCTCTCTCTATCTATCTGGAAATCCTTGGAAAATACAGAGGAGTTTTTTTAGAGAGAGAAAGAAGAAGAGAGTGAGAGAGAACACACACTGCAAGTATTGTAGTAGTAGATGCTGAAAGAGTGAGTGGTCCTTCTCCCTAACCACATGTATGCTGTATAGTTTTGCAGCACATTTTTTTAACTTTTGTGGGTCCACATTTTGAGATTTACCACTCACTTGGGCCCACTTACTGTCCAACCATTAGATTATCACTTGGGCTCATGGGCCCACAGTATGGTGTCAACCACTCGATTACTCTCGGGCGCTTCTAAAGGCGCCGGGCCATTGACCCGAGCTTTCTGTAAGCACCTGTTTTTTTTTTAATGTGGGTGACGTTTACCATAGTTTTATATAGTTCCTTTATTCCCGATTTGATGAAGCTGTTATTCCAAATACAATGTGGTTCAACCCTGTTTTTTTTTTGGGATATTTTCAACTAATGAAAGGGTTTTGTTCCTACCCAGAGCTTTATTTTCACCATTAATGGAGTTTGAAGAGGAGAAATTATTATTGTTGGTGATTTAAGGTAAGATCGAAAGGCAGCGAAGATCATTAAATGGGCCTTCAATGTTACAGGGTTTTGAAGAAGAAGAAGAAATAAGTTTTAATGTGTAAACAACATATGTTAATGAAACAAAAATAATAAACCAGACCATTAATTTGGGAAGAACTCTAGTTGGAGAAGAAGAAGAAGAAGAAGAAGATACAGTGATGGAATTACCTGAAGGACTTTTTGTATTTACCATTTGTTCCCAAATTAATTTATCTGGTGAATCTTTCTGTGACCCTTTCATCTTCTTCTATAATTTTCTGTAGAATGAATCAGAGGAAGAAATCAAGTTTTAGGTATTGTTTAATTTCTTTTACTTTACTAAATCTCCATCATTTCTTCTCTAATTCAAACCCCCACTCTCAAATAGCTGGAACTATTTCTCCGAGTTAAATCCAAATGTTTACTCTAAAAACCGACCAAATTCAAGAGAGAGGGAATGTAAAATAATGATGAAATGCAAAAGGAAGGACTTGATCTTTGATGAGGTGGCGGGTGAATTCTAGAGAGATATTTTGAGAGAGATTCGTGTGATTATGAGCAATTCGAGTAGAAGTTCGGTTGTTCAAAGCTTAGAGAGAGAAACTGTTGAATTCGGTTCAGATTTTGTGAGAGATGACTGATGAGGGAGGGGTTAGGGTTAACTCCACTTTGACCGGTGCCTACATAGTTAGACGGTGCTAAGAGAGAAAAGAGTGGTTGGGCCTGGTGCTAATAGAGATGGATGCTAACAGCCTTTTGGCCCGGTGTCTTTAGAAGCACCCTTTACTCTATTGGTCTGGCCTACTTCAGTCTTCCTAGTTATAAAAGGCCATTGCTATGGTAAGGTTTTGTTATGGTCACAGTAATTTCAAGGAGACTAGATGTTTCTTTGATTTCATGAGGAAGAAAGAGGCCTTCTCCTTTTTTTGAACTACTTAATTTTTTAATATTGTAGAATCACTTAACAATCATCTATCTTCTTCACCATTACCAATAATAAAGTCAGAAACTAGATCACCAGTCACAACAGGTTCACCCACCGCACAGGTTGGCAAAAGGAAGAGGACCGTGTTTCTCTGAGCGTTTAGGTTATTTTCCGGTAGAGTTCGTGAATTGGGTTTGAGTGATGACGATCATGAGGTTGTGGGTTCTTAAGGACTTCTCTTTTCGGTCTTTGTTCAGTTTGTGAATGTTCGAGAGGTTGAGAGTTATAGTGAGCTTTATGTTGTCTTTCAAGTCTAATTTGTGAACGTTTAGCAATCGTTGTTGAAAATAGAGATACTCAAGTCTCTCATTGTTGTAGTCAAACTGATGAAACCAGGAACTGGAGTGCTTAATGCTTTGATGTATGCCTCACACAGGTTGGCAGAAAAGAGGGGGATGTTGTTTTCAGAATGCTCTGATGACCTGCAAAACAAAAGAGACCTAAGGTATGCCTCGGGTTTTCCTCAAATCCTCGACCTCAGGTTTCCTCCACAGTAGGAACCTACACCCCTACCACTAAGTTGGGGTGTTAGCTGATGTTTGGTTTACACGTGATTAGCTATATATGTTACATATGTATATATATATATATATATATTAAAAAAATGACTACTGTTGATGTCAAAATCGTCAGTCCCGGTTATCAGTCAGGAAACAGAGACTTAATGTTGGAACAAGTGTGGTTGATCGGCGTATGGATGGATGAATCTGAATGAGTAATACTGCTCCTTTAGCTCTCGCTCATCTTCTTGGAAACCTGGGGGAAACTTGCAAAGAGTTTGGAAACCTCTGTGACACTTAAGACAATCAGATTGTCGTTTGCAATTAAAGTGTTAAGTATTGATCATTTGGGAGCGTACCTTGTTGAAGGTGATGAGATGCCCTTTTATAGGCTGCTTCAGACCGACTATGATAGACGGTGAGATTGAGGCAGTTCGGATCCACCGTGTTGTACTGAAACTACTATTTCGTAGTTAGGGTTTCCTTTTGAGTTTATCTCGTGTCTAGGATAATTAGAAGTTCCTCCGTTTGAGGATCCTTCGTAGATATCCTGCTGAGATGATAGATCTTCTAGGAGAAGTTTCTCCTTTTGAGACTCTTGAAGCCCAAGTTAATCAAACACCTAAGATCTTAACCAACTGAGATCTTTAAGAAGCTTTGGAATTAAGTTGGTAAGCGTGCGGCGCGCTTCTGCCTTTCCATGTCCAGGGCGTAAGGCACCGGTCTCGCTTACGTGGACCCCCAGCTCTCCTTTGAATCCCAGGGCAGACCTAGTTATGTTTGAGGCATGGTTGGAGCTCCTTTAGATGATCTTGCCGACATCCCGATTTCGAGCTTAGGTGGCAGACCTTTACGGGCTCAGCGGTCTTGTTTCCTTGAGACGGGTTGATCCGTTGGACTTTTGGTATTTTCTTGACTTCTTGACGTCAGTCAACGGTTGACTATTTTATGTATCATCAACTATTATTATATTTTTCGAGATGATCAAGGGGGTGAGGCCGCACACCCTCGCACCCCCTTGGATCCGCTCCTGATCAGTTAGATGTTCTATAACAACTCGAGGGAGTTTTATGGATCATGGAAAAGTGGTGCAGCAAATCGTACCTTTAAGGTGATGATTGATCCTTTTGTATGGACTCTTGAGTGGGTCACATAAAAGGGAAGGAGATGTGATAAGGAAGTCGATCTTCTTTCTCGACAAGTCTTAAGGAATATGGGATATTTTTCCTTTTGGGCTATATATCCTTGAGGTCCTCGAAGATCATGCCACGTATGATGAGGATTGTTGTCTTCTTCCCTTGATTTAGACTTATCTTGTAGAAGGAATATTTCCGGCCCAGGGAACGTAAGTCAAGGTTCACATCTGGAGATGTTTGGTCGCACCGTCTACAGTATAGTTGTCTGTCAAAAGACTCTAGATAGCTATGCTAACTTCTTAAACTTCATTAGTTATTCAGATAAGATTTTATGTACTCATTAACAACCATAACCACCACATCACCAACAAATCGACCATATGATATCATTTGGTGTGAAGTGGCTCAATTTTTTTGACAAAAATGTACTAACAAAGATATGAAAATCAATTTCTTTGAACATCAGTATTGTGACACCCCGAACCCTAGCAGTTGTCGATATTGTCCCCACTTTCCTCACACTGGTACAGAGTTTTGTTCTTGCCGAATGCACCACGAGCCAACCCCCTCCAAAGGCCTCGATACTTATTAAGCTTGAGCGTGACCTATAGTCCAGACTCCGGACACTCTCGTGAGAGATGTGGGACTATCACAATCCCCCCACTCTCGACGAAGAATCGTCCTCGACTCTGATACCACTTGTAATGCATCGAGCCCTAAAAGTCATTGATATTGTCCCCACTTTAGACACCTCGCGCAAGTACGAGATTTTGTTCTTGGTGAAGGCTCTACAATTCTCCCAAAAGGCCTCGACACTTATTAAGCTTGAGGCGTACACCTATAGCCTAGGTTCCGGACACTCTCGTGAGCGGGACTATCACAAGTATATGCCTAATCATTTATGATCATAATGCTAACTTCATTGCGGCTAAAATAACCAAACTCAGGGTTCACACAAGTGAAGAAAGTGAAGCTAAAACTGTACTAGAAGTGATCAAATGGGCATCGGAGCGGCACTATAAGTTCACCTGTATCAATATTGACAATAAGAATATCATTCACTTCTTAAATATAGTGAAGAGAACCCTTCAATGACAAACCAATCTCCAAATAAAGCAAATACATCAACTCGAAAAGCAATTCAACATTAGATATCATACATCTCAAGATCAAGGAATAGACAGCCAGATGCACTAGCAAGCTGGGCAAGATCAAATCCCAGGATACATTCTGGAATTATATCTCATATGTATTTTAATTAAATGCTTCTTTATTAATGACATTATGCCTTAAAACAAGTAAATTAAAAAGTATATCACAGTGACATGTATGGCCTTACAAATTCTTGTTTGAAATAACAATTTTAATATATCAGAGAGAGAAAAGAGAATGAGTAATCTTTTTCTGGTTTTATGGTTGGAATTAAACACTAAAAGAGTAAGTTTATATGGGCCGACCAAGGGGGGTCCAAATGAAGCATTAAATATAGTTGAATAAGTGAGATGTTGTAGGTGTCCATATGTGAAAGCATCCCATATTTGGAAGGCAGCATTAAAATTTATAAAATTGCAAAACAAAAAGCAACCTTAAAAGAACAACATTAGATATTTGAAAATGATAGATAGAAAATTTGTATGAGGTTTGGCAAACATTATTATAAGATTTTTCTCCTATTACAGATTTGACTAATATATTGTTGCGAGACTATTATGCATCATGATTCTCATAAGTTCATAGTATAATATAAGAAATATGTCCGATCATAGAATAACATGAATATGTATGTTCACAAATTATCTCACAATATGTCGTCTATTTTTGTCACAGTCACTCTTCTTATTAACTAATAACATATTTTCGATATGTCTTTTTTTAAAAGGCATTTGAGCAACTTACTATATCGAAGTAGTATGTTTTGGGGTATGAAAAAGCTTATGAGAGAATGAAGTGGGAGATTTGGGGCAGGGAGAAATGAGATAGATAGTCAAGATAAATTCGGCTCATCACTAATTACTATCAAGACATATTCCATAGGATGATTGAAGAGTGAGTATGGTGATGTGACCATTAATGAGAGCAATTAAAACAATGGCTCATTATAACTCATAGTCGGAGTAAATTATGTTTTGTTTCTGAAAATAACTCGCAAATCATGTCAAGTACGAGTCACTGTAAGTTTGCGTACTATGTTGGTTGATATAATAGTGACATCTTCATAGAAGTAACTCTTGAATCATCTCCACTTAAACCTCCTACTGTCTTAAGACTAATTAGGACTTGAGAAATTAAAATGCAAAAGTCTAGAATCTAAGTCTCACATGATATGGAGTGTTTTCACAGTTTTCTCGACAAAAAAGAGGTTTACAATATTGCTTAAGCGTCTCACTAGATATGCTCTTAGTACGTTAGCTCTTCCAAATCCTCATGTTTGAGTATTGATCAAAGTTCAAGTTATAAAGTTTTAACTAATTGTTAACTTAAATACCCACAATATCCCAAAGTAAGAGAGATAGAGAGATATTCATAGACATTTGACTTTTCCCATTTTTTTTACTTTGGCTTCTTAGGATTCCCTCAGTAAACGGTTAAACCCCTAATTTTACTTTCGTATGGGAATCGGAGGAGTCATCATCGTAAAGCGAGAAAATCGTCTTAAACCATCTCGACAAAAAAACCAGCAACGGGCCACCTACGGTTCCATTTGTTTTACATTTACCAAACAAGCCCAAAATTTGTTGTAAATTGTTCTTAAGATCCTAATTTTTGGAACCCTTCCTACTTAATCCATCATTGAGCCGCGCGTTAATCAAAAGCTCTTTTTTTTTTCTTTTGGCATTTGTAGGCAGGTAGGTTAAGGGCCTGCCCACCCCATCAATGAAAAACCCTCATCTTCATCTTTTTTTTTTCTCTCATCTTCACCTTCTTTATGTCATCTTTATCTTCTTTCTTTGTCTTCTACTTCCTCTTTAATTTCTCTATTTCTCCACTAATGACCCATCAATAGAGGTCTTAAAATAGCCCATCTCTTCTTTGTGAAGGGTTTTACCCCATGATATGTTGTTATTGATAACCCGTAAAAGTGATACCCCAACTAATTCCAATTCACCGAACTGATAGCACAGTTGGTAGTGTACATATTCCAAAATCTTGGAGGTTCCAGGTTCGATTCCCGGAGAAGTAGGAAATCCGCAGTTATTGAGTTAGTCGGACTTTAGGTTATTTGGCATGTTAGTTGGGCTTTAGGCTCCTTTGCTTGGTAGGTAAAGGTTTAACTTATGCGGTTATCGTGCTTATCATATCTTGATGATATATCAATATCATGTAATTACTATCGTAATCCATTTAAAAAAAAAAAAAGTACTCCTGTATAGTAATTAGTACAGGAAGTTTTTTTTTTTTTTTAAATCCTAATAATCTGCCTGTACCATCTACCTATCTCACATTCTCACATAGTCACATGCATCTTTCTTTGTGAGAGAGAAGAGCAATGAGATAGTACTTGGTAAGACGAGAGAGAGACACACACAGGAAATGAAATGAAGTGAAGAACATAAACTCCAGAATTACTTTTTCCAAATTACAACAACACAAGTAAATAAAAACAAAATACACTCTGCTCTAGATAAATACAACCAAGAAAAATCAAATCAAAAGAAGGTTTGGAGAAGAAGCGTGACTTGGGTTATTGAGCCAATGCCCTTTTTTTGTTTCTTTTCCTATTGATTATTATTATTATAATTCATCACCATGAAGGAGATGTAGAAGGAGAACCAGATGAAGAAGATGATATACAGTTATTATTACTATCAGACCCACCACTATCTCCTGAAGTATTAATAGATCTTGCATCTCTTAAACTCACTGAAACAGAACTACCCTCTTCCATTGGTAATAACTTCTTCATTGGTGTTAATGGAGGAGTCATTGCCAAAGATGATGATGATGATGAAGAATACCCATTTTCATCCTCCTCCCAGTATTCAATTTCTAAATGAGATGGAGATGAATCTGGTGTTTCAAATGGTGTTGAATTCATTCCTTCATCATTGTCATTCCTACAACCTTCATTATCATAAATGGGATTTGATATGTAAATAAAATTCTCCTCACTACTACCATTATCACCACCACCACCACCACCACCACCAAGACTAGTCGTAGTGTAATGAGTAACTTCTATTAATACTTCTTGTATTGGTTGTTGAGGTGAAGATGGAGATGAAGCAGAGACTAGATTGATGCAATTTGGGGTGTTTTTTGTTTCTTGGGTTGGGATTTCTAGGACTTGATGATGATGATGATCAGACTTATTGGGATAATAATGAATTGTTTCTTTTTGATGTTCTTCTTGTTTGGTAGTAATGGAAGGGAAAAGAAAGCTTCTTGGAGCAACAAGAACACCTTGAGAGTAAATGCTAGACAGAGGACCTGATGGAGGAGGACATAGTGAGGATTGAGGGGAAGTGATGGTGGTGGTGGCGGATGTAGTGGTGGTGGTTCGACTACGACGCTTTCTTAATAGCAAAGAGCAGTAGAGCTCAGCTAACAACACCATTACCAGAGCTAACACTACAGCTAAACTCACCACCATTATAATTGTTGCTCCCATTACTAACTTAGTTGTGCCCTTCATCTCTCTCTCTCTCTCTCTCTCTCTCTCACTTCTCTCTCTCTCTCTCTTCCTCTCTCTCTCTCCTCTCTGTCTCTCTCTAAGTTCTTGGGTGTACTCACTCACAGTCCAAAGTATGGAAGGAGGAGCTTAAAAAGGGAAAGGGTGAAGATTTTTTTTTTGTGAAAGACTTTTGGCGGGAAAGAAGTCCTTTCCAATGACAAAGAAAGTGGCCTGGGAGAAAGCCATTGGGGGAATGGGAGGTGTAAGCTTTTTGTTGCACTTCCTTTTTGTTCTGACACTCTAGGTTATTTTTGTCATTTCACTATCATTCTCTAGCTGACAATATAGTGTTAATTGTCAAATACACCCTCTTCCCACACAAAATGAAGTTACCAAAAAGACCTTTGGTTCAAGAATCCCAACCATACAAAAACTCTAAGGGAGACAAACTCAATTCTTTCTCTTTTCAGTTCTCTTAAAGTGAATGGAGGTATTACGTGGAAATACAGATACGTTGGTAAAGGCGTCAAGAACGTTACAGAACTAACAAGCTATTGTTATGAAGAGAGAATTATAATAGAGGGAACATGTAGGTGGTTTCAAGAGTTCCATCATCAGTTATGCTCCAACTTAGACATTAAAATGTTACCCTCTCCTTAAGTTGGCAAGACGAGCTGCTAAATCGTCGTATTCAGGTAGATTCGGATGCACATTAACACGTTCAGGTTGCAGTGAACCGGCACGAACAGGTGGTCCTCTAGCTCTATGTGATGTAGGAGTTGCTGGTTCTGAAGGCAGTGACACTGATCTGAAAGGAAGATGAGATGATTCCAAGTTCGATCGTAGTGTGTTTCTGCTCTCTTGATGCCATTCTGCTGCATCCTGAGGAAATGGAGGAGCACTTGGTTTCGATATTAATCCTGCTTTTACTTTACTGGGTTCATATTTTGATGGTTTCTTACTATAATGCATCAGTAACTGATCCATCTCCTGTTCTTCTTCATCTTTTAGACCACGATTAACCTCATCGAAGGCTTGGTGTACTTCTCTTCTCCTGCCATTATGAATTCTCCTTGTAGCAACTTCCTCGTCATCTGCAGTGCTGGTGCGGTGTTCATAACTTGAAGGTGCTTTTGAATGTCTCCTCATTGATCTTGGTTTTGGTTTCTCGTATCGATGATCGTTCATCTTAGCCTGTTCAAACTCCTGTCTATCGTAATGGGTTTTCTCTGATCTGTCACTGAAGTCTCCTATGTGGACTGTAGGATCTTTTATGGTTTCAGACTCAGCCGGAATAACATTCCGAGTTCCATACTTGCCATTACTTGGCTTTACATAGGGAGGAGGGGCGAAACTTCTGGATGGTGGTTTCACACTTTCGTGGGAAGTTATTTTTTCTGCCTCCTTACCTGCATAGACGTTAGCTCTGCTTTCCATCTTTGCTTGTTCGTGTCTGTTATCAGATGAAATGTGCTTGTGATACCTTTTATGTCGGATATCCTCCTCACCTGCAAAAGTGTTATCTGTACATTCAGTCCTTGAGTTTTCGGATCTCCCATTTGATGGAATATGATGATTATCTCTCCTATGTGGCTCCTTTCGGCTTTGCAGTCTATCACCATCATCAAACTGTTCCCTCTTTCCATGAGATGAATCAGCGATGTTGTCTTTTTGTAGGACAGAATCCGTCCTGCCATCTCGACTGAATCCATTTCCAGTAAACTCCCTTCTTGCGCCTCTGTCTTCTCCTCTCATTTTAGTTTCATTTCCATCAATAAAATTACCTCTGCCCAGAACAGCATCATCCCTGGCATTTCGAGGTTTGAAGCCATTACCAATGAAATCTCGCCTTCCTTGAGTGAAAGCATCACGATTATCTCTTTCGAGTATACTTTCTTCCTCACCATTCTGGATGCGGTGACCATATATGCTTTCTCCCTTTCCATGAGATGAATCACTATCACTAATGTTTTTTTGTAGGACTCTATTATCTGTGAACTCCCTTGTTGCACCTCGGTTTTCTCTTCGCGAGATACTTTCATGTCCATCGACAAAGTTACGTCTGCCCAGAACAGCATCACTCCTTGCATTGCTGGGTTTAAGGCCATTATCAACTAACTCTCGCCTTCCTTGGGTGAGAACATCACGGTTATCTCTTTTGAGCACAGTTTCTTCCACACCATACTGGATGTGGTGACTATATATGCGTTCTCCCTTTCCATGAGATGAATCACTAATGTTTGTTTGTAGGACTCCACTGTCATTAAACTCCCTTCTTGCACCTCGGTCTTCTCTCCGAGAGATAGTTTCATGTCCATCGACAAAGTTACGTCTGCCCACAACAGCATCATTCCTTGCATTGCTGGGTTTAAGGCCATTATCAACTAATTCTCGCCTTCCTTGAGTGAGAAAATCACGGTTATCTCTTTTCAGCACAGTTTCTTCCATAACATTATGGATTTGGTGACCCTTGATGTGTTCTTGTCTTCCACGAGATATTAACTCTTCATCTTCTCCTTTTACAACAGTTACCTCCTTACTAGCCTGCGGCTTAAAGTCATCATTAGCGATTTCCCGTCTTCCATGGGAAGAAAAATCTTGCTTGTTTCTTTTTACGACAATTTCCTCCGCTGCTGTACTTTGTGCTTTGTAACTCACATCAGTGGGTTCTCGTCTTCCATGAGCTGAGTTAGCTTCCTTGTTTTTTTTCACAAGAGTTTGCGGACTGTCATTTTGTGGAGGCAAACCAACAGTTTGTGCTTTATCATTACGGCTAACATGGACCGGCCCGTGTAAGTTAAGACGATCCTGTGAGAATGGTGAAATGATCACATATATATAGAGATGTACAAGTATGTAGACATGCATCAGTCAATTTTGTCTATCCAAATGCAGATGCCTAGTCCAGACAACATGGAGATACAAAATGCAGCTTGATACAAGAAGAAAAAAAAATCTTAAGAAAAAAATTTTTGTTTGTCACACTTCATCATTTTTGTAATTCCTAATCTCAAATTGAAAACAAGATTCCAGACAAACATACCTGTATAGATGCAGGAGGATTAGAAATCTTCTGCTCAAAGTCCTTGGAATCCCACTTTACAGAAAACTCTTTGGCTATGTCACGCATTAACTGCAGCTTCATTTCTTTTGTCGGAGGGTTCAACGCTAAATTCTCAGCGAACTATTCACAAAAAGTTCAGCAGCTTAGTATTTAGAAGTTTAAGGAACCATTATAGTTCCGTTATTTCTAAAACAAAGAAGCATAAATTGCCTACAGTATTTGGACTGACAAAAATAATCACCTCTGGCTTGACGAATGGTTCTAGGGAGTTCCCATATTTGTCAGTAAACAGTTGTCTGAGGTCACGTAGTTCTGGCAGATCAGAAAATCTAGCTGCTGCAAAGATTACAGATGCGACAGCTTCTCTGCATTCTCCGGGGCATTCACTAAGCAGACGAAAAGAGATGTGAGCTGCAACTAATATATGACATTCTACCTAATTGATCAAGTGAGGAAAAGAGAAGCAAAGGAAACCTTAACCTGTATATAAGAGCACAAATTATTTAAGTAGTACATTTTAGGGGTTTATACATCACGAGCCTTGCCCATATAAAATGAAACCTAAACCTCGCCTTGACCTTACTGACAGTCCTTCAACCCTGGACATCTAACTCTAGTTAGATTGTCTTTTCACTTAGAGTACCAACACGCCTAACTCCTACCTGAAATCCCGGTTCTCCTCACTTGCCTAAGCTTTTAGCCTCTTATCCTCTTTTAATTGATCGAGCAGTTTCCCAATACTTCACACTTACTTTATCAATCACTGGAAAGGGATTTCTCAGTGCTACTGTACAACAGTAACTCCAAGGAAATTGCACTTCAATACCAATAGTGTTAGCATAACGGACGGGCTATTGGGTTTATATGGGCTGCTACAGAACTAAAGTCAACCAAAAGAGGAATATTTGTCCATGAAATTGAAGCAGCTCATTCAAAAGCGGCTTCCTTTAACACCCAGACCTATTTGCAGGTTTACCACACCACAAATCCCCATTTACATAGTTCGTTTAACGTATGTTAGTCCACATCAATAAGATACTAAGGTCCGGAAGTAAGAGCACAGCAAAGGGTAAAACATATATGAAAGTTAAGTAGACCTTATAAGAAGGATGGGATACACTGCAGTTACTAAAATGAATATAAAAAACAACAGAAGACGAGAAAATATTCAGTTGAAATTTGTAACTGCAGTACGGTGTTACTGAACTGTAGTTGTATCTCCATAATACCTTTGCTTTTGCATGACTGAGAGATGCCTTGGGATAGACCCACAGAATTGCTCTATCAAATCATAAGAGGAAGAAAGGGATAGCTCGACCAGTAGTCCATCAGCCTGTTTCACAACAAACAGAATGGAAAATGTTTCAGGAACAAACCAAGATAAGTTTGCTCAAGTGAAGCCTAGTAACAAATCACCTAAGGAATATGTTGAAAAGTTTGGGGTCAGTGCTAAAAGCATTATAATGAATAACTGTTTGATGCAATCATTGTATAGTTCTTTTGTAGCTCTGTTATGAATATTCCTGAGAGGCTAAGACACACCCAAGTATCATAAATCTCGCCAAATTTTTATAGCTAATGACCCAGATTATCAGCCACAAATAGTCAAGGAAAATGTTGATTGAATACTCTTGAGCACCCCGAGAGAATGTAAGATGCAACCGCAAAGAGTGCAAAGAGGGGATCAAGCAATTGATCAAAAAAACTGAAAAGAACTTTACTCCATATCAGTAATGACTGAACTCGCAAAATTTAACATTTCACCACAGAAATATCTAATAATCCGACCCACAAAAGAAGGTAGCAAAATCTATTACCATGACCTAACTGATAAGATTGACAGACCAAAGATCTTAGCTCATGAAACTTGTACAATTTCTATGGCAAATTCCTGATCACGTATGATAAACTACCTCAGTTGCTTTACCCAAAACCGCACTAGGATAAGTGAATAAATTTCCCATTTCAGGAACCCTCTTCAAGAGATAGGGGATAACATAAATAACTGTATAAGCTAAAGTAAATATCATTTGGAGAAGTTCAAATAATGAAAATTAAAAAATGCACAGATCTCGAACGATCTCAAATGAGCAATGACAAAATACTATAGAGTGTCCAGACATTATCAACGATACATGTCCGAGGTATCGGAAGTTGTGATAATAGTCCCGGTACACAAAGGGAACTCTCATAACAAAAGAGCGTAACATCTAGGTCATCTCCACTCATTGACAATTGATTTTGAGTTCGATGTCCACAAAACTTACATGGGACCAAAGCTAGGCCTACACATGGTAGGCTGAAATGCTACGCGTGCTCCACTTGACCCAACGAACAGACACATGTTACGCTTAAAGTACGACACACCTGGGGCGTGTCAGAATAGTCCTACATCGACAAATGGCACTCTCATAACTAAAGAGCGTAACATCAAGGTCATCTCCACTAATTGTTTTGAGTTGGATCATTGGATGTTCACAAACTTAACATGGTACCAGAGCTACGCACACTTGCTAGGCCCAGAGGCTACACGTGTTCCAAGTCACCCAGCCAAAAACCACGTGTCAGACTCAAAGAACACCACACCTGAGGGGCGTGTGAGAATAATCCCTCATGAACAAATGACACTCTCATAACCAAAAAATTTAACACTTAGGTCTTTTACACTCATTGCCAACTGATTTTGAGTTGGATGGACGCAAACTTAAGAATGTTAAACCGAAGAGAGCGAGCTTATCCACAGAGAGAGAGAGAGAGAGACAGAACAGGAAAGCATGCAAAGAACTGATTAGCCATAAAACTGAGTACAGACATAAGAATTTTTCATGAAAAATGAAGGATTAAAAAAGATGAACAACTTTAATTCATCATTCTACTACTCAGACCGTAAAGGGATTGATTATAATGTGCTTAAAACACAAAAAAGAAACTGGAGATAGAGATTACCCTGCTGTATGCATTACTATCAAGTCCGTTCTTAAGAAGATCAGCCATATCTTTCTTCAAATATTTTTGCATTGCATTCCTCTTCCTCCTTATGACATCGATTCTAGTTTTAATAAGCTTGATATAAGATTTACTGCAAACATCAATAATCTCTTAAATCCCCAATTAAAAAATCAAAACTTAGCAAACAGTTAACCTAATAATCAACAAACAAACAAAACAAAGCGAGATCCGTCCAACATAAACTAACCATTTAGCTGAGAAACCTCGCCCTAGCAATCCATCCAACATCTCTTCTCTCTTTTCACTAACTTGAGAGATTTCTAGAGAGAAGAAATTCGATTAGTTGAAGAAATAGTAGATCTAAGAGAAGAAGCTGATAAGATGTTTATCTATCATTCAAGCAAATAGTAGATTGACATTTAGGAAAGTGATCGAAGAAGAAGAAGAAGACTGAAGTTTGTAGCTTGAGTAGAGAAGGAGAAGCAGGAAGATGAAGTTTTAGAGAGAGAAAATTGAAAAACTGACTGATTCGTGGGGGAAGCTTGAAACTCACTCTCTCTCTCTCTCTCCTTCACTCTCCGGTCTACCGGTTGTTGGGACTATTCGTTTGAAACCTTGCTTACCTAGAAACAGATGAGTACAATTTTATTATGACTATAATAGCCTCAGTTTTTAACAGAAAGACAAACTACCATAAGAAAAACTAGGGGTGGCCGTCGGAATTAACCCGTTGGTTCATTGGTGGGAAGTCAGCCCGAGAGCCCCTAAACATTAAGGTTGCCTTTGATATCAGTTGTTTATGCGGAAATAAAGAATTTTCGTGGAAATAAGAATTTTCTCCATTTGATATAAAATGTATTTCAATACTTTAATTTCTTAGAGAATCTTTCTCTACAAAGTACTCTACTTTCGATTTCTTGCTCCTCTAGGAATTAGTTTTCATGGAAAGTTGAAAGTAAACCTCACTCCTAAAAACATTATCGTGGCGTTCAAAATCTATATATAAGAAAAAACTGTTGTTCTCTGGTTATTAATCGATAAGTCGATTTCTCTCTGTCTTGGCTTGATTCGGACAGAGTTTCCTTTCTCTAACTTTATAGAGAGATAAACTATTAAAGAATAAAGATAAGTCAATATTCCTTCTTTCGGGCTAACCGAGATAGGTGTTTAATGTAGTCGAGGCAAGAATAAATTCTCTTTCCTTAAGACATTTTTACACCCCCGTAACAGTACCAAACGTTAGGGTGAATGCCTTCGGGATACAACGACTAACCTTTCAGAATTTTAAGATGGTACTTCTATATTCTGAAAGCGGGCGAACCTTTGTCAGTATTATGAGCTCTTTGACTGATGCGGATGATCTTCTAGATGCTTTGGAAATTCAGATTTCACTCGAGACTTCTTTCTTCCTTTTCCAGATATTCTAGTCTATCCAGAACCTCTAGAAAATACTTCTTTAATTAGATATTCTAGGCTAACCAGAACCTCTAATTGTTAGAAGGGAAGAGAAGAAGAGAATGAATTGAATTGATGTTCTAGACGACCTATGAAGAACTTCTTTCTTCCTTTTCTAGATATTCTAGTCTATCCAGAACCTCTAGAAAATACTTCTTTAATTAGATATTCTAGGCTAACCAGAACCTCTAATTGTTAGAAGGGAAGAGAAGAAGAGAAGAGAATGAATTGAATTGATGTTCTAGACGACCTATGAAGAACTTCTTTCTTCCTTTTCTAGATATTCTAGTCTATCCAGAACCTCTAGAAAATACTTCTTTAATTAGATATTCTAGGCTAACCAGAACCTCTAATTGTTAGAAGGGAAGAGAAGAAGAGAAGAGAATGAATTGATTGAAAATGAAGTGGGTTTGGTGGGTTTATATAGGAATTGAATAGGTATAAGCTTTTGGGACACATCTCTAGAGTTTTGGGGACAAAACTCTTGGTTTTTAGGGACACAACTCTTTGAGGAGAGTTGGTTATATAACTGGGAATTTCGGGTGGGTTTTAGACCGTTGGATCTGCCTTCACAACTCGGGTGAAACAGCAGCCTTTAGATGATCGTGATCTGTCCCGAAACTGTCCCACAGTTGATCAAATGACCGTTAGATCGTAGCCCGGAGCGTGCCCGAACGCGGAAGGAACGCCTGACGTCAGATCGCGTGAAATCCCGCGCGATGAACGCTGACCGTCCAGATTGGCACGCGTCCTCTTCGCGCAAACGCCCCTCAACTTGACTTGTCCTCTTTGACGCTTTAGTACCTATTTCAACCGATCTTCGTTCAAACTTTAACCTTGAATTTCTCATTCATCCGGAATCGGATTTGAGTGATTCTTGGCTCTAAATTGAAGAGCTCGACGAGACGAACGCAATGGCGCGTTCCGTTTCTGAGTTTGACGAGTCGGCTCGAGCCAAAATTGGCTCCGATTCCAACAATCCCCCACATGAATGAAAATTCGAGGTTTACTATATACAAACATACTATACTGACATTCTGACACTGACAGAGCTCATAAGCGGAACTTCGCTGCATCGGAAGAAGGTAGTCTTTCGACTTTGAACCTTTCCTAGTGAATAACTACAAGGTCTACAAGGACGGCAGTGAACTTATCGTCTTGAACTGAGTCCTGGAAATTGTAAACCTGAATAGCTATCACACAGCTAATCCCTTACCGACTTAGGTTCTCGGTTGTGTTCATTTCGGCCCTGAACATTCCCGAATTCATGTGTGCTTTAGAGAAGTCGGCCTAGACGACCTTCCCACGGAACCGGCATCAATTCACACACATATAGGTTATCCGTAATAAGGTATCCTGCTATACCTCACGTTAGAATCAAGTTCTAAGTTTTCGGATTCATTAAAAGTTTAATGCTTAGCCTCTCAATGCAGGCAACACTGTTATCATCCTAGGAATGGGTAAGAGATAGAAATCTCTTACAGTGTTACTGTCGAGTCAGGATATAGCTTCAGTTGCCCTTTGAACCTAGATCGTGGGATCTCCAGTCATCTAGGTAGGGTTTCACCATGCCTTTACTCATTTACTTTAGGCGTTTTTGCCACATTCCCCTTGATGATGCAATTTCAACTCTCTTGTTCACCCTTGTTCTTTACGGATCCGCCAGGTAACTTAGGATTGAGCATAATTTTAATTTATGCATTCCTTGAGAGCAATTGCTTTACGGTGCTAGTCTATTTTATTTTGAATTCTCTAGACTTACCGTATTAGTGCCTACGCAACAACTACTTATGTTTATTGCGTGCACTGGCTTCAATCACAAACAAATATCCTCCAGGAAGTTCACCTACTTCCTTTGCTTTCTCCAAAACAATGTATCCATCAAGGCCTTTAGGATTACATTGTTGATCCAGCTATGCACGTCTGCCTCTAAGGATTTTGTGATATCGTAGCCCTTAGTGGTTTGTCATATCCACTGTTTTGTATCTGGGATTCGAGTGTTGTCCACATATCTTCGTTTTCTTTATGATATGTACAACCAATTAATACGAGTCTGCTCAGATACTTAAGAACTATTTGTTACTATGATAACTCTTTCTTGAATTTGTTCAAATTCAAGTATTTATGCTTATCGTGGTTTTTGAGCGGTTATTCTACCATTCTCTGTCTAACCATGCACTTCAGATTATCAATCATGAGTAACGATTCAATCTGGAAAAGCATCGAATCATATCTTCTTTAAACACTTTCTTATTCCTAACTAGTATTGTCTGTTCTTTTGAACAGATGATTCACGGTTGAATCTCGTTACTTAGTTTAGGATTAGGAGGAGAAGTTCTTTCCATTTGTGTTTTTCCAGATTTGTTGAGTGAATTGGAAATTCACGTCATTACTTATATTCACACACTTGATTTCCAACTCTTGTCACAACTTAGTGAATATAACCATAGTTCTTAACTCAATGAAACCTTATTGACCAAACACTCTTATTGGTTAAATCTGGTTTCCGAGGTACTCTATAATTTCCCTCTTTTTACGTCATTATGACGTTATATCTTCAGGAGAATTTGGAGTTCTATATGCCATTTTATTTCTTTATACTTGGCTTTTCGGTTCCTTCTCGGGTCCCCCCACATTTCAAGAGTATTTTCTCTTATTCGTCAACTTGGGTGGAATCTAATACTATTCCATATAGGGTACCGTTCAGATATGTAATAACATCTGCCCCCACAGTTCTAGGGTAACCATTGGATTCTCCTTTTTGACAAAACTATTTTCGTACACAATTTCTTTAGTGTAGTGTGTTTAGTTTTGTTCTATAACATGATGATTTATGATCATTAGAACCTTGAGATATAATACAAGGTGAGTTTCTCTTTTAACTCTTTCTTGAGTTATATGTCTTAATCATATATACTCCCTTGATAGATTTAAACTATCACATGATCAACAAAGTTATCATTACCTATTTTGTCCTTTATCGTCTCTAGATTTCGTTCATACTCTTGAATCGAAAATCTTACCAAGACCCTTGAATTTATTATTCGAGTCACGTCTGGACCGAATGATGTAATATTCAACTTTACGTCTTATCAACCTTAATTCTCTTGTCTATCCAAGAAGATTAGGTTGCCATGAGGATTTATAAGGACTATTCTGTAATGATACAGAACTAGGGACCTCCTTACAAAGACTTAAGGATTTATTTGTAATAACTCCTGATTTCGAGATTTTTCAGCCAAGGTCCTTCCGTTTAACACATCTGAGGATTCCTTGTAATTCTTAGACAGGCCTCAGGACCTTCTAGAGAAGTATTTACCGCCTGAATATGTTATTCGAAATAACTTACTTTCTCGAAGACAAGTTTGATTTCAGAATTTTGCATTCTTCGTCAACTTTGTATTCGAGAATGTTTCACGGAATTTTCATTATCTCAGACCGATGATTTCTTTCGAACAGTTCATCGTTTCGTAACTATTTGTAATATTCTGTCGTTGACCTTGTCTAACCGTTTAGGTTTTGATCTTTGTCTTGACATACTTCTCCGCTAACTTATGCGGTTGTCATCTTCGATTCGTTATCGAGTTGAACTTTTAGGATCATGTATTCATCATTGATCGTTCTCTGTATTCTCGATATACGGTTTCACACCCAGTATTTATGTCGATAATTGGTGGTCAAGGTGTCGTTTAGTTTTTCGATGTCTCTGTTATCGAGAAGATATTTTAAGAGTCATCAACTAAATCAACATTCCTGGTCACCATGGGTTGAACCTTATTTCTGTTCTTGGCTAATAGTAGAATTTTAGTGAAATACTTCACAAAGTTCATCGAGATTAGATTGATCATCGATTTTAATCTCCACTGATCGAGTTTTATCCCTTCTAATGTTCTGTGCTTTCATTATACCAAAAGAGTCGCCGTTTGATGAACTATGCCATTCTTGGCGTATATCTTGGCGAACGGAGATTCATACTCTCCATCTCAGTCGTTTCTCAAATCCTCAATCTTTTTATAAAGTTGAGTTTCTACTTTGATTTTATAAAGCTCGAACTTTTCGATTTCTTACACTTTAGTAAGTAATATAACAGAAACAAGTGGAGTCATCGATAAAGGTAATGAATTACCTTTTTCCACCTCATGTTTGAACAGAGTTCATTGTGAATTCAGTCTAAAGACTTGAACAACGTTTTAGTCATTTTTGACTATATACATGTTTGACATGTACGTCTTTGAGTAAATTTCGAGTTTCGGAATTTAACTCCAAGCTCATTAATTTCTTTAATGACTTATTATTCACATGTCCTAATCTTTCGTGACAAATATTGGAGGACTCAATAATATACGCATAATTATTAATTTTATTAATAATAGGTGCCTTCGGCATTACATGGGTAACATTTAATTGAAATAACCCCCCACATAAGTGGCCCTTTCCAATATACATCATTTTCTTAAATATGATAACGATATCTGACAGAAAGATTAGTCTGAACCCGTTCTCACTTAAAAGAGAACCAGAAATCAAGTTCTTTTGATTGTCTGGAGCATGGAGTACATCGGTCAAAGTCACCTCTATTTCGGAAGTGAATTTTAACACGATCTTTCCCCTTCCTTTTACTTGGGTGATCGAGCCGTTTTCCTTGAATAAGGTCTCTCCTTCGGCTACCTCTATATAGGAAGAGAATAGGCTTTTGTCACTACAAACGTGATGATTTGTCTTAGAATCGACCCACCATCTCTGGTTGTTAACCAGGTTATCTTCATGTGCCTCTGCACAGAGGTTCATTTTATGAAGTAGATCAAACGCCTTTTCGAACTCAGTAATCATTAGACGGTGATTCCGATTTTCGGTGTCTTTTGCTAATAAAGCTTGGTTATCGGCTTTTTCCCTTTGACTGTCATATGTGGAGTGACAATCTTTGGCTAGGTGGCCTCGCTTTCTACATTTGTAGCATTCGACAGGCCTTTGCCTTTTCCTCGACTTGCCTCGCTTCTGCTTCAGAGCGAAGTCAGTTCCCTTGAACATCTCTGGGTTTTCCACGTATGTGGTGTTAGGCTGAAGAACCCGTAGGGTGGTTCTTGTTCGTGCCATTTCCTTTTCTGAAACACACAGAAAGTAAGCCAAATTAATATCTTATAACCAGAGAAATAATCGCTATATAAAAATGTCTTAAGATTGTTGTTCTCTGGTTATTAATCGATAAGTCGATTTCTCTCTGTCTTGGCTTGATTCGGACAGAGTTTCCTTTCTCTAACTTTATAGAGAGATAAACTATTAAAGAATAAAGATAAGTCAATATTCCTTCTTTCGGGCTAACCGAGATAGGTGTTTAATGTAGTCGAGGCAAGAATAAATTCTCTTTCCTTAAGACATTTTTACACCCCCGTAACAGTACCAAACGTTAGGGTGAATGCCTTCGGGATACAACGACTAACCTTTCAGAATTTTAAGATGGTACTTCTATATTCTGAAAGCGGGCGAACCTTTGTCAGTATTATGAGCTCTTTGACTGATGCGGATGATCTTCTAGATGCTTTGGAAATTCAGATTTCACTCGAGACTTCTTTCTTCCTTTTCCAGATATTCTAGTCTATCCAGAACCTCTAGAAAATACTTCTTTAATTAGATATTCTAGGCTAACCAGAACCTCTAATTGTTAGAAGGGAAGAGAAGAAGAGAATGAATTGAATTGATGTTCTAGACGACCTATGAAGAACTTCTTTCTTCCTTTTCTAGATATTCTAGTCTATCCAGAACCTCTAGAAAATACTTCTTTAATTAGATATTCTAGGCTAACCAGAACCTCTAATTGTTAGAAGGGAAGAGAAGAAGAGAAGAGAATGAATTGAATTGATGTTCTAGACGACCTATGAAGAACTTCTTTCTTCCTTTTCTAGATATTCTAGTCTATCCAGAACCTCTAGAAAATACTTCTTTAATTAGATATTCTAGGCTAACCAGAACCTCTAATTGTTAGAAGGGAAGAGAAGAAGAGAAGAGAATGAATTGATTGAAAATGAAGTGGGTTTGGTGGGTTTATATAGGAATTGAATAGGTATAAGCTTTTGGGACACATCTCTAGAGTTTTGGGGACAAAACTCTTGGTTTTTAGGGACACAACTCTTTGAGGAGAGTTGGTTATATAACTGGGAATTTCGGGTGGGTTTTAGACCGTTGGATCTGCCTTCACAACTCGGGTGAAACAGCAGCCTTTAGATGATCGTGATCTGTCCCGAAACTGTCCCACAGTTGATCAAATGACCGTTAGATCGTAGCCCGGAGCGTGCCCGAACGCGGAAGGAACGCCTGACGTCAGATCGCGTGAAATCCCGCGCGATGAACGCTGACCGTCCAGATTGGCACGCGTCCTCTTCGCGCAAACGCCCCTCAACTTGACTTGTCCTCTTTGACGCTTTAGTACCTATTTCAACCGATCTTCGTTCAAACTTTAACCTTGAATTTCTCATTCATCCGGAATCGGATTTGAGTGATTCTTGGCTCTAAATTGAAGAGCTCGACGAGACGAACGCAATGGCGCGTTCCGTTTCTGAGTTTGACGAGTCGGCTCGAGCCAAAATTGGCTCCGATTCCAACAAAAACACTCGGACCTTAAAAAATGTATGGAATGACAATGTAAAGTTAAGCCTAAAATAAACCTGAAATCAAAGTAGACTATTAATTTTCACCTGGTTTATAAAAAATAAAAAAAAGTACCATGGATTTCGATTCTCTCGCCCCATTTCAACCAATTAAGTTCAGTCATTTTTGAAGAACACTAAGACGATTATAGGGTTTTCATCAAAAAAACAAGAAATCATTATAGACTAAACAACAAATACATCATTATTGTAACAAAAAGAAAATACACCATCAAGCACATAATCTAGATCCACAAGATAAGGGTTCTAGATGTATATTTCAACAAAAAAAAAGGGGTCTAGATGTAGTAAGTGCTACCTCTACACCTAGTCAATGAAGAAAAAACGTGAAAGAGAATGTGAGGAATATCAGGTTATGTTTTGGTGGTTTAGACTTTAGACCAACTTCAACCCTATGGAGACTCAGCCTCGTCACTCCAATCTCTACTGTTTGGGGCTAAACTGAGGCTCAACCCCAAGCCCACCTTCAATGGACTCTTAAGTCTTAAACAAGAATTGACTGAAGGTTTCCCCATAAATACGGAACCAACCCATAACTTAAGAAAAAAATTCAAAGAAAATACTAATTTGTTTTTTAAAAAGAAAAACTTAAAATAGTTCACACACGTGTTTCACACAATCACATATGTATTTCCCGCGCCCACAAAAATCCACACACGTGTTTGGCACAGTCGCAACTTTTAAGCCAAAGTCCTTTAAGGATTAGAGTTGATATTTTGAGGTTGAGCCCCTTGATTTAGTTTTGGGTAGAAAAAATGATTTTTTAGACCTAAACCCCTTTTGAGTTAGAGTTGATCTTATAAGCACATATCACAGAAGAGGGATGATAGGTGTGTGTGGGTGGAGTTCTTCACAAAAATGTGAAAACATCCACATACACACAGACACTTCTTCTGATGTCTTTTTGATTCTCTATCTGTTTCTCTTCTCTCAGTTATAGCGAATGAGCCCTCCCCTTTGCATGAAAATCTTTGATTTCTATTTTGCTTATGATCTTTCACATTGCCCATAGCATCTTTCTGAGTACATTTATATTGAACATTCTCCTAGAGATAAACTCAAGAGCTAGGGTTTTTTCTTTAATCATCTCTGCTTGTATCTTTTTCTTCAAACTTTATTTCTTTTACTTCTTTATTTCCCATGAGGGAACCCCATAGAGTCACCATTGGTTCGTATTTTTTATCATCTTCTTCTTGTTGTTGTAGGTGCCGATCTTCCATGGCTAAAATCAATAGTTTCTGGCAAGAAACCAAAATTTCTCTGAGAAGTCGCTTCCTACGCGGAGAGGAATTTTTTGTGTTGTTGTGGATGTTCTTGGGACCAAATTGAATTGTCGGATATTTATGGAAGCCAAAACGGATAAGTGCACACACATTGAAAGCCAAAACGAAATTAACCATATAAAATAATCATCTCATAATAGGCATTTTTTCTTTCTTTTACCAGCACAACAAATATTATGGTTTTTATGTTCCGAAAGTGCTAGAATCACAAAAGATTTTGACAAAAAAAAAGTTGCTCAGCTGATGTGGCGGTTGTGATATTCATCTCTCAACGGTCCAGATTTAGTCAAACTTTCACACCAACGGTCCAGATTTAGTCAAACTTTCACATCACAACCGCCACATCAGCTAGGTAGCTTCTTTTGTCAAAATCTTTTGTGATTTTAGCATTCCCTTTACTGTGTAGAGTGCCATTTGTCCGTATTTTCTTGTTTAACCTAATAAAACACTCCAACAGCTACACATTACTTGTCATAACTTAAAATGATTCAGACTTTTAAAGTTTTAATGGTAATGACAACCTCTTCACTAAGAAACAAAAACTAATGAACTCTTCATGCAAATTATCAGCCTTAACTAAGTCTTCTGAATTTCACACCAAAAAGTAAAACTAACCAATGCATTTACATATGCTATTACATCTGAGGTATGAACTTTCCCTCTCTCTCTAGAACTCTCTTTCTCTCTCTAAGTTATTAGAAACATCTAAGAAACCCAATGAGGAGATGAAGGAGATGATTTTGAGGATCAAGCATGAGATCATTTCTTACCATTCTCTCTAGATTCAAGTTCCTTGGTAGTCTTTCACTATAATAGAGAATGGTTATCATTGAAGTTAGTGGTTGATTTATCAACACATAAACCATCTTCACCAATGATCTTAACATGGCCACTCCCATTACACTCTGCATCAAATTTTCCAATACAAATTACAAATTTAAAAGAAAACCAACTAATCATTCCCCTTTACAGAAGCATGCAATGATGATGACCCATTGTTTGAAACTAATAAGTTAATAGATATCTAGAGAGTCAAAGTTCAAGTACTTACCATGACTTTGGTGATGAGATAGAGAATGCTGAAGATTTGGGTAAGTAGTTTGGAAGATGAATTAGATCCTTGTATTGGTTAGAGAGAGTGTGAGTGTTTTGAGTGAGAGTATCTACTAGTCCTTACCTCATTTTCAAACCTACCTATTTTTCTCCTTATATTAGAAAGACTACCCCCTCTCTCACACAAACACACACACACGGTTTTATCTATCCATCTCTATGTATTTAGAGAGTCTCTCTCAGCACATGTGTTCTTTCTCAGCATATGTGGTCGTAAAAGAGAAATTCTATTATCCCCATTTTGGTCCCTCCCCCAACCCTCTGTCGATGTGACAACATATCACTTTGAGTGTGGAGCAATTGAAAAGAGAATTGTGAGAAAATATACTGCAGTGATATTTTGCCACATCAACGGGGGATTTGGGGAAGGACCAAAATGGAGGAATAGAATTTTTGGTTCGTAAAATTGTCACATCAGCTCCTCTTTCAGTTTTCAAGACATGTTAAATTATAAATTCTTTCTACTTTTAACAAGTAGATGTTTAATTTATTTAACCCAACGCATATACAAAAGCTACTCACAAAACTTAAATAAAAGTATCAGGAATGGTTTAATCCCTGAAAAATGTATAAGATATCATTTAATGATCAATTCCCTTCGAGTAAGTAAATAACCGATGTGAAAAAATAACTTTTAGATACATGTCAATTTAATCAAAATGGAATTACAGTTGGAACAAAAGTCAGAATAATCCAAACCGTCATGGACATCCAAGTTCGTGAGAGTCTATGGACACCCAAAACTCAGAGAGGGGTTCAACATGACATGCCTTATAAAATAAATTGTGTCGGTCTTGAGATTGGAAATGGTATCCGACATTCCGCCCAAACCCGACCTGTAAATATTTGTCGAACGGTACCCGATTGCTAATTAAAATAACTATATTACATAATTTTGACGTGTTCAGTGAATTAGACATTGGTTTCTTTATAAAATTTTGACTTCACGTCAATACTTGTTTGCACATCGGGTCTGGTCACGCCCAATTTGGGTAACATAAGAACGCACCACTTGCGCCTTGAGTTTTTGTGAGATATAGACCGCCCGAAATCCGGAAAACTAATGGGGTGTGGAGGGCTTTCGGAACATCAATTTTTAATAAATTATTCATCGGGCGGTCCGTCTGATAATCTTAAAGGACATAAAATTCCAGAGTCTAAACGACCCAACGAGTAAGTAATCCCTCGATCCGGCTCATTCCCCCCCTTAGGGGTGGGAATGATTTTCTTTTCTGATGTAAAACAGAATTGTTATTTGGTGATACACTTGTTCAAGAATCTTGTCGTTATAAACAAGGGGTGTTTGTCAGTCAGTCACCTGAGGCATCCAATTGATTTGTCACTATTTACTTCTGGCTACTTCTTAAAGTGAAATCTTGGAATTGCAGATCTGTGCAGATGTCGATGATGCTTACCACCTTAATAATATTGCACACAGATTCAGCCCACAGACTGTGGCCCATTAATATTTGACCCACTGGGCTTTATTAAGTGTAGACCAATAACGTGTGGTTGGGGGTTGCCCGCACTGGCCCTCCACCACATGGACACCATTAGTGTTTGAAAAGCCCTTTAACACTGGGGCACTCGTCCACCACCCTTTGGTGCAGTGGTTGGACGACCCTCTTAAAGTCCATGAAGTTGTCGGGCTTTAGGCCTCTTTCATTAATGTTTAAATTAGGCAGTTATCGTGCTCATCACATCTTCATGATGTATCAATGTCTTGTAACGACTAACGTAGATCGTAGTCGAGGTCTCAAAAAGAAACACTGGGCCAGTCTTTACAACTTCCCCTTAACTCTTAAGGGTCATTTAATTAATTGGGTATAATTAAAGGACTAAGCGGTGAGTTAACTGAAATTTGGTGCAACTGGGGATAACCCTTTTCCCTTTAGGAATTGATTTGAGCACCCAACTGTGAAAGGAGATTTATTGCGGGCACCCATTATAGGCTGTCGTCCCAAAACCAATTTCCCACCCTATTTTTTCAGAAACCCTAACAAGTCCTCTGGTTCGGACATTGGGTCAATTCTCTCTCTCTCTTCGCAATCATCCGTTTTCATCCAAGCACAGGTATGTGCTTTCGTATGTTTCATTCAATTTTGGGTAATTAGGGTGAGTTCTTGAATAATTAAGCATGCTTAGGTTTCCTGATCATTGTAAGTTTTGTCTAAATATTTTGATTGAACTTTGTTGTGGAATCAAGAAAAATTTGTTAACTATCTATAATGAGAATTATCAGTACTAGCTCTGATCAAACTTACTAAAACAAATACGAAAAATTGAAAATTTTGAAGTGGGTAATCAAGATATTACTACAGAACTCCTGAGACATTAATGAAAACAAGAAAACCCAGAGTAAAACAGCACAAAATGGTCACTAAGGAAAGAAGATGCTGTATCTAATATAATTTTCTATCTACCCAAAAACGGGGAGCTCGAGCTGAACTTATGATGTTAAAGCCCTAGTTGTTGAATGTCAATCTTCACATTATATAGCCCGACGTAGAATCTATGTTAGATTAGCTCGGGCTCAAATTGCGATGTTTATATTAAAGTAAAATCTAAAATAAGAATCTATGTTTAGATTAGCTCAGGCGGACATAGAATCTATGAATGAAAATCCCACAAATGATCTTATCAATGGTTATAAGCATTTAGGATTATCTTGCGATAAATGGTACGTTAAGGGTATGTTTAAACAAAAGAAACGAAAAGAAGAATTATAGCAGAAAGGAGGACTGGATAGGGATCGGTATTCCTTCGTCTCATTGACAACTAAGAATCTAGTGGGATTACTTTTCCCTTTTCTGTGTTGGTTTGAAGTCCCAACCTACCCCTTATTATTTGGTCGGATTTTGGTTTATTTATTACCTAATATACCGAGGAAAATCCTGAGGATTCATACATCCTAGGATTCATAATTGCATAGGATTCACGAGTACTTTATATAGACAACCCATTAGCTTAAAATATATGGTGATGTAGTATAAATTAGTCGAGAGAAGGGCAAAATTTGCGTATGTAACGTTGACAAGTGGCCAGGTTCGGAAACATAGCTTTTCATCTAGACAGAATTCCAGATAATTTTCAGAAAAACTATTATTTTTAACACCTAATATAGTAATTAAAATGTTTTCTTAAAGTTCTCTTACTTGGAGAAACTAATTGTTTATTGCTTGGTCCGTGTTGATTTTTATCGTTTTGTTTGCTCTTTGAATCTTTTATGTAGTAATCAATGATTCAAGCCATCGATGATAAATTAGAGATCGTACCCTTTACAACTGATAACGAGCCCCTTGTTGATGCTATCGAGTCCTTTGTCGAAGATAGCAAACCCATTATTGATGACAAAAGGCCCATTTTTGTGGATGGAAAGCCCATTACTGATGCTATCGAGCTCATAGCCAATGCTATAGAGCGCGACGTAGAAGATAATGAGTCGATTGCCTATGATAACATCTCCATTGCAGATGATGACGAGCCCACTGCAGATGAAAACGAGTCCAATGATGATGAGAAGTTAGACTTATCGGATAAATTTATCACTGATATGGTTAGTTTGTACTGTCTAGTGTAAATACTAGTTACTATTTGTCGTGCCCCACATTTGAACCCCCATGAGTCTAATATCTTATATTCGATATATGTTTACAGGTATTTGAAACTCGTCAAGAGCTGGTTAATTGGGCTAAAGAAACTGGAAAAGAAGTTGGAACCATTATTGTGACCAAAAGATCAGATTTTGTCACTGGGAGGAGGCCGAGGCTTCTACTTGGCTGTGAACGGGCAGGAAAATATAGGGCACCAAAACCAAGATCTGAGAGAAAAAGCGAAAGAAAAAAAGTCGGTTCAAAGTTATGTGGGTGCCCTTTCTTACTCAGAGGACTTTTTCAAGCAGGGAGTCGGGACAAATGGAAGGTGAAAGTTGTTTGTGGAAGGCACAACCATCCATTATTTAGTAATGGAATTCAATCAGCTAAGGGTAGGCTAACAGCAGAAGAGCGTAAGATTGTCGAAGATATGTCTGCATCTGGTCTGCGGCTTAAGGAAGCACTCACAGTAATTAAGTCGAGAAATCCTACTAACGCATCGACAATTCGTCATGTATATAATGCACGATCCACTATAAAAAAGAATGAAATGAGAGAAAAAACTCAGATGCAGCAATTAATGAAAGAGCTCCGTGATAATGCTTACAGGTGGAGTAGATGTCACGAAGATCCTGAGCTTGTGCAAGACTTGTTTTGGGCACATCCAGAATCAGTTCAGCTAGCCAAATGCTTTCCTCGTGTTTTTCTGATGGACTCTACTTACAAGACAAATAGGTTCAAGAGGAAGTTATTTGAGATTGTCGGAGTAACGTCCACAAATCAGACATTTTCGGTATGTTTTACTTTAATGGAAGAAGAGAAAGAGGATAACTACGTTTGGGCCTTGGAGAAGTTTCGTTCGTTACTTGACGATAATGCCCTTCCAGCAGTGATTGTGACTAATAACGAGTTGCCTTTGATTAATGGTTTGCGAAAGGTCTTCCCTTGGACTAAGCTTTTATTGAGTCGGTGGCACGTCTCGAAGGATATAATGGGCAAGGCAAATAAGGAGATTTCCGATTCAAATACATTCACAAAATTTATCGATAAGTGGCAAGAATTGGTGGTGGCTCCGACTGAGGGTGAATATGACAATTGTTTAAAACAACTCGAAGAGGCCTTCTCTGAATATAGGCCTCTGTTAGACTATGTAAACGAAACATGGTTAGTCCCATACAAGGATCGGTTTGTTGCTGCCTGGATTGATCTACATATGCATGTTGGCAATACTAGTACAAACAAAGCAGAAGGTACCCATTCAAGGCTGAAGAAGCAATTACAAGCTTCAAATTATGATATCCTTGGAATGTGGAGGATTTTGCATCCATTATTGAACCTCCAATTTACAGATATCAAATCATCGTTTGAGACAAGTATGAAAGAAACACAACATAGGCATCAAATTAACGCCTTGAAAGATGTTAGAGGGATTACATCGATCTTCGCTATGGACATTATCCTAGAAGAGAAGAAGCGAGATGGAAACATTATTGGTGATTCTCACTCATGCAGATGTGTAATTCGTCGAACTCATGGATTACCTTGTGTTCACGAACTTATGAAGTACCAAAAAGCAGGATGTGCGATTCCTTTATCATCAATCGACCCTATGTGGAGAAAGTTATCAGCAGTTATAGACGCACCAAACCGAGGTGATCTCGACACTCATCGGGAATTTCATTTATTTTCCAAACATTTTAATGAGTCTAATGATGATCGAAGAGTGTATTTATTGAACATACTGAAGGAACTAGCTAGCCCAGAAGCTACTCACAAGATTGAAGGTTTTGATACTTGAAAATTTCTTTATATAATTGTTCATATCATATTATAAGATTCATAAGCATGTAAAAAGCATTCATCACCATTTTTAAGGAATTGTTCGATATCAATGAAGCAAATCCTTCTATATTTCCTTGTTCTCTTTTCAGTTATATTCTTAGTAGTAATGAGCATTCTTGATTTCTATTTAAAATGTGAGGTGGTGGTAGAAGTTGTGAGCTAGGGACATAAATATGATGGAGCTGTTCTGCTGAATTCGTTTGTACGGGTTCTGTAATTCAAAGGGACTGCCATGCTCTTTGGGGCATCGTAGACGTCTTTTACTTGTATTGGTCCTTTTGGCCCATTTTGTCGAGGGTCTGAATGACTTTTTCCCAATGGTCAATACACGACGTTCCTGGGGAACTATTTGTTAGGTCTCATTGACCTGCATTTGAAAACATATATGCCTGTATGTTGCCTCGTTATGGTGACAACTCAGGAATCGTAATCAGGGGCCAGTTCAGGCGCAAATTAATGTGCACATTAGCGGCAATACTCTTGTGCTTAAATTGCTAATGGTTTGTTGGTCCGGCAATACTCTTGTGCTTAAATTGCTGATGGTTTGTTGGTCCATGTCGGCAAACGTACGTTAAGTAACGCGCATTAGAGATGGTTATATGTGGGCACATCAGCGACCAGGTTCCTCCATATGTCAGCACCTGGTGCAGATAAGTTGAGAGATCAAGATGCAATCCACCTTGCAAACTAGCAATAGTACAGCTTGTGAAGCATATGATATTCATATATAGTTTGGTCATTGGGCTATATAAGAGAGATGGATGCCAGTACTTTAGGATATAAAGGCCTTTTGGTTAGACTTTGGCGAGCTCCTGCCTTGAATAAAACCTCAGTCCACGGGCTTGATGTGGGGTGTCAAAACCAAGAACAATATCGACAAAATATCAAGACTTGTGAGACCTCTTACAAGGAACAAACCCTCCTACCTAGTAGGCCCAGGTCTCCAAGGCAGATAGAATACCAAAAAAACTTCAATTAGGTCACGGACAATTGAGCCTGCAACAATTGAGCAGGAAGCTTAAAGCTAGTACAAAGTGCAAGTAAAGCGACGGCTTTAACCCGCACTAACAGTTTTTTGCTGCTGATGGCCATGGCTTTGATGGCTATAGTTTGTCACAATTTTATAGTCAAGTGTTATGCACACAAACCGACGACCACTACCTACTTCCCAGTTTCCACGACAACCTCACCAACCGCCACGAACCCCAAAAGACTCCACCTTCTCCTCTCTCTCTCACCCTAGACGAGGGTGAGAGAGAGAGAGAGATGTCATGTGCAAAAACAGTAAAAATGTGTTGGGTGCTGTAAACAATTTCCCATATCAGAAGAATCAAATTATCCCAACATCTAAACTATCCTTGAAATTAAACTTAGTTAAGCATTCATTTACAACCTTAATCCCATGTTTCTCTAACTAAAAATCTTCAAAAAAAAAACATGTATTTTGTCCCCAAAATGATGACTTCCACCATTTTTCTTACATTAAATAGCAGCTCCAACTATAAATAATTTATACTTCCCTTTGCTTTTGCTTCAATTATTTCAACCTTGACCACAAAAAATGGAGAAAAAGATTTGGAAACTCATCACAGTTCCTGGCTTCTGAAAACTGAATTAACAACTGAAACCAACAAAAAATGAAGATATGGGATGATTTCAGACTTTTCAATCAGTTCGAAGACGGGTGCAGACATTATACAGTTTTACGATGCTTACAAAAAGAAGCCGAAACATGCTCCTCATTTCGACTTTAGATTAGCCTGAACTTTTCTCAGCTCATCGCCATGTTGCTGCAAAAGAACGTGGAATCAAGTAAACCGATCGGTAGAAATTACTTTAATGTCAGTAGTCGAACCACCTCGAAAACAAAAATGGAACTATAAGGGGGATTTTCTTTTTCTTTTACCTTGTAAAGGTCTTTCCACCATCTATCTGATCTTTTTTGTAGTAAACACCATTCCATTGCCATTTCATATTCGACAGTATTAGGCTGAGAACAATGTGAAGTTGATACTGCTCTTTTCTAGAAACACGAAATAAAAGCGAGTAAGATAGGGAAGAAAAGTAAGAACTTGTAACCAATAGTGGCATTTACGCAGAATTACCTCTCGCATTGCTTGAAGTTTAACTTTGTCAATGAAGAGATGGCCCACAAGCGAAGTAGATGGTTTTCCATTTAACTTGGGAGGAATTCCACTGCTAGCAACCAAAGGTCTGAAAATAGAACAAAACCTCAGAATGAAACCCTAACAATGATGACTTCCTATATTTATGTACGAGATCAAGAAAGAGGTAAGAGAGAGAAAGAGTTCAACATTTCAAGAACGAAAACATTGGGTTGGCACATATGTTTGAATTTTGATACACTAATTGACACATGTCATCTGACAATTGCTTTGATGGTTTTCGAGATATGAAGGTTCAATGCCCCGTAAA
Source organism: Eschscholzia californica (assembly GCF_041429995.1). NCBI lineage: Eukaryota > Viridiplantae > Streptophyta > Magnoliopsida > Ranunculales > Papaveraceae > Eschscholzia > Eschscholzia californica. The sequence goes on along the minus strand of NW_028238472.1, from coordinate 44,916,339 downwards.
ATGTAAATAATGAATGATCAGATGACCCTGTATCAGATAATTGTTCTTTCAAGAATCTACATGACAATTCAATTTAACACTTCTTCTGCAAAGTCATAGTAAACGTTTGAAGTATATAATAAGTCCACACATCAAATACCTCCCATTTGGTAGCATCAAGCATTCTTCATCCAATTTACTTATCGCCGTTTCTGCTGCATCTCTTGTTTTGAATATAGCAAACGCTTGACCTAGAACACGTTAATTACACAGAAAGTTATCTTAATTCATTCATGCACGCAATTGAGATATGAAATGGAGGACTATATTATCTTGGAAAAAGTATCACCAGTTCCAATCAGAAATGCAAATAATATACTAATATGCATAGCATAAAATAAATCAGCTTCAATTGCTCAGTGTTGTTACCAGAATGTGGGCTAGAAATTGCTGTCTTTTGTATAATCTTTGCCGAACAAATTTCCTTAAAAGCATGCCAAATTATATCCTGAAATCGCATAACAATCAGAAAAGCAAGCAAATGGGTTCTGAAGCAACCACCGGTAATAGCTAACACTGACCTAGCATACACTTGCTAATTAATACATACAAGATAATGAGATAAAGAAATAATATATGAGAAACAGTAGTTGCCTAAATATCCATAGACCGGTTATGCTATGTAACTGAGGTCATTTGATACATTGAAATTATAAAGTGAGACTACATTGCAAATCAATTGATCACATAACTGGAGAAACGTGTGAATCTCCGGCTCTGAAGAGCACATGTAGGTGACCTCAGAATTAGGAACAAGCCACGATTTAATGAGCTCAAGCTAATCTGCCGCAGATATACTGCTATTAGCTCAAGCTCAAAATATCACAGTTTGGGCGGAACCTCGTTAGATCATTTCTCATTTGGCCACACTTCACTGTCGAATGTTTCCAATTTTTTGTACAAATGATAAGAATGCCAAGAGTACTTCCTCAAGGGTTATGTCTTTCCTATGAAAGATTAGTGCAATATCATAAGGAATAACTTACAGTAAAACAAAACCAACTATCATACTCCGAGAATCTGAAGAGTGAATCTTACCTCTACTTCAGATGAAGTGTAAGTTGGGTCCAAATTTTCAAGCAAGACTAGTGTTCCTTGATCATGTGCTGCATCTATTCTTTCCTCCCAGGGCTGACAACAAAACATAATCAATATTTGATATTATAAATGAGGTAAATAATAATTATGATTGATAACATTTCAAACAAAATCAACAATTTAACACACTTCAACACAATTAGTGATGGCAGCAAGAAAAAATTTTGCACCAATTATACAAATAAGATAGAGACGCTGAAGCTGCAATAAAATGAAGTTTGTGACAAGGGTAAAAGAATAGGTTCCAGATTGATTTGCAGTGAGGATGAAACCACACTATTCGCAAATGTGACCAGGTTGAAGGCTTGGAAGTTCAAGATCTTTGCATAAAGACTACTCTAACATGCTTGGATGGGTATTTATCCTCTTTAAACCTAGGGTTAATGGAAAATTAAACTCGGGAAGTACGAGTGACTTCATTATACGGGAAGCTAGATCAAACCAAGTTGGGAAAAAGAGATGGCAACGCTTTTATTATAGTCCATGGAACAGTGGAACTAGCATGCCAAACCATCAGAATAGGCCATTTTACAGAAATTGTAGTATACAGATCCTTCTCGACCAAAAAAAAAAAGATTAGCGAAAAATAAGGCAATAACAACTTACAAGTCCCTGGAACAGTGGAACTAGCATGCCAAACCATCAGAATAGGCCATTTTACAGAAATTGTAGTATACAGATCCTTCTCGACCAAAAAAAAAAGATTAGCGAAAAATAAGGCAATAACAACTTACAAGTCCCTTGAACCATTTGCTCCTATCCTGTTAACAACACACAAAACATGGAAACGTCAAGCAAATGGATTGATTTATGAAAGAAAAAAAAAATGCTTTTTAGTCCAACAAACGCAACTAAAAAAAATAAATCAAAAGTAGGCATTTTGGACTTTAATGCTGATTTAGTCTTAAAACATAAACGCAATTTCCATTTCCTGTGTTCTCCCTCTTTTTATATTTATTTACAGATTCTGTCGTTATTACTATTGTTTACTTTAAATTACAAAGTTCAATATCTTCTAAAAGGAAAAAAAAAATTGTGAAGTTACACATTTAAAAAGAATTTTTTATCAACATCTTTCAAACAATGTACTAGATTTATGGTTTTCGGAAGAAAAAATGGGCCCTGACATAGTCAATTTTGCAAAAAGAAAAAAAGATTATTAGACAGACAAACTCATATTCGACGGATCAAATTCAAACTTCACAACATTGACATATTTCAAATTGTCATAAATTTGCAACAAGATTCCAGAAAAGAGATAGAAAACTTCTGCTGAGATAAAAATAAGATTTTTAAAAGAATGTTTCCTCCTTCAAATTAACAAATTGTGCTCGTATATAAACTTACTGCAACAGGCCTTCTGCTGACTTCCATAGTTTGGCCCTCTTTAACAATGTCCTTCTCTGCACAATGAGAAGCAGCTGGTTTTGACAGTTGCCCATTTGTAAGCTTGCCCTTGTCTCCATTTATCTTGATCTTCTTAGTAGGAGCCTTGTCTTGCACTAAAGAATTCCCAGCAACTTTAGGTGTCTTTTTATCCTCAGAAACCGCTGTATCATCCTCATCAGAATCAACTCTTAGTTTCTTCTTAACAATAGCCTCTTTCTTTTCTTTGTAAAAGGATAATGGAGTTGAGGTAGTAGAATCCAGTTCCTTCGACGATTTAGCTGAATTATCAATCCTAACCTTCTTGGAAGGCCTGTCACTTCCATTCAAATTGTTAGCAGACTTCCTCTTTTCCTCATTCGCAACTTGACCGTCGGATACTTTTACAGCTTTACCGCCACTCTCGCCACAATCATTAACGGGTATTGACCTTGCCTTTTCTGGCAATGAATTCTCATGTTTAACGTGATTCGCACTTTCTTTTGGCTCACGCAAAATATCTTTCTTAACCGATGGAGTCGTCAACTTTTCATCTTCTTTTGCCAATGAGTTGTCGACTTTCCCAAGCCTCGTTGAGTCTTGAGGAACTACTCCCGCGTTTAACTTGACTGCCGGTTGTGAAACTTCACTACACCCAACTACCTCATTTTCTTTTTTACTGTTATTGTCACATTTAGAAGTATCACTGGCCTTTGTGCCTCCATTTCTGTTATATATGAAGTTCACTGTAATACATCACAAAAATTCACCGAATCAGAAAACATTTAGAAACAAGGAAAAACAACATCCCTGTAGACAATAACAAAAAGGTATTTCGAAGGAAAATGTACCTTCAACTGTAGCTATTTTGTCTTCTATCTTATCTGATATAGCAAATGTGCTAACGTTAAATGTACGATAGAAAATGAAATCAGCCATTTTCAGTTCTTCCTCAGAAGGTTGCGGATTTCTACTATCCTTTGATGTACAAACAACATTGCACTTTCCAGCTATTACTTCCTGATGTCATAACCGTAAAGAGTATAAGATACGCAACTAGCAATAATTCTTAAAATATTGAGAAAAAATATTGATTCGGTTGTTTGACACAATATGAACTGATCTACAAGTGTACAAAAATATCAACTTCGATACACAAAAACGTGCAACAACTTACAGACATGCCTACGGAGCTAAGAATAGAAACAACTATCTTAAAACGACAAGTTGTGATCCAATAATTTACTTACCACGGGGTTAACATTGGCAAGCCCAGTACCTTCTCCACAAGCCAAAAATAATTCATTCTCAAGTGCCTCACCTTCTCCAAGATAATTAAGAATTTCAATAGGACGGAAAAACCATAAAACCTTCATTCTCCTTTTCTTATCTGGCTGCTCCCAAATCTTTATAAGTTTACCAACATAAGGCTCAGGTTCGTCATCCTTGTAAAGATACACACAATCATACAGAGAGTACTCAACACCATCCCAAGTAAAAGATTCATAAAACTGAACCTCTTTCTTTCTCCCGCCTCGTCCTCTTTTTTTACCCCACTCAAACTCACAATCGTCTAATTCAGGACCATCTTTTTCAGTAGACATAGCTACGATTCACACCAATTTGACCAGGACCAACTTAGATAATTCAACAACCTAAAAAAGGAGAAAAAAAAACATTAAGATTATGTTTTAAACCCCTAATCTGCCAAGAAGTACATAAAAATATTAACTTGGTCAATGACTAGGTCATCTAACATTGTTCAAATTAGTCAAAGTCAGAGAATTCGCTATGCATGGATTGTATCTAAAACCCAATTTTATATATTTGATCAATTCGAAAACCTGCAAATTTTCAGTTCATATACAAATTGACAAGATGGAGCAAGTAGGGCATTATAGAATACCACATATGAATACCACTTATGAATGGAAATCGATTCCCATGGCTTCAAAAAAAAAAAAAAAGAATACCACATAAAGTTAGCTTCTTTAAGTGAAAAAAGCTACTACCAGTGTAATTCTAAAACGCATGACTTCAATTCCCTCTCAAATTAGACAATGATAGTTACGTAACCCCAAAAAAAACCCTAACTTTACAAGAATTTCTCAAATCAAAAATGGATGAAACAGCCTTGTTGCAGAAAAAAAAACCCTAGATATTTCATTATGGGTAGGTTATTGCATAAAAGCTAAACCCATGAAAAAGATTATTACCTAATACTAGAAAAAGGGAGGGAATGGATAAACTTACAGTTAGAAGTGGAGAAGTTATAGCAAAAACCCTTCCTTTCCAATCAAATTCTGACTGAAAACCCTAGCTCTCTTTTCTCTGTTACAGGAAAAGAGCAGTTTTTTTAGCAAATTTTGAATAATTAGTGTGTCAGTCCTAACAGGAAAGTGAAATCTTTTTCCATCACTATTTTTGTATTTCTAAGTAATATCAAATCCGCAAAATAGGAACTTCTTTAATTCATACGAGTCGGGTTAGAAAAATCAACCTAACCCAACCCGAAACTTAGTTTTAACCGACCTAACCTCTCCAATATTCGTTCTGTGAGTTTAAACGGGCGGTGCACCCCCGACCCGCTTATGGATAATGGTGGGTTTGGGCTCCCTCAAGAAAAACCCTACTCAACTCATTAAACCTGGCTGGTCGATTGGGCCATAAGTGAAGCATGTCATCAAAGCCCTTCAAATGAAGGGTGACCTTAGATGAGAGCCTCTTTTTCTTAAGGTAGTAGAGTATCTGTGTCTCGAACTCGAGACCTGTGGAAATCAACTTGGTAAAAATTCCAACCAAGGATTGTTGACGATTAGATGAGATTCTTTGTTCTAAGGTTTCTTTTTGTAAGAGCATCTCCAATGCAACACTCAAATTGAAAAACTCGAAGTATCAACTAGGATTTTTTGAGTTTTTTCTAAAAATCTCTCTCCAGTACAACACTCAATTTGGATCCCAAAATGATGTGGCATCATTTAATGTTGGATATCTTAATAAGAAACTCAATATTTGAGATTTCTTTTGAGGATCTCGGGCCACTCAATATTAAAAGCAAATCTACCCATGTAGGAAATGACACCTAAGTTATTTGTAAGTTTTTAGAGTGTTGCATTGGAGATATCTTTTGAATTGAGGATCTCAATATTGACATCTAGGAAAGAGAAACTCAATTGAACCTTGACACATAGGACAATTTGAAAAAAAAATTGAGTTTTGCATTGGAGATGCTCTAAGTGTGTCACTTCTAATTTCACCCTAACCCTATTCCCCTGTCAACTATTAAATCATCTTTTCTTCTCCTTCGAATATTCTTGACGACTCCAAAGAAATCAAACCAGAAAAAAATGTTAAAATGAAGAACGCGGAGCTTGATTTGAAGATTTATCTAAGACGAATCTAGATAAATAATCTGTTAACTCGAGTCAGATGACTTCGTCATCATCGTCGTCATCATCATCATCATGAGCAATTTATGGAGCCATGACTGGAGCCAATCATTGAGCAACAACTTTTCAACAACCTTCTAAATTCTTTTAATACTCAACATGTATGTGGTTGCCGATGAAGGACGAGCGTGGTGGTGAGCTGGACTCATGGACGGTGAAGATGAATTAGTACTTGAACCACTTCTTTGCAGTGAGTATCATGGACTTCCAGTTCGTATCCAATCCATGACTATTTGAAATTTTAGATCAAAAGAGATATAATCCTGAAAATTCTCAAACCTAGATTCTCTATAGAGAGAGAAAAACAATTAGATGAAGACTTTAGATCGAGAGATTAACGAGAATGGTGTTGTGCGGAGCAGAGAGGAAGTTAGAGAGAAAAAATAGAGATAGAGAAAAGGAGGAGACGATGATCAAAAGGATGACGAGATTTAAAAAAATTGGGGAGGGGCGTTTAAGGTTGTCGACTGGGTCTCGACTAGCGACCTTTTATCGGAGAAACACGATAAGGTGGTGAGAGGGAGAGATGAAGTGGAGATAAAGAAGATGGAGGGTTGGTTAAGTCATTCACCTACCGGCGTGAACTGTATCATTACTAAAATGGGCATTGTCTTCTTTTGTTTGTGTTTCTTTTAATGAAATATGTTGTAAGGGTATTTCCTTTGACAATAAGGGGCACCATTGCCCATAAAACTTTCCATTTTTTAGAGGTTGATTTTTGGTAACTACCTTTCGGCCGCATTCATAAGACATATCTCTGACTAACTACGGTACATGACACATAATTTTGATTCACAGTTAAATCAAAACTCCTACAACAATACTTTTGGAGATGGAAAAATATAACTGAATGAGTAATAAAGATGAAGTAGATTTCAACAATAAAGAGAGAAGAATATCAGGAGAGAAATTGATTTTTTTTCATATCATCTGTCCAATGTGATCTCCAACAGACTCAATAAAAGTGGACGGTCGGATTTATCCCTTTTGTATAAGGGAGATTTTAGAGGGCCCTCTCATTTTTGTTAAAAGACCTCCCCCCCTCAATGATAATTTACCAAGTAAAATGGTTCATGGGGAGGCCTTTTAACAAAATTGGGGAGGCCTTATAAAACTTCCCTTTGTATAATTGACCAAGTTGTTTTATTACCATAGATAGATGTTAAAGACGTCGTGTTTTTTTTTTTTGTTATAGGCGCTTCTTTTGCACATCAGGAACAAATTCTTTTTCCCATTGATTTTAGTGGTCCGAGGAGATATCTCAAAATTCCCAATTTTCCCCAGAAGATAGGTTTTGAAATCATATAGTAGAAAATAAAGCCGAAGATTTAAACAAGGTTCTTTCTTGTAATCCCTTTTCTTTATTTCTTATTATTCGTATCATACTTGCGTTTAAGTTTTTTTCTTGTCTCAATTTATGCTTGATTTTGTTTTGTGGGTATCTTCAACTTTTTGTTTTTCAATTTGGGTTTTTTTGTGTGTTTTTAATAGAGAAATCCAATTAGTTGTAAACTGAATCATGAATTATTTAATACTTCTATAAAGTAATTCACACACGAAATTGATAATTGAGTAGAGATGAAACTTGCACAATAAGAACTAGAAATTGTGGAAACTGGAAATAGTTTTTTAGAATTGTCCTCAAAGTGTTTGATAAATTTCCTCACTGAGAGAAGACAAGAATTTATTTTACATCAATTCTAGTTCCATGACTTGTTTGTTTTTCTTCTTAAATTTGGGCAAATGCCGATCAAAAGGTCAAAGATTTCATTTGCACTCATCAGATTAGAAGAATTCTTGTGCTAACCGAAACTGTTTTCTTTGTATTGTTTGGTAATAGGAATGGCTCAAGATAACTCGTCTTTGAAAAGAAAACGACCCGGTTCAAATGCAGTCACTCAAAAGCTGACTGATGCCGAACGCACTGTGTATGAAGCGATCTTTAACAAGGGAGACATGGGTATGGGGACATGGGAAATGCAACGCGAAACGAAAGTTCAAGATACTCTTATTACCAAAGCTATCAAAACTCTCAAAGCCAAACTTCTTATAAAGGATGTTGTTAACATACAAAATAAGAGAAAAAAGCATTATATGGCAGTAGAATTTGAACCCTCAAATGAGTTAACAGGTGGATCATGGTATTCGGAAGGGAACCTCGACAAAGATTTCATAGAATCACTGAAGAAGCAATGTCGATACTTCATCACGAAGATGAAAGTTGCCACAATCGAGGGTATTAAAGATGCGATCGGAAATTCTGGTGTACTTAACGTAGAGGTTAATACTAATCAAATTGAAGAAATTTTACAAGCTTTGGTTTTGGATAATGAAATCACAGAGGTAAGGAGTACTGAGACTGGAGATTTTGCTCGTATTCGAAGAGGTACAAAATGTTATACATGCCAAACTAAGGGACCTCCACAAGTAGGGGCAATGGCTTCGATTCCGTGTGGAGTCTGCCCGCGGATAAATGATTGCACGTCTGATGGAATTATATCCCCGAAGACTTGTGTCTACTATAAGAAATGGTTGGACTTTTAGTTGTATATGTTGAGGTACCTTCTATTTTTTGTGATATAAATTGAGCATTCTATCTTCGATCAAGACTTGTTTAGTTTGTTTAATGATTGAGAGATTGCATCAAACTTTTGGTGTATGGTTTCCTGTTTCTTTTATATCATGAATATTGTACTAGTGTTCAACTCTATTATGGTGCTGTTTTTCTTTTTTCAAATGTAGATCTGGAGTCTGACTCGGGATCTGAATTAACTCGAATCATATTTTAGGGAGTAATATGTTTGCTCTCTATCTGGCTATCTTACTTGTGTTTTTGAATAGCTAACTCAGACTGGTTTTATGTCTATTTGAGTCAAATAAAATAAGCAACACAAAAGACATAACATTTCAAGTAAATCAAATTTAACATGAGAATTTCATAGTATAGTAGTAGAAGGCATCCTTATTTTTGTACTGAAATTCTTATATAAAGTTTAGGGCAATATACTATCACACCCATGAGCAATACAAAAGACATAACATTTCAAAATAACAGTTTTACATTGATAGCTAACCAAAAGAGTTTATACTTGTGGTTTGTTAATCTTTTTTTCCCACCGAGCGCTTTTGAACGAGTGACAGTCTAGACCTCTTATTTGCCTTCGCTTCCTCCTCACTATCTTCACTGTCCAACACAATCACTGCTTCTGTGTTCGTAGAACTCTCTTCTGGTTTCTTTTTTGCGGTCTTCCCTACAGGATCTCGTTGAAGCTGTTCATTTTCACGTTTACCAAATGGCTTTGGACGGGATTTGCTAGAACCTGAAGGGGTTTTAGATTCTCCAAGTGGTAAATTCTGAAATGGTGGTATGTTCTCTTTGTTATCAAAGTCGCTCTTCCTTTTCAGGCCTGAAGATCCGAGAGAAAGTTTTTGACTGATCTGTCGTTGCTCTTTATGACCCATTGTTCCACCTCTAGTGCCTAATTCTGCACCAAGACCTTCATTGTGAAGCAGTTCATCAGGGTTACCCATTTCTGACATCTGCACATCCGATGATTTTGTCGGAAGAGATTGCAGTACTGGCATTATCTGGCCTGTTGGCTGCAAACTTTTCGTGTCTACACTATCTGAGCTCTGAGTTGACATAGGAACTTCAAGGGACAGCTTTTTCTTGAGCTTGCTTTGCTTCTTACTACTTGTTTCAGTGCCAACATTCTCTATTTTACTTCCCTGAACTTGCTCAGATTGCTTTTCAGTCTGGTCACCGACCTTCATTGACTCAGACTCTTGGATCGATTCACACTTCTCCTTCAGACCAATATCACTTGACTCACTTCTCTGTGATGGGTTAATCGACTTCAATGACAGCTTCTGACTGACTCCAGGAGGTTTCTCCAAAAGGCTATCTTTTTCTGCTTTGCCTATCAGATCTTGCACTTGTTGTTCACCTTGCATATCAGTATTCGGCACAGGCAGTGTTTTAGATGAACTGGTACTGGAACTGGTTTCCGATAGTAAGAGAGATGATTTCTCAGTCTTTGGCACATCACCTTCTTCGTCGTGATCTGATGTCTCCAAGGACAGCTTCCTGCTAACCTTAACTGCCTTACCACTTGGTTTCTCTTCATTTTTGGAGGTTCCCTGATCTTGTTTTGTTCCTTCTAATTCTTCTACCTGCAAAATAAACGGCACAACAATAAACAAGTCATAGCTTTAGTAAACAAGCGATAAATGAGTTAACTTCTACAGATTCTTATTACCGTGCTTGGTTTTGGTTCAATCAAAGTATTCTCTCCGCCACTACTGTTTCCAATTTCCCCAACCTTTGCATATTTCTCGGTCATGGAACGTGCTTTTTGATTGAAGATTTGCCTGTTGTACTTATACTCCCTGCTCTGTAACAACAATCAAAATAACAACCATATCAATGTTACCTATTTTAGGATTGTCTTTACTAAAGTAAGTTAGTGTTTGTTTTTTCTCTAAATCAGATCTAGAAACTAAATCAGACCTGGAATATAAATCAGGTTAGAATTGATAAGAGTCTAATTTCACACAGTTTGTTTTTGTTTAATTCATGATGTTTGACTTGTCTGGATCAATGTTTGAAAAAGTTTTTTTACGCCTCAATGCAGTTTTCGTGTACAATGTCAATCAATGCCTTGAGGCGGTAAAGAAGTGTAGCTTCAATTTCACATATTTTAATGTAGCATTAGTATTTTGTTCCATCAATAGTATATTCAATTAAATTCTTTTGTGTCAACACTTGGTTGCCCAAGTGGTTGATAGTGTTGACATAAATCCACAACCCTGGAGGTCCCAGTTTCGAACCACCAGAGAAGGTGGAATATGTGGTTATTGAATTTGGATTATTAAAGGTTTAAATAATAAGTTTCATGTAATGACTAATGTAGATTGTAGTCCAAAAATAAATTATTTGTTTATGGTACTCGAGAAAATTGGTTTTTGAACACTAAAGTTAAAGGATATAAATGTTTTTTGGTCACTTCTACCATTTTGACTGCTACAAGTTCAAAAAGAAGAAGTTACAACAAAACCTAGGCGTAAGTTCTAATGCGGTACACCTACACAGCTACACTTTGCCTCGAGACGTGCACATCGATGTGCATCTTATGCACCTTTTTAAACATTGGTTTGAATGGTTCATTTCGGTTAAATTTGGATCTATCTGATTTAGACAATTAGATTTACACGATTTAGATTCAGACAACGAGAAAAAAAAAAACACCACCTAAGCTTAGATAGAGAATTTTAAATGAACTAGAGATACTTACAGCTTCACACATTAGGCCATCGTCCGGATTAGGCTCCCTAAGTAACAACCCAATACTTGTTAGTACTGTCCAAACGTTCAGAGATGGTTGCCAAGAACCCTGGAATCGAAAGAAGATGATTAAATGTGTTAATACCAAACAAAATTGAATAAAATCTAATTCCATAATAACCATTGAAAATACACCTGATCTACCAGATTCCCTTTAAATTTAGAGAAAAGATTTTCTTTTATGACATAATTCATGGTGAATATGATAAAGATATCAAGAGAAAATGAGTGGGATTCAAAGTTTAAAGACGATATTCGTTTGAGTTCGAAAATCCACCCAATTAAGAGATATTGACTATAAATTTGAAATCAGTTGATGTTTATAAAAGCAAGCAGATACAAATTAGTAGTTGAAATGTTTCAGATTACCTTAGGAGGGAGATTGAGAATATCAAGGCAAATTCGACCACCATTATCAATATTGGGATGATATATAGGAGTTGAAAATGTCACATTTGGAGGCTGAAATGGGTATCTACAAAATTTCAAACAAAATTATCTCCAAATCACAACCATATCAAAAAGAAAACCTAAAAAAATGAACTTGATGATGAAAATACACTTGAAAATTACACCTTTCAGGTATTTGAATCTTGATAGTAAAAACCCCTTTTGCATATACAGTTTCTTCTGGACCTTCCAGCACTGAGATCCAAAAATTTCAAGTAAACCTAATTAGTTAAGTGAATAGAGAGAGGAAGTGAAAGAAACCCTAATACCAAATTATCTAGAGAGAGAGAGAGAGAGAGAGAGAGAGAGAGAGAGAGAGAGAGAGCTTACGGGCAGTTATGGTTGTCAAACTGGAAGAGGAAGAAGAAGAAGATGGAAGATCTGAACTATCACTAGAGAGCATAGGAAAAGAAACACCAGGAGGTGGATCAGTGAGAAGAATCTTCAGTTCTTTCTGCATTCGAAGTGCTAGCCTTTCAGCTTGAGCCATTTTCAAAACTTGGAATTTTTTTAAAATCAAATTGATTACTTTGAATCAAATTTTCAAGTATTTCTAGGGTTTCAGATAATTTGACGAAATTTGAAGTTTTAAAATTTCCCCCAATTTTCAAATACAATTTTGATTTGGCGCGAAAGGGAAAGTGCGAAATTTAAAAAATTCAAACTTTTAAATGATAAAGTTAGATGCGTTCTTATACTCTGTTTGTTTTACGAATTATTTGGTCTTGTGGAATTTGCAGGCGAGAAGTTCTAAAAGCGCAAGTATTAGTGCTATTAGCGCCCTTCCACAACTAAAATTATATAATTCATTTCTTTTATCATGTATGAGTATTATCTTCCATGTAAAACTTTTTTATTGTTTTCTACTAAATTTCTTAATATCTTCTTTACCTCGATTGGACACCACACCATTAGATCCATTCATCAGATAGTTGATTACAATCCAGACTAGTTTACATACTAATGGTTCTCCTCAGAGCGTTTTATAGGTTTATTTTTCGGGTTATAATTAATATTTCATATGAATCTGATTTTTTTTTGTTGATTTTGTATCAATAGTTTCATTATAGTAATTTTGTTCTTTTTAAACGACTAATGAATACTTGGACCGTGAAAAATTGAAGTTTGTCTTAAATTATAAGTTATTTGAAACTTTCAATTAATATCTTTTAATAGGCATGGCAAGCAAACTCATCCCTAAGTTAATATATTTAACACCATCAAAAACTAGCGTCCCTTGATAAGGTTCTTTTTTTTTTTTGAATTGTTCAGCGTGCAAATAAGGTTCTTTTACTAGTGTACTCAATGTGTTATTGTTAATCTATTACAATTTGTATAGCCTAAGTTACTGTGATCTAGTTAATGGGTGTTTCCTAAAATAAATATTAATAGGAAATTTAAATACTAAGTAATAATATCTTACAAAATCAATTAGTCGATCATGATACCCATTAAATTCTCTTATACTTTATTAACTATTCTAAACTTCATGACTCTAATTATGACTAGTATCCAGAACTTTTAAGTTGAGGGGATTATAGTAGAAAGTTGATTAGTACTTTTAACTCCTAATTTAAAATAGTCATATAGGTGGGAGTTTTAGTACGTGCTCCACGCCAGTTTTTTTTGGGTAATTTTAACAATACTTATTTTCTTAATTGAATATTAGAGCTCCCTTTTTTTTTGCATTCTAAAGTACGAAAATACCCTTATATTTATTGTTTTTTCTATCTCTTTTTATTCGATCTCGCATACATCTTCAATGATATGTTCCGCAAACGAATCTCTATTTCTCGTACTTATTTTTTTTTCTTTTTATCCATCTTTTTTCATACTGTACCATCAACATTTATCGAAAATTTAAACTTAATAAATCACAACAATTCGAAATAAAATCGTAAAATTCTAACAAATCATTTTAACTTCTCAATTGTTCTTTATTTTACCTTGAAATCGATGTTTCCAAGTATAACCAATTTGAAGGAGACCTCTTGATATATGTTGTTTTTTCTATTAATTATAACTCATATGCATTTAAAAAAGGATACAAATGCAAATTGAAATTATAAATTGAACGAAAAATTTAAAATTTAGGAAATAAATTATTAATTGAACTTACATATTAGATAGAAAAATTCAAGAAAGACCGAAGTTAGAGTGCTATGTTAGCCACGAACTTACGAATTAGATAGAAATATTTATGAAAAGACTGAAGTTAGAGTGTTATGTAGGTCGTAGTGATATGAGAGGAAAAAAAATAAGTGTACGACTATTTTCGTAATTTTAAGTGCAAAAAAGGAATTCCACTAATATCTAGTTAAAAAAAGAGTACCCCTAATTAGACATTGGAAGTCAGGAGGTTTCCCTAAATTCCCCTACAAATAACAAACGCACTTCCATTTGAGTGAAATGTACAAACCATTATTAGAATTAAATTGATCTTCATTTACACAAACTATGACTCCCGTTAGAGAAATTGATTATCTCCCTTAAACCAATTTTTACCTCCTGTTATTGTACTGAAGCTCACAAAAACCGATCTCCCTTTAAAAGAGACTACAGATTTCCCCTGAACTATATGTGACCTCCAATTAGCAAACCACCTGTTAATAACTGGAGATATCATAGAAGCCTGGCTGTATCAACGGGAGTTACGGGACAAACGATTCTTCAAACCGAGACACGGAGGTGCTGGTCACCCACTTTTGATGTTCGGCACAATTATCGTTTACGCCTACCGAGGAAAAGAAGACAACGTACTTGTTCTTGTCAGCCCCGGATAAAAAGAAACAAATATTTGCTCTAAATTTGGAGACTCCAAAACTCCTGCTCGGCTGCTAGCTCCCACCATAAACCTTGGTCAAGCCAGACTTGCCTGATTTTTGAAGTTTTATTTCTTGTTCTTCCTACATCTTTACCGGCGACAATAACTCTATCATCTCTCTCTCTAATCTCCATCTCTCTCTTGCTCTTCTCTCTTCTATGTTTCTTCTATCTCACTATTTTCTCTTCTATAGTTCCGGCCAAGGGAGGGCTCTTTCATCGGAACCCTCGTTTGGTATAACTAAATCGTTTCACTTGGATCTGGACTCCATATCCAGTCATCCAGATGAAGGGTTTTGGCAAAGAGACCATTCCCTTCGTTGTAACATAGAGAGAGAAGAACAAAAAAGAGAGAAGAGAGAGAGAAAAGAAACAAAGACGAGAGAAGAGATGAGCTATGGAGTCGCCGACTGATAGAAATCAGAGAAGATGAACTTTTATTAATCTCTTTAGAAAACTAGATTGATTTGATTATTACAAGCTAATTGATTTATATAGTTCTTCACTCATTTAGTTATAGAGAGAGAGAGAGAGAAACTGTTCGTAACAACCTAACTAACTGAATTAGTTATGAGTTAGTTAGGTTGTTATTTAGTCTATAGGCACCTCGGCCAACTACTCTTATAAGCATATTATTACACTTCTGTAACACCTTCTTCTTCCTTAGTTATTTATCTTTCTCACACTAAGCTTACACCACTAATATACTCTAACATCCCCCCTCAAGTTGATGAGTCGAGAAGAACCATTAACTTGTCCCTTAGAGTAAGAAACAAATCTTTAGGCAGACCTTTTGTAAGCAAATCAGCAGGTTGTTCTTGAGTAGGAATATGCTGAATTTGAAGAGAACCAGAAGCTACCAGATCCCTTACAAAGTGATAATCCACTTCTATGTGTTTTGTCCTCGCGTGACAGATAGGATTAGCAGCAATATTCTTGGCTCCTAGATTATCACAATATAAAACCATAGGAGAAGTAATTGGATGATGAAGCTCAGTTAACAAATAAGATACCCATAACATTTCAGCAGCAGTGGAAGAGAGGGCCTTATATTCAGCCTCTGTAGAAGACTTGGCAACAGTTGGTTGCTTCTTTGAGCTCCAATTCACCAAAGAATTTCCAAGAACCACACATACACCACTTGTAGACCTCCTGGAGTCTGGGCATCCAGCCCAATCCGAGTCAGAGTAACCTCTTAATTTCGAAATATCTCCTGGTGTAATGGTAATCCCACAGTTGATTGTCCCTTTCACATATCTTAGAATTTTCTTAAGTAATTGAAGATGAGTTGATCTTGGGGATTGCATAAATTGTGCTGCATAGTTGACAGCATATGCTAGATCAGGCCTTGTCATAGTTAAGTATTGAAGACCTCCTATGATGCTTCTATAAAAGGATGGATCAGAGAGTAGTTCACCATCATTCTTAGATAGTCTGTTAATAGAAACAGGTGTGCAGCTAGGTTTCGAGTCCAGAAGGTCAGCTTTCTCTAGTAATCCAAGAGCATACTTCTTTTGAGTGAGAAACAGTGCACAGGACTCATCTTTGGTAACCTCTATGCCTAAGAAAAAATGAAGGGAACCCAAGTCCTTCATGGCAAACTCCTTGCTCAGAGTAGTAATTAGTGATTTCAGTAGTGAAGAGCTACTTCCTGTCAAGATGATGTCATCCACATACAATAATAACACTAGAATATCATCTTTTGAATGCTGAATAAACATTGAATGATCATGAGCACTCTTGACAAAACCAAGTGATAGGAGAAAGGTGCCAAATCTCTGAAACCAGGCTCTTGGAGCTTGTTTCAGCCCATAGAGACTTTTGTGTAAGTGACAAACATAGGATGGATTAGAAGCATCAATGAACCCCTGAGGTTGTGTCATATAAACATTCTCTTGGAGTAGCCCATGCAAAAAGGCATTAGACACATCTAATTGTTGAATAGACCAACCATTAGAGACAGCTAAGTTGAGAACTATTCTAATAGTAGCTGCTTTTACCACTGGGCTAAAAGTCTCTGAGTAATCTAACCCATCTTTCTGATGATAACCCTTAGCAACCAATCGAGCTTTAAACCTCTCTACAGACCCATTGGAGTTGTACTTAACTTTGAATACCCACTTACATCCTAGAAGATTCATTGAAGGATTGAAAGGCACAAGTGACCAAGTGTTATTTTTCTTAAGAGCTGAGAATTCTTCTTCCATTGCTTTTACCCAATTTGGGTCTTGAGAAGCTTCTTTGTAAGTAGAAGGTTCCTTATGATGTTGTAATAGTGTGAGATAAGTCTGAGGGATAGGGTGTCTCACAGAAAGATGAGAAACATAATCAGGAACAAACTTTGGTTTAAAAATTCCATTTCTTAACCTTGTAGTCATCCTATGAGATGGTGCAGCAG
This sequence comes from Eschscholzia californica, assembly GCF_041429995.1. Classification (NCBI taxonomy): domain Eukaryota; kingdom Viridiplantae; phylum Streptophyta; class Magnoliopsida; order Ranunculales; family Papaveraceae; genus Eschscholzia; species Eschscholzia californica. The sequence continues at coordinate 44,899,373 of NW_028238472.1, read as the reverse complement.
CTGTTGGTGCTGAGGTTGTGCTAAGTTGTGGAGATAGATCAGGTTGTGAAGATTCAGCAGAACTAATAGGAGTTACAGAATTAAGAGGTAATTGAATCACAACAGGAGTAGTATTATCAGAAGAAGAAGTGGTGTTTGACTCAGCAAATGGAAATGTAAATTCCTCAAAGATCACATTTCTAGAGATATAAATCTTCTGAGATTCTAAGTCCAAGCATTTATAACCCTTATGAGAGGGACTATACCCAATGAAGACACATTTAGAAGACTTAGGACTCAGTTTATCATTTCTAATAGCTCCTAAGTGAGGGTAACATAAACAGCCAAAAGTCTTCAAAAGAGTGTAATCAGGAGTTTTGTTAAAAAGTACCTCATATGGTGATTTGCTGAGAAGGAGCTTAGTTGGTAGCCTATTTATGGTAAATACAGCTGCTGAAAAGGCCTCAAACCAATAGCACTTGGGAGAATTAGATTGAAATAGCAAAGTATTTCCCATTTCAGTGATTTGCCTATTTCTCCTTTCAGCTCTCCCATTTTGCTGAGGAGTGTAGGGGCAGGAGCTTCTAAATAAGATGCCACATTCATCAAGATATTGTTTGAAATCACCTTTAGATAACTCCAAAGCACCATCACTCTGAAAATATTTGATACTAGTAGACAGAAGATTCTCATGAGTAGTCTTGAAGAGTTTGAAGTACTTCAAGCTGTCTGATTTGTACTTTAAAGGATAAATCCATAGAAATCTACTATAATCATCAAGAAATAGAATGAAGTACTTATCTCCTGTGAGACTTGGCTCAGGAGAGGGACCCCAGATGTCACAATGTATAAGATACAAAGGGGATTCAGTAAAACTTTCAGAGAGAGAGAAGGGAAGAAGCTTGCTTTTGGCTAATGAGCAGGAATGACAAAGAGTTTTAATAGGTTTATCTTGAACATGGATTAGTTTGTTCCTTGAAAGTAAATGAACAACTGAGTCTGAGGTGTGACCCAACCTTGTGTGCCAAATAGAGAATGGTGCAGCTAAGGATACCATATAAGAATGATTAGAAGTTGAATCTTCTATATCAAATATAATAGGATAAAGGTGATTTGTCATTGTGCCTTCATTGAGAACTTCATCAGACCAAAGGTCTCGAATTTGATAGCCCCATGGAGTAAATTTCATTGAGCACTGGTTATCATGTGTGAATTTTGAAATGGATAATAAATTCCTTTTTAGTTTAGGAACATAAAGGACATTAAAAAGATCAAATGTATGAGATGAAGTTATAAGTTGAGCATTACCAGTAGCATTGATTGGAATTGAGAGTCCATTACCAACCATAACCGAGTCTGATCCTTCATATTTTTGTGCATTTAGAATTGTAGAAGAATCATTTGTCATGTGAGAAGTTGCTCCTGTGTCTGCTAGCCAAACCTTCTCAGTTATAGTATGATTCACTTCATTAGAAGACCTCACCTGTGATGGTATTATAACCACCATATTTGCTTCTTCACAAGCAAATTCTTCTGAACCATAATCAAAATTAGATTCATATAACTCCTCATCAGTAGGAGTACAATTTAACACTTTATCATCTTTGAGTTCATCTGTACTCTCAAAGAGATGAATACCAGCAAAATTCCCTTTTTGAGGTCGAATTGGCTGATTGAACTTCTTATATTCACTTTTAGCATTTGGATTATATTCATTTTTAGCATTTGGATTTCGAACTGCATCATCAGGTGCATACCTATAACGACATTTAGAGGCAAGATGACCCCATCTTTTGCATATACCACATGGAATAGAGTTAAAATCAAAATCAGAAGCAGAATTATCTTGATTTTGAGTAGAAGATGAAGGATTAGGTCTATTTGATTGATTATATGATCTAACTTGATTATTAGAATAGGGAATTCTCTGTGATTGATAAGGAAAGGATGATCTATTAGGATTATGATAAGAATTTGTATTTCTAGATGGAAGATTCTTAGCAAAATAAGCTGTGGCTTCATCCTCTTGGACTTGTGATTTCATCCATTGTTCATGATGAATAATTCTCGTACGCAATTCACCAAATGAAATAGGTGTGTCTCGATTATGAATAGCAACTACAAAAGATCTATATTCTTTACCAAGTCCTTTCAAAACAATCCTACTAAGTTCCTTATATGATAATCTTTCATTAACAGCTATTAAAGAGTCAGAAAGTACCTTAATCCTTCTTAGATAATCAGTAGCAGGAGAATCACCTCTCTTGATATTTTGAATTTGCTCACGAAGAGAAGCAATCTTAGCCTCATGTTCTTCAACATAATTCTGCTCAAGAAATCTCCAAATATCTCTCGAAGTCTGAAGCCCTAACACATCAGACGAGATCGAGTGAGTAAAAGTGGCTTTCATGCACGATTTGACAAAGTTATCGGTTTTTCGCCATTGAAGAAACAGTGGATTTGGAACTTCAATGTTGTTTTCAACTATTGATTTGGCTGGAATCACGATCGAACCATCAACAAATCCATAAAGATCAGTGCTAATTAGAATAGCTTCAAACTGATCTTTCCAGATGAGAAAATTTGATCCATCAAGTTTTTCAGAGACAAAACTTGCTAGATTAGAGATTGAAGTATTTGGTGAGGTAAAATTAGGAGAAGAGACTGATTGAGATGATTGTGACGCCATTATTAAAGAAAGAGATGAAGATTTCTGTGATTTCTAAGAACAATCGATGAAGAAGAAGATCGAATGAAGAAGAAGATCGAAAAAAAAATCAAGGCTCTTATACCATGATAGAAATCAGAGAAGATGAACTTTTATTAATCTCTTTAGAAAACTAGATTGATTTGATTATTACAAGCTAATTGATTTATATAGTTCTTCACTCATTTAGTTATAGAGAGAGAGAGAGAAACTGTTCGTAACAACCTAACTAACTGAATTAGTTATGAGTTAGTTAGGTTGTTATTTAGTCTATAGGCACCTCGGCCAACTACTCTTATAAGCATATTATTACACTTCTGTAACACCTTCTTCTTCCTTAGTTATTTATCTTTCTCACACTAAGCTTACACCACTAATATACTCTAACACCGACTATCTCCGACCGACGACTTGTAGAGTGCATTTGGTGAATTTCTTTTTTTGTTTTCCATTTTTTTTTCTCTGAAATTTTTCCTTATTTCTTCGAAACACCGACCTTTTTTTGTTAAAAGAGATTTTGAATACTTTTTTTTTGTTGAAAATAGATTTTGAATAGGTAGATTATGAATTTGAATATTTCTCTCAAATATAATCAATATGAAATTCAAATATTGTAATACCCCATCTGATACTTACTCACTATGTTCTAATTTTAAATTAACATGTATTCATAAATCATAAGATTAGTTGGATTCAGATTTTATGAGCAACAAGAAATTAAAATGGTGAGTTTTTGTTTTCCATTTGAAAACTAGAGATAAGCTTACACGATTCAAATTACGATAAAAGATTTCATCGCTAAAATAAAGGAAATGGGGTACAAAATTTGAAACCGAAGTTGATGCGAAATCATGTTTTCATCAAGATTCATAGCTTTGGGATCGGTTTTCCACTTTTGACACCAAACTGCGTCGGTTATCCCATGATTTCAGTGTAGTGAAATACTAGGATTTGAACTGACTCAACCTCTAACTATCTGGTTAGGCGCATGACTAGTTGAAGTCCAAGTTAGTTCACATGGTAGGCTAGAATTAGCATGCTAAGAGCGTGGATTTAAGCAAGCATGTCAAGCTTAGGGGGCATGTTGAACTTGTTGGGCGAGGAGATTTTTGTAGGTTTCCTTGCTAGGCTAACCGGATTGCTAGCGGGATAACCTCTATGGTATATTAGAGCGGGAGCACAAAGAGAGATCACTCGTTGACGCACAATCTTTATCAGAGCAATTTAGGACTTTACCGGATTGAAAGAGAGCCAAATAAGATATAGCGAGCTCTTCGTAGAAATTAGAGAATAAAAAAGATATTTAAAGAGATAAAACATTGAATAGAAATAACGAAGAAAGTAGAGTAGTTGAGCCACGAGATAGAAAAAAATTGCTATTTCAATTAACTAACTAGTTCTTAGCAAAAAAACTTATGGTTATTACACCGGGAAGCAACCGACCGTCCAACCCCTTTTTTTTTTTAATTTCTTTCCCTCTTTATTGTTCATCATCAAAGAGGAAGATTGAGGGAAGATAAAAGTTGGAAAGAGAAAAGAAAAACAGAATCGAAATTTTAGAAATAGTATTTCAGTTGAGAGAAAGAGAAAAAACAAAAAAGAAAAGTATTAGTAATGTATGAGATGACAAATATATAATTTCCCAGAAAGCAGCCTCCGAAAGTACTTTTTCTGATTTAAACGAAATTTTCTTCAATAACAAATCTGAAATATCATATAAAGGACAATCTCATTTCGTAACTTTTATTTTCCGCAAATGACCAGAGTCTTAATTCCTACAAACCAACGAGAACAGTTTAACGTAGTCAACAATTAGTCCTAATAGGCGAAATACCTTTGTATTATCTATAGTTAAATATTCCTAATTTTAACTTTACATCCTCAACGAGCATCCACCTTAATTTTCATTATCTCTTCCTCTAAAGTCTTTGTGGTGGGATGAATCCATCTATCTATCTACCTTCAAACTTTTCTATTACACCAATCTTCTTCTAAAGTTGTTACCAACAAATATGGAGAAAAAAAAGAGAGAGAGAGAGAGAAAGAAAATCAAGGGCAGATATTTAAACAACGTGTCAATAACCCATAATTAGTTATCTGCCAAGAAGAGACGTAACCATATTTATTTTCCAATCCTTTCATAATAATAATAGGAAGAGGAATCCTTCCCCAACAAAACACCATCGGTGGCTTTTGTTTCCTTCTCTAACAATTTCAGAGTTTTAACAGAAAAAAGAAAACAATAAGATTGGTTACAATTCTGTTCTGATTAATAATAAACAGAATCAGACAGATATAGCTCTTCCTTTTACATGACAAGAACAGTAAGAGTGAAGATAGAGACTGGTTTTTAGAGAGAGAAACTATTGATATTGATATTGATATTGAGAGAGAAAGAGGAAGGATAGAGGTGTTTGAGAGGAGGAAAGGGTAGAGAGAGAAAGTGAATGCAAGTGGAAGGAGATGGATTTTTGGCCAGAGTTTTTAGGTAAGAGTTGGGGGAGAGAATTTGTAGCAGGTGGGATAGGAGGAATGGCAGGAGTTGTATCTGGATATCCATTAGATACTCTAAGGATTCATCTTCAACAACCATCTAATAAAACTTCTTCTTTTACTCTATTAAGAAATATTGTTTCTTCTCAAGGACCCTTAGCTCTTTACAGAGGCATGGGTGCTCCATTAGCCTCTGTTACTTTTCAGGTTCCCTCCCTCTCTCTCTCTCTCTCTAACCCATACAAGAAAAGGATATGTTTCTTTATTTCTTCTCAGATCTATTTTATTCCCCCATCATATTTTATTACTATTTGTTTTTCCTATCAGACTTGCTTCCATCTGATCCAACCTCTCTCTAGTAACCCTAGAAGAAATCTAACCCTTGGATTACTATTTTCCTTTATCTTGATTCACCACTAAGAATGATTAGATAATAACTCTAGTTTAAGATTAGATAAGCCTCACATAAATAAATTAAATCTCATACAAGCATGGGGTTAGGAATGAAAATTTACTGAGTAACTGTTTAATAGTGAAAGAAAAAGAAAGGGTTTTAATTGCTTCATGATTCAATTATGTTATAACATCAAAATTTATGAGTAATCAGATGGAAAGTGCAAAGACTAGTACATTATGCCAGAAATCAACCCATATGAGATCTTCTTCCATCGTTTAATGACAAATAATTAAGCTGAAAAGTTTACAACACAGAGAGTCAGATAGATAGATAGATAGATAGAGAGAGAGAGAAGCTTGTGCGACCTGCTAACTGGTCTGGCCGCTTGGTTGATTCCAGAATAGACTTGCTCCTCAAGTCTATGCAAGCGCATTCTCTACTGATGTGCCTCTGTCTCGGAAGGCTCTTGCTCTACCGAACTCGCCTGCATGACCACAAACATAACAATGCTCAATATAGTTCATTTGAGGCATCGAACTTGATTTTCAGCCTCTCTTTGCTAGTTTACCTATTCTATATGGCCATAATGTTAGAAAGTAAAGTCATCTTTGGTTGGCTCTATATCAGTTCATGACAAAGTACCAATTATACGAATCTTTACTGTTCAGGAGTTCCTCGTTCCACCTCTAACCAAAACAAATAGAGGGCAAAACATCCCTCCTTCCGCGAGTAGATGCATAATTGATTACAATAACAAGTATTTAATCATTCTAAGGAGTTGGGGGTCGAATCTCGAACCTCTCCATTCCAAGCTTAACAACACGGATGAGTTCTCACTAACATACGACAAAAACTTTAAGATAATAATTACAAATATGCACGACTATTTATACACAGCCACAAACTTAGTCGTCACCTTGCTAGTCAGCTTATTTACGAGCATGACTCGTAATATTAAAATTGATTGTTTTTCAGTAAGGACCTGCATATTTGCTAACCTAGTGTTTGTTTCTGCAGAATGCAATGGTATTCCAAGCTTATGCAATCCTATCACAAGCTTTTAATTTCTCACTCGACAGCAATGATCCTCCTTCGTACAAAAGTGTTGCAGTAGCAGGAATAGGAACGGGAGCACTGCAGAGTTTCCTCCTCAGCCCTGTTGAACTTGTAAAGATACGCCTTCAGTTACAAACAGACCGGCTCAAAACACACAGTTCAGCTAATCCGGACGGGCCAATCTGCATAGCTAAAAGCATCCTGAGGAGGGAAGGAGTAAGAGGAATATACAGAGGCTTGACCATCACAATGCTCAGAGATGCACCTGCTCATGGTGCTTACTTCTGGACTTACGAGTTCATGAGAGAGAAACTCCACCCAGGTTGCAGAAAGAACGGACAAGAAAGCCTAAGAACCATGCTAATTTCAGGAGGCATGGCAGGGGTTGCTAGTTGGGTTTGCTGCTATCCTTTGGATGTCGTGAAGTCTAGACTCCAAGCACAAACAGGAAATCTACTAGACCAGCCTCCACCTAAATATCTAGGAATTAGTGATTGTTTACGCAAAAGTGTTCGAGAAGAGGGTTATGGAGTTCTTTGGAAAGGATTAGGAGCTGCTGTTGCCCGGGCTTTTGTGGTTAATGGTACCATATTTGCTGCCTACGAGATTACCCTCAGGTGCTTGTTCAGTAATAATCATGAAACAACATACCAAACAGAGGAAAATAGACTGTAGACGAAAATCATGGCTTTCAATAATTACTGGAGATTTGAAAAACTATATCAAATCTTCCAATTGTAGACTTAGCTTAGACCTTATTCATGCAAATTCACATCATGTAGACTATTGAATTGTGCAAATTAATATCATATCAGTTGGACATTTGAAGGCATAACGGGGAAACCATGGCAATCTTTCATTCTTCACTGTATAGTTGGACTCGTGCGTAACTCCTGGATTTTTACCCGACACCAGACCAAGTACCAAGCTTGCTTATCAAGACTCTATCTCCCTATGCCTGTACTTTCTCTCCCTAAAACTGTGAAATTGAAGTTATCTAATACATCATCGATAACCACCACTACAAAGCCCAGGGCAACATGAGGTAATGGGTCGGACCGGAATTTTGCTAGTAGATGTCTAGATGAAGCCCCTGGACCCAAGAACGTTTTTCCGAATCGGACTTTCTGTTTAGGATTGACACATATGGCCATATTCAAGACACTTTTCCAACACTAATCCATTAATGTAGTTATGCACATTATCAATCAATGGGAGTGGATATTGAATATTGAACATCGAACAAGAAGTTAGCCTAACAAAAAACTCTTTTAAAAAATTATTACTACTGTGTTCAATTTCTGTAGACATTGTCAATTCAATAATTTTATCGATTGCTTTGAACAATTTGCAGTTATATAATAAAGCATATTCGATGATTCAATCACACAATCTCATTATTACATACTAACATCAAGAACAGGTTTTTCACTCAAATTCAGATTAGACAAAAACCAATACAAGAAGATCACACACATGACACAACAAGAACCCCATTAGGTATTTCAATTAAACTAAATTATGAAAGCAGATAAAAACTTGGTTTTCAATAAAAGGCAGTTTTTTTTAGCTGACCTGAGGATCAATTATCTCTCTAGTTTCAGAAGTTTCAACTGTATCTTCCTCCTCATTGAGATTAAGTCCCGCCATTGATTCAACCAACCCACAACTTGTCTCAGCTAAAACATGAGGATCATTATAATTCATAACAGCTCTAACAATGGCACGAACTCGCTTATACGGATTCGAATTCATAAAAATTTCAGAACCCACAAAAATACCATCACAACCTAATTGCATCATTAAAGCAGCATCAGCAGGAGTTATAATTCCACCAGCAGCAAAATGAACAACAGGAAGTCTACCCAATTGCTTAGTTTGAACAACAAGATCATAAGGTGCTGATATCTTCTTAGCAAATGAGAAAACTTCATCATCATCCATATTACTCAAAACCCTAATATCTCCCATTACTGATCTCACATTTCTAACTAAATCAACAATATTACCTGTTCCTATTAAATCCCCTTGAGTCCTAATTAAAGAAGCACCTTCTCTTACTCTTCTTAATGCTTCACCTAATCCTTGACACCCAGAAACAAATGGAACCCTAAAATTCCTCTTATTAATATAATGTTCATCATCAGCAGGTGTTAAATTTTCACTTTCATCAATATAATCAACACCAATTGATTCAAGAATTTGAGCTTCAACAAAATGACCAATTCTTGTTTTAACAATTATAGGAATTCTAACTGATTCTTTAATTTCTTTAATGAGAGAAGGATCTACCATACGAGTAACAGTTCCTCGTCCTTTATTAGATTCTGAGATTGAAATAGCACAAGCACCAGCTTCTTCAGCGATTTTAGCTTGATCTGAGTTAAGAACTTCAACAATTGCTCCACCTCTAAGCATTTGAGCTCGACCTAATTTACTTGAAAATGGGTTGTTTTTGGCATCAGCAATGGCGGTATTGTTGTAAACAGCAACGATACTTTCATCTGCCATTTTTGCTTGTTTATGCTCGGAAGGTGTTTGTGGTTTTGCCTAGCTGAGATGAAACTTGAATTATAGAGATAGAGAGAGGGAGTGAAATCGGAAGAGAAAGAGAGATGAGGGGGGTTGAGAGGGAGGGTTGACGAAGGTTCTGGAGAAAGCGGGAATTGTCGATCTCGACAATTTGGTCGTGGGAATCATGGATACAATTGATGGCTACAGTTCTCCCATGTCCCAACGAGCGGACTGAGATGGAACCGGTTAGTCAAAAAGTACGGTAAAATTTGCTTTTTTTTCTTTCTTTTTTTTTTGGGTTATTTCCCTAATGGCCCCCTACTTTGTGACCAGCTTCCCGCGTGGCCCCCTACTTTACGAGAAATACCCATATGGCCCCCTTCCGTTATAACACCGTCACTCTCTCTCCTCCATCATATTTTCTCTCTCTGCCAACTCACGCCACATCAACTATTACGCCACCTCATCACCTTCTCCGGCAAAGGTCGCCGGCCGGCCAATTTTCCGGCCGGCGACCTTCAAACTAAAAAAAAAAAAAAAAATTTTTTTTTTTTTTTCTCTCTCTCTTCCTCTCTCTCTCTCTAAAATTACTCCGGCGAAGGTCTCCCTTCGCCGGAGTGGTCTGTTCCTTGAAGAACAGACCGAGATCTGTTCGTGAAGAACAGATCTCGGTCTGTTCTTCAAGGAACAGACCGAGTCTGTTCAGTGAAGAACAGATCTCGGTCTGTTCTTCACTGAACAGACCGAGTCTGTTCTTGAAGAACAGACCCGGGTCTGTTCTTCAAGGAACAGACCAAGGTCTGTTCTTCAAAGAACAGATCGATCTGTTCTTCACTGAACAGACCGATCTGTTCTTTGAAGAACAGACCTTGGTCTGTTCCTTGAAGAACAGACCCGGGTCTGTTCTTCAAGAACAGACTCGGTCTGTTCCTTGAAGAACAGACCGAGATCTGTTCTTCACGAACAGATCTCGGTCTGTTCTTCAAGGAACAGACCACTCCGGCGAAGGTCTCCCTTCGCCGGAGTAATTTTAGAGAGAGAGAGGAGAGAGAGAGAAAAAAAAAGAAAATTTTTTTTTTTTTTTTTCAGTTTGAAGGTCGCCGGCCGGAAAATTGGCCGGCCGGCGACCTTTGCCGGAGAAGGTGATGAGGTGGCGTAATAGGTGATGTGGCGTGAGTTGGCAGAGAGAGAAAACATGATGGAGGAGAGAGAGTGACGGTGTTATAACGGAAGGGGCCATATGGGTATTTCTCGTAAAGTAGGGGGCCACGCGGGAAGCTGGTCACAAAGTAGGGGGCCATTAGGGAAATAACCCTTTTTTTTTACTTTACACCTCAATATTAATGGATAGTTGAGTTTACCTCCTTAGATTTAGGATTATTTCTCAAATGGCCCCCCACTTTATGACCAGTTTCCCGCGTAGCCCCTTACTTTATCGAAAATATCCAGATGGCTCCCTTGTTCGTTACCTTCACATGTCCGTTAAATTCTTTTTCTCTCTTCTAAAACTACCCTTCCGCGTTGTCATCTCTCTCGCCACCTCATCATCTTCTTCGATAAGGTCGCCGACCGACAAAATTTGCGACGACAAAAAAAAAAATTGGCTTTTATTTTCTCTGTCTGTCTTTCTCTCTCTATCTCCACTAGGGTTTGGGAAAACCCAAACCCTAGATCTGGTTTGGGGAAAACCCAAACTAGATATGTTGAAGAAGCTTACAGTTGAAGCTTTAACGAAGCTTCATCGAACTGTTGAAGCTTCAAATCTGGTTTGGGTCACATACTAAGAAAAACAGCACACCAGTCACAACCAAGGGCGAAGGCATGAGTAGACTGCCCCAGGCTGTAGCCAGGGGTAGTTTTGTTATATTCTCAAAGCGGTAGGGTCACTTTTGTAATTGCAGCCAGAGGTTTTTTCTTCTTTTGAACAAAATTTGACCAGAGAGAGAAATAGTCGTGTTCTTCATTTTCAAAGTTCTGCCAGGGAGGAATCCTAGAGAGAGGGAGAGCCTTGAATCCGATACTTGTTCGGTTTTGTTCATCATCTTTCTCTAACCTCTATCAATCTATCATCAAAATGAAATTCTTCTCAATTTCTCAGCTTCACTAACACGAAAGACTCAAAGTGAAATCTCATCTAGGATTCTTCTTCTGCTTCTATTGGTCTATAGATTGCAGATTCAAAGTTTTTAGGTAAACAATGTTTCTTCCTCTTCTTTTTTATTCTTATTAGAGCTTCTACTACTTCAATTTTGATTCTTATTAAAGCTCTACTACTTCATAGTTAATGTTTAGGTTACTAGTTTTGATAGATTGAGCTAGTAATCTAGGTTATTTTTGTAATTGATTTTTGCTTTATTCATTGTCATGTCTATCACTTTCTTGTTAGGGTACTGATTTTGATAGTTTGAGCTACTAATTTAGATTATTTTTGTAATTATTTTTAATTAATTCACTGTCCATTGCTTCATTGTTAGGGTTACTATTTTGATAGATTGAGATATTAATTTATATTATCTTGGTGATTGATTTTAATTGTGTGGATGATTATACACATTGAGAAAGAAATATCTGAAATAATCGATTCTAATTCAATAATTTATGTATTATATGGGTTGAAGGATCATATTATATGGGTTGAAGGATAGTAGGGCTCAACTCAAGTAGCATAGTTATATGTCATTTTGATGGTTTCGATGTTTTGTACATCTTTTGTTTTTTTGTTATATACCCTCTTTTATTATATGGTAAATGTGGTAATAGATACACAATGACAAATAAAAATATTTTTTTGATCTTATTTACTACTTTTTTGTGAACTTTTTAATTTAATGGACTATCGTTTTCTATAGATAAATTCTTGTTATATAATATATTGCGAAATGTTTCTTTTGATAGGTACTCTTTTGGACAAATTAACATATATAATTGCAAAAGACGATTTTCGCATTCTTAATAGGTATGCTTTTACTTTTCATTTTTCGGAATGCCATCATTAAATTTTGATTTAGGTATTTGCATATGTGGTTTGTGACAATAATGATGCAAAACTTTACTTTGACAACAAAAATTGCCTCTACGTCTTAATTTTTGCAACTATATATTTACAGTAAAAAGAAATTTGGTTACACAATTAACGATGTAATTAACCAGGGTTACACAATTTTCTTATAAACATGTTTTAACCCCTTTTTGTACTTCCAATATTTTAAGAAAAAAAATGAGGTATCTAATCACCAAGAATACTCAAGATGGGCTACCTATACAAAAGGTGGACCTGACACCATATTTGCGAAGGTGATGGGACCTGAAAGTAGAGGTTTTATCCGGTGTTATGAAAAAGACACTTCAAAAACTATTTGGGTAGAATCATGAACGACTAAATCACGTAAAAGCAATGAAGATGATCCGAATAAGAAAAAAATGGAAGAGATGAAAAAACAAACTTGATAGTACAAGACCAGATTTTGCAACAATAAAAGATCACTTGAGAAATCTTCACAGCAAAGAGGTACAAACCTATATAATTACGATATAAAATATAATTTTGTTGCGAAGCCAATACTAGAAGGGAGATTTTATAGGGCCCCCTCATTTTTGTTAAAAGGCCTCCCCTCAATGATAATTTACCAAGTAAAATGGTTCATGGGGAGGCCTTTTAACAAAATTGGGGAGGCCTTATAAAACTTCCCATACTAGAAAACCACATAATTGTTTTGCAGCAACATGTTTCTACACCTGACTTGTTGTTTGGAACTTCTCCTACCGATCCAAATTTACCCACTCATTCTAATCAGCATAAGGTAATCTTTTACATCATGCATACCTTAGTTATTCATATTTTCATTGAGTTGTTGCTCACTAGCTTTGAACCTGCATTATACGTAACATACTTAGTCGGACACCTTGTAACTAAGTTGAAAGTTTGGAACCAATCCAACACCATTGTATAACTAAACATAAATACGACTTGTGTAATATAACACCTTCTTACATAAATACGACTGTGTAACATGGACACCTTCATCATGCTTATATATTCAACTCCATTTAGATGATATATTTTTGCTGACTAATACTAACTCGGAATAATTGTATTCTTATGTAAGATTTGTATCAAAATACATTATGTGATCCGATTTGTTGGTTTTAAAACATAGGTTGCCAATTTCGTTCAAATATGACTTGTAGGCGTTTTCAATTAAATATTTATATATATCCTTTATTCATAGATTTAGTTTGTGTCTTCTTTACTTTATTTGTTTTGAAACGTAGGTTGTCAATTTCGTTGCTTATGTTTTTTTTCGATCTTTTTCAACATCTTTCTAATCGAGTTATCTGTTGTTTTCAAGTTATTAATAAAGGTATCTACTTATATCTGATCATGTGCGATTTGTGACATGGGAACTACGGGTGATAATTTGAAGACATTTAGAACAGTTGCACCCAAGTCGGAAACAGTTGGATATCTTGACTGTTCATGTAAACTTTATATTTATGAAGTAGATATATAGAATGACTAAGAAATACATCATCTTCTAGTTTAAGTAATTATTTTTAATTCATTTGAAGTAGCAGGAAATTTGAAAATGTATTGATAATTTCTTTTTTACATTCAACCTATTAGGGACGGTCCAAAATCTGTCCCAAATAATTATTGGGACAGATAACAGAACCGTCCAAAATAGTTATTTAGTGGTCAGTCGGGAAAAATTTATTGTAAAATTGTGTAGAGCCGTCCCAAATAACTTCGTCTTAAATGCATATTTGGGACAGTTTATGTCTATCTGGGGACTGGGGACATTAAAAACTGTCCCAAATGTGCATGTTTTTTGTAGTTACATTTGAAGCCCCAATTCCTTTCCTTAGGACATATTCAAAGAATTGCAAGTTCGAGGAAAATTTGGGGCAAGTCACAAAAAGCAAAATGCCTTACTTGAAAGATGGTTCTTAAGTCTTCATATTGATGCATCATTGATTCATTCTCATTAACCTTAAAACTCCCACAGAAGTTAACAAGTTTACATTAATCCGATTAATCGATCCCAACACTAGTCTTTTCTTAGGAAAACGAAAGAAAGATAGGAGCCAACAACCCTTGGTTGGAGTGGTAAGAGGTATAATCTTCCACCATCAAGGGTTCGAGGCACGCTGAACAATTCAAAAAAGAAAAGAAAGATAGGACTTTAAGCTTCAAAACTAAACTGACTTAGGTATCTAACACAGATTTAGCAGCAGGTGTCCGTCTCTCAGAGTCCGTCGCAAGCATGAGTTGGACTCCACCCGCATCCACATCGGTAGCAAAATTCAAACGAGCACCTGGATCAACATAAAACAATACCAAATTAAGTAATAACTGATTACTGATACAGAAATTTGAGTGAGTATGATTGTTTAGGTCAAACAAGCATGCATTATCTATTTTATTCAAAGATGGAAAACTAAAAGTAATTAACCTGCAAGTTATATGTATGCATCCATCCTTCTTCTCCACATAGAACTTGCAATTTGGGCATCTTCTCCACCCATTCTTCTTAGCAAGACTCGTTAGCTTGAGATCATTTCCCACATCATCCCCCCTTTGTAATTGGAAATCTTCACATCCCATTTCAGAATGCCATGGGACTCTACACTGCGCACAGAACAATCTTCTGCAGTGCGGGCATTCTGCTGATTACGTCTGTCCCGTCATTGATCAAAATAGCTGAACATTCCTTGTACGGACAATAAATCTTGTTCGATCCGAGAACCAAGGACTCACACAAGGCATCCTGCCAACGATCAAACACTCGTTGGGGTAGTATAGCTCTACATATATTGGGTTCTAATGTCGCTTTACAATTCAATTCAGGGCATGTGACCATCAATATGTTCTCTTGTATCTTGGCAGCTATGTGTCTACTTATGCATTCGGAGCAATACGTGTGCGAGCAACTGTCAATGTTATTCATGAACATGTCTTCCTTTGGTTTCACCTCCATACAAATGCCACAGAGAGATTCTCCTACCATTGCTTCCATGTTCTCATGACTAGTGTAACTACTTCCTCCTACTACAGATGATTTCGACGATGATCTTTGAGTTTGATGATGATTAGAATGATATTTAGTGGGAACTAGAAGAGAAGACACGCCTCGTGCATCTTCAAACGATAACTTTTGATCAACATTTTTCGTATCAGAGTTTGCCAATAGACTACTATCAGAAGCAAACTCTTCTTCTTCTTCTCCAGAGTAGTATGGTGCATAGCAGCATTCTTGAAAGCATACTTCTCCGTCGTATTCTTCTTCTTCGGAGTACTCTACTCCAGGGTCATTTTCTTCTCCGGAGAATTCTTCTTCTTCTTCTTCAATGTCTTCTTCTTCGATGTCTTCTTCTTCTTCTTCAGTGTCTTCTTGTTCTGCAATGTATTCTTCTCCAAAGCATTCATTTCCAGAGTATACTGAGCATTCATCTGGGGAGTATACTTCGTATAAGGAACACTGATCATCTCCAGAGTACAAGGAATCACCTCCAAAGGAGTAATCATCTTCAGACATAATTTTTTCTTTTCTTTTGAAGATATCACAATAATCTTTGTTCTAACAAATACTTGGTCTTATTGTTGTTGGACTTCACTTGGGAATAAGGATAGGCTCTACTTAAAAGATAAATGAAATCTCAATGGTCATTCTTTGCTACTCTTTCAATATTCATTTGGTGTTAATTGAGTCTTGGGAATTCCAGCCGGATTAAATTAGTGACTCTTGTTCTTAGGAAAACTTCAAATTCAACATTTAATAATAGGCAGGTGGATGATCAACCAAATCCTCCCTTCCTTTCACCTCCCCACAAAATGAGTATATGGGAAAAAAAAAGTGCACTTCATTCTCAAAACTGAAAATTCTTCTCATCCCTCTGTTTGAACCCATAGCTGCTAATCTTCTTTGCCCTCATCTTAAATATGCAAGATCTAATTCCATTTTGGGCTCCATGCAATGACCAACTCACCAATGTAGACCCAACGGAATTAAGAAGATAGATAACCAAGAAGAATATAAAATAATAAGAACTTGAAAATAATTAAAGACTTCGGTTGATGAGCGGTGGCTTTGGGATTCCAATTTTATAGGGCCTCCTAATGAAGTATTTAAGTTCATTTTATCCCTTCTCTTCAACATTTAGCACAAAAGTGTATTTATTAGATTGGTCCATATACTTGTTTACAATTGAACTGACATTGAGGGCCCCAAAATTGTAAATGGCTTTGGGCTCCATAAGTGGTAGGGCCGGCCCTGTGCTTATCACATCTTCATGATGTATCTATGCTTTGTAACGACTAACGTAGATCGTAGTTGATTCCTAAGAAAAAAAACAAATAAAATTGGGAAAGCAAGTAAATCAAATTGTAGAAACTCCTAAATTGTGTCAAAAGGTCAAAGGATCCTTTAAGGTTGCCGTCTAGGTGGAATCGTCTAGGCTACTCTGGATGTGGGCCATTGGGTTTACGTGAATGGGCTACATCGTTATATTTTGACCCGTGTGCAAATTGGCCAAAAACCAAAATTTTGTCTGTTAAGTTTAACATTTAACTATTTTCCCTCCTTTTGCCCTCTCTCTCATTTCCAGCCCATACAAAGAGGAAAGAGAAACCTCGTTCCCCTCTAACTGAAATCCATTGAAGGAAAGGGTTTCTTTGACTCCGTCTGAACTAGAGGGAATTAGGGTGGAGAGAGGAGAAAAAAAAAAAAATACGACTCATAAAAAAATGGTCGACCGACCCTTTCTCGTGGGGAAGTCATTTCCATATTGGTTGTAAAGAAGGGAAGGATATGAAGTGAAGTTACTTCAACAGAAAGGGCAAAAGAAGAAAGAAATACTCACTAAAATGTGAAAGTTAACAAATGGAATCTTAGTTTAGAGGGTCATTTAGAAGCTTGTCAACATATAGGGCATTTTGTTAAGGTGGTCAAGTATTTGGGGCCAACATGGAGTTAACCCAATTAGTCATCTTTGAATGATCTTTTCTAGATAGCAGACCTAGTAATGATAGAAGGTTTAATTTGACATTGACCCCCGTTTATATATAGTGATATTAGGACTTCACAGCCAAAATCAAAAGTGTTCTGGCGTTAACCCCCAATTGGCTTTTCCGTCATTTTCTCGTTAAATGGTGGGCGTGTGAAACACACGCGTGATTCGTGACGAAAATACCCCCATCCAATCCGACGGTGAACACTCTTTCTCGTGATCAACGGTTGTGAAATAACCTAGACTTATTAAATATATCAAATCAAAATCTCCACCTCTTACTTTCTTCTCCAGCGGAAGGTCGCCGGCCAAAATCAATGTTTATGTCTCCTTTGTCTAATAATGTTAGCATGGTGTTATAGCTCACAATGCTCCATCTGAGTTCACGGCAGCAAAATCTAGAATAACGGGCACACGATCAAGGAGAAGGAGGCCAAGCAGTAGTAACTGCATTAGAATTGGCACACAATCAAAGGTTGGATGATGGTTTAGGAGATCATAAACAGGTGATAGCAACTAGATTGGAGGACTCTGGACAACCTGGGCTAGATTAGCTGAAGCCAGAGAACTTACGCATCCTTACTCTGTTGTTGTGTTTCTTTTAATTCTAGAGCTTGTTGTGAATTAGCTAATGGTGTGTGCCAATAGAGCTAGAATTATTCAACTTGAAGAACCATAAGAGAACATAATTCCTTGTCTAACTACTAAAGCAATCCAATGCTCTTACTAATAGGTAGGAGCTTTTTGAAATGAAGTTTAGTTACGCAATGATAGTGTTCATACGATGGATATCCATTAAATGAAAAATGGGTTCTCGAGCGATCATGGTTCCTGTATATAGATTGATCTAATAATATATCATTCATTCCCATCAACCTTCAAAAACTCCCACAAACTTTTAGTAACATTAATCCCACTAATTAATCCTAGAACTAGTCGTTTCTTAGAAAGACAAACGAAAAAAAAGGTCTCCGTGCTCCAAAATGAACTGATTTAGGTTTTCAACAAAGATGTAACAGTAGTACTAGTTTCTCAAATTCCATTGCAAGCATGACTCAAAGTCCACCTGCTTCCACATCCATAGCAAAATTGAAACCCGCACCTGCAATATAATCATAACAAGATACAAGTAAATACTAACAATCATTCAGGTTTTCTAAGCATGCATTACCCGATTCATTCGAAGATCAACAACTAACCTGCAAGTTATATGTAAGCATCCTTCCTTCTTTTCCACATAGAAACTGCAATTTTGACATCTTCTCCACTTGTTCTTCGAAGCGAGACTTATCAGCTTTAGATCGTCCGCTCTACTTCTTTCGTCATTCCCGTATCTTTTGAACTCATCGCATCCCATTTCAGAATGCCATGGGACTTTACACTGAGCACAAAACAATTTTCTGCAGTGTGGGCACTCTGCCTCTCTAATCACTTCATTCCCATCATCCAAAATCATAGCAGAACATTCTTTGTACGGACAGTAAATCTTGTTCGACCCGAGAACCAAGGACTCACACAAGGCATCCTCCCAACGATCGAACACTCGTTGGGGTAGTATGGCTCTACAGATATTAGGTTCCAATGTGGCTTTACAATTCAATTCAGGACATGTAACCATCAATATATTCTCTTGTATCTTAGCAGCAATGTGTCGGCTTATGCATTCGGAGCAATACGTATGGGAACAATTGTCGATGTTATTCATGAACAGGTCTTCACTTGATTTCACCTCCATACAAATTCCACAAATAGTTTGAGAAGATTCTCCAACAATTGCTTTCATTTTCTCCCTACTGATGTCATTGTCTATTACTTTAGATGAAGATGCTTGTGAGGATGAAGAACCAACAAGTTGAGTTATAGTTTGATGATGAGAGTGAGAGTTGGTTGAGAATTGAATGGAAGACAGTATAGCCTCTTGAAAGGAAAGTTTTTGAGCATATTTCTCATCTGATATTGGGCACATAGCATTGTCATTAATAACTTCTTCTTCTTCTTCTTCATCGCCATCATTCGATAGCAATGCGAAGTAGAAATCGTCAACCGAAACTTGTATAAGACTGTTACTAGAACTCTCTGCCATAATCTTTATCTTCTAAATGAGATGTCTGACATTCTCTTCCTTGTAGTGAGAAGATCTTATACTCCAATTGTTGGTTGGGAATTGGGGTGGAAACTCTTCTCCTTAAAAGCTACTTAAATGAAATCCCAATGGTCGTTTGATGTGATTTAAGTTTTGGGGAATATATACCAGCCTGGATCAATTGACTCTTTGTTATCAGGGAACTATGAAGTAGTAGTACAAGTTTGGCACATAAAACAATGGAAGTGCACTTCACTCTCAAAACTCATTTCTTCTGTCTCTTTATCTTCCTTCACTGCTCTAAAGTTCTATCCAAGAGCACATGCAAAGATATAACTTCCCTCCATTTTTAACTATAATACATTTCATAATCGGTACAAAAAAAAAAAATTCAAACACTTACTCGTTAAAAGAGGAAAGAAAAAGAAAATTTATATGTTTAAAAATCACGATATCAACTTTTTCTACATAACGGTGCACATTTTTACAACTTCGAAAAAAACGGGGCAGGTTACCTAGGGTGGCCCCGACCGTCGGGTATCCCTGGTTCTAGTCAGGGGTCTGAAAAGTATTATTAGGCCTTTAAACAATCCACTACATTAAGCTAGCTCTACGCTCCACCACGATATGCCCCATGTCAACTTTTGTTGTTCTTGGTTAATTCGTGTTGGAACCCTCTTTCTCTATAATTTTGTATTTGCTCCTTAACTTTGCCCCAGTTTCATATTTGACCCTTTAACTTTGCCTCCTATTTTTGAACAAATTTTGTTTTCAGCCTTTTTTTTTTCAAATAACACATATTGACTTCAAACCCTGACTCCGCCCTTGCAGATTACCATCATTTTGAACGACGAAACTAAACGACAACAGAAGGGTTAAACACATGAACCAAGTGATGATCTTTATTTTTATCTTTTTTATTATGTAATTAGTTAATTCTAAATCTTCTGTGAATTTGTAAAGTGTAAGGTTGTTTTACTCGGTAAACTATTAAATTGTTTATTCGAATTAGAAAAGTACTAATTTTTGTTATGTATAGACATCGTGTCCGGGCCCGATTGATCGACGTCCGACCATTAAAACAGTCACTGACGGACTCTTTGTTGGAAAAAAAATCTGAAAGGTTTGTTTGTTTTGTCCAACTATCCGAGCAAACAATTACGAGTTGTGTATGTTATGCTCATACCGAATAAGTGTATGTTTACCACTCGTCCCAAAATTCTTGAATGCTTGGAAGATTCTGAGCATAGACCTTATTTAGTTTGTTGTGGTACGTACTTTCGATGATTCTGATTCACGAATTCCAATAAGACACGTAAAATTTATTTCAACAACATGTCTAATTTTGGTTGTTCAATATTACTCTTACGCACCGTTTCATTTGTGTGAAAACATTGGATGTGAGAATGCATTTTTTTAATTGGGAGAGAAAGTAAAAAATTTAACATATGAAATCATGTTTTAAGTGTTTAAATAAGGAGTAGGACTCTCATCAAAAAAAAAAAGGAGTAGGAAAAAATGGGTGCCTTTACAAAACAAAGTTTAGTTTAGAATTTAAGGAGTGCCTTTATAAAGTAAGATATAAGTTGGGCTTTTTAGGGGTTCCTTCCGAATTTGGTCTAGTTATCTTGTCGGAAATGATAAAGAAGATGGTACTTTTTGGAGCAAAGTTTCCCAACACTTCAAGGAGCGTACAAATCATGTGTTGCAAAGGGTTTAAAATGTCTTTGGAGCGAGATTAACAAGCAATGCTCAAAATTTTATGGTTATATGACCACGTTGCAAGGAAATTCAAAAAGCATAAAAAACAATGATGATCGGATAATTACTTTTAATATTTCATTGTTTAGACTAAATCATTATCAACTTTTAAAATTTTATTTTGGAGGTGAAGCCGAACTTGACTCCAATGCAACTTGCTCTTCATAAGAGATTAGTGCAAGAATATTGTGCGTGCGAATTCAACAACTAATAAACATTATTTTTCTTATAGTAATATATTTTCTTAAAATTTTATTAGGTGTTCTAATTATGTATTAACTTTGATGAATTTTAATTGCAACAATCTCGAGCCAATATTTAAAAAAAATTAGATTGGGAGCTCGACAATGGAATAGAAAAATTTAGGCCCCTAAAATGGGGAGTTCAGTCCCATCACATCAGGTTTGCTCTGACTAATTTACAACTAAACTAAAGGGCTGAAAGAGAATTTTTTTACGAAAATCAATTTTCCAACCCAATTTTCCTGTGCATCAAACGGACCCTTATTCGTTTGGAACTTGCCACAATACCATAACATTTCCGTTTATGGTAAACCCATTACCCATCCAACTTTTTTTATCAAAAAGCAAAAACTCAAAAACTGAATTTTGGGTTTCGATTTTGGCGGTCTTTTTTTTTTGGTTCTTCTTCAACATTCAAATTATGCTCCTCGAGCAACAGTAACAACAGAGATTGATAGACTGTTCAATCCACATCTCCTTCCCAATCATGGCGTCTGATTCTCCTCGGATGCGAATCGATCAGGTCTACTTATTACAATCTCCTTTTGTTTCTCTGCAAACCCTAGATCCCAATTTCATCACTTGCCCCTTCTTTTGTTCACACTTTTTTTCTTCCTACAGTCTTACGAATTTTGAAAAAAAAAATCATCTTTTGGGTACTTCATAGATGTGCTGATTAACTAAAAAGAATTGATCTTTTCTTAATTTCACCATTTCAGTTATAGGTTTAAGTAGGGCGAAATAGTTGTTGATTCCTCATTTTGACTGGGTAATTGCGTGTGTATACAGTTTTATTCTTCCAGGAAAAGGAAACCGGTATCGCCTGGATTGAAGTCTGAGAAAAGGGAAAAAGATGCAACAGTTGCAGTTGGTGGATCACCTGGTGCCAAAGGTTCATTAGAAAATTACTTGGTGAAATCTCAAGATGAGGGTTTTAGGGATTCTGGTGTTTCGTTGAGGCAAGAAAGAATCAAGAGAAACTTGGTTCTAGACATCAATTCATCTTCTAAAAGAGAAAATAAAAGTGACAAATTGTTAACTCAGCAACAATTTCAAAGTGTTGAAGGGTTAGAAGGAAAGTTAGGTGGGCCTTTTGGAGTGGGAGAAATTGCAAACCGAGCTTCTGCCAGGGATGTGGTTTGCACTGCACCTGTTGTGGAGAACTCTGAACTCAAGCAATTTGCAGCTCACTTTCTACCATTATATTGCAGGTATACATGCTTTTACAGGATTTTGTTTTGAATTACACTAACTCCCCTTTTTTGCTCTTTTATTGATGTTTTGGCGTAGTGGGTTAGGATTGTCACATGTTAAAGGAATCTACAGATACTTTTTATCCCTATAAACTCTATTGCACCTGAATCTTCGGTCTTGCTTGGCAGCGATCTTTCATCAAACATAAAACCTTCATCTGGGTCGAAGTTGAACGTGCAAAAAAGGAGTGGCAGCCCATCATTCATAGATGTGGAGGATAAGAAAGGCAAGAAGAAACAATGTATCGCCAACCAGGATCAATCTCAGTTAGAATGTGAAATTGCTTCTCCAATCGGGAACTATCGTGAGAATGTGAAGTCCAGGATTAGTACCAAAACTGGAGAAGCAGTTTTTGGTCATTCAGAGGAGCTTGATGTAAGTGTTCAAAGAAACCAATTTTCGACTTTCTTGATTTGATATTAGTACGAACTAATCTGTTTTCATGTCATTTAGGGAGCAAGTGGTAATAATCCAGTTGAGCCTTTTGCAAACTTGAGAAAATGCGACCAGTTCACCAAACCAAGCTTAGGTATGATTGAATGCTGCACACCTGATGTGTTAAGAAATAAGTCACTTGACACACCTAAGTCGATTCAGGGAAGCTCTATCTTTTCTCCTGGAGAAGCATTCTGGAATGAAGCAATCCAACTTGCTGATGGTATGTTTCTCCCAATTGATAAGTTTTCTGTGGAAGCTGCCCAAAAGCTTAAAGTTTTGAAGGGTCTGTCTGAGCATAAAAACTCATCGAATTTGAGGATTGGGAAGAGTGAATATCTATTGAAGGAAGGATTTACTGAAGTTGAGAATATAGTCAAGAATTTAGAATCAAGGACTTCTCTCGGGTTGCATAGCAAAAAGTGTAATGAGAACTCTGTACCTGTTTCAGATAAAGAGGCATCCCCGATGCCCATTAGGCATTTTGACTTCTCTCAAGAGGAAAAGAATCTGGAACCGAATTCTTCTCATCAATTTTACATTGATAATACAAAAGATACCAATATTGAAAGTGGTGGACAGTCTTCTACTGTCTCTGTTGACTGTGATGGCTTGCAGACTACTCATACTCTAACTCGTTGCAGTAAAATTCAGACAGAAAAACGGAATCCCTCAGAGGGGAAAATTGAATCTTCCATTCTTATGTCCTTAAATAAGAATCTTGGTTTTCCAACTTCTGATGGTCGAGTAAAACAGCAGGCTCTACAGATGGATTTTGCCTCAGTTGCAGCCGATAGGAAAGAGGGTTTGCAGACTCAAGAAAATAGAGGTGACAAATCTAGTCAACTGGTTGAAGATATTAGGAGTCCCTCTATTGCAGTGAATAAATACTCCGAATCCGGTACTCCATCAAGTCATATGCCCACAAAAGACCATTTGGAGCTTAGCAGTTGGCTTCCTTCCGAACTGTGCAGCATATACAGGAAAAAAGGCATTTCAAAACTGTATCCATGGCAGGTAAATGTCAAACTTTGGGGAAGACTGGAGCAGTCTTGCTTATCCTTTTAGACCAAAACTAATAAAATAAATTAAAGCTAAAGAAGTATCTTGCTTTACTATAGTTTAAGCAGCTTCTGTTGCTTATTTAGCGTCTTACGGTTCTACTTATACAATGTAGTTCTGTAGTTCACGTCATCATTTTCTACTGAATCCCCTTATTATTTGCTTCATTATCATTTTCTTCAGTTAGGTACTCTTGCTTTTCATTGATCTGCTCCGCAACTCACCATGTGGATGCCTTCAACATTAGCCAATATCGTAACTTGATTTCAGTTTTGGCTACTGTTATAGCTCATAAGAAATAATCTGTGTCAAACCTGTTCGTTTCTGAATTCAGTTTTAGTTATAACTGCATCTATGCATCTATTTATGTGTTAGGCATATATTTTGTTTTGAAGATGCAAAAATAACTCATGTTGTCTGTCATCTAGGTTGAGTGCCTTAAGGTTGACGGCGTTTTGCAGAAAAGGAATCTTGTCTATTGTGCTTCTACAAGGTAACATTATAAAGAGCAAAAAATTCCATACTGTACAGAATGGTACATGCAATGCAATCGTGCTGTACCTGGTCATTGAGTTCGTTGAATTGGTGATTTAATCTCTTTAACATGGCGATATTACTCTATGTTGTCAGAGGTTAAAACCAAGGGAGGTAGAAGAATCTAAATTTGGTGGGGATGGGGCAAGGCTGGGCGATGAGGGGTAGATGGGGTGCCCATATTATATAGACAGATCGAGTTATAAAATGTCTTCCACTCAAGGAATAAAATGTCGACATATTTCGGTCGAAATGACCGAAACATGTCCTAAATTCACATCATCGAAACGAAATTTCCACCGAAATCTGATACGAAATTTCGAAACTGAGATTTAGGTTTAGGGTTTCGAAAGATTCTAAAATCAGAAACTCATATAATACCTTAGTCGTTTATCTTTTACCTATCTGTTAATTTGTTTCATCTTTCTTGACTACTTCTCAAATATTTTGTTCTTCAAGAGATTCTTCTCTTCTTTAGGTGATCTTTAACTTTAGATTTCGATTTTAGGAATTTAGTTTGGGATTTGAAAGAAAATCTAAAGAGAGAGGAAGAGGGAACAGTCGAAACCGACTGAGAAGTCTTAGAAATAGGGATTAAGGGTTGTATTTAAGGGGAAAACAATTTTTACTACAAAACAAGTATGTTATGTTTTATTTTTTGTTAGCCCCCTAACTATTACTATTATAGCAGATTGGATCCTAAGCTAACTGTTTTAGGTTTACCTCTGAAAAATAATTCAATGTACCCCCTAAACTAACTGTTTAATTGCAGATAAGCACCTAACTTAACTGTTTTAGTACTAATAGAGTTAAATAACTCAATTTACCCCCTAAACTAATTGTTTTATTGTAGATTAGTACTGAACTTAATTGTTTTAAAACTGTTTTATCATTCCGGAAATTTGTAAAATTTCCACACAGAGCGAAACGTTTCCACGAAACGTGTCCACTTTTGGACCGACCGAAATTTCCATCGAAACCGACATTTCATTCCTTGCTTCCACTAATACATTGTAGAATATCGCTATTTGTTGTAAACTTATACATAATAAATTAGTCAATCAGCTCAACTGATAAATGATATTTTAAGGGATAACACATATACTTTTTTGAATGACCAAACATCAAACTTCATTATCGCTAACTGGAAAGGCATTATGTGAGAAAGGCTGGAAGCCCAAGATAACAATAGATCCTTTCTTTTCCTTCTCCCTAAATACTTATGAAGTTACAAGAAGGTTTGGAACTTGAAGTATGCAGTGCCAAGTGACTACCAAGTACCAACACATTCTTTTAGAGCATCATATTTGATAATGTCCATATCATACCTGATACCCATTTTAATTATCTATGCATAACAAAATGGAGAAATTATCAACAACGAGAAACTTGTAGTTTATTTTGCAATTTCAATATTTTGGCCATTTATGTAATGTATAAGTTTTCTGGTTGGATCACAGTGCAGGAAAGAGTTTCGTCGCTGAAATCTTAATGTTACGGCGGGTCATGACAATTGGAAAGATTGCAATTCTTGTCCTTCCTTATGTATCGATTTGTGTAGAAAAGGTACTATACATGTCTAGAATAAAATGAAGTTTTTGCATCTGCTACTTTTTTTTTTTTTTTTTTTTTTCTGAAGCTAAATCTTATCTGTGCAGGCAGAACATTTGGAGGTTCTTCTGGAGCCTCTTGGTAAGCATGTCCGTAGTTTTTATGGTAATCAAGGAGGTGCAACCCTGCCCAAAGATACTTCTGTAGCTGTATGCACAATAGAGAAAGCAAATTTTTTAATCAACAGATTGTTGGAAGAAGGACGCCTTTCTGAAGTTGGAATTATTGTGATAGATGAACTGCATATGGTAACCTGATTCTTTTCTAATTCCCTCTAACTCTTTCAACTGTGTTCTTCTTCAGTTTGTATGAATGGTTGTCAAGGAAAAGAGCAAACACATTCAAGTATTCATCTGCTACCTGTTATATTGTGCAACCATTATTGTCCAACTTTTAGGAACTATTTTGTTTCTAACTGCTTTCTTCATCCATATTTTTGGTGTGATCTGATACTTGGGAAAATCATTATACCTATGAGGAAAGACATGGCATCTTGTGTTTCTGTGGGAGTTTCTCTGGTTGTAACATGAAAATATTGAGTTAATCTCTTTTTAGCATCTGTAGCCTTTTCCCTCTTCTGAAAAAGTTCCGTTGAAAGGAAATATTTTTGTGCTCTCTTACTTTTTCATTTTTGTCAACATGAACATTTTTGCTGTTTCCTTGTGTAGGTTGATGTCAAAAAATCCACTATTAATTTTTGTTTAATTTCAAAATGGATTGTAATAATGAGAACATAAAATTTATTTATACAAAGACAATATACCAGCTCCTAATGCAGCAACACCATCCATGTAGATGGCATACTATTTCTTAAATACTGATGAAGTGATACAACAGCATAACTCCTTAAACACGTTTATTAAAAAGTCGCTGAACAATGAATATCGTGGCACAGTATTATAAGTTTAGGTAATTAAGTAATTTATGTTCAAGGCTCAGCAGTGCTGTTAAATTTGTGGTTCTGTCTGTCACTATTGAGGTTTTAAGATGGGGGATATCAATACAACTTCAATATTTTGGTAGACTGAAATGTGAAATGATTTTAGTATATGATATATAGTTATGTATTAGACTGGGATATATTGAATAGCACTGTAATGCACGTGGAAGCTTTGAATGTACTAATTCTATAACCAAGAACCATCCACTAGATTGTACTAAATAAGCAAAAAGAAAATATGCAATTAAGGTTAAGTTGATCGACATAAAATAATAAATCCAGAACTGGGCTTTTATAATATGTACATTCACGACAGTCTCTAAGGCACTGGATCTTCAAAAACAGGGTAATCTTGTAGGAAGTTAGTCTTGTCTGGTTGACACGAAGCAGCCTCAGGGCAACGTCAAATAGTTATGGCACGTGAGCCCCCATAAGTTTTATTTACTTGTATTTTATATTTTAATTTCTTTTACAATTTTCTTTTGTTGCACTATCTTTTTTCTTTTTGTTGCTATCTAATATGCGGAAGGCTCAATTTAGACAGACTTTGTTCTTAAACTATTATATATTTCTGAATGGTGCCACTTGCCACTTGCCACATCCTATTTTGTTTACAAAACTACATTCTTATCACAATCTGATTTCATAGGTTGGTGATCAGCATCGGGGGTATCTCTTGGAACTTATGTTGACTAAGCTTCGGTATGCAGTAGGTGAAGGAAATGTAGGATCATCTAGTGGAGAAAGCTCTGGTTCAAGTAGTGGCAAAGCTGATCCTGTCCATGGTCTGCAAATTGTTGGAATGAGCGCCACCATGCCAAATGTAGGAGCTGTAGCTGATTGGCTTCAAGTAAGTGAAGTTCAAAATTTTTTGTCATCTTTGCGCTTTTACTAATAGCCACGACCTATCCTTAGTATATCTAGGGGAAGCAGAACTGTGTTTTTTTGAGAATGCAAGACATTTCTAGTTACAGTATCATTCCCCCTGTAACTACAGTAGTATTCACTATCGAGTCTTCCTGGTTTACTGATTGTTGGATAAGTGAGACCATGCCAACTAGAAGTATGGCTTGTTAGCTTCAAGTTTGAAAGAATTGGATTTTGCACATTGACTTCCTTCTCGCCTTGCTAAGCTTCCACGATTTCACACATTTACTTACTCTAATCTTCACTAGTGAATATTAAATGATAATGGAGCTGCCAAAAGGTACTTTCTCAAGGTAGGACTTCAAGTTTGCTTCCTCTTTTCTTTAAAATAGCTAATAACTTATCTATTGGTAATTTGATCAGTTGTCTGAGTTTCATTATCTGTACCATATTTGATCATTAAAATCTATGTACGGGGGTAGGTAATTGGCGCCAACTTGTGGAAATATGCCACTCTTGTTGGTTGGCCTGCTTCACATATATTTGATTTTAGTTCACCAATTTGTTTTACTAACTCCGTCTGCAGGCAGCACTGTTTCAGACGGAATTCCGCCCGGTTCCACTAGAAGAATTCATTAAAGTTGGGAATTCTATTTATGACAAAAAGATGAACCTTGTTCGCACAATTCGGAAAGCTGCTGATCTTGGTGGTAAAGACCCAGATCACATGGTCGAGCTATGCAATGAGGTCTGTATGCTTCAGTCTACATATTTTAGGAGTTTCCCAGTAAAGCTGTGGGAGTAGAATCTCCTGCACTATATTGTGGGCCTTGTGACACAATTTTGACTAGTGAAACAATTATTGGTGAAGGTGGTTCAAGAAGCTCATTCAGTGCTTATATTTTGCTCAAGTCGTAAAGGATGTGAATCAACTGCAAGGCATGTTGCTAAATTCCTGACGCAGATTGACGTTAATACACACGACGATCTTAGTGAATTCAGTGATATTTCTTCCGCTATTGATGCCTTAAGAAGGTGTCCTGTTGGACTAGATCCTGTGTTAGAAGAAACTCTGCCTTCTGGAGTTGCCTATCATCATGCTGGCCTCACGGTAGACTTCTCTCAGCTAAATCTTCATGTTAACCTATTACTTGTGTTCATTATATAAATTGTTACTGTTCTTGTTTTTTCTTGATAAGGTGTGATTAAGTTTTCTAATATTGGAACAGGTTGAGGAAAGAGAGATTGTTGAAACCTGCTACCGTAAGGGCTTAATACGTGTCTTAACTGCCACATCTACTTTAGCTGCTGGGGTTAACCTACCTGCTAGAAGAGTTATATTTCGCCAACCAAGGATTGGTCGTGACTTTATTGATGGGACACGATACAAACAGATGTCTGGTCGTGCTGGTCGTACTGGAATTGACACGAAAGGAGAAAGTGTATGTTTTCAGACTTAGTGCATGTTTTACTTGTTCTTTAGTAGTTATATTTCTCTCTTAGGGAGATACAACGTTTTGTTTTTTAATAGTCCCTTTTTCTTTCTTATTAACTGTTCTTTTGAATTTCCTTTGAAGCTCCCTTGGGTGTTATCATTTGTAGTTGGTTAATCATTTTATTTTCTTGCTGCACCTTTTGTAGGTTCTACTTTGCAAACCAGATGAGGTTAAAAGGGTTGCATCTATCCTTAACAATAGTTGCTCCCCATTGCATTCATGTCTCTCCGAGGATAAAAATGGAATGACTCATGCAATTTTGGAGGTTGTTTCTGGTGGAATTGTTCAAACTGCTCAGGACATTAATCGATATGTTAGGTGCACTCTTCTTAATTCAACCAGGCCATTTCAAGATGTTGTGAAATCAGCTCAGGATTCTCTTCGGTGGCTATGCCAAATGAAGTTTCTTGAATGGAATGAAGAAACCAAGTTGTACAACACCACCCCTCTTGGACGCGCATCTTTTGGAAGTTCTCTTAGCCCTGAAGAATCACTTGTAAGGATTCACTATGAGGTTATGGGCATAGCTCATCATTACTATATTCAATTGGCAGGTGTATATTTATCAATTTATGCTCTTATAGGTTGTTTTGGATGATCTTTCAAGAGCAAGAGAAGGATTTGTGCTTGCATCAGACTTGCATTTAGTTTACCTGGTCACGCCCATTAACGTTGATGTTGAGCCAGACTGGGAGTTGTTCTATGAGAGGTTCATGCAGCTGCCAGCTCTTGAGCAGGTAAGTCAACAAATGGTTGGATATTACAAACAAGTCAAACTTACGTATACATATAGCTTTAGCAGTAAACTTCCTTTAATATGGATACATATACTTCCTAATTCCTATTATCTGTAACAGTGCAATACACACTTCTTTAGTCCTCTGATCCAACATATAGATAATTTCTCCTATTTATTATCACAGAGTTAGTCTGATAGTGCTTTTAAACTATATACTATCTGCATATGTCTCTAAAAAATTATTGGTGAAAGAAAATCCCGAGACTTTCAGCTAATGCATTTTGTAACTTGTTGTTCTCCTCTTCTTGTCTTCACTATTACTGTAGCAAAAGTTAATAGTTTCAAGCGTTTAGTCTTACTGTTACTATCAACAAATTTATTAAGACCTCATTAGCCATCTAAATTATATGTACAACAAAATTGATACAATTTACAGTAGTAGGTTTCATTCAAATTTGAAAAATATCCTCTCTCTTTATTAAAATCAAACTTGTTAATGCAGTTGTTAAAATTAGCTGGTGATTCTAACGCGTTAGGTACTGTCATATAGTTTCAATTGATCAATTTTGTGAGGCGTTTTGTGTTATTGTTGATCACCAACATCTTTTTTCTATTGGTGCAGAGGGTTGGCAATCGAGTTGGAGTGGAAGAACCTTTTCTGATGCGAATGGCTCACGGTGGACCCGTCTCATTTAAATCAAGAGATAATAAGAAAGGCATGCAGGGAAAATCTCAAGATCGAACTGTTGTCAACAGCAACAATATACTTTCAGATGAGCAAACCCTTCGTGTCTGTAGACGCTTTTATGTGGCACTAATTTTGTCCCGACTTGTTCAGGTGCTTCTCTTATTATGCGAGAAAGAAACATTTGCTGTTCCTCTTTTCCCTTCTTCATAATCATACACGCAGTAAACAACCCTACTTACAAGAACTTCTGCCTTTCTTTATTTACAAAAGTAGCCGCTATAATTGCTTGGCGGAATTCACTTAGGTTGGACGGAATTGTGTTTTTCTTGGGGTTGTTTTTCTGTCCGTATGACGATCTAATTTTTTCTTCTCAAATACAGGAGGTACCTGTAAGTGAAGTTTGCGAAGCTTATAAAGTAGCTAGAGGCATGGTTCAGGCCTTACAAGAGAACGCTGGAAGGTTTGCTTCAATGGTTTCTTTGTTTTGCGAGAGACTCGGTTGGCATGATCTTGAAGGTTTGGTTGCAAAGTTCCAGAATCGGGTTTCATTCGGAGTTCGAGCAGAGATTGTAGAATTAACTAATATCCCTCATGTTAAGGTAAGTGTACTGTTCCACTTTCCCTGAGAACGTGCTTCTAGCTATATTGGCATAGCGATAAGGAACACATAAATATCTTATGTTGTTGTCTAGTACTTATATGAGAGTAATCATGTTAGGGATAATTCTTGTATTTCAGGGTTCTCGGGCTAGAGCACTTTACAAAGCTGGGCTCCGAACTCCTCAAGCCATTGCTGAGGCATCCATTCCTGAGATTGCGAAAGCTCTTTTTGAATTTTCATCATGGACTGCACAAGGTGAATATTCTTAAAAATAGGTTTAGTGTCTCCCATTTATTTTGTCTGTGACTAGCTGGGTATAATGTATGATGTCAGATATTGAAAATTTCCAACTGCAGATGACATGTTTTGAGTAACTGGCCAATACCATGTTCCTAATGCTATAGTTTCCCGTGGAATCCTAACTCCATAGGTGAACCCTTTAATGTGATTCAACTTGACCTTTTTGGGTTGAAAAACGTCCAATTGTATTTGTTGCCAGTAGATTGCTCTTTGTCTTTTGGACGCCTCCTTTCCGTATGAATGAAAATTAGAATTGGTCCTAAAAGAAAATTAGAAAGAGGAATGCAGGGTTTTGTGGGACCAAACTTGAGTTGGTATAATAGCATTTTGTTTTAGCCCTTTTGGCATAACTTATGTATTCTAAGTTTCTAACTCCTAATGCCAGTTGCAGTCCTGTTTTTTTTTCCTCTGCTCTAGAAAAAGCAGAAGCTTTTCCAGCTCCTGAGTTCTGACACTTCAATTGGCATAAATCCTATTTCATGCAGTCGGTAAATGGTCACAAACCATTGATGCCTTTATCTTGGTGTCCCGGACGCCAGATAAAAGCATGGTTCTACTTGCTCTTTATTTTATCCTTCAAACCGTTTTACAAATTATGTTTCTATAACTTTGTTCATTGCTCCCCTGGCAGCGATGTTTATTGATTTTGGGAGTTTGATTGCCTGTTGACTGTCACATACAGCACAAAAACGTATGCAATTGGGAGTAGCTAAGAAGATTAAAAATGGCGCGCGCAAAATTGTCCTTGACAAAGCTGAAGAGGCAAGGCTAGCTGCTTTCACTGCTTTTAAATCACTCGGACTCGTTGTTCCTCAGTTTTCTCAACCATTGTTACCGAGTGCTGCTGGGAATTCCATTAGCGAAGAAGTTGCAATGGCCTCATCTGGTGACGGCAGTAATGGTAGCCCTGTTAATAAAGAGCCGAAGAAGAATTTCACAAACAAACTAGCTGAAGAAGAAACCCATGAAGTTTGTGATACCACTTTGCTACAAATTGAAGGAGAGAAGTCAAGAAAGAAACCAGATGTTGTCTTAGGCACTTCAGAAGAGATGAACTCAAATGCCACATTTCAGTCTATACCCAGTTCGAGCAACCTTGTAGTCCCACTTAAAGTATCACCATCACTTCCTGGAAATGAGGTAGGAATAAGATCAGGTAATGCTCATTCAGGGAAATCAGGGCTGCCTCTCTCTACACAATTTACAGATCCTTCCGCGAATAATAGGATCATTCGTGGTGCTTCTGATTATGAACAGAGAGAAGATAGTAGCAGAGGGGGTAGTCAGAACCTTTGTGAGAAGGGTCCTATCAACGCAAGTAAGGTGTCTGGTGGATTTGACTCATTCTTAGATCTTTGGGATACAATCAAAGAGTTCTATTTTGATGTTCACTTTACTAAACGATCAGAACTTAACTCTGTTGTCCCATTTGAAATTCATGGATTGTCCATCTGTTGGGAAAATTCTTCCGTGTACTATATAAATCTGTCGAAGGATCTAACTTGTTATGGCAGCTCTAATTACAACATGACACCTGAAGAGAGTTCTAGGAGTGAATTTGCTAACATGAGTGGTGGTGTTCTATCTCCAAATGATCAATGGGGGATAGCTAAACAAAGATGGAATAGAATAGTCAAGATCATGGCAAGGAGCAACATTAGAAAGATAGGCTGGAACTTGAAAGTTCAGATTCAGGTGCTAAAATATCCTGGCATTTGCATTCATCGATTTGGTAAACTGAGCATTTCCCAGAAGGATATGGACATTCAATTGGTTGATAATTCGTTCTTTTTGCTGCCCCCGGTTTATGTACAAGATTTAATCGACATGTGTATTGTAGTGTGGACACTTTGGCCCGATGAGGAAAGGAGTTCAAACCCAAATCTCGAGAAGGTAGTTTATGTGCATAAAAATACTAAATCTACATTTCTGGATTAACATAATTTACCTTTCTTTCATCCTATTTACGAGAATAAAATATTTATCGAACATAAAGCAGTGATTGTTATTGGGATTCTTAGATATGTACCATTATTCAAACTGCTCATTGAAGTTTTAATGATTCAGGAATTTAAGAAGAGGTTATCCTCTGAGGCTGCAGCTGCTGCTAACCGTGCTGGTAGGTGGAAGAATCAAATGCGACGAGCTGCTCATAACGGCTGCTGCCGGCGTGTCGCACAAATCCGAGCGCTGAGTATGGTCCTATGGAAATTAGCTGTTTCAGAAAAACTAGTTGAAGCACTTACCGGCATTGAAAACCCATTGGTAAATTTTCTTCATAATTCATATCCTAGTGTACTCTTGTCATTGTTGTCTAATATCTCTTGTGCCATTGATTGCATGCTTGGTATTTTTGGTGTTCGTTAAAGCTTATACTTGTATTTTTAGGTCAATATTCTTGCAGATATGGAACTTTGGGGTATAGGAGTTGACATGGAAGGATGTCTTCGAGCTAGGCAAATATTAGGAAAAAAGTTAAAGGAGCTTCAGAATGAAGCTTATAGGCTTGCTGGCAAGTCCTTTTCACTATATACATCTGCTGATATTGCAAACATACTGTATGACCACTTAAAGTTACCGTTACCCGAGGGTCAAACTAAAGGAAAACAGCATCCAAGCACTAATAAGCATTCCTTGGATCTATTAAGGTGTGCTAAAACGTTCGATGTTTTCTTCTTTCTCACCATTTCAACATTTTGCTTCCTTAGTATATGGCTCCTAATTTGTTAATAAATGTTAATTACATGGGTTTCTCTAAACAATGTTATTTCAATTGTCTTCGTTAAATATTTATCAGATTACCATCTTATATAGACACTGTTATCATTTCAGGCATCAACATCCTATTGTTTCAGTGATTAAAGAGCACAGATCTCTTGCAAAGCTCTTAAACAGTACGTTGGGATCAATTTGCACACTTGCGAAGTTATCTATGAGGTCCCAAAAGTACACGTTGCATGGCCATTGGCTCCAGACATCAACAGCAACAGGGCGTCTTTCGATAGAGGAGCCTAATCTTCAGGTTTTCATTTCGTTGTTCTCTGTGTAGTTGTAGATTTATGTGAAAATGTATATGTATATATCTGTTACAATATAATAGTTTATTGTTTTACAGTGTGTTCAACACGAGGTTGAATTCAAATCCAGTCATGAAGATGAAAACATAAGTGATTTAGATGCTAATCTTTACGTAATCAACGCCCGCGACTATTTCATGCCTACCCAGGTAATTCAATTCTTTCACTTAAACATCAAAATGAGTTATATTGTGACTGGCTGGCATCGCTAACTCCTGGAAATTCTTTTGTCAGGACAACTGGTTATTGTTGACAGCAGATTATTCTCAAATAGAATTGCGATTAATGGCTCATTTCTCCAAAGACTCTTCATTAATTGAATTCCTTAGCAACCCAAATGGCGATGTCTTCACAATGATAGCTTCAAGGTGGTCCGGGAAGCTCGAATCTACAATTAGCTCCCAAGACCGAGATCAGACAAAAAGGTTGATCTATGGTATCCTTTACGGAATGGGCCCTAAGACACTTGCAGAACAACTGGACTGCACTAAAGACGAAGCTGCAGAGAAAATTCAAAGCTTCAAGAGTTCCTTTCCTGGTGTTGCTTCATGGCTTCAAGAAGCTGTTGAATCTTGTCGGCAGAAGGGGTGAGACCATGATATTCATTTTCTGGAGCTGACAATATTATATGCATTGCTTCATTAGTCACAGTGGTCAAAAAATGCAGATTGTAGCTAAGTCATTTGATCCAAAATGATCACAGAATATTGTTAATACCATTCAGCTGGTCTTTCTTTAGGAAAGACTATTCCTTTTTAGTCCTAAACGGCTAAACCAGTTTCTAGTTCAATGCTTTTAGCCTCCTTCAGCACCTGTAGGTATCTTTTTCTGCAAGTACAAATTATTTTTAATCTTTATACCCTGAAATGCAGATATATCACTACTCTAAAGGGGAGAAAGCGTTTCTTATCAAAAATAAAATTGGGAAACAGCGAAGAAAAAGGGAAAGCCCAGAGACAAGCTGTGAATTCCATTTGTCAGGTTTTCTTCTTTTCTATTTTTTTTCTCAATGTGGTCAGTTGAAGCTTTACAGATACTAATTTCTGCTTTTCCAGGGTTCTGCTGCTGACATAATCAAGATTGCAATGATAAACATTCACTCAGTGATTACTGCTGAGGGACACGTACCTGATTCAGCTTCGAAGTTTGCAGCAGAGTTTCCCATGCTTAGAGGGCACTGTCGGATTGTTCTACAGGTTAAAGACATTCAATATTTTCTGCTTTGATTTTCTAATATCATTATCAACCAAAAATTATCTTCCTACAGCTATTACGTAAAGGAGATGCAGTGTTTGATCTTTCTTTGTTTGTTACTTCTAAAGTAGGTGTAGTTATTCTGCTAGTTCTATATGGATACGCAATTTGAGAATTTCCCCGAGTACTGCTCGATTTAGATCGGGGAAATCTTACGAATTTTATGGAACCATGTGCTATGGCTCGAATCCGTAGTCAATCCTATTTCTGGGGAGTGAAATAGAACATGAAACCGTAAGCTCCCAAGCAGTGGACGAGACCAGGGATCTGACCGCGTGCCTGTTTATTGGTAATTGTTGTGCAGGTGCATGATGAACTTGTATTGGAAGTAGATCCTTCTGTTCTACGAGAAGCGGGATTGTTGCTACAAAAGAGCATGGAAAGTGCTGTGACTCTACGAGGTATATAACACTTGCCAGGAATACAGTCTTCCATCTTTGATTGATTCTGTAACAAATTTTCACCTGCATCTTCTTCTCCTTGTTTCAGTTCCTCTAAATGCAAAACTAAAAGTTGGAAGAACATGGGGCTCATTGGAACCATTTCTGCAGATTAAAGAAGCAACCGACCATTCCTAGATGATTATAATTTTGTGCCGAGTTTACTGACATGTGCGATGAGCGGTGATTGATGTGAAGCTTATAAGACCTGGTAATTTGAGTTCTAAATGCCTTAGCTGAAGGTCTTAAATATGTACAGGGAGAAGTGACTCAGAATGAAAAAACCTTTTCACGAAGTAGTCTTAAATATTAATGCCTTTGCTGAAGGTCTCCGATGACATTTTCTCTCCAACTACCTTCAGAAACTCATTCCTTGAGACGTCTAAGGGTACATAAGGTTAGCTCAAGAGTAATTACATATCTATAGTTCAAGATTAAATACATATCTATAGTTGTGAAACCGTCAAGTCGTTGATTGTGTGGCAGTTTATGCAAATAAGGGTGTCCAAAAGGTGAAAAATTAATAAAATAGATATCCAAATCAAACAACTTAAGTGGAAATCTGGATCTTAACTGGCTGTGCATACTGATGCCAGGAAAATTCTGACTGTTTTTTCCTTTTGATATTTGAAAAAATTGATTGGCTTCATCTGAGATCAGAAATATGAAGGACTTGCAACTAGCAAAGACATGAGTACCTGCATACGAAAGATAACAGCATGGCCAGGTGGTAGATTTTTGAGAATCCTGGTGTTCGTAAATGGGGAAACTGGAAGAAGTTAAGATTCTTCAGAGGTATTTCAATTCATTTGTATTCTGGGCATCATCAAAGTGGAAGACGAAAGTTTGGTAAACAATTTAAGAAAGTCGGATGACAAAGGTTCAGGTTCTTTTGCCGATGACTTAGAAGTGATCTATACGATTCATCTGGCCTCATTCTGATTAGAATAGTGAAAAGAAGCTTAAAGAACTGTATAGTGAGGTATTTCTTCTCTCTTGATGTCAGGTGATCTGCTTGAAGTTGAGCTTACACATCAGAATGGCATCTCATATTCGGGTGGTCATTTAGAAGCTGTAGATGATACACATGTAACCCACAAATCTTTATCCGTTTTCTTTTGTTCTTTCTTTCACATGTACGTTTCAAGATATAATAGCATTTCAGATACGATTTTGATCAGTGTTTGTCGATTACATTCAATAGTTCAATGTAGTAAAGGAATTGATTCAATAAAAACTGAATAATTAGTCAAAAAGGAATCATTGCATTATATAGGCAAACATACTCACTTGCAATTATTTTCTTTTTATTCTCTCTATATATATATATGTTTATATATATCATATATGCATGACCAACTATATAATAAAGTCTGAAGTACCCATATGTACTATAGCTATTATCGATCTTAAAACTAAAACAAGTAACTACTATTTAAAACTCAATTATATCGTTTCTTAGTTTTTAGTAGTCCAGACAATGTGATCTTCAGGAAGGAAGTGGCAGACAGGAACGCTCCCAGGCTTAACCTTAAGAACTTTGAAGGCCAAGTGCTCCGGGTTCCAGGACGAGGTATCGGTGTGACACACGGCTACAGCCTTCACTTTCGTTCCGTCGGTCCCGACCATTGGTACGACATATGCTCTTGTGTTTTTTGTTGCATGACAGTAGAAAACTGCATAGAAATAGGTCTGGCTATGGCAGACTACTGAATTATCACTACCTATCTTTCTCACTTCTGAACTGATAACATATTGTTGCTTCTCTGGTTCTTCCTTGTTGATCTCAGTTGCTAATGCATTAACATTTGTTCCTAGCTTTGAAGTACTAAATTGAACCATTGATTCTAATGAAGTTGCACAGTATGTATCTTCATTATTTAAACTTGGTTCTTCACACTCTTTGATTGTTTGCTTGATTGCTTCAGCTTCGTCTGATTTTGGGTCGACAGAAAATCGGTTGAAGATATCAGGCAACTTGGCCGACGAGAATGGCATCGCCTTCGCGAGTTTGTTAGGTAAGAAGTTAGCCCCACTACTAGTTTTAATGAAATGCAAGTTCATTTTAGTTCCAGTATGTAAATCTTTCTCTAGGAAGAAAAGAGCAGAAGTTTGGTCATCTTTAAGTTGGTTTTCAGATGCTGCATATTTGTATAAAAATGGACCAGGATGAACTATAACCACTTTTCCTTTATGACCAGAGTTAACAATTACTCCACCTTTACCTACACTCACATTTGTTCTTCTTCCTGGTTTTCCAGTGCTTACTCCAACACCACCTTTATGTCCTACATTCACGGAGGTGCCGCCAGCTCCACCCGGTTTTCCGGTGTTGACATGTACGCCACCCTTTCCGACATTAACTGATGTACCCTTTCCTCCGGGTTTCTGATTATTGACAACAACTCCACCTTTCCCTACACCAACTGAAGTGCTTTTCCCTCCTGGCTTGTTTGTGTTCACATTCACTCCTCCTTTCCCCACACCAACATAAGTGTTCTTCTCTTCTGCGAAATCTGCAAATTCCAATAAAAATTTAATCATGAATCATGGGTCTTGAAAAAAATATCCACTAAACTTAAACATTATAGAGTTTGAAAAGAACCAGGTCTTAGAAGATCTTGAATTGCTTTTGGTATAGGAGCGTTTGGCAGAACAGTTTTCCAGTAAACTTCAGAAGGAAGAGTAGCATGAGTTGCTACCACTCCAAGCTGCAACAACATAAAACAATGTAACTTGTTAATTTCTCTCTCTATCTCTAGAAACAACCCATAATCTGTAAAACCCACTAAACAAATACAATATTCTGTTCAATCAAATAAAAAGCTCACCAAGAGAGAAGTGAAAATGGGCAGCAGATGCAACTTCATTTTTAGAAAACGTTGAATCTTATGATAGAACTAGTTCAAGTAGAAAGATTGGTTCTTGGTAAGTTGTTTTGATGAAGAGTAGAGTGAGAGTTAGGTGATATATTTATAAGGGAGTTAAGATTCATAGAAGTTCAAATATAGTAGTACTTAGTTAAGGGTATCTCCATCTCTATCTCTCATCTTCCATGATTAATATCACAACTGTCCCTGCCTTTTAAACATTCAATGCCAATTAGACTGATAACCGACTAGACAGGTGTAGAGGTGGAAGATCTGTTTAGACAGAAAAAATAGGTAGAAATTCTAGTTATGAAGAAATGGGTGAGTGATGAATGAAGTATGGGGAA
The DNA here is from genome assembly GCF_041429995.1 of Eschscholzia californica. NCBI lineage: Eukaryota > Viridiplantae > Streptophyta > Magnoliopsida > Ranunculales > Papaveraceae > Eschscholzia > Eschscholzia californica. The sequence goes on along the minus strand of NW_028238472.1, from coordinate 44,859,619 downwards.
AATATGAAATGTGTGTGGTTTCACACTTAGTTTTGTTTTCACTGGTAACTCATGATTTTATTGTGACCTTAGCATAAGTTGTGATTTCAAATATTTTCGCTGTCAATCCATCATAAAAAAAAAAGAACTCTTCTGAAATCCTTCTTTCCTTTGGAGTTCAATTTAGAATCTTACTCAAGAGACTTATGTGACATCATTTTGACTACATATATAAAAATACTATTTTGTGAAACCATAATGATTCAAAGAGGTGATTGTTCTACCGATTGCAACACCATTTACATCTTTTACTTAGAGAATGTGCTTCAAGTTACTTGTAGCAATGGATGTTAACGAAAAATGCTGGATAAAAATAATGAGAATATGTTGAGGATGTACCATTTAAGCATACAAGTTACTCAGAGGTGAGTTAGGAACCTCAAGACTTCTATTGTAAGAGGTCAAGTATTGGATACTATTGGATACTAAAGACTTCACAAAAAAAAAAGTATTGGATACTAAAATTTGAACCTAATATTTTGTGCTTCTAAATTATTAGTTCGTTCTCAACAAAAAAAATAAAAATTACTTCGTTCTATGTGGAGGTATATCTCAAAATACTTTCTATTACATGTTGGTTATAGTATTTTTTCGACTTGGTAGAAGTCTTTCTTTTTGGTAGGTGACATGCAACACGTTATTACTAGACCAATTTTTGGGTTTTGGGGTCAAAAAGTGAGCTCAGCTAATACTTAGGGCTCATTCCTAACTAAATCTTTTTGATTATTTTTAAGTGTTATTTCTTTTTGCCCCCTAGTTTGTGGCTAGCTTCCTTTTTGGCCGTCTATTTTTCGTAAATTCGAAATTGACTTCCTTTTGTTAAACCCGTCAGTTACCTTTAACAGTTAACTTTTTTATTGCCATGATTATCCTTCTGATTTCTCTATCATCTTTTTCTCTCTATTTAAATATGGATTAATTCTCTAAAAAATTTTAATTTTTTAGAACTAACTTGGGGCCAGGGGAGACATGAGTAGTATAAGGCAACACGACAAGGAACGTCGCGTGCCGTGCCGACCCGTCGCGTGCCAAGTGGGCTGTGGCGAGTCTGGGATTTTAAGCTCCCAAATCCGTCAACCACGACACGTTAGGAACGGAAATACGACCCGTCACCGTGGTGTTCCTAACCCGCCACGCCACGCTAACCGTTAGAAACAGATACTTAATTTACAAAATATTATTGTTATTTTGTTGAAAGTAGTTATTAATTAATAAAATTATAAAGTAAAAAATAAACATAGATTTTAAAGTTTAAACAAAGATCACAACGTTTGAGTTGAAAATTATTTAATTCTTCCTTTTGTTATATTTGGCAACAACTGGCCCATTAGCCACGATCCAGCCAGAACCGCCACGGTAACGGCTGGGCCGTTGCCCAGACTTTGTGGTCTGGGCACAACACGACACGACCCGTTGGCCACCACTAGACATGAGGTGATTTTAATGTTTTTAACATTTTTTAAAATTAATTCTATTTTGGCCCCCCAAGTTAGTTCTGAATTTCTTTTTTTGGAATTAACCCATATTTAAAATAGATATTAACGAAATCAGAATGATAATTGTGACAACAAAAAGGTTAACCATTAAAGTTAATTGACGGTGTTAACAAAAAGGTCAAACTTGAAATTACGAAAAACAGAAGGCCAAAAAAGGAGTTGGTCACAGACTAGGGCGTCAAAAAAGAAAGAACTCTTTTTAATCTAGATTCGTTCTTAAAGGATGATATTTATAGAAGGTCACAAAAGAATTTATGGAAAATGATGACCCAAAAAATGGTTATCCATTGACTATGGTTAATAAGTTAAGAAAATACCAAAGCCTTAACATGTCAACCCGCATATCAAGTCAAAAGGTAGGTTGAAAATGAAAGAGGTCTGCCACCCAAGTCCGGAACTAGGGTTGATATAATCGTCCTAGGCGCCTAACCCCTGCCTTGACTCAAATACAACCTGTTTTATCGACTTAATCACAAAATCATATCAGGGATCCTAATGGGTGATGTTCTTAAGTATTTATTAAACTTGGACTTCAGAGAGGCCTATAGAATCTACAAGATCGAAAACACCATTTATTAAACATCTTTAAGCAAGGTAACTTCTACTTATCAAATATACTGCATAACTCAAAGAGGAATCTTAATATATTACAACTACAAAATAGTAGTTTTAATCCAATACGGTGGATCTAAGCTGCCTCATCAATACCGCCTATCAACAGTCGGTTAAGAAGCCTATAAAAGGTAATGAACTCGCCTTGAGAAGGCACAATGCTCACACCACGATCACAAGTTAAGTCTCAAGCTTAACGACAAATCAAAGGTCCAATTACTAAATTCGACTTCACTCAATTATTTAACTACAAGTGCAATCCGATTGTCTAGAGTGTCGAAGATATTCTGAATTGCTTGTAGGTTTTGCCCTCCAGGTTGGGAGGATTACAGCGAGATTCAAAATAGCAGATTCAACATCTTGAGTGGTTCTAGGAAGGCAAATTTCGATATCAGCAAAAAGCAATTGGAGTTTTAATGAATGAATAAATAAAAAGTCTAATTTAATTTATAATTCAGGATTCTGTCTTAAACCTTTTTTAGATTTAATGAAGGTATTATCTAATTACTTTTAGTTTTGTGAGACTATTCTGATCAGTATAAGCTGAATCAAATTAAACGGCTAAAGTGGAAGACTATACCTCTTATCATTAATGTTGATGAAGATATATTTAACAATTTTTCTTTTTTGAATTAGCGTGTCTCAAATTCTTAATGTTTAAAGTGGAAGACTATACCTCTTACCACTTTAACCAAAGATTGTTGACATGTCTAATACTAATAGTTTACTTGACATTCTTAATGCAATTAAAAATTTTCAGCCTTTTGCTTACGTGGATGAACCAGTGAATAGGTGAAGGAAACGAGTTGTTAGCTGGTCTTAATCTTGGACTTTGTTTTCAACCAGACAACCACCCAAATTTATTTGGGTGTACTTAGCTCTGGTAGGGGGTTGAAAAATTGACAAGTCCTCATAGATTTTTTTTGTTGAAGAAATATGAGACCGCCCAGTTGTCATTATCTTCCCTACATGGATCATTATCTTCCCTACATGAAGAAATATGAGACCGCCCAGTTGTCACCCCAAGAAATCAGGTGGAAGAGTCAATATTGTAATGGTCTTGGATTAAAATATATTTCCATTATGTTCTATATCGCGCTGGACTGGGCTTACCCAACCCAGAGAAAAACCGATTGGGCTCGATTGGGGTTGGACTGGTCCAATCTGGCAAAAATAGACTGTACCGGGTTGAGTGTTGGACTCAATAAGTCCGAGTTCAAATAGTCCCGGACCGGGCTGATACGGATTAACATATCTTGGTCTTGCCCGGGCCTGGTCTTTGACTGGTCCGAACCGATTTACAACACTAGATTTCAATTTTGTGTAAATCAATGAAATTGTTGCGAGTGTAAAAATATATACAAACTCGTGTAACACAAGTAAATCTTGTACGAGTTGTAAGTCTAAAAATGTTGATAGAGGACAATTTAGTATAGGGATTCTCGGACCGTTTTCTCGGCCCTAGGATAGGGCTAGTTATATGGGTATCACGATAATCACAGATAGGTCTCCTCTTTGAATTAGATGAAAATTCGCTGGCAGAGGGAGCAAGGGAGGGTGGAGACTGGAGAGCATGGGGTGGGTTTTGAGAGGTGCCCACATAATATCCTTTAGGGCGTTGAGATCTCTTCCGGGCCAGCCCTTATCATGCTTGGAAAGGCAACACAACATGTGTTGGGTGAACACCAAAAGGGATGAAATCTTAATGAGATTATTGTAATTTGGCTCCCAATTTGTGATCAACTAGAAAAATTGGACCAATGTCTGTTTAACATCTTCATCAAAAAAAAAAAATGTCTGTTTAACATTGCAATTTGACCTCCAAGGTCAGTATTTCGTTAGTCAAACTAAATAGTTGACAATTTCTATCCTTTTTTACCCTTCCTTAAAAAAACCATTACCATCATTTTCTTTCTCTTTCTTTACAGGCTGGAAACCAGTTGTCTACGACCACTGCCGGACCATCTACTAGTTTCAAATAAATAAAAATAATTTCTTTTTTTTCCTCCATTATCTCTCTTCTCTTTCTCACCGCCACTGCCACCACAATCAGACACCATTACCTGCCACCACCACCATCAACTTCTCTCTATCTCCGTCTCTGTCTCTCTCTATTTCTCTTCCTTTCTCTCTCTGAAGCTTCAGACCCAAAATGTAATCGTGATTGACGAAAGGAAACAACAGAATCCGAACTCTAGCAATAGATTATATAGATGGTTGATTTTCTCTAATTTGATCCAGACAAATCCTACTCATAAAAATTTACACTATAGTTGGCCTTAGTTGTTTTTATTACAGTACCATGCCCAAATAATTCGGCGGTGAACGACAAGTTATATACACTGTGATAGTCGTTCACATGATAGTGTTTCATCTTCTCGAAGTGGTCATGGAAAAAAAATATAATGCTTGGAACATTTTTCCCTTCCTAGGAAAAATCCACATAATAACCAAGTCCAATTTTTGCTAAATAGGTCCTACAAGCTCGACCCCCTAAGCTTAATGTCTAGACCAGTTTTAGTTAACTTGAGGCTTGGGTTCGTTTTTATGGTAGTATCCTACATGGACAAGAGGCTAGTGATGAACTCTTATATTGTAGGATGTTTAGCAACCTTATTGCAAAGGACTAAACCGCGCAACTCACAACATATTTGCACCGCAATAGCACTTAAAACCCACCGACATGAGCTTTTTAGGTAATTATAAATTATTAATTAGTTCAAGATGAGCGACCAATCACTGAAGTAGGCTCAGACCACTAACTCCGTTTGGTACTGAACCCTGATAGGAGACAATACTGTACATTTCGTCTTTCCTAACTAATTATTACAGCCCAAAATTTTTGGGCCAAACCAAAATAAAACTTGTACAGTTAAGAACTCAACCGATTTTACATACCAGAACCTTCAACACGCATGAGAGCAACTCCAATGTGGGGGGGGCTGGGGCTCCCAACCCGGGAGCCCCGGGGCTGGGCTCCCGGTGGGGTTGGGAGCCCCATGCTCCCTAGCTCCCAAATGGGAGCCCGGGCTGGGGGGCTCCCAGCCCCAAATATGGTCGTTGGGGGTCTCCCAACGGCCATATTTGGGGCGGATACCCTTTTTAGGGGACCCACCCCACTTCTTTTTAAATTTTTTTAATTTTTTTTTTAAACTAATTTTTTTTTCAAAAAATATAAATTGTTTTAAATTTGTTTTTCCAATTATTTCTCTAATTTTTTTTTCTTTTTTTTATATTTTCAAAATTCCTTCTCTCTCTCTAACATAATATTAAATTTCAATTTTATATTTAAAATTAATAATTTATAGTTGAAAATTGAAATTCAAAGTCCGCACACGTACATTACACACGTGCATAATTTTGATATGAGAGCCCCTGTTAGGAGCCCGACGTTAGAATTGAAAAAAACCCCGGGGCTCCTAAAAATCAAGGGCTCCCAAAATTGGGAGCCTGAGCCTCACATTGGACTTGCCCTCAGGGATAACACTGAAAGAACTGTTACAAGTTAATACATTCTTTGTACTTTGATTTGGTCTCAATTAGTTTGTTATCCATGATGTTATTGAACTAGTCTTTAGCCACTTGTACTACTGTTATGTTAATGGAGAAATAATAGGAGACAAATATGAGTGGCATTAATAAATTTTGGCTATTAATAAGCTCGGTAGAAATCAACAATAGCATAACAACCAATTGTAATTGTGACTATCTTCTTCTGATCAATAAAAAAAAAAAATTAGTTTCAGTTTCACTTGTTCTTGCATCTTCTTATTTGTTATATGGTACCAGAGCTTGAGTTTTCTGCATAAGTAGTGTTTGGTTTTATGACTCAGTGAAGAAGTATTATTGATTATAACTACTTTCAATCATGAATGGAAGTAATTCAGTTTCTCCTATGTCTACAGAGAAACTTGTTGGAACCAATTATCAATACTGGCGGTTATGTATGAAGACATTTCTTCAAGGACAAGATCTGTGGGATCTTGTTTCCGGTATCGATACACTTCCCGGTGATACTCCCGAAAACGCTGAATTAAGGAGGAAATGGAAAGTAAGGTGCGGAAAGGCTTTATTCGCATTGAGAACTTCGACCGGTAAGGAATTTATTGATCATATTCGTGCATTGGATTCTCCGAAGGACATCTGGGATACTCTTGAAAGGTTATTTACCTAGAAAAATACTATGCGGCTATAATACCTTGAGAATGAGCTAGCTTCTTTAACTCAAGGTAATATGTCAATTTCTGATTACTTTCTTAAAGTTAAGAATGTATGTTCAGAAATTTAAGTTTGGATAGCGAAGAACCTATTAGTGATGCAAGGCTACGACGTTATTTGATTCGTGAATTACGACCTGACTTCATGTCGTTCATTTCATCAATACAAGGATGGGTTTTGCAACCATCAATTGTTGAGTTAGAGAACCTACTTTCAAATCTGGAAGCATTGGTTAAACAAATGCTCGGTAAGTCTTCTGCTGATGTTGAAGATGCACTCTTCACTAAAGACAAGTCAAAATCGAAAAATGTAAAGAATCATTCTTCAAATGGTGGTAAGCAGAAAACGATTGAGGGAGAGTTAGCAAAACACACTAAGTTGGTATGCTTCAGATGTGGGAGGAATGGACACATGAAGTCGGATTGCCGTGCAAAGCTTGTATCTAAAAAGTGTGGCAAACCAGGTCACATTAAGCCAAATTGTTATGCAAAAGTCGTCAAATCAGATGCAAATGTTGCACATGATGTTGAAGATAGCGATGAGCTACAGTGGGAAAATTGTTTCTCAATTGAGGTTATTAATCAATCGGACAACATGGCTTCGGTTACACATCAGAACGAAAAGAAATAAGAGGCTAATATCAATTGCATTGACTACAAGAATGATTGGATTATTGATTCGGGCTGCTCACATCATGCTACGGGTGATGCTGCAATACTTGTCGACGTACGTCCTCATTTAAACAAGAGAGTTATTGTAACAGCTGACAATTCATTACACCCGGTAGTGAAAGAAGGTGATTACAATGTGAAGGTTACAAATTCTGATGTTGATAGTCTCACTCTTGAAGATGTGTATCAAGTTCTTGGTTTAAAGAAAAATCTTTTGTCCGTTTCTCAAATCACCGACTCGGGTAAGTATGTGTTATTTGGTCCGAATGATGTTCAAATACTTGATAGTTTTAAAGGTGTTGATGCTAATGTCTACTCACTGGAAGAAAGGCGAATTCGTTATATGTTTTATCTGCAAGTGAGGCATATGTTGAGAAGACAAGTCAAAATACAACTGCATCACTTTGGCATGCTTAACTCGGGCACGTTGGCAATCAGTTATTGCAGCAAATATCAACTAATAGGTTACTTGAAGCTGTTCCTTTCTTTAAATCAACATATCTAGATGTTGTTTGTGCTGGTTGTCAATATGGTAAGTCACATCGTCTTCCGTTTCTGAAATCAACAAATCGAGCATCTTCAATGTTTCAGTTGGTGCATTCTGATCTCATGGGACCAACTAGAACACCAAGCTTTAGTAGTTTCCACTATGTGATGGTTATTGTTGATGATTTGTCTCGCTATAGTTGGGTGTATCTCTTGAAAAACAAAGGTGAAGCTTTCACACACTTTGTACAATTCAAAGAGATGGTAGAGAAGCAATTCGGGTCAGTTTTAAAGTGTTTACTCACTGATAATGGGGGTGAATTTCAGTCACATGAGTTTGCTGAATTGTGTCGAAAACATGGTATTCATCGACAACTAACATGCCTGGATACCCCGCAACATAATGGAGTCGCTGAACGTAAGTTAACACATCTTACAACAATGACTTTGTCTTGGTTGCACGATAAGAACCTTCCTCGAGAGTTATGGGCAGCAGCTATGCAGTATGCATGTCACGTGATAAACCGACTGCCTCCATGGCCAGGTACATCAAAATATCCTTTTGAGCTGCTATATACTATCAAACCTAATGTGAGTTACTTTAAAGTTTTTGGGTCTCTTTGCTATGTTCATATACCTAAGCATAATCAAACTAAGCTTGATCCAAAAGCAAGGAAGTGCATTTTTGTTGGTTATGATGCAAACAGGAAAGGATGGAGATGTATGGATCCTATCACTAAGAAGACTGTGACTTCTCGTGATGTTGTTTTCGACGAGGTTTCTAATTTTTACCCAACTGCTGGCCCGGAAGAAACTTCTGTCTTGTTGAAGCTGATCCTGAACCGATATCTACTCAAGACGATCTCAGCGATAGGGGGAGTTCAGAATCTTATTGTCATAATGATTCACCACATAGTGAAATTGTATTGCGAAGAAGTGCAAGACAAAAGAAGACACCTACTCATTCAAAAGATTATGAAGTTTGAGCTAACCAATGCATTATTACTTCTTGTTTTATGTTGGAAGACACTTTGGAAAACGAGCCTTCATCCTATATTCAAGCTCAAGGGAGGCCAGAATGGGAGAATGCAATGAAAGATGAAATTGCAGCCTTGGACAGAAATTCTACTTGGGTGCTTGTACCGAGACCGAATGACGTTGAAATTGTAACATGTAAGTGGGTTTATAAGTTAAAGAAGACAGCTAATGGAAGCGTTTCTAGACACAAAGCTCGTCTGGTTGCTCGTGGTTTCTCTCAACAATATGGTTTTGATTATGAAGAAACTTTCAGTCCCGTTGCGAAAATGGTAACGATTCGTACTATTATTTCTTTGGCAGCAAGTAGAGGATGGACTCTTTGGCAATTCGATGTAAAGAATGCTTTCCTTTACGACGAATTGGATCGTGACATTTATATGGAACAACCACTTGGTTTTATTTCAGAAGAATTTCCAGGATATGTTTGCAAATTAAAGAAAGCACTCTATGGTCTCAAACAAGCACCTCGTGCGTGGTATGGTAAGATTGCTGAATACTTCCTATTTTGTGGTTATTATCCTTCTGATTCAGATCCAAGTCCTTTTGTGAAAGTTTATGGAACTTTATATACTATGATTCTTCTTTACGTTGATGATATGATTATTACGGGTAACAATTCAGCTGAAATCAAACGTTTGAAGGATGATTTATCTATTCGTTTTGAAATGAAAAGCTTGGGTAAAGCTCATTGTTTTCTTGGTTTAGAAGTTGAAGATTTGAATGATTATTTTCTGTCACAAAGAAGTTATGCTACCAAGCTTTTATCTCGGTTTGGTATGGAAAATGCAAACTATACAACCACTCCAATGGATCCAGGTCTTAAATTACACAATGTCGAAGGTGAGTTATTAGATGATGTGACTTGTAGGTTGTCTTTTATACTTAACTGTCACTCGTCCGGATATAACTTTTTCTGTGGGAATAGTATCTCAATTTATGAATCAACCATGTGTTGGTCATATGGCTGCTGCAAAACGAATCCTTCGATATGTGAAAGGAACTTTACAGTATGGGTTGATGTATCAAAAGAATACAAAAGTCCGTTTATGCGACTTTGTAGATGCTGATTGGGCCGGCAATGTGAATGATCGACGGTCTACTTCAGGCTATTGTTTTAATATTGGTTCAACAAGTATCTCTTGGTGCAGCAAGAAGCAAGACACGGTAGCGTTATCAACCGCTGAAGCTGAATATGTTGCAGCCACATTCATGGCCGGCCCTGGGCCCAAAGCAGGCAAAGCCTTGCTTTGGGCCCCCAAATTTTAAGGGCCCCGAAATGTCTTTTTTCTACAGAAAAACTGTTGTACCCATATTACATTCTATAGGTTTTAAAGGCACTACATTACAAGAAAGGGCCACATATTTCCTAACACTACTACTCTTATGGGCCCACAACAACTAAGAGAAACATTGGCCTAAACATTAACAGCCCTCGCTTTCTTATCTCTCATAGTATTCCTCACCTCCCACATTAAAATTGTTTTATCATTATTAGTAATACTAATATAATACCTACTGGATAAAATCCTGAGATCTTGATTTATGTAAAAGCTCATAGTCATGGTTTATTTGATTAATTCAAGCAATTGTTCTACTCTCATGAACAATAATATGTAACACTAAAATCTAGAACATATCAATGTCATTATCTATGTAAACTCACAACAAACTAAATATCTAATCATGATAATGAATTAGTAATCAAGCCTTAATTTAGTGTGTGTTATTAATCAATTTAACATGTAAAAATCTAACTTATATTTTTTATTCCTTTAATTTGGGGAATGATAAGTTTCTCAAAAGAAACTAAACAAGAATGAATTAAAATATCGAACTTTCTACATGTATATAATCTTTATCACCTTTCCTCGTGAAGAATACAAAACTAAAAACATTTTTTTAGCAAAACTTTAGAACAACATTAATCAAATAATAAAAAACTTTTTTGTGATGGAAAAAAGTCTCACAAGAGTTATTATTTTGAGTTTTTTTAATAAATATGGTATACGGTTATCTAGCATATTATACACGTTATATTATCGATTGTAATAAATATGATAGGATGTTGGTCGTGTATTCAGTGTCGAAATAAAAATTATTATTTGCATATATTTTAGGGGCCAAATTTTTCGAGTTCGCTTTGGGCCACTAGAAACTCAGGACCGGCCCTGGCCCACATTAGCTTCCCAAGAGTGTATTTGGCTTACAAGACTTCTTGGAGATGTTAATCAGGTGCTCCACTTTCCTATTTCCATCTTTTGTGACAATGAAAGTGTTATTAAAATTGTTGGAAACCCTGTTCTTCATGCTCGCACAAAGCACATTGATGCTCGACATCATTTTGTTCGAGAGAAGGTACTTAATCAAGAAATTGCTTTGAAATTTATACAGACAAACGAGCAGGTCGCTGATGGTCTTACTAAGGCATTTTCTAAATCAAAGTTTGAAGAATTTAGAGGAGCTAGCTCTTGGTCTTGTTGATCGAGAGAATGCACTAAGGGGGGAGTGTTACAAGTTAGTACATTCTTTGTACTTTGATTTGGTCTCAATTAGTTTGTTATCCATTATATTATTGAACTAGTCTTTAGCCACTTATACTATTGTTATGTTAGTGGAGAAATAATAGGAGATAAGTATGAGTGGCAGTAATAAATTTTGGCTATAAATAAGTTCGGTAGAAATCAACAATAGCATAACAACCAATTGTAATTGGTGTCTATCTTCTTCTAAGCAATATTTTTTTTTTTTAATTTCAATTTCACTTGTTCTTGCATCTTCTTATTTGTTATATCTGCCACCTTAGCCTTGAAACAGGAGGTCGATGTGAGTTATAGACACCTTGAACTCTGCCATGACTTAAAGGCAAACAGAAGGGTGAATATGAGTCAACTCTGAAACATGATCCATCAAAGGGGAGGTCTGCATGAGTGAGCTCCGCACATTAATCTCTGCTTTGCCTAAGAGAGAGATCTGTTACACAGAAGGCTAGATAACACCAAATTTTCGCTTGCCATATCGAGAAAGATACGATCGTCAACTATGATAAGAAAGACTGCATTAACGGCTTTGCCACCTGACCTCCATTAAGATGCATGGCAATTACCGCTGACATGCCAAACCTATATAAACATCACAAGTTTGCCATGAAAACGAATTCAGGAGCTAAACTTAAAGTAACAAGGACGACCCTCAAGACTTTTTTTGGAAATACACTTTTCGACATCATCAATTTTTATGGTACAAGTAGAAAGGGAGAGATAGTGAGTGAAACTATCACGAAGCTGTGACCATGATGTTTCTTATAGCAAAAACTAATCTTGTTTGTGCCTCTTCTTCTCTCCTTTAGAATTGTAGATATAAAAAAATAAAATTAAAAATTCTGAAGTGATCACTAGAGATCTTTATTTGGAAGTGCCCTCTTACATGTGCTAATCATTTAATATTGAAGAACAGACATTGTAAAAAATTGGATTGTGTCTGAATATATTATCATTGAGAGAAAGTATGAGTGAAGACAAAATGGTTGATTAGAGAGAATGTGGTCACACAGGTGGGAGAAAGAGATAAAAACAAGGTGGATTTGATAAAGTATCAATTGGCCAGTGAGGATAAGATAAATGATACTGGATTCTCCACATGGAGGGAAAATGATAGGTGACCAGTAGTAATGGCATTTTCTGACTCCAACTCCATAATCCATTAGGGCATTCAACAACAACAAAAAAATCCATTAGAGAAATACCAAAATATAGAAAATATTATAGGCACCTCCTAAATTGCTAAACCCAACCCTATGTAGGAGCTTAATAAGCTGTTCAAAATCACAAAATGCATCTTAATATGTTCAAAAATACTGACAGATATGTAAACTGCGTAAAACCTAAACGATAAATTAATAACACGTTTTTCTTTGTTACGAAATAGAACCTAAAAGGTTTTCAAGGAGCTAAAGCTACAAATAGATGTCATATTAGCGAAAGAATTTGTGGTGCTTTAGGTTAAGGACACTTTCAAATAATAGTATAATAGCGACATATTGCCTACACATACTGCCATAGATTTTCTATTGCGGATCATAGCAGGCCCACTTTAGAGTCTATCGAAAAATATCTACAAAAAGTTATAAAATAAATAGAGAACGAAAGTGACAAATTTAGGGTGGTTCTTGGCGGCATTATAAAGTAAAAAGAGATGAAAGTGACACATCTAGGCTGAGGTTTTGCAGCATTGGATTATTGTTGGGGTGCCTGAAAACTTGGGTGCTTATAGTCTACGACGGATTTTTTTTTTCTATCTTACACCCCTCATCTTTACCTACACCAACCCCGACCACCACCATTTGTTTTCTCTTTCTTACACTCTGTCTTCATCTACACCAATCCTGACCACCACCATTTGTTTTTCCTCTCTCTTACACTCTGTCTTCATCTCTTTTTTCCTCCCACGTTCTCTTTCCACGCCTATTTCTTTCTCTCATATTTTCTATCTCTCTCATGTGCATCCCTCCTCTTAGTCGGTCTTCGGGTTGTTCACCCGGTCGAGAGGAACTTTAGTGAAGGGAAACCCTAACACCTTTCATACAACCTGAAATGTTTCAAAAGGTACATTTTCCATGGGAGTTTCGTAAAAAGTCTCCCGTCAAAGGTAGAAATCTTTCGTTGATGGGGTGTTGCATATATTAGAGACGAATGGATTATAGAGAGAGAGAGAGAGAGAGAGAGAGAGAGAGAGAGAGAGAGAGAGATGCGGTGTTGGTGATAATCAATGGTGGTGGTGGTAGTCAAAGGTAGTGGCAGGGATGACGAAGATCAAAAGATAACAAAGGAACATTTTAGTTTTTGAGTCTTGAAATAGTGTTACCATATTTGAATCTAAGTCAAATTAAATGTACTCAAAGTCTTCGTTCCCCTAGCTAAATGTGGATGCCCCAAAGCAATGCCCTAGACTATTATATCGCGTGTCTTATTTTGTTGATTTTTGAGAAATTCAATTTATTAAGGAGAGTTTATTTATTGTCGATAGCTAAAATTATTTTTCTAAACTACCATTTTTAATATCGAGTTATTATATTACAAACAACTTAAACGCGTAATCCAATTGAGACCTTTTATTGATGAAATAATGGTAATTTTGAAATAATTTTTGGGTTTCTAGTCAAAAAATCTATGCCTAAACACACACTTAGTCCACCCTAATATTAATATAGGATTTTAAGCCAAAATAATTATTATAATGGATATTTAGTCCAGATTGACCCACCTCTATAGAAAAAACAGGTCTCTATCATTTCTATTTAATCATAATACCCATTGTAGCCGTTTATATAAGAAAAACCCCACTTTTGAAAATCAATCTCCAAAATTCTCATTCTTCTTTTTTTTTTCAGATTTTTTTGATCTTTCAAACTTACTATCTGTTTCGCAATATACACGTTATTTAGTATCAATTACGTATATTTCTACAACAAAACACATTTAGTATAGTTAAAGGAGGTCTAGATGTCAAAGTTACAGTGTTTTTATGTTTATTGATTCTTGTTTTGTTTCATAAATAATGTGTTATTTATTGTTAAAGTTATTTCTTTTTTTTTTTTATATGTGTCATACATAACACATTATGTATCAACAATGTTTCTTCTGAAAGGGAAAAGGACTAAAATCTTATTTTCTGGGAAGAATGGACCTTTATCCCTTTTTGAATTTTATTTTGGGCCTAAAACCCGTGGACCCCTTTAACATACCACTTTTTAAAAGGACAATTAAGTTTTCAAAAAGATTATAACGACCTTGAGGAGAAACTACGAGTACTTAAATCTCAATTTTCAGATAAGTCTTCAATTACCCGTCCTTTAGGCTAACGAAAATGATAGGGAGCTAGAAAGTATAGGCAGAACATAGGCGGAACAGCGACGTGGCTAATGAAAACCTCCTAAATAAACCTTACTACTCCATCTTTCATTAAGTTTTTCTTCTTTAAGGAACACATGCTTCCCATCGCCCACACAAGGCATTGAAGATGACTAGAGCAAGGAAAACCAAAGAGTCCATTGCTAAAATTCATCACAAGAAGGGAGGTATTTTTAAAATTTATAGTAGTTTTCAATTTTCTTTTTTCCATAAATCATTTCATTTTCATTTTGTTTAGATTCGACAAATCCACTGTTGGACTTCACTACCGTCATTAGTAAGTCTTAACCGTTTGGTCTTCTTGTGTTGATACTTTGATTTCTAGGATATCTTTCAAAATCCTAGAAATCAAAAGTTGCTCATGTTTCGTGGAATATTCCTGAAATTGTTGTAGTAATTTCATGGTTAAGCCATGAAATGGCTTCATGCCAAACGAGAATCCTATTTGAACTTGAGTTCTTTTTGGTAAACATAGAAAATTGCAAGAACTAATGAAGAATGATAATTACTTCATTAGTATCATCGACTCATCATCAAGTCCAACTATGGAAAATCCAGGAAAAACTCTTTAGGTGGGATTGTAACCACATTGTCGTTCATTACAATTTGTTGTCTCTTGTCTCCATCAATTGGGCCCGGAATAATTTTCCCTCACTTGAATGCTTTTAGTGTAGTGAAATATTTTAACCGGAGTTTAACAGTTGCAAATATGGTGGAGTAATGGTGAAAGAAGAAGATACAAATTTGTACAATTTTTTTCTAACTCTATTTTTTCCCGTTATAATCTTTAAATTTTATACTATCACTTTATTTTTGAGCCGTCATATTAACTCCCCAGATTATAAAAAGTCAATGTATTCAATTAGTCAATTAAACTTGACGAGTAGTGAGCCAAAATGAAAAATAATATAATGGATTTAGGGCCCAAACTTAAAAAAGGATTGATGATAAACTCATTTTTTGAATTTCTAAATTTTCCCAATATAAATAGAAAAATGTATCACTAAATGAATTTATTGTTTAGTAAAGGTGTAGATATGTGTACGCACAAATTTATTTTTACGCAACACATACGAAGTTGCATGAGAATATATCTACATTTTTACTAAACAATACACACATTAGTTATGCATTTTTGTATTTGCATTAGGAAAAAAAAATAGACTTATTACATATTTTTTTAATTAAATTTGGGCCTTTGATGCTGTTAAACCCTAAATATTGAGTTTTAAATTTCTTTTTTTTGTTGAAGTGCTTTAAATTTCTTTAGATATTATAAAGTTACTCCGCTTTCCAAATAACATTCACTCAATTAGTCAACAACCCTTGGTTGGAGTGGTAAGAGTTATAGTCTTCCATCCTAGAGGTCAAGGGTTCGAGACACGCTGAACAATTAAAAAAAATATTCACTCAATTAATCGTATGATGATATTTCCAAAACCACCCTCTCATTTCAATACCAATAAAAGGTTTGAATTGGTTTTACACTTCCACTGATGTTTTATTCAGTGAAATACTATAAAATAAAGGGGGAATGAGTTTAAGGTCCAAAATCCCAGGGCCAATGGATTTAGAGCCAGAAGATAATATTAAATAGAAAATAAATCTATTAGGAGTAATCTACATGTTTACCCTCTCTTTATTTACTACTCCTACCTAACCTATCCCAAGTTAAATAAAATTACCGAGATTAGAAGTTATAAATATCATTTTCAGTTTCATGAAAATAATTATTGAATAAGAAGTACCCATCCCTACAAAAAATTGGGTTTTCCTTTTAAAGGAATGTTTCTCTAATCTTTTGACTCAAAGAAAATTATTTATAACTCTATTTTCTTCAGTTCACCGAGGGAAAACTTAGAGAAAATCCACCCACGATTTTTAGTCTTCACCTGGAGAAACAAGAACATGATGCTGAATGTATTATATATCTCCTTTTACCATATTCTCGTTTTTTTTAACGATAGATTGTTGCACTGTGTATGATTTTGTTGTTCTTATTCTTAAAACTAGGATATCAATCTTTTTCTTAAAAAAAATCCTTTAAATCTTGTCTCATTTTTGCAAATTTTTTGTTTAGTCTCATAGTATTTTCGTGATTCTAACAACATATTTATGTTTTGTAATTTTCTGACTTGCCCACAAAATCATGAAAGCTAAATGGAGATGTTGGTGGGAGGAAGAGGAAAGGAAGAAGAAAGGGGAGAAAGAGGGGAAAGAAATGATGGTGGCCGGAGGTTGTAAAAGGAGATGATGACCGAAGGTGGGAAGAAGCGATGAAAAAGAGGTTTTGTTATCTCGAAAAATGTGAACTCTCTTCCAAATTTTATACTCTAAATTATTTTCTTGTTTTCCCAAAAAACAGGCCAATTTTTTTTTTTTTTTTTTTTTAATGCTTAGTTTGCAATCCTAGAATTACCTCCTAGTTCCAAAAATATGGGTAAGAAGTTGGTGGGAAAAAAAAATCAGACGGCAATACAACATGAAAATGAATTTCCTGGTATCCAAGAAATCTGACTTTAAAATATGGACAATGACACCAAGATATGTCAACATGACAGGTTACTAAAATTATATCATCAGCCATCACTTATTACTTTGTCATAATGCAAATAAATGTTTCATATATTTGACACCAAAACCCTAAAACGTCCAAGATGGTGTCAAGTCCGGTCGGCAAAACACTTCTTTTGTCTAGTAATACTTGGCCGGGTTCAAAAGGCATTTGGTAGAAAAAACTATACCACTATGAGCCTTATTTAGAGATTACTTCTTCATAAATAAATTAAGAAGATTATTATTTCTAAAATAAAATAGGTCGACTGCACATCTTCAAGGGCGGCCCTGACTTTTCGGTGACCCAAAGCGAGGTCTGAAAATATGGCCCTTTCTATCAAATCATAAAACTTATAAATGTATTTACATGAAAACAATAAGTACCGCAAAATATTTTCATCATATTTATATAACAAAATAATTTTTTTGATAATTACAATCACTGAAATGTTGTTCTTCTTAAATTTTTCGATGCAAAGTCACTAATAATCGTCGAATAATCAAGACTGTCAACCATATCTTTCTCAATAGATAATATAGCTAACCAGTTTAACCTTTCTTCTGACATAGTAGATCGAATATAAGACTTAATCAACTTCAACTTAGAAAAACTTCTTTCTGCAGAGGCAACAATAACTGGTATCGTTAATATAATTCTATAAGAAACCCATGTGTTCGGTTAATAACCTTTCATATCTTTCAAAAAATCTAGCACTTCAGTTGGTCTTTTGATCTCATTTGGTAAAAGACGCTTCAACACTTTCAGTTCAAAAAATAAGTCTAGTCCGTCTATGTCATATGACTCATTATGCTTGAAAAATGTTTCAAGGCGAACACATGAATATCTCAAATCACCATCATCTTGGGAGTTTGACTTTTTTAACTCAAACATAAAACTAAATATTTCTTTGTATTTCAAGTTTGCTCGAATCTACTTGTAAATGAAGAAAGAGTATGTTCTAATATGCATATGTAATAATTAACTCTAAATGCTTCTTCAGGTGACATTGACGGATCTTCACACGCATTCGCGTCAAATTGTTTCTTTCTTCGAATAATATGTTTTTCCCAAAATGTTGTTTCAACTCCCATTTTAATGGCAATCTCTTTAGCTTCAACCATGTCTTCTTCAAATCTCACTTCTCTATAATCTTCAAGATAACAAATTGTTAGAACTAAAAGTCGCGGAAGCTATCGAACCTATCCTAGAAATTGATCCGATTATGAAAATTAATCGAAAAACTAAGCCAAAATCAAATATGCGAACAAAATTTAACGAGGTTCGGCTTTAAAGCCTACGTCCTCGGGCGAACAAGAAATCTTTATTGAAGGATAGATGAAGACGACTCACACAACCCGCAAGTTCGTCCCAAGATGGTACCGTATAGAAATTAACCTTCTATACTAAATCTTCGACGACCGAGAAATTAAACACCTCTAATTGAAACCGCCACTCACACAAATGAGTCCATTCAATTTCTCTAATGCAACATCAATATCTATATCTTCAGTTTGAAGTGTTTTGCTAACAGAGTTTACCGCAAATAATATATCATGCCAAATAACCATGCTCAAAAGGAATTCAAAATTTTCAAAGTCTTGTTTTAATATATTTTCGGCATCATAAACTGTTTTTGAATCATCACTTGTCTCCACCAATTCTTCTAAAGCTTCTCGTAATTGTGGAGCTTGAAACCTAATGTATTGGTGACCCTTTTTACTTCACATCTTTTAAATGGATTAAGCTTCTAGTAATCATCACTTGTCTCCACCAGTTTTTGAATCAACACTCTCTACCGTACTTTCCTATAAATCAAACAAACTGTTGGGCCCTTGGTCTTTTGGGTCTTTGTAACTAGTTGCCTGCCTGAAAATGCTTTCCATTTGCCTATCATTCATTTAAAGATCATCAAATTTGATGGCCCATTTTACTTAATATTTTTTAAATGGGGCCATTATAATTTTCTTAGAGAGTTGGACTTCTTATATATTTCTTACATAAATTGATGTCTCGGTGGCCCCTAAAAGTCGGTGGCCCGAAGCGACGCTTTGTTCGCTTTGGCCCAGGCCACCCCTGCACATCTTCATGATTAGTCGGCCGAGAAAGGTAGTTTATCTTCTTTGCTTTATCCAAAATATAGCTACTCTTCATCCACATGAAATTATTTAGAGACACTAATGAGTGTGAGATTCTCTTATACAAATATCAATTTTATTATATTCGAGTAACTATTGATTAATTTTTTGAGAATGCAAAAATTTTATTCCACACTTTGTTTACACTTATTCAACCACCCTAAATTAAACAGTAATAATAATATTTGTTTTTTGATCACGTGTATCATTTGAGCATTGACACGTATATTAACCTACTTATTATTTTATTTTTCTTTAATTTTTTGCCCCACCCTCAAAGTCATTGCATTAAACAAAAGTAGAAAAAACAAATCAGATTCATTAACAACCGCATCTAACTTACTATTCCAAAGCACTATTTTAATCTCAGGAATCCCATCAACAAAAAAGCAAACCCAACTCCAAAAACTAGACTAAAATAGCAAGTTTTACACCTTTAATCCTTGAATAACACAGATCTCTATAATATGAAAATGACAGATCTATGGTTGATAACACACCACGACTTCTTTCGGGATTTTTATTTGGTATTTGGTGGTGGGGTAACATTTCTTTCAACTTGTACTTTTTTTAATAAAAAAAAAAGAGTCACAGATTCTGATCGTTAATCTGTAATAAAAATATACAAGTGGGTGTGGGTCACTCACGTGTTTGCAGCAATAAACAGAAATGTGGATCCCATTTTTAAAATTATTAATTGAAAGTAAGGAAGGGGTTCCTCTTCTTATTGGTCCATTTCATTTTAAATAAAATACAAATTCTTGATTGGTCCGACGTTACTTCACAACCATATAAAGATCCAAACCGACCCATTGTTTCAATTCACTATAAATTTAAGAGAATTGTAGAGAGAGAAAGAGATATATATACAGAGAGATTGAAGATGGAAGAGAACAATTTAGCTGCACCATTTGTGATGAAGACATATGACATGGTGAATAATCCATCAACAAACTCATTGATTTCATGGGGAAGAAACAACAACAGTTTTATTGTTATTGAGCCTTTAGATTTCTCAAGAATTATTTTACCATTTTATTTCAAACATAACAATTTCTCAAGTTTCGTTCGCCAGCTCAATACTTACGTAAGTATATCTAACTTTTTGTTCTTCATATTTGACTGTCTGCACGATGTCCTTCTAGTTTTAAGCCAACAGTTTGACATGAATTACTACAATTTAGAAATGAAAACTTATTCGATGTTTTTTTTTCTAAGTTTCATTCATCCACGACTGTCTGTCGGCTTAAAATTGGCTGACAGTCGGGCAAGCTATATACTTTTTTTATTTTTACCTCTCACAACAATTAGTGGATTCTACTTTTTGGCAACAGTTTTTGTACAAAACCGTTGCTAAAAGTTATTGAAAAGTTGCGAAAGAGCTTCTAGTCAAATTTTAATTGTTATTCATTTTTTGGTAAAGGGATTTAAGAAGGTGGATCCAGATAGATGGGAGTTCGGGCACGAATTTTTCTTAAAAGGGCAAGTTCATTTGTTAAAAAACATAGTAAGGAAGAAACAGAATAAGGTTCCTTGTTCTTCGACGTCTAACAATATAGTGGAGGAGATAGAAGAAGAAAATGATATACGAATGGAGGTTTTTAGGTTAAAACAAGAACAAAAAGCTATACAAGAAGAGGTAGAAGCAATGGAGAGGCGATTAATAGAAACAGAGAGACGACCGAAACAAATGATGGCTTTTCTTCATAGAGTTGTCGAAGATCCTGAAATTATACCTAGAATGGTACTTGAAAAAGAAGAATCAATTAAGAGGTTAATGAGAGAGAAGAAGAAATATGTCATGGCATCTTCATCCCCATCTTCATCTTCATCTTCTTCCTCATCTTCATTAGGAAATAGTCATGATGAGACTGTAATGATACCGACCGTGCCCGTTATATTGCAACAGTATCCGACAGAGCCTTACTATAGCTCAGCAGATGATCAGATAGAACAAAAACCAGTTCCTTATCCATTTTGTCTTCTAGGAGGTGGGTTTTTTGATAGATAGATATATATTATGTACTCCAACTAGCATGTGTTTTTACTAGTTAATTTGTTATAAAAGAACATAATTTGTAGTTAATTAGGGTTTCTTAAATTATTGATTGTACGAATTGCATCTTTTGTATAAATTTAGAGTACTCCATGATAGTTTGATTTCTTTTTTGTAAGTAATTTGTGATGTTAAATAAGACAAATTGTTCTTTAATTTTTTTTTCTTTTACATAATCCCTTGTTTGACATAATATTAGATCCCCTATTAGACATCATATATCATATTAAACGTCGAGAAAACCTTTATTTTTCTCAATTAATTTTATTTAGATTGTGGAATAAGATTTCAGCCAATTCTTTTTTGAAAAATTAGTGTATGTATATGTATCTCGAATCCGAGACCTATAGCGTAGTAACCACTTCATCAAAGAGTTGTTGACACTTGACCCTCTGTATGCACGAGTTTTTTTTATCAACGTCTACCAAGTTTATGTTATCAACATTTTTTTTCAATCAATATGGAAGAGAAAATCCCAAAAATGCATGCCCCCAAAAACTTCGGTGCGAGGACCCAGAAAATGGAGATAAACAATGCGTAGCCTAGGATCCCGGCTCCCAAAATGTACTCTAAAATTAGAGTTACTTCCTATTTGGCCTCCTACTTTGTGACCAGCTTCCTTTTTGACCCCCTATTTTTCATAAATTCAAATTTGACCTCCTATTTTCATGTAAATGACATAACTACCCTTCCTAATTTCAAAATAAAATATTAAAAAAATTATTCCACCTCACCTCTCTCTCTTCACCTCGCCTCTCTCTCTCTCTCTCTCTCTCTCCACCTCACTTTGTCTTCTCCGAAGAAAAATGAATGGGAATTTTCCGGCTGGTGACCTTCATCGGAGAAGACAAAGTGAGGTGGAGAGAGAGAGGTTAGTGGAGGGAGAAAGGTGAGGTGGAGAGAGTAAGAGAGAGGTGGAGAGAGAGAGAGGTGAGGTGAAAATATTTTTCTTTTTTAATATTTTATTTTGAAATTAGGAAGGGTAGTTACGCCATTTACATGAAAATAGAGGACCAAAATTAAATTTATGAAAAGTAAGGGGCCAAAGGAAGCTGATCACAAAGTAGGAGGTCAAATAGAAAATAACTCTTAAAATTTTGACAGTACTGCCTGCAAAGAACAAAAGGTGCATACAGAACTTCTAAGCCAAAGTTGCACTAAATTTTCTTGGTGCTATAGGCGACCCTTTAGGAAATTTTGTCGGGGTACCTCTTGCTGAATTATAAAGAGGTTGGGCTTTGTCCCTCTGGTGTTGCCCTCACTGAACTTATATGGTGATGATCCCAAGTCCCAACTAAGACTCTAAGAGCATCTCCATTAGCACATTCTTCTTTTTAAAAAGGTGGAACAATCAATCTTATAATATTGAATGTTACTGAACTTTTTCAATTTTCGTTAAAATTAATACTCACGGGAAATTGTTCGGATCTCAAAATTTATACTCAAGGGAAATAGGGAAATTGTTTGAAATGTCTCAAAATGTCCCAAAATGTCTGTGTTAATGGTTGGAGACATTTCAAATGTCTCCAAATGTCCGTGTTATTGGTTGGGGACATTTCAAATGTTCTGAAATGTCTGTATAATTCATGATTTTTTACACGAAATTAGGGACATTTCAAGACAACTTGATTTTGGGGACATTTGGAGAGACATTTTAGTGTAAATTTGAATAGCTTTTGAAGAAAAAATCGTTCTCAAAATATGGAAGACACTTGGGGACATTTCAGTAAGGAAGATAATAAAAATAATTATTATTATCAAATTAGATTAATAATTTATAATAAATGATATATCAACAATAAACTACTTTACCATAGTAATAATATTACTATATTACTATATTATATTATTATATTATTGTTATATTACAATATTTTTATATTATTGTTATATTATATTATTATTATATTATTATAATACTATCTTATTATTATATTACTACATTATTATATTATATTATATTATATTATATTATATTATATTATATTATATTATATTATATTATATTATATTATATTATTATTATATTAATATTATATTAATATATTATTATACTATATTAAATAATAAATATTTACCAATTGTCCATCAATGTCCATATATATCTACGGATCTCTACGAAAATCGAAAAATATATATTTGAAATATTAATTAATTTTCTTTATTTCATGTGGTAAGACAGTAATAATATTAAAATAATAAACATCAACTAAATGTCTATAAATGTCCACAGATATTCACGGATGTCTACGAAAGTCGAAAAATATATATTCGAAATAGAAGTACAAATATATTATTTTAAATGATTAGAGAATAATGATAATATTAAAATAATAAATGTACACCAATTGTCTATCAATGTCCTAAGATATCCACATATGTCCACAAAAGTCGTAAAATATATTCTTGAAATATGAGTACGAATATATTATTTCATATGGTTAGACAATGATGATAATATTAAAATAATAAATGTCTATCGATTGTCCTTCAATAATAATAATAATAACAATAATATCAACTACACATTTTGTCTTTGGATTCAATATGTTGAAATGTCCCCAAGACATTTTGTCCATGAATCAAATGTCTTGAAATGTCCATAAAGACATTTTGTCTACGAACAAATGTCCTAAAATGTCTACGGAACATTTTGTCTCTGGGTGTCCCCCAATATCTGGATCCACTACCACCCTCTGAGTCTAAAGTGTCATTTCAAATGTCTCTAAGTTGTCCTAGTTACCTCTTATTGTAATAGTCCTCCCCAATTTTATTTTCTATGAAATTGCTCGGCGACATGGAGTATTTTTTAGAGACTTAAACAACTACTTTGTCACATGGAACATGAATAGTTAGAGACTGCTAAATAAAACTTGACATGCAATCAACTAGAGTTTCACAACTTTGAACAAAAAAAAAACTAGAGTTTCACAAGGAAGAACCTATAAGGGCGCCGTGACCAAATTGAGGGGGTTTACCTTGTAAAGTGGAATTTTAAATACACTCACCAATTTGTTATATTAGAGTAAGACCCCAAATGACAGGCTCTTAAAATTTTACCATTAGAAATTAGGGGTAGTTGGAGTCCCGACAACTATGTCATCAATGATTAAATATATGTATACATATATATAATTCCTCTTTGAGGGTGTAAGAAAAATCTAGATAACAGGAGAGGTGGGTGGACCCAAGCTGATTTTGTTGTTAATTAACTACAAGTTCCATGGATAGTGGAAGCATTTATTCTAATTAAGTTGATTTTCCTCCTAATTTGTAATCCTTTATGGAATGGTGTGTCACACCCTAAAATAGTCAAGAGAAATACCATTTGGCTTAAAATGGAGCTGATCAGGCACAAATCCAATGGGTTTTGGGGAGATGTAGAGTGAGAACCTTAGATAAATATTGACTGTTAAATTTGACTAACATAATCACAGTTTTCGTTGCCAAATTAGAACATTAGATAAATATGAGAACCAAAATTTTCTAGTTGGTCCAAAACGGGAGGCCACATTAGAATTGATCCTTTATACCAATAAACATTAAAAAACTCAAGTTGTTATAAATATAGCAAGTGATTAGTTCGTTCATACTAATCACTATAACTTAGCTTTCCATAATTGAAACCTTTTATTTCTAGTATTAATTAGTCAAGTATTCTAAATTAATTGGGAAAGCAAAGCCATTACCACCATTTTGATCTTCCCACTTGTTGTTTTTTCCTTTTCAATTGTTGGGTGGAAATTAGACAAAAAAGACAATATAGTTGATAAGAGTTTAAGCAATTATTAAGGCATAAGGCTAGTACTATGAGCTTACGAAAAGAGTTAAACTAGAAAAGCACTAGTGGTTTTCCATTAAAAAATGATTTATGAGAATGCTGATGATTAATGATTATTTTGAGAAATCAAATAATAACCAGCATTAGTAGAATGATGATTTTGTACAATGAAGTGGCTTAAGAGAGAACGGGTTAATTCGTGATTTCATCATTTTTGATTTTTTTTACCTTGAAATTTTCAATAGTTTGACCTCAATCTTATATTAGACACTGAGCAAACAAAATGCATGAAGAATTCTCAAATTAAACGTCAATTTTCGTAACTTTAACTTTTTGTTTTATATTTTCTGTAAATTGTATCAGATTGTTTTGTATGGGGAATTTATTTTACTAATTGGTGATCCCATTACTTCAAATAAAAAGACTTACTTAGAATGAGCATACATCTACCTTATATAACTGACATTTTCAAAGTTCTAGAACAAAGATGTCACGAATTCGCAACAGTAAAGAGAAATTGTGTCATTGATTTAGATTGGAATCACATGCATAGCAATTTAATATGGTCTGGTGAATGGTTGTTGTGATGGTGGCTAGATGGGTAAATGACAACGATGAGGACAGGTGGGGTTAGAGAGACGATGGAGCATCGCTTACTTAGACAATTTGACTCAATATGTTTGAAGAAACTGTCTGCGGGCTATACCCTAGTATAATAACAAATTAATAAACTAGTTGAAACAGTAAAGCACTTTAAGCAGGGAGATACCGCTAATTTTAAATGGTGTGAGCGTATTAGAAAATAAGTGTCAAACCCCTAATTTGGGATATCGCTATGGGAAATGAGAAAGTTTAATCTTCTTATAGTCTACCACCGTTTGATTTTCCCATATGATTTTCTTATATGAATCTATGTTGAGTCTTTATTCTAGATATTTATCTTCCTATACATCAATTTTTTGTTTAATACTTTTCTTGTGAAGAGAAAAGCTTTCAACTCGTTCAAAAGAGCGCTTACAAAATTTTTGTACTGAGCTTCTAAATTATCAGCCACGACAATGTCTCTTTTAACTAAGAATAAAGAGATATTTTCTTATGCAGTTTCCACTTAAAAGTTGCAGATGCATCGCAAACCGTATAGATGGTCCTTGAGAACCTATGATTTTTGAATCTACAATCTCACCTTTATGATGTAAGCGGTGACACAATCTCATTATTTAGACTTTTTGTAGTTTCCTTTATATAAGGTATAAAGTTAATTTTATGGAATTCTTATCGAAATAGTTATGAGTCTAGCTTTTTTATAAAGAACCTTGATGAAGGAAAAGCAGAATCAATATTAACTACATTACTTCCTATTTTTATCATCAAATTGGATTTGTTTAAAGAATTGTCTGTAATCAGAAATCCATTAAAACATCAATTTTTATATTTGGTAATTTAGACCAGTGCTATCAAAGTTAAAGAAGAAAGGTGACATCACAGAGTTGTAGTACGTTGTAGTACAAGGAGAGTGTTAGATATGTTCAAGCACCTAAAATTTTTCTTTCGAAAAAAGAAAGGAATGACCAAGTCTAAAACCCGAACATATAGTTGGATTCGAGATGATTAATCTATGCTAGAATCATAAACTTGAATTATTGGTAATAATGTATTGAGTTATTGAGGATCAAAAAGTGTAGTTCAATATGAGAAGAAAAGTCTTGAGGAGTCAAAGTATTAGTGCAGAAGGAGTTGAGAAATCCAAGAGTTCTCCTATCAAGTGCACAGAAGTGGGTCAGCATTTGGCAGCCAAACTGTGAATAATGTTGACATAAACTCCAAAATTCTAGAGGTCTCAGGTTCGATTATCGGAGGAGGTGGATTCTATGATTTATTGAAGATGATTTATTAAAGTATAAATAATGTTGTTGGGCCTCAGATCATAGTTTAGTTAGACTACAAACCCGTTCTTGTAAGAGTTTGAATTAGACGGTTATCGTGCTTATCACATCTTTGATGTATCAATGTCATTGTAATGACTGTCAAAAATTGTAGTCAATTTCCAAAAAAAAGTGCAGAGAAGTGGAAAATATTATGAATCTAAGTATTAATGTACTTCGGTAGTTCGGTATACATGCAAAGAATTTGCAAATGACCAATTTTCAGTCCGAAGTCTTAGATCGTTATAAACAGGTCTGACAAAATGTAAGTGATATAAAACAACGAAATAAGAAATTAATGTAAGCGAACAAAAATGTAGATTCTAACGAGTTCTCGAGTGTAGATCTATGAGCTCTGTACTGAGTATTTTTGCTCCTACATCTCCAAGTGAGTTATTGTTTACTATCTAAGTGCATTTTGAGTTCCTATAATGTTCATATGACTCCTACCCCTAATATCTCTCTTGAAAAGATTTCTAATAAAGTGGTATATTTGAGCAAAAGCCTCTAATCCTGTGAAGTTTTCTCCTTCAATCATTGAAGAAAATGAAGTGTCTCCCTGTCAAAGAGGAAGAAAAAATGAAGTCTAAGAGAATGATGCAAAATTTAGTGGTGAGAGGAAATTGTGATGATCCCCTCCATTTTTTGGAAAAAGAGAAGCTAAATAGTTTGGAGAAAAGATGACACAAACACGAGTGTGGCATATACTAGTTGGATTATGCGAAGCTGAAAACATCTACATAAATGGTTAAGAAAAGAGTGAACCTATCTCTTGAGTGACTAGAGAATGATGAACAAAAAAGTCATTCTCCTGAGTAACTAATGAATGATGACAAAAAGGTCGAGTCATTCTCATTGAGTAACTCAAAAACTCGTGTTGTGGAAGATTGATGAAGACAAGAGTTATTCTCGTACATAAATTACTTAATAAATGGTGTTGTGGAACATTATAGTGTTCAAGAGCATTGCCCAATTGATATTGATGATGTCGAAAAATGATTTTCTCGGATATCTTCCTTATGACCGATATTTCCGGTTAATGGCAAATTTCCCTATGAGTTTCTGATCGGATTAAGATGGACGGAGCCTCCAGAAAAAAACATACATTACGACACTCAAGTCAGTGAGGTGCTTTATTCAGTTGAAGGAAATAATTCAAAGTCAAAGTTTAAAAGATGACCTCTGATCTCTTTTTAGGACAAACCTGATATGCTGATATAGGTTTGGATGATCGAGACATTGCGGGGTAGAGATAATACGGTGGTAAGGCACCGGTCTTGATGATAACCACGACTAAATGGTCAATTAGAGGATAATATCTGATGATTGCATATCTTCTGACACTGGCGGATCCTTTGACATAACGCTTCGTGAATGAAAAGTGGGTATATGGTTCTCTGGCCTTTCGCGTCTTTGGTGTTATCTTCAGGTAGATATAAGCTCGAAGGGACTGAGCTTGCTCCAGCTGCTCTCTTTAGTTTGACTCTCAGGCTAGAGTAGGGCCCAGGTTTCGAAGTGTGATCTAGATCCACATTTCCCCCTTGCCTCTGGGCAGAGCGGGGATCGATGTACCGAGCTAACTTCTACTTACCCCCCTTTACTATTCTAAGACCAAAGTAGAGCTCTTATCAGAGTTGGTTCGAATTTACCTCTTCGCTTGCCTCTCGGCTAGCGCAGGTTTAAGGTGTCTAGGAAACTCATGTTGACCTTCAATATCTACGCTCAGGTAGCAACGTTCCACCGGACACACATCCCTGATAGCTTCGACGATGGTCTGCTTACGTGTGACCTTGGTTAATCTGTTGACTTCTTGACTTGGTCAAGGTTGACCAGTATTTGTCTCAACATGAGTATATCCACTCCTTAGCTAAAAGAAGAGACGCTAAAGTGTAGAAAAATTATTTTCACCTACCGGTTTAGCTGCCCATGTTAATGCTACATTGATAAGTCATTAATACTTCTAAAGTAAAGCGTGGCTTGGACAAAGCCGAGCTCAAGGTACCGAATTGAGTTTTGTCAACCTCTGTACTTTGTCCCTTTGGCCAGAGCAGGGCTCAACACGTACAGCTAACTCAGATTCGTCCTCCCTTTTGTCTCGAGGCAGTACATGGCTTAGCGTGTCGAGCCAACTTCAACAAACCTCTCTACTCTATTTCGAGACTTATGATGGGTGGGATCTCTTTCGGATCTACTTCTTCGCTTTTATTTCGGGGCCAACTCAGGGTTCAAGTCAATCTCCAAACTCTTTGACTTGTAAAAGATGGTATATTTGACTCAACACGAGTCTCCCCCGCTCTTTAGTACAATGAAGAGAGATTGAGGAGGATTCTACTGGAGCCCTTGGACTACACATGTCGGACATGGTTTACTCAATAACCGTCACCAACCTCATAAGCGTGATACCACCGGGTAGGAAAATCTACTGATTTGCCGATCCGTTTTATGTTTCTAGAGTTGTGCACTTGAAGTGTCTGGCCTCTCGGCGTTCAAAATTTTCATACTAAGAGGAGGTGGGGTGTAAAATCTCTTAGAACTCAATTCCTTTTATTTATCAAATCAATTGTTCTTATTACAACAACTCTTATTTATACTAATAGAAGAGAAAACAGAATTAGAGAAAGTTAGTTATTCACTAAACTAGAGTTAGTTGTAACTAACTTTTATTGTTATTTTGATTTTGTAGAGAACTAGTCAAGATGGACCAGTCAAGATATAAGCTGACCAAAGACTTAGTCAAGTATTGACCTAAGTATAAATTGTTGAGTTTTGCCCTAATTCTATTTTGCCCTAATTCTCCAAACGAGTTTCTGCAAAACCCTAGTTTCACAGCCCCCCTCAAACTGATGATGAAGAAGCTTGATGAATCATTAGTTTGGTTCGAAAATAGGCGAAGAGATCAAAGGAGAGACCCTTGGTGAAGATATCTGCTACTTGTTCTGTAGTAGAAAGATGATGAATCACCACAGTCCCGTTCGCAACCAGATCTCGAACATAGTGGAAGTCGACCTCGATGTGCTTCGTCCTTGCATGAAAGATCGGATTCGAAGCCAAATACTTGGCTGAGATATTATTCACAGTAAAGCACCATGGGTTTCTTCAAAGAACATCCAAGTTCTTCCATGAGGTACGAAATCCACACTACTTCAGTAGCCGTGTTTGATAATGCTTTGTACTCTGCTTCCGTAGATGATTTTGCAACAGTAGCTTGTTTCTTTGAGCACCATGAAACAAGAGTCGACCCAAGAAATACACAGTAACCACCTGTTGATTTTCGTGAGTCAGGGCAACCAGCCCAGTCTGAGTCTGAGTATGCTATTAGAGAAGTAAAATCTCCATGAGATATCTTTAGACCAGAACCCATTGAACCCTTAACATATCTTAATATCTTCTTAACCAAAACTAAGTGGGTTGTTGTTGGTTTGTGCATGAACTGAGCCGCATAATTGACAGCAAAAGAAAGATCTGGTCGAGTGAGGGTGAGATATTGCAAAGCCCCAACCAGACTTCTATATTCTGTTGGACTTGAAAGCTCATCCCCATCTGTAAGAGAAACCCTCTGTCCTACTGAAACTGGAAGCTTTGAAGGTTTGGAATCTAATAACTCAGCTTTTTGTAACAATTGAAGAGCATATTTGTTCTGTGTAAGCATCATATACCTCTGATTTTGATGATGAGTAACTTCTATACCCAAAAAATATGATAGTTGTCCCAAATCCTTCATTTTAGAGGCAACACTCAAATCATGTATTAAACCATTGATTTGAGTTACAGAACTCCCTGTGAGTATTATATCATCCACATATAGTAATAAGACCATTTGACCTGTGGTTGACCGAAAGACAAACATTGAGTGGTCTGTCTTGCTCTTATGAAAGCCATATGAATATAGGAATGTGGCAAATTTAGTGAACCAGGCTCTGGGTGCTTGCTTCAACCCATATAGAGCTTTATGAAGGTGACAGACATATGATTCTTTCCCTTTTTGAATAAACCTAGATGGTTGTACCATGAAAACAGGTTCATCTAGTGTCCCATGCAAGAAAGCATTTGAGACATCCAATTGCTTGATATGCCATGATCTTGAGACAGCTATTGTGAAAACAATTCTAATTGTATTAGACTTGACAACAGGACTAAAAGTCTCTGCATAATCAACTCCTTCCTGTTGATGAAAGCCTTTGGCCACAAGTCTGGCCTTGTACCTCTCTATACTACCATCACTTTTCTGCTTAAGTTTGAAAACCCACTTACATCCAAGAACATTCATAGTATTCTGATAAGGCACTAGAGACCAAGTTTCATTGTCTAAAAGTGCATTATACTCTTCCTGCATAGCTTTAGTCCATTCAACATGTTTTGCTGCCTCTTTGTATGATGTGGGTTCAGTGGGTAATTTCAAAATGGACAAATATGCTACATTTAATGTGTGAGGTGATGTGTAATGGGCCACAAAATCAGAGGGAAGTTGTTTACTCTTGATTATGCCATTTCTCCCTCTAGTAGTAACCTGTCCTACCTGCTGAGTCTGAACTGGGACAGGTGTAGTTGCTGGTGTACCAGTACTTGTATTGGAAATGCCCAACTCACTTGAACCATTTGTTCTAGAACCTGGATTAGTTGGTGAACTAGTAGAGATACTAGGTGTCCCTAATTCAGGAGTAGTAGGTTGAATAGGAAACATAGATGGAAGAGGTAATGAAATATGTGGACACATTAGCTGATCACCACTAGACTGTGTCTTAGTGATGTTGGCATATGGAAAGTTGCCTTCATCAAAAATGACATGTCTAGAAATATAAAGCCTCTTACTAGATGGTTCATAACATCTATATCCTTTGTGTTCATTACTATAGCCCAAAAAAACACAAGGAACACTTTTGGGACTGAGTTTATCATGTCTAAGTGTACCTAAATGTGGGAAGCATGCACAGCCAAATACCTTAAACTGTGAGTAATCAGGAGACACATGAAAAAGGACTTCATGTGGAGAAAGTCCATGAAGTAATTTGGTGGGTATTCTATTTATAATATAAACTGCAGTGTTGAAAGCATCATACCATAAGAATTTTGGTAAATGACAGTGAAAGGACATAGTATTACCTAGTTCTGTAATGTGTCTGTGTTTCATTTCTGCTTTGCCATTTTGTTGTGGTGTATATGGACACGAACACCTGAAAATAATGCCATTTGTGTCCAAGTACTTTCTGAATTCCCCTTGTTTCAATTCTGGTGCTCCATCAGACTGGAAATATACTATCTTCTCCTTTAGTAGATTCTCAACTGTGGTTTTGAAATGGATAAAACATTTTGTGCTATCAGACCTAGCCTTCATTGCATAAATCCAACTGTGTTTGCTAAAATCATCAAGAAATAGAATATAGTACTTGGCACCATTTGGTGTGGCAATAGGAGATGGACCCCATATATCACAATGAACCAAATATAATGGAGTGTTTGTTGTGGTTGATGAATCTTCAAAAGGTAGGCATTTGCTTTTTCCCATGACACAAGAATGACAAAGTAATTTATTTGTTGTAGGAGATAATGAAATCTTCTTTTCACTATGTAATTGTTTTATAATACCACTATTTGAGTGACCCAACCTAGCATGCCAAATATCATAGTTTTCTGCAGTAAGAGCTAGATGAGCAGAATACAACCTTTCTTTTAATATGGTATTATGGACCTCTATAGGATATAAATTTTGTTTCATAGGTCCTTCTGCCAAAATTTTCTTGGACCATAGATCTTTGATACTGTATCCCCAAGGTAGAAACTCAACAGAACATGAGTTTTCTTTAGTGAATTTAGAAATAGACAAAAGGTTTCTTTTTAGGTTAGGGACACATAGTACCTTATTCAGCTCAAAGGAATGAGTGGCAGTGGAAAGAGTAGAAGACCCAGTTTCTGTGATAGGTAGAAACTTACCACTACCTACCATTACTGCTTCTGTACCTTTATAAGCTTGAATTGAATGAAGGATAGAGGCACTGTGGGTCATATGACTGCTGGCCCCAGTGTCAGCTAACCAAGCTGTATCTTGAACAGAAGTACTGTCAGTAACAACATAACATTCTTCTGATATGCTATTAT
The DNA here is from genome assembly GCF_041429995.1 of Eschscholzia californica. Lineage (NCBI taxonomy): Eukaryota > Viridiplantae > Streptophyta > Magnoliopsida > Ranunculales > Papaveraceae > Eschscholzia > Eschscholzia californica. Next base: position 44,826,609 of record NW_028238472.1, on the reverse strand, counting down.
TTGATTCACAGTCATAGAAAATATCTTCTGATATATCCTTAACTATAGCTGTATGGCACTCTTGAAACACATCTTCATCATTTGCACTGTGATATCCTTGATATTGAGGTGAAATTTCATATATTTCAGCATTGTTACATTCCAATAGAGCTTCATCCTCATATAGATATGAATCTGTTTCTTGTACACCATTAGTTTTCATTTGTGATAGATCTTGCTTATCTTGAGACTCAGAATGATAACCCATATGGGTTTTATTTGGTTGATATCTGAAATAGCATACCCCAGCTGAATGACCCCACCTTTTGCAAATCCCACATGGGACTTTAGAGAAATCAAAATCATCAGCTCTTTTTCCTTTATATTGTTGATTTGACACTATAGGAGATGAAACAGTGTCATCTTTCTTTGCAGAGGCCTGATTTTTATAATAAGTAGGAGAAGCCTTAAAACCTTGTCTATATTGTTGTTGTTGATTATGTCTCTTTACATAATAAGCTTCCTGATCCACTTCTCTTGATAATAGCCACTGTTCATGTTGAATAAGCCTTGATTTGAGTTGAGCAAAAGATAGATGCTCATTATTTGCCCTTATAGCAATTGTCAATTGATCATAGTCCACACTTAGACCTTGAATTGCTATTCTAACCAACTCAGATTCATTTACTCTATCATTGACAGAAATTAAAGAATCTGAAATATGCTTTAATTCTCTTAGATAAGTAGATATAGATGAATTTCCCTTTTTAATAGTTTGTAATTTTCTTCTCAATTGATCTTTTTGAGATTCAAGACCTTCATTGTTTGTAAGAAACAAATAGTCCCAAATTTCTTTTGCTGTTTGAAGTCCATATGTATCATAATACACAGACTTAGAAAGAGTACTTTTTAGGTAAGACTTGACAAAATTCTCTTTACTCCTCCATTGTTGATAGTCTGGATTTACTTGCTCAACACCATGAATAAATTTAAGAGGTGGAGGTTCCTCAATAGTACCATTTACAAACCCTAGTAACTCATAAGTACTTAGAAGGGTTTCAACTTGGTCTTTCCATATGAGATAGTTAGAATCATCTAACTTTTCAGTGATAAAGCTAGTAACAGAGGAGATTGGAGGTAAAGTACCTGAGTTTGCAGCCATTGGAAAGATTGCTTGAAGAAAAGCCTGAAAAAAACTGTAAGTATTGTTATAATCCTTTGATCTTGAATGATTTTAAACTGAATTTTGATGATAATCTTCTGAATTTTGTGAGAATCTTCTGAATTTTGACGATAATCTTCTGAATTTTGTTGTTGAAATGTTAAATTTTGCTGAATGTTGAATGTTTTTCTTGATTTTGTTGCGAGATGATGAGTATTATTGAGCTCTGGAAGAGAGAAAACCCTAGCTTTGGATTCAAGAGAACCTAGACTGATACCATGTAAAATCTCTTAGAACTCAATTCCTTTTATTTATCAAATCAATTGTTCTTATTACAACAACTCTTATTTATACTAATAGAAGAGAAAACAGAATTAGAGAAAGTTAGTTATTCACTAAACTAGAGTTAGTTGTAACTAACTTTTATTGTTATTTTGATTTTGTAGAGAACTAGTCAAGATGGACCAGTCAAGATATAAGCTGACCAAAGACTTAGTCAAGTATTGACCTAAGTATAAATTGTTGAGTTTTGCCCTAATTCTATTTTGCCCTAATTCTCCAAACGAGTTTCTGCAAAACCCTAGTTTCACATGGGGCAACTTTACGTAACATTGGCATTTCCCTCCTTGCTATCTTTCTTTTTTGTATCAGTGAGTTGTTAGATCATCAAAGATCCAAATGAGGGCTCGTCTTCCTCATGACTGATGGATAGGACAGGGATCGCCAGAGCGCTCCTGCCCTCCCTATCTGCAACAGAGGTAGCTTCCTCGTGCTATCTCTGTGGTCTATCCATATCTCTTTGTTTTGCCTCGAGTTTTCTTTCCTCCTCTTTCTGCGGAAGTTTTTCTATGGCTTCCAAATCTTTATTACTACTGATAAATGAAGTGGAATAAATAGCCGATGTTGCAAATATACTTTTGGCAGAGGATTGGATGGTTTCCCTTCTTTCCTCGTTTTCTCTTTGTTTCTTCATCTCCTCCACTTCTTGTATTTTCAAGAGAGTGGATTGCATCAAACGCATGACGTTGACATTCGACCTTTTTCTTCCTTCAATGTGCAATTTCTACTGCTAAATCCTCAAACTTTTTTCCTTCTTTCTTCCCCTCTCACTCTTACCGCATCTATTTGAAACAAGAGGCACATCTAGTTTGTCGGCGCTTTAAATATTTTTTTCTTCTCATAGTACCATATTTCTAGAGTTAGTTTTATACGAGCTAGGAGCTACAATATTCAATCACTTGTTACTGTTACTTTTCAGTTTTTTGTTGAGGTCTATCTTGTAAAGGTACTCACATTGGATAATGATAGATATCAAAATTTCGTAGTAAACGTAATTGGTTACTTCCTGTGCATCAATGGTTCAAACTGCAATTGTGTTATTCTCACACAAAATCACTGTATCGGGAATTGACTGTGTGATATTTAATGAACTTTGGATCAGGGTCGTGTGGTGGGGGGGTGCGGGTCGGCCGCTCACACCGGGCCCCACCACAAAAGCCTAGTCTTTTAACTTCTCTACGAAGCTCTAAAGTTGTAATTGAGAAAGGTCGAAAGTGATACACAAGTGGTGTTGAGTTCGAGCTGCACTGCCTGCGCTTTTCATCTATTATTGTTATAGAGCCCAAATTCTTCATGCGAGCTACCTCGATGGTTTTAGTCTCTTTTGTGCTTCTTGTTTTTTTTTGCAGTGTAATAATTCAATTCTATTGTATTTGGAACTAAACAAGATGTTAAGGGTTCATATTTGGTCATTTTTCTTTCTCGCAAATTTGCTCTCTCATTTTAGATTATGTGAATAGTAATGCCTCTCCATATTATATCAGGGTTCGATCAAATCTTACTGTTTCTAGAAATAATGTGTAAAAAGAAAGTATATTCATTATATGACATAGATACACTGAATCGATCTATTATTTGTTACTATTCCCTTGTATAACTTTGCACTTCTTGTATAGTTTTCAGCATCAACATCAGTAAATTTCAGTATGCAAATCTGTGTTTTAAATCCGATTTTAAAGTGGAACTACCCGAAGCCTGACCCATCTGAGCCCATTTTGGCCGTTGCGGGCCACTTCACATGGCGGTTTTCGGGCAAGGTTTCATAGAATTGCCCGACCCGAGCCCGCCCATTAATTTCAATGAACTTTGAAATGTCCCACTCGGAACGCCCGAACCTGATTTCTTAGTACCCATGGGCGTCCGAGCCTGACCTGTTTTCCACCCCTACTTTGTATTGAATTAAAAATATTTTGGATCTTAAAGGTCGTGTAAAGACCCTTAAAACTAACACTGAGTGAGGTTTGAAAGTCCATTTATTTTTAATCTTTTAAGGTGTAGAAGTCCATTTATTCCCTTAAAACCCAAATTTTAAAAGCATACCCTCCTCCCTATAGGAGTGAGGTAATAAATACAAGTATCCCACTCTCTCTCTCTCTCTCTCTCTCTCTCTCTCTCTTTCAAGTTTATGTATATATATCCAATTCCCCAAATTTGTGTAGGATTGGTTAGTTAAACTATCCGGTTGTTTCGTTCTTCACTGGCAGTTTGAAAGCCTAAAGATACTGAAAAACCAAATAGATAAGGAATCGTTAATCCATTTCAACTATTTCGGAGATTCATTTCACCTTATTTATCTCTCAATCTCTTCTCTGATACCCAAGTATACATATTTTATCTAATCTATCTATCTATTATCACCTTAATCTGATCCTTAATTATCCCTCACATTACATCCAGATTTAGAAAGAGAAAGAAACCCATTTTCCCCTCTATTTAATACTTACCAGGCTCTGTTTTTACATACCCTCTTCTGCTCTAAAACTATTTACCCAAAGTTAATTACTTCATTTACAATGGAATTCTTGAAAGAATTGGAAGGAAAGAGAGTTCATGACAGTTTAAATTTTCAGAGTAACAAGATGATGATGGTGAAGGAGAATACTAGTAGTACTAAAAGATGTCTATGGGTACCCGGACCGATAATCGTCGGTGCTGGACCTTCTGGTTTAGCAGTTGGAGCTTGTTTACAATCAAAAGGAATCCCAAGTTTGATTCTTGAAAGAGCTAATTGTATAGCATCTTTATGGCAGTTAAAAACGTATGATCGTCTTCGTCTTCATCTTCCTAAAAAACTATGTGAGCTTCCATTAATGTCATTCCCTGATGATTTTCCTACTTACCCAATTAAAAAACAATTTGTGGACTATTTAGAAGCTTATGCTAATAGATTTGATTTACAACCACAGTTTAATGAAACCGTTGTTAATGCCGAATTTGATAATAATATTGGGTTATGGAGAGTAAGGACTAAAAAATTGAAGGAGGATTTGATCGAATACGAGTACTTAAGTCGGTGGTTAATTGTTGCTACAGGCGAAAATGCCGAAGGAATCATACCGAAAATTGATGGAATTGAAGAATTTATAGGGCCTATTGTTCATACAAGTTTGTATAAGAATGGGAAACCTTTTTGTGGGAAGAAAGTTTTGGTTGTTGGATGTGGGAATTCAGGAATGGAAGTTTGTTTAGATCTCTGCAACTTCAATGCCAAACCAACTCTTGTGGTTAGAGATAAAGTGAGTACTACTTTTTACCCATGGATTTGAATCATTTAATAGTCAACTTTTTAAGCTCATTCGGGCGATATTTCGTTGTTGCAGGTTCATGTTTTACCTAGAGAAGTGCTGGGTAGATCAACTTTTGGGCTATCCATGTGGTTGCTCAAATGGCTTCCTATACGCGTTGTTGATCGGTTACTACTTCTGTTAACAAGGCTTGTACTTGGAAACACAGCTCAACTAGGTCTAATTCGGCCCAAAATCGGTCCTCTCGAACTCAAAAATGTTACAGGCAAAACGCCTGTGTTAGATGTTGGAACACTAGCCAAAATCAGAGCTGGGGAAGTCAAGGTACAAATTTTGTGTTAGACGTCGTGTTTAAAACTTTTCCTTCAAGGTTTTCGTAAATTTCCATGAGGAACATTCAATTTTCTAAATTTTTTTTGTAACTTCCCACCATTTTATGTATGATTAATAGTTAGGGTAAAATTTCGCTAAGCAATCTCTACACATTTATTCATATTACCTTTTTAAGTAATGTAGGTAATGAATGTCGGAAGGAAAATGCTTACACGATATGGTCAATAGTGCAGGTATGTGCCGGTGTAAAGCGATTAATGCGTAACAAAGTCGAATTTGTAGATGGAAATGTAGAGGACTTTGATGCTATTATCATGGCCACAGGTTACAAAAGCAATGTACCATATTGGTTAAAGGTACTTAGGCCTATCTTTTTTGCTTTGTGAGCTTCCTTTTGCATTAAAGTTGTAACTAACTCTTGATATTGAAATGTTTCTTAGGATAGACATTTGTTTTCGGAGAAGGACGGGCTACCAAGAAGACCATTTCCTAATGGTTGGAAAGGCGAATATGGGTTATATTCGGTTGGGTTTACAAAACGAGGATTGCTAGGTTCGTCAATGGATGCAAATAGAATCGCCTTAGACATAGAACAATACTGGAAACATGATCAATCTAAGGATTTAACTGCATTTACTCGTCGGTCACCACTATGATAAAACAAAGTTGAAGGGGAGAAAAATGAATTGGAAATAAGAATTGAAGGCCTTGGGGAAGGTTGAATATGTAATTAAAGAGTAGGGTAATTGATCTTGGTGTGGTTGAGGGGAACCTCAGACTATTTTGTACATCTTGTACATTGATATTTTTTCTCTGATTAGGGTTGACTTTTAGGAATGAAATTTTAGAAATCTTTATGTTTTTTTCAGATGAAAGGTCACAGTGAGATTGTTTCTCTGACTTGGAAATTCAAATAAACAAGTTTTGAATTGTATGCTTGTGTTTTCCCCCACTACAATGGGGTTGTAGGTGTTTTCCCTCTTATTCTTATTTTAACATTTGTTTGCCAAAGAACAATTTAAGGGTAAGTTTTAGATCCTAACTTCTATTTCACTTAGCCGAAAAATAATAATTTATAATATTAGGTTCACCCCACACAACATCTCTAATGCAATACTTTTTCTTACTAACTCTCCGTGCATCATCTTCAAGATGAAATATTTAATTTTAGAGTGTCTTTTTGAGATATTTCTAATTGTCTAACTGATCGTTTTTTTAATATATATATGAACTAAAAGAAATCAAGTCTTCATGCATTTTTAAAAGATTTGCGCTCGGAACACATAAAAATAGAAGCATCTTTATTTTGCTACCTAAGAGTGATGCTGTGAGGGTCTCAAATTGAGACATGACATTTTCCTTCATCAAAAAAAAAAAAATTGAGACATGACATTGAACTAATAGGTATTTTATGAGTTATGTGCATTCCAGAAGCTCTACGTAGTATATCTTCATGAAAAGTAGTAGATCTATCAGTTTTTACCTCTTGAATTTTATTTCAACCTCACAAGCCCATAAAAATAATTTTAGCTCCTTGGCCATTTGACTTTTTACATTACATCTATACGATGAACAGGCAATTGAAAATTGTTACTTGAGTCAAAATAATCTAAATAATTCGTCTCTACTAGATTCATTCATCCTATATATAATTAAGTATGATAAAGTTCACAACTTTTAGGGTCTTTTCGTTCGTGATCTTTATGATCTTTTGTTTGTAACCTTTAGGATCTTTTTATTTTGTTTTTGTAATATTGTACTCCTTTCTCTTCATGTTGTCTTTACTTTTGTATGTTTTATGTTGTAATTTACCTTAGTATATCCATGTTGTACTCAAAGGAGTCAAAAGTCTCAAAACCATGTAAAGTATTGGATTGAAGTCCTACTTATGATTGAAATTCTGGTTTAACTAAAAAAAAACACTTTACTTTTTTAACTAAAGTAAAACGTGTCATAATAATATGTCTAACCGTTTTTCATGTTTAAAATAATCAAAAAGTATACTCAACCCGCCTCTTGGGACTGCCGCTTGAACCGCCTGTGAGAGAAACAAGAGTTTTTTTTCTCCTCTCACATGTTCAGTCACGTGGAGAGAGAAATCCTTGTTTATCTCATATGTGATCCAAGTGGGAGTTCAAGGAGGTGGGTCAATGTAAGACTTGTAAAATAATGTCAAATTTTTTTTTTTCTTTTTTTGCTTTTTAATCAAAATCAGATTTGGTTATGAGATTAAATTATAGCTAGTATTTCGAAGTCGATATGAATACCTAATAAACTTATTACGTTGAAGTTATGTTTCACACCGGGAATAAAATACAATTATTAGAAATTGCTTTCGATAATGGGGTTTTGTGTATAGAAATTCATCAAAAATCTTATTCCGAAGGAAAATGTTATTCTTGCTCAAGGGAGAATCTTAAACCCGGAGTGGGTGGGTTTCCGATCCCCTTTTTCTCTAGAATCGTCAATTACATAATCTACAAATTATCGAAATTGATTTCTACTTCTCCTATTCCTGACGAACCCATTCTAGAGAATCGTCAATGGCATTCTTTAGTTTGCCGCCGTTCAAGTAGATTTTTTTTTTTTGTTGAAGAGAATAGTAGTTGTTATTTCAAGGATTTTGTGTTGGTGTTTATTCCGACCAGGGGGAATGTATCATATGTCAAACCAATTCAATGGCTTCAAAACAATAACCAAACCTAGAGACAGAGAGAGGGTTGTTATATGTTCTTATCATAATGAAAACTTCTTATATTAAGTACAAACAGGGTAAGCAAGAGTACACTAAAATTTTTCCACTTAATGCTTGTTATGGCCCATATATTAGATCCCATCTTTACATGGGTCCTCTCTTTTTTTCTCTCTAGCCTCATTCTCTCTCTCTCTCTCTCTCTCTCTCTCTCTCTCTCTGACTCTCTCTCTCATCTTTGCCAATTGCTTATAAAGAATATTCCAACAACAAATATGTACAATATGCAGGTAAAGAAGAAAAGATAGTCATTGAGCATGGCTAACTCATGATAACTGACATAAACCCTACTGATATTCAGATCTCACACATGCTTCCCAGGCATTCATTCCATTAGTCCTTTCTCTCACTTGAAACATCATTTCTGCTTCCCCATGTTCTTCAATTCTCTTCTTTCAAGAACCAACAGAGTACCACCAAAAACATATGTACATGGATGGTGGGCTCTCTCAATTACACATTCCTCATTATGGGTCTCTCTCTATATCTATCTATCTATAATTCTAGTATATATATATAGCCAGTGGTATATATTATCACCTACATTATAATATCATGCATACATACCTTAAAAGCACAAAACAAAATTGATTAGCCGTCGACAATATAAAAAAGGAAAAATAGGAAGACGCATAGAACCAAAAGCGATATTAGTGATCTACGAGGAAATTAAGGAACTTAGAACAATTAATTTTTTATGTATTTCTAAAGTAGTGTAATCATTCTTGCATTTTTCATGTACACAAGATAATCATTTGGTTAATTTATATTACTCCTAAATAAACAATTTTAACAAAAATGCAAGGTTCGAAAATTGAGAAGATATTGAACTTTAGTCATGCCAGTACATAATAGTACTTACATTCACAGTGTAGTTCGTGTTAGCTAATGTTCTTTTTCAAAATTTAAGATTTAAAAGCTGACTCGAAATTTAGTTCTACTACAAATTATGTACCATTTCTCTTCTTTTCCTTGACTTTTGTCTCGTAAAATGTAACTCGCTCAAATTGACAAAATCAACTTGTGAACGGATTCATACGAAGTGAATAAGACCTAGAGAAGAGTTAGATTTACACAAGCATATGTACCTAAACAAAACTTTTTTTTTTTTTGTTGAACATGTCATAAATAAATTAAGTTACGTATTCTTTCACTATTGTTTATTCAGGACCATTTGGTCGAGATGTTTGCTTCAACATGTCATAAATAAATTTAAAGATACAAAATATTTGGGAAAGATGAGAATTGTTTGCATTTTAGTTGTGATAAATGGTGAATCCATATATGTAAGTGTAATTAAAGTCTCAGATTTTTTTTTCTGTTTTCTTAAAAACACCCAAATTGAAATGCTTTTTAAGAAAACCTTGGACCTAGGTTTACCTATGGAAGTGGTCCAATAATGCCCCCATTGAGCCCATAGGTTCACCTTAATGAATTCACATGGCTCACATGATCAATCATCAGAGATCAGGACCATTCAAATAGTTAGTGTGGAGTCCATCATAATCGTAATTGCAAAATTGTGTGGTCCTAAAATAAAGAATTAACTGAAAAGGTGATCTTGACCACACCATTGGTATAAACTACTTATGTTGGACCATTTTTTATGTATGACTTTATTGAAATCAGATGGCTAGGGATGATTCAAGAGGTAGTCATCAACTTACTTGTCCAAATCAACGACAGACATTTATTCAATTGAGAGAGATGATTGTGTGATTGGTTATCATTGAGAGTGACTTGCTTATGATTATCTTTCCTCATCATAATCACATCATGAATTACTCCATCTTGGACCCACCTTTGGAATTCATTTTCTCTTAACAAGCTAACCATTCTAGAGGCCGACTGAAAATTCTCACAATAATTCACAATTATATCTCCAAAAAACAATAAATTGTCCATTTTCTACTTTATTTTTGTAGAGTTAATGGAGTAATTAACGTAACAAATCAAGAGTCGAAGATTTGACGATCAATAAAAATCCAAAATACTTGAAGATATTCTAAGATATATGAAAATCTAGAAAATTTAGTTTAATTTATTTAGATAATTATAATATAGTTTCCTTGTTTAGTTAGGAACTTAAGAAATTAGAAAACTCTAATTCACTCTGTAGCTATGAGTTGGTTCATAGAGTTTAATTCATTTAGCTATGTCTCACTAATGTAACTTATCATTTTTATAATTGACCTAATATTTGCGAGTATCTTTACCTAGGAGCATCTCGATCTCTATAACTTATTGTACCACGTAAGGTTTATGAATTTATGAAAAAACTATCTTCAATAGGACACTCTAATTAGACAATCTCCATTGCAAAACTTTAAAAAAACTATTAATCTTATGTGTCAAGTCTCAATTGAAATTTGTCACTCTTATGTGACAAAATAGAGATCCTCTATTTTTAGTGATGCCCCCAATGTAAATATGTAAAGTTGTGTTGTTTATTTATGTGTAGAGGTAATTTTTGTAAAGAAATATTTAGTTGTTTGAAAAATATATGAAGACTTGATTTATGTTGGTATAAATTGAAAATCTTCGAGATTCAAATTGAGTTTTGCTTTAGAGAGTGTTTTTTAAGAAAAATTTAAAAATCCTATGTGGCACTTAGAATTTTTATGATTGATTGTTGCATTGGAGATGCACTTAGAACTCTAAATTTAGAGCCTCCTGCAGAGAATCTTTAACTATCTCAATCGCCAAACTTTGGTGTTAAGCCAATAGGAAACTTTCTTCCATAATTACCTCTTTCTTATTAGAGCACCTCTAATGCAAAATTAAAAAAACTTAAATTGTCTTATGTGTTAAGGCTCATTTGAATTTCTTATTAGAGCATCTTTATTGTTTAGTTTGGTTATGAAATTTGTAGAGAGTGATTTTGTCTGTAGATTATTTAGTAAACACTTCCAGACAAACGGGAATTGCAAACTCATTCTCCCGTTGGGTTTGGAATTTCCCTTGGAGGAAGAAATCCTAGTCTAGAAGGAATTCCCCCGTACCAAACACTATTTTTGGATGCAATTCTCTACAATGACATTTTAGTCCCTGTGAAACTAGGGTTTTAGAGAGAAATTGAGAGAAGTCGAAATAAGAGATTAGGAGTTCTTAGAATTTCTTACAGTCCCACCAACCAAGAGATGGTATAAGGAATCTAAACTCATGGGAGAAGTTATAGGAGGTTAAGATCCTCCCATGGAAAAGTATGCCTCTCTTTTTCTGAAAGTCAAAAAAGAATCTAAATTACTACTTTACTTTTCAGTTATTTTCTTTTTCTGAAGCTTCATACATCTCCATCAAAATCCAATATCTATGTTCATTTAGGGTTGTTTGAGAGATACACCTCTTCCTTTTGCCACTCAAAAAAGTGTTTCGATTCTTACCGAGATAAAAAAGAACACCTGTATTAGAAAGTGATATCGAGAGAGATAGAGAAAGCATCTAGTTTCATTCCTAAGTTAAAGTAGATAGCACATTAGGAACCCCTTTTTCACTTTTCTTAAAAAACCTAGAATCTTGATCACATATTCTTATATTCCACCACCACATACAAATTTTCACAACCACCTTCATGCATTCCAAAATGATAGACGCAAACGCAATCTAATGTCGGCCAGTGTCGGCCTTGATTTCTTGGCTCGACTATCATTGATGTTATGCGTTTGAGACGACTATGTTTCAAAATAGTACCACAACACTAAAATCAATCAGGGTCACAAAAACAAAGTCTTATAGCCAAGTATATAACGTCGAGACCACAACTATATTTTATCAGTCGTAGAAATTGATGCTCCCAAGCAAAATAAATCGTGACCCCAACTTTCTTTCGGTGAGATGAGTGCTCTACATAAAATTCAAAATCCTTTTCAATCCCACTAGTTATGACATTTGAGATTACCTTTCAAATGAAACCACACAAAAGTAAGGAATATTGGTCTACATCTTTCAGTTCTCCTGACAAGGCGGAATTCATCAATGACTTGTTTACTCTATGGTTTCTAGATGCCTTTTACTTGTTTCAGGTCTTCTGACAATACAAACTTCATATATTACTTTAATTCTTGCTTGTCTTGGAACTGAAATGGAATCTCCAACAAAGTTGCATCAATAGATGCTTGCTTGTACATGGTTGGGCCAACATTGATAATACACTTTTTACATGGTAAGTGGATCTAATGGGTTTAGTTGAATTGACCTGCACAAACTTGCCTTACACATCCCTCATGTGAGAGAGGGAGCAAATGTAGAGATGAATCCTAGTAGCCCTAGGACTACTCTAGACATGAAAGCTACCTTATTTAGTTATTTAGTTCCCATCTTTGGGGATTATGTGGGCTTCGAAGAGGCCCAGAAACGAAAGAACCCAAAAGGGCCTTTCATTAGGAAAATTTTCTATGTGCACTTATAAAAATCACAAACAAAAGAGTTAATTCTTATTTGGCCCCCTACTTTGTGACCAGCTTCCTTTATGGTCCCATATTTTCTGTAAATTCAAATATGACCCCCTATTTTGAAGTAAATGTCCTAACTGCCCTTTCTATATTTATTTTTTCAATATAAAATAAAAAAGAAAGCTTCAATTCCACCTCATTTCCCTCTCCCCCAAACATATCTCTCCACGTCACCTCTCTTTCTCTCTCCAACTCACCTCTCTTCTCCGGCGACCTTCATAAAAAAAAGAAAAGAAAAACACTCATCTCTCTCTCTCTAGAAACTCCGGCGAAGGGGTCACCCTTCGCCGGAGATCTGGTCTATTCTCCAAAAGAGAAAACTCTCGTAAAAAAAAAAATCTAAAAAGGAGATTCTAGATCTAAAAGCATTGTATCCAAAAATTTAAAGTTTAGGGTTTCGAAAAGGTTAAATAAAATCATCGAAACTATAAATAAAAGCCATCATAATCAACAAATATACTATAACCGAAATATCTAAGAATGAGATTTCTTACTTTAATAAGAATTTAGTTTAGGGTTCAGGAAGAAAAAAAAAAAAGACAATATAGTAACCTTTAAGATGGGATGTTGTTGGCTTAAAAAAAGTTGATTAGAAGGGAGGCTTGTCGTTGAATAAGAGCATCTCCAATGCACACTCAAACTCTAAATCTTAGAGTTCCACATAGGATTTTGTGGAGTTTCTCTTTAAAATCCATCGCCAATGCAAAACTTAACCTGAATCTCTAAAATGATGTGTCAAGATTTATTTTAGAGATCCTTAAGAGGAAACTCTAAATTTAGAGTGTCCTCTTGAGGATTTCTAAATGCCACATAAACAAACCAATTAAGTTTATACTAATATAGTTTTTAGAGTTTTTCATCGGTGTTGCATTAGAGAAAGTTTCGAATAGAGTATCTCTAAATGGCCAAATAACAAAGGTCGCGACTTTGGGGAGTAAAAAATGATCTCTGGGGAATAAATTCTCTAGGGAATCCATGTTTTTGTGTATTTTATCCGGGGAATATATTATTTTAGTCCAAAAACTCACTTGATCAAACATTGCCCCCTAATCTTCATCGTCTTTATCACCTTCACCACACCAACTTCCCACCACCACCATGCCGACCACCATTGCCACCTCTTCTCTTTCCTCTATTCTCTTCTCTAACTCATTGTTACCCTCTCTCCCTCTACCTCTTTCATTGGAGATCACTCTCTTTATTTCTCTCGTTGTAGACATTATATCTCTCCCTCGCAGTATTTATCTATCTTTCTCCCAATCTCTCCTCCTCTCTCTCTCTCTCTCTGCATAGATCTATCTAAGGAAATCACAGAGTCCACGGATGTTTTGTGGCCACGAAATGGTCACGACCACAAATGTTTTATGGGCACAAAATGTCTCGTGGACACGAAATCCTCGAGGAGGGTTTCATCAGAAACCCTCCTCGATGTCAGGTTCTGACGAAGGGAACACTTCTGTTTATCGAAGCGGTGTCTGTGTGAGAGGGAGAGGGAAACAATGAGAGATCGATTGAGAAACAATGAGAGATTGAGAGAGAAACAATGAGAGATCGAGAGACATAGATAGTCAGAGCAACATAGAGGAGATAAACAATGAGGAAAGATACTAAGAGAAGAAGAGGGAAAGAATAAGAGAACAAGAGACAGATGGTGCCAGATAGTGGGAGAGAGAGAGAGAGAGAGAGAGAGAGAGAGAGAGAGAGAGAGAGAGAGAGAGGGAGAGAGAGAGAGAGGGAGAGAGAGAGAGAGAGAGAGAGGGAGAGAGAGAGAGAGAGAGATCAATAGGAGAGATCGATAAAGAGAGATAGAGAAAGTAAAAGATAAGGAGTAAGAAGATGAAGATTAGGGGGCAATGTTCGATCAAGTCAATTTTTGGATTGAAAAAAATATACCCTTGAAACAATATTTTATTGACTAAAATCTTGATTCTCCTGAGAATTTTTTTATTCTCCAAAGCCGCAACTATGAGAAAGAGACTATTTAGAGATCCACTTCTCACACTTGACGTATAGGATTTTTAGAATTTGTTTTAATCTTGCATTGGAGATGCTTTAAGAAAGAAAACCGTAGATTCTCACAGAAGAAGAAAAGTAGACTAGAGACGAAGAGTAGTTTCGATCTTGGGCTGAAAAACCTTCTTTTGGGTGAGAAAGAGAGGTAGAGGATAGAGAGAGAATAGTAAAAACAATGAGTTTTTAAGAGGAAAGTTAGGTTTTGATGGATTCGATTATCTTTGGGCAACTGAAATTTTTTTATCTTTTGACTTCAGCAGCTTTTTTTTTTAACGTGAGGATAGAGGATATGCTAGGTAGTAGCGGGAAAAATAAAGGTTAGACATGTAAATTATTCCTAGTTAACATATTTCCTGTTTTAAATTAATTTATCTATAAATCCTAAACTCATTGACCGAATGATTTTAGATCCTAAACCCGTCCCCCAATTTTAATCTACTTCTCGCTTTAAAGTTTTGACGATTACATTAGGTACAAGTGAACCGACCAAATTAAAAGAGTTGGAGTTAGTAAAAACAGCGGTGCCCATATATTTGGTTTTGGGTTGAACGATCCAAAATTTTGACAGAATAGGGCGAAACATTTTAGGGGAAACGTTAAATGCACAGCCACCACTTTTGTTATACACACTCGCATCAGAGCTAATTTCTCTGTTAAAAATCAGAGTAGACGTGAGTGAATATAAAAAAAATGGCGAGTGCAATTAAAAATTCCCTTACCCCTATTATAAGAAGAGCGCCCATTGATAGTTTATAGAGGCGGATGACTGTTACATGCACGTAAGGTATTTGTGAAAAAATTGTCATTTTAGTTTGCGAGAAATGCCTATTTATAGGATCTGAAACTCAGGGAAGTCCTTTTTTTGCCATAGCAGAACCCTTTAGTGTGAAAGCTTGAGTAAGCGGCAACTCGTTAACTCCAGTCTTCTATCTTTTAAGTCATGGGTTTGAGGCACGCTGACTACACCAAAAAAAACTCATTAACTTCAAATCTATTATCTCAATTAAGATTCCGTACTTTAGTACTTATATATCTTCTTTGGAGATGTTAAATTCATGTTTCATCCTACCTCCGAGTTATTATTCTTTATTGTGTTTTTGAGACAAGTATGTACGAATCTGTTCGAAAGGTACATGGAGTTGTATTGGTTTATTGAGATCTCATGCTCGAGTCTGGAAGGGTTGTACTGGACTCTGACTCTGTTACACACTTGGTTGTTGAATTTCGTTGTTACTCTTCCACTTTTGAAAGATGGTCGGTGAACTACTAGATATGAGACGGTTTGTCGGATGGTTTATGATACATCCATAAAGGTACAATTAGGAGTATAAGCTTCATTTTGTATTTTTCAATTTTCAACTCCACTTTCGTAACTTTGTTTTTTCTGAACTATAAATAATACAAAGTGTACCGTTACCTTAAAAAAGAAATCTTGAAGTTTAGGGTTAGTTCTCGATTCGTCCCTTAAAGTAGCACTAGTTTCATGTGTGGCCTCTTCAATTAGGAGAAACGCCACTCGATTATCTTTTCAGCATTGACTCATGAGTCAAACAAAAACTTTCTAATATTGTTTTTTTTCTTTTTAGTTTCTTTTTTCTCGTTTATCACTTTTCATTGTCATCATTATCCTCATCATCATCCTCGTCATCATATCGTCATCATATTTGCTATGTCTCACGGAGTTACGGGGGCTTCCGTTAGTGAACGTCGTTTTGAACCTAAATTTAAAATTTAGGGGCTACATTTAAGAACTTAAGAAAAACTGCCCTTATAAGTTGTATGTCATGCCAACAATGTTATAAAATGGACCACAACAACGTCATTTAGCCTGAGGGCGGGCCCAAAGTAACGTGAGTAGAAACTTGTAAACAATAGATCCAAAGCCCACAATACAATCTTCCTGCTCTCCCTCTCTCTAGTCTCTACATATGCCACTAAAATGAGTGACCCCCAAATAACATGTATTATCTTATACTCAATAATCCAAACCATTTAAACATGACAAGTTCATATTGTAAAGATCCACAACTCCTTACTTCACCATGATTGGGTTCACCCATTTGTTCCAAAAATCAAAGACACGACACCGTTGCACGCTCCTCTGCTGAAGCAAAATAATGTGCTATAACCATCTTGACATGCGAGCTTCAACGGCTCAAATATCTCCTCAAAGCTAGACCTCAGTTTCGACCATTCCTGCCCAATGACTGTTCATTGTGATAATAGTGGAGCCTCGCACATTGCTGACAATCTTGTTTTTCACGAACGCACCAAACAAAGTGAAATTGACTGCTACCTAGTTCGGAAAAGATCTAAGCCAAACTTATTACTCCCTGCCACGCGTCAACGAAAGATCAACTCACAGATATATTTACAAAACCCTTGGGTGGGAATGCTTTTTACAAGATCGTTGTCAATTTGGGCGTTCTCTCCATTACCGCTCCAACTTGAAGGAGAATATTACGGATCACTAGGAGACCCGGCCCAGACCTCACTGACACCCATTAGATGACCCGATGATTAGCATATGTTTAGTTAAAGATTATGTATCTTAGTTCAAATGTTTACCGTTAGTTATCCAATTATATACTACTATATATACTTGTATTACCCAAGGGCCAAGACAGTCAACTTGGGCAGACCCTCCTCAAACTTCATCTCTATTAAAATATATCACATATGCGCAGAAGCCACCTTTTCATTAAAATAAACGTTTTTCAAAAAATGAAATGCTTGTAGACACAATTTCCCATAAGAGCCGTCACTACTACTATTCCAAAAAAAATTTCTTTTAATCCAGTCATATTATTCTATATTTATTCGCCTAGATCTGTGGGAGACCAATTCTACATATACAAACCATCAAGGCGAGTTTAAAAAAAAAAACCATCAAGTGGGGAGTCAGGGTGAAGCGGTCCCTGGCTGCAGCTAGCCAATATTTTAAGTTTTGTAATGTTACATGAAATTGTAACAAATATATGAGACAAGCTTGTTGGATCTCAAGATGAATGCACATGCGGTTTGAATTCTCCAGTTGTCAATCCTATGATTCATTTTTAAGTTTTAAGTTAATTCTCTATGATCTCTAAGTCAATCCTATTATAACCATTACAAACTTTGGTTATAATAGTAGCCACGATCTAAAACAATCTTTTTCAAATATTGGATACAATTTTAAAGGGTCTGTCTTGTTCCCTGGAGATCCAAATTAGTCTTAAAATAATATGATCCACGTTCACTCGATCTCGCATGTAAATGCCTAGCTAGAACTGTTTTTTTTTTTCATTTAGATTGTGTAATTAGGAAAAAAAGATAAATGGTAAAACGTCCCCTATTTAAAATAGTCAAAAGTTATATGCTGTGATCTTATATGACCTCTAGCGTTCCTATTAACTAAACAAAGGCATAGAAAAGTTAAAAGATCAAATTAACACCTAACATTCAAAACTCACCAAACACAGAGTATATGCTTTAAAAACATATTTTCAACATCTTACACGCACTTGCTTGCATTTTTTTCTTCATATATTTCGAAGTACTATTGAAAAAATGATAAACATAATTTATATTAATCGGTTAGAACATTGTTAATATATAAACAGCAAAACCCATATGCACATGACTTAGCAATTTTAGACGATAAACATTCGGATTTTTTTTTTTTCAAGTATCTCTAGTGGTCTGATTTTCCTTGTTGATAACTTGTTATTTTCACCCACTAAGATTTGTCTTTGGTTAAACCAACCCAAACATACTCGCCCTTCTCATACTCCACATGTTCCTCTAGGTTCGCCCTATAATGAACTATATTCGGTAAAGTCGCACAAGGAAATTGATTTATTCGATGTTGAACATCCTTTAGCGGTGGTAAACCATCAGATAGATCTGTAGGAAAAAAATCGCGATTTCTTCCAATGTTAGGGAAACAGAATATGGAATGACCTCATCTACATTACTACTTTCCTTACCAATCATCATATATTCAACATCAGTTTGTTCAACCTCCTCAATGAACAACCCATGAGATAACAAAATTTGAAGTGTCACCTTTGTTAGTTGTAGGAACATCAATTTGTTCAACCTCCTCAATGAATAACTCACGAGATAACAAAATTGAAGTGTTTTACTTTGTTAGTTGTAGGAGGAATCTCTCTACTACTAGTAACACAATTATCTTCTTGTCGAATTGAAAACTATAAGTGTTCTTTCTTTGCTTCACTTGTTGCGATTTTTGATACATTAACTTGGTGTAGTTATGTGGAAGAAAAGTTGCACGCATATATTTCTTCATCTTCTCCCACGAAGTTACCTTTGATTTTCCTGTTCTGGACCGCACCAACTTATGTTGCTGCCACCATGCAGCAACCCTATCACGAAGTCTAGTAGCCACGAAAGGAACCTGTCTATCTTGAGGTATCCCCTTAAACTCTAGAATATCGTCAACCGCAGTTAGCCAGTCGAGGAATTCTTCGGTTGACCACACCCTCTAAATTCCGGGATATTAATCTTCAATCCCGCTTCCCATCTCCGACAACCGTGATTGCTTTGGTTCCTTCTTTCCCAAACGTCCCTAGCAAAAGGATTATAAAAATCATCTTCAGTAGATTCATCATTCCTTGCTGAGTCACGATTTGGTGAACTCGGTTCCCTTTATGAACAGTGAAGGCATCTAACCGATGCGTAAATTCCTCCATCATTCGAGTCACCTGTTGCCGCCATTCGTCAACACCGTCTAATCGTTGATTTATAGCTTCATCTCTTTCATTAACAATATCCATCGGATTCTCCCTACCTCTAGCAGGTTGTCTTCTCGGTGACATTGTTAAAGATCGACGCAATCTCTGATACAAACTGATGCAGCGCGTAGTAGGCAAGAGATAAAAAGTATAGAGATCGCTCCTCTACGATTGATTAAATCAAACAAAACTTTATTCAATAAACTAAGCCCCCTTAACAATGAATATAAAATGACTATTTATAGGCTTCAAACCCTAAAATAATAGAAGTCTAAAATTACTAAAACTCTAAAATATCTAGAATCTAGAAACTGCTAAAAACTAAGAAATCTTCTGTAAAGCAACTAATATTCTGAAACTACTAAAACTAAGAAAATATAGAAATCAGAAACTACTAAAAATAGAAAATATCAAATCCCTGACTTGTCACGACCCCACTTAGCATAAAATTCTAATGCTATTTTGTCAGCTGCATCACTATGGTTGCACAGGATGCTTGTGATTATCGAAAAGAACCATCAAAGTTTATCTTGATAAGTCCTGATGGAGGATGACACTAGTTCTTTATCTGCAAAGAAGGGTCAAGCGATGAAAAATCAAAGAGATCGGAGATATACTAGAGGGATTCTTACGTATTCCACTAGCAACGAGTGAGATCTATTTGTTTTTGTTGAAATATGAGCTCATTCCTCATCTTCCACCGTTCCCACATAAGTTGCGAAAACCATGTTTTGTTACCATCTTCATCCTGTAATAAGATATTCTTCAATATACTAATTGGATCTGTACTTGTCTGTTATAAATATGTATTTCCAGTTAGTTGAATGAGTTCTTTATATTTTGGACAATCACCGAATAAGCGAAAAGTTGTTTCCAGATCTTCAGAGCCACAAATGTGGCATGGCTGAGGTATGTTTGGTAGTCTGATTTCAATATTACTTGCAGCAACCAATTTATTGTGAATCATTTTACATATAAACGGTTGTATGTGTGGATTCATCTCGGCTTTCTCCCAAAGCTTTTTATGTGGAAACTGATAAGCCTCTGATGATAATTCTGGAAGTCTTTTTCCCTATTATAGTATGATTTGGTTGTGAAACGTCCAGTTGTAGTATGACAATATATCAACTTGTCGCTTTGATAGTTTTGTGGTAATGGTATGTTACTGATTGCGTGTACTTTGGTATTTATCGAAACTCTGAGTGGTCATATTCTATTTGTAACTTGCATATAAGATCAGACACCCAAAAAATGTTAGAACGTAGCTCATGCTCAATAATGGGTAAATAGTTTGGTAAACTGGGGATCCAAGGGTCAGATATAATATTTACAGTAGTGTCATCCCTTACGAGTCGAATTATATTTTCTCGAATAGTATTTTTTTTATTTTACCCATAGTTTACCAGAAAGTAGAGCAAGAACTAGGGTTTTCAGTTTACCAGAAACTATCTTATTTAACATATTTGTATTTAAGGAGTTTAACCCATCTAGCCTGAGGCTGTTTAATGAATCTCCATGTTATTTTAACTACCAAGGCCTGATTAACTTGTAAAGATCTAATACCTAGTCAGCAATTCTTTTTTGGACTAGTGATGATTCAGTTGATAAAGTGTAATTTTTTCTCATTTTGTACATGTCCCAGCCAAAACCACCTCTATGTTCTTTCCAATTGGTCGAGAACTTGTTTTGCAGCAACTAGTAGCTACATGGATATGTGCAAAATGAGGCATGTATTGATTTTATAAGAAAAGTTTTACCTGCTTATGAGATAAATTTTTGTTTACAACCCCAAAGGGAATTTTGGAAAATTTCAACCAACCACTGATGGCTTTAAATTTTATTTCCTGATTTAAGAATAGGTGTTCCCAGACATTTGGCTTGATCAGTCATGAGTGGGGCATTGAGCTGACTGGTGAATTGGAGTTGTGTGTTCTCGTGCACGCCTCTACTGAAGAACAAGGAAGATTTGTTCAAATTCACTTATTGACCAGAGAAGTTAAAATATTGTTCCATTATCTGTATAATTGTATCTAGTTTTTTTTATTGTTGCTTTACGAAAGATAATCAAGTTATCAACAAACAGTAAATGGGTAATGTTGGGTCTAACTTGATTTATTTTATACCCTTTGAACATTCTCTGATTTTCATAATGAGAAATTAAGAGGGAGAGTCACCTACAAGCTTACCATTTAGTTGGATGCTAAACCTAGAAGTAGTTATACATAACAGTATAAGTCGTAAAAAAAGGCCCTGAAATCCAGAGGCCTTCAATACTTTCTCAAGAAATTCCCATCTAACCATATCGTATGCTTTTGCCATATCCATCTTTTGGGAGAAGACACCCTTTTTTGCCTTAGAATTAAGCACTGAGCGTAGTAGTATCTGTGTTACTACTATACTATCCATAATTTGTCGATTTGGAACAAATGTGTTCTGAGTCCACATGATACTCTTTCCAAGCATGATTGAATTCGATTTGCAGTTAATTTAGTGATGAATTTATAGATTGAGTTACAAAGGGAAATTGGTCTAAGTTCTGATGCCATACTCGGGTTCCTAGTTTTAGGAATTAAAGCGATAGTTTTTAAATTAATAGATGGATCGATAGTACCTGATGTGAAGACAGATTGAGTGTAGGTAATCAGTTCATCTCTGGTTGTGTCCTAGTTGTATTGAAAAACAAACAAGGTAAGTCGTCTGGTCATGGATTTGTTATCGATCCCATCTCCATGACAACAACTTTAATTTCTTTGGACGATAAAACCCTTGAGATGCAGCTCAATAGTTCATCTTAAAAATACCTTATAAGCACTAAGGATCCCAGTCGGAGGTTGACTCACTGGGTCGGCCCAAAATAAATTCTGAAAATGTTTGATAAATTCTTTTGAAATTTCGTCTTCATTTCTAGACATTTGGCCGAAATTAGGATCAACTAATGTACTATATTTTCTGTCTTCTCGTTGACATAGCCACGTGAAAATCCTTTGTGTTTCTATCCTCATTTCAAACCCTATTTGTCTTAGCTCTTTGTTCAGCTTTTGTTCGTTTTTCCTCTGCGATTTTACTTTCAACAAAAAGCGATTCAGCCGTTGGAGTTATAGACTAGATATCTAGTAATCTTTTTCGCAGTATCACTCAACGGTTCTTAAGCATTCCAAAATCTCTTTACTCCATGATTAAATTGATTCCTTTACCTACTGTATATTTTTCGGAAAAAGGACAAGCACTATTTTCTTAATTTGCTTGAAAAGTTGACGATTTGTTTTCGTGTTTCGTCCAAAATACTTCGAATTTGGCGATTGTACTAAGAATGTGTCCCTGGACTTGTAATTTGAGAAGTATCGGTGCGCGGTCGCTATTATAGCGAGGCAGCTGGAAAACCCCTTCTTCCGGGAAGTGAAGGAGCCATGAGGCATTACATAGAACTCTATCCAACTGTTCCTTTGTAAAGTGGTGAATGGCTTTACAGTTGGTCCATGTGTATCCCGCACCAAATTCATCCTAGATCCATCAAGTTTGCAATTCTTATGAAGTTCTGAAAATGAGACAGAAAAGAAATATTAGTAGACCCCCCTCATTTTGTTGATCTAGATGTTAAAGCATTTAAATCCCCGATATAGTAGTAAGGATGAGACAACGCTTTTATTTTTGTGACTAAACTGTTCCAAAACAGTAGTCGGCCCTGGATTGTTGGGGAAAAAAATACAAAAAAGGTTTCAAGTTTCTTGACTAGTAGATGTACTTATAGTTAAACGAATTAAATTAGAAGAAGATGAATTGAAACAAATATTTAAGGTAGACGCCTAGTGTAATAACAATCCACCACTTCAACCATTTAAAGGTATAAAAACATAATCACTAAGATTATTTTTATTAAAACATGATAAGGTTTGACAATTAGACCATCTGGTCTCGGAGAGAAAAACCAATGTTGGTTTAGTCGCTCCTAGAAACTAGCCTAAAATTTCTATTGTCAGGGTATTCCCAAGTTCCCGACAATTCCGAGCAAGTACAATTATAATTCTTGCGGCATTTGGGTTGGCGGTACCCTCTCCTCCATATTTCCAAGTCTTGTTCTTCTCTTGTAGTGCTTCTTGATTCTTTCTACAAGTGTTCCAACTTTGGTGTCTGGTCGTCCAGTTGTAGTACCAAAGTATAAGTAATGTTGTCCCCCGTGGTGATCAACCTCCCTGAATTCCGATCTCTGACCGCTAGATTATTTTGCCGCAACTCCTGTTGTTGTTTGAACTTTACTTTTCTTATTCTAGCAAAAAACAAAGAGCATATAAGCAAAATTTGTCCTCATTGAGAATTAGGGTGGGGGCGTAGTTTCCCCTCTGAAAGAGCCTAATTCTCTTCCTTGGCTCCTAATGTTAAAGTATCTGTCATTGTAGGGAGTCATCTAAACTATACAAATTGACAACCATATCCAACACAGTAAAAAGTTTAATAAAAAACCTATGAAGCTTACTTCAATAACTTCGTCGATGAGACCGACATCAAGGACGTCGGGAATGAAACCAACACCAATTCCCTAAATCTTGTCTGGACCTAAGACATGTGGAAGTATATGAGAAACAGCAATGTGAAATGATGCTTA
Organism: Eschscholzia californica; assembly: GCF_041429995.1. NCBI lineage: Eukaryota > Viridiplantae > Streptophyta > Magnoliopsida > Ranunculales > Papaveraceae > Eschscholzia > Eschscholzia californica. The sequence continues at coordinate 44,802,999 of NW_028238472.1, read as the reverse complement.
TACGCAAAAAAGTGTGCATAAAATTAAAATTTAAGCTATATCTTATTTGGGGAAAGGAAACCGAACTGCAATTGTAAGCATACACATGCTTTATTATTCTTTCAGTTCTGATATTGCCATGAATAATATAAGCAATAACATAACGAAGATCTGTCATATATGAAATCGAGACGGTTTTAAGTACGAGACCTGTATATGTTTACTTTCAAATAACCAAGAAGATACCATTCAGATTGAGAAATGAAAGATAGTATTGCAACCTATCTCTATAGAATGACGTAAATATGATGCAGTTTGTTACTCATTTTATTAAACTACATTCTGCAGTTGGCTTTCACCTTTTATTGTATTTGATGTTTTGGTATCCACTAGTTATAACTTTACGCATTTACTTACTCACTGTTAGGTTGCTTACATTTAGATGCTTTCCATTGAATCTTGTAACAAATGATTAGGGTATCACACTCAAGGGATTCCAATGATATATTATATCTCTTGTTACAGAAAAACTTGGAGAACTGAACCCTCGTACGAGATTCTTTTTGTTAATATATAGTACGTTGAACTTTTTAATATGTTGGCGTTAGTTAGTTTGGATTGTTTACTCGATATATTATGTTTAAATTTTGGTAAATTTGATTTGATAGATTTTTTTACTTTTTAGTATATGTAAGAAGGATTTTCAACGAATGAATGGATGAAACAGATGATTGACATGTTACTGTATGTTTTTTAATATATATATATATATATATATGTGTGTGTGTGTGTGTGTGTGTGTGTGTGTGTGTGTGTGCGCAGGTTGAACACGGTCACGATTAATGAATGCGAACAGGAACTGGGATCTTAATATGGCCACTTTTTGCTACGGATGCTTCTGTAGCTAATTGGCATTCAACAATAATTCTTTATGACTTTTTTGCTACGACTGATTCCATTACAAATTAGTAGGCAACGGTTAAATATGTTTGAACATTTAGTTACGCCAAATTCCGTAGGAAAAGGTTAAACTTGTAGTTACGGATAATGTCATAACAAACAGTTCGTAGCTAAACCCTTTTGTGACGGCAATATTAGTTACGGAAGTAGTCTGTAACTAAAGGTCGTATTTCTTGTAGTCACAGTACTAATTGTTTTTGTTCAGAGTTGTTGTTTTAAGAGATCTCCAAAGGCCAGGATCATCAGGCAAAATTTCTGAGTGTGGCCCAGAAAGTCGCATGAAGTACAAAAACGTGGGAGTTTCTCAATTCTTATCTCTATGGAGATCAATTTAGAGTTTGATAATTTCAAATTGACCCTTCGGAATAAAGGTCTAGTCAAGAAAAATTCAATACTAACTCTGCCAAATTACTCCATTTCATAGCATCATCGGTTGTTGTAGGAATGAAATTTCTGATTGAACCCGCCAGTCGATTAATTGTTGTATTATTCAGATGCCCAAGAAGAATGCCATCAAGTTGAGCCCAAAATCAAGTTGATTCAAACATATGATCTCCCTGAGAAATGTCATTTATAGAAACCTTTCGAATTATTAGTTCCTCTTGAATTACCCACGGGGAACTGTCTAATGCAAGGTCCAGTTCTGTGGCAATCATGTATGTCAATAAGAATACATTGTCCTTAACTTCCGTTAAAGTAAACTTGTTCGACCCATGAATAATTCGTGACAAGCGCATCATTGCTTATCCGATATCGATTTTCTTAGAACTTTGAATCCATTGAACACCATTTTTGATAATACCAGATACCCATGGAATACAATCCCCTCCTTCAACAGTGACCGGAAGTTGTTCCTCCGTTGTTAAAGCCGCAATTGTGGTAGAAAGTGAGCGCTTGTGGATTCCATATTCAGAAGGAAGCGGTAGTTTTTAAAGAAAACGCTAAATGATGAACGAAGAGAGACTTGATCTCGAGAATTAAAACACCTCTAGGGAAACAAAATGGGAAAAAGACTCCTTTTTAGTTTGAATCCGTGCAAAAGTCGAAGTGATTGCCTAAAACCGACACATAACTACCTAGAAACTGTTTTTAATTAATTGGTTAACCGCTATTTTCTTTTAAATGTCTCCGCCAGAAGTGGTGGCGCCATTCAATCTTAGAGTTCGCTCCGCTCTAGAGAAATTTAGTTGCAAATTCAATTTTTCTAATTTCTTTTCTGTTGCTATATGATTCATAAGTGTTAGAAAATGATTCCATATATGTATTAGGCGTGGTCGTCGTAAAGTTTTTGGAATTTTGTAAACCAAAAATTACTATATATAAGTTAGATATTCTCCAAAAGTGTCTGATTTATATGAAAAGAATAATTGAAAACAAGATTTTATAACAACTAACTCCCAAGAATTACATATAAAAATTCAAGATTATGGACAAGTAATTGATGACAACTATCTTCAACAAAAAAAAAAAATTGATGACAACTAACTTCCCTTAGTTGTCTTTGTGGAGTAGTTGTTTGACAAGTGAAAATGTAAGATGGTGATTGGCAAGTTATTGATGGCAACCAACTTGTTACTTTTCCGGTGGTAGCTGTCAATTGCCCTTCCATTAGGGCTCGTCAGTGTTATAGGTATTCATGGGGACATCTAACATGTACATAGACCCTAGTATCCTTCCATAATTTTATGATTGATTGATTCTATCCTCTCATTAAGTCTATATAAGGCTAATACTGGTTTCCCATTCTGTTGGCTACTATCAAAATGACCTAATTAGCAAAGACAATTTATCTAGTTGACTACTATACTAACAATGGAACTCCCTAACCAAAGAAAGAGAAGATATGGGTGGGTGGGGGGAGAGTGACATTCTTCTCTAGGTTTTCAATTCCTCCCTTGATCTTAATTTTCCTTTCTTTCTTTTATTGTTTTAGATTTTCATTATCACAAGTAATCAACTTGAGTTTTCAACAAAAAAAAATAATCAACTTGAGTATAAAATTTAATATAAAATATTAGATTTTAATTAATAATCAACTACAAAATTTGAGCGGGACAAATAAAAATCACGTGATTTTTTTTTATAAAAGGCAATTAAACGTTGTCTGTAATCATGTAAGAAAGATTCTGACTGAAAGTATAAAAAAATTAATAGTTAAGACGTGGAAAGAACCAAAAACCGTAGTATATAGTAATTAATTATTTTATAAGGTCCAAATTATTATTATTAGTCAATCTAACCAGGCTGTATTACTATTACTAAATCTATTAATTTATGAAAAATTAGCTCGTAATCTCTTTCTTCCCAAATTTACTCCCACGCACACCTCGTGGTAGGTCATCGTGCGTCTCTTATCTATTAACTCATTTGTTTTTAAATCCCTAAGTCACCTTTATAATCCTGATTTTCTAATCCAACGGTGCGTAATTCTCTAACTTGATCTTGAAGTCCGCATCTCATTCTTAGAACCACTGATTGAAATATTTGGGATTTGTTTCGGGATTTGACCGGTCTCAATAATAGATTTGTGTACAGACAGCCGCCAATCTGGACAGTATCTTACACGTGTGAGATGACTGTAGGATATGTGGGGTCCATAGAATTAGTTGACCAAATCAAAGTTAGTTGACTTAAAATTCACAGTATAAATAGGATTGACAATCATAACTGGCATTCTCGTAGTAAAAGAAAGAAAAAAAGAAAAACCCCCATGGAAAACAAAACTCCCATCTTCTTCTCTTTGTCAATATTTCTTTCTTTGCTAAACTGTGCCCTGGGGGGTAATGATCTCCTTTCTTGTTTGACCTTTAATGGGGTTCGTAATCATACTGTATTTTCTGCGGATTCGGACTCGGATTTCAACCGATTCCTTCATTTGTCAATCCAAAACCCACTGTTTCAAAATTCATTGATTTCGAAACCGTCGGCGATTATATTACCGGGAAGCAAAGAAGAGTTATCTAATACCATTAGATGTATTAGAAAAGGATCATGGACTATAAGATTAAGAAGTGGTGGTCATAGTTATGAAGGATTATCTTACACTTCTGATACACCCTTTATTCTTATTGATTTAATGAATCTTAATCGAGTTTCAATTGATCTTGAATCTGAAACAGCTTGGGTTGAATCGGGTTCAACGCTTGGTGAGCTTTATTATGCGATTACTGAGTCAAGTAGTAAACTCGGATTTACGGCTGGTTGGTGTCCAACCGTTGGTACTGGGGGTCATATTAGTGGTGGTGGTTTTGGTATGATGTCAAGAAAATATGGTCTAGCAGCTGATAACGTTGTCGATGCAATTCTTATAGACGCTAACGGTGCGATTCTAGACCGCCAAGCCATGGGAGAAGATGTTTTTTGGGCTATTCGTGGTGGTGGAGGTGGTGTCTGGGGTGCAATTTATGCATGGAAAATAAAATTATTACCTGTCCCCGAAAAGGTGACGGTCTTTCGTGTGACAAAAAATGTGGCAATAGATGAAGCTACAAGTTTGCTACATAAGTGGCAATTTGTTGCAGAAGAATTAGAAGAAGATTTTACTTTATCCGTCCTCGGTGGTGCGGATGAGAAACAAGTGTGGTTGACAATGTTAGGGTTTCATTTCGGACTGAAAACCGTTGCAAAAAGCACGTTCGATCTATTGTTTCCTGAATTAGGGTTGGTTGAGGAAGATTATCTAGAAATGAGTTGGGGGGAGTCTTTTGCTTACTTAGCAGGATTAGAAACAGTTTCTCAACTAAATAATAGGTTCTTGAAATTTGATGAGAGAGCTTTTAAAACAAAAGTTGATTTAACCAAAGAACCATTGCCATCAAAAGCGTTTTATGGTTTATTGGAAAGATTATCAAAAGAGCCAAATGGGTTTATTGCTTTGAATGGATTTGGAGGCCAAATGAGTAAAATTAGTAGTGATTTTACGCCGTTTCCTCATCGAAGTGGTACAAGATTAATGGTTGAATATATAGTTGCCTGGAATCAAAGTGAACAAAAAAAGAAAACCGAATTTTTGGATTGGTTAGAAAAAGTATATGAATTTATGAAACCATTTGTTTCAAAGAATCCAAGACTTGGGTATGTTAATCATATTGATCTTGATCTTGGAGGGATAGATTGGGGGAATAAAACTGTTGTTAATAATGCCATTGAGATTAGTAGGAGTTGGGGTGAGAGTTATTTTTTATCAAATTATGAACGTTTAATTAGGGCTAAGACCTTGATTGATCCAAATAATGTATTTAATCATCCACAAAGTATCCCTCCAATGGCAAATTTTGATTATTTGGAGAAGACTTTGGGGAGTGATGGTGGAGAAGTTGTAATATAGAATCATCACATAGCTATATAAAAAATTTATGTTTTCATAATGTGCTTTATAATCTTTTTGGAGATATACAATCTCTAATTTTTTTTTTTTTTGCTTTATTTTCATTTTAATGTTTGATTATTATCATTTAAATTTTCTATAGCTCTTTTAGGGAGTTCAATTATTTTTAAAAAAATTCATCCTTGAAAAAGAAAATGTAATCCTATAAATATTCTAATAGTTTAGATAAGATAGGATATAACAGTACCCCATACTCTTTTATCTCTCTCCGACATTATTTATGTATGACATCCTTCCAATATTTTAGTTTCTTTGGTTGGATTCTTTGACAAAAAATTTGATGAGATTTCTAGCTAAACGTTAAAACAAAAAAATCTAAAAAAAACTCCCTATTTAACTAAATGTATTTTCGAAGTACACAAAACGCCCTTTGGTTAGTATATAAGAATAGAAAATACATACATACTAATATTAATTACATTCTAAAGGATAAGAGGAAGCCTAAATGTAATTTTGATCCTTGTCATTTTGTGATTAACTTGGCGTGATTATATCACGATCAACTTTTTTTTTTTTTGAACTTTATCCCGATCAACTTTTTTTTTTTGTTAAGAATTATCACGATCAACTTGGTTCGGGTCTCTTTCTACCTTTTTTTGGAGAAGGAACTTGCATAAAGTGAAATGTTTGAATGAGGTCAAATGGGACCGACTTTTGAGGGGCACTAAAGGACTACTCTATCCACTCTACTGAACAAACAAACCTGTTATATATATGCATACAAACATACATATACATGTAGCAATGATCCTTGTAGATTTATATACTCTATAAATCTACAAGATTTTTGACAAAATGTACAAAGAATCATTAAGTCAAACTTTGAAAAACTTTGATCAATTTTTGTCTTTTAGTGAAAAAAAGTTATTAAATCTCAAATTTTATCAATGATCTTGTACATGTAGCACTCCCGTATATAAATATTACATAAATTGAGGACCTTCTAATTTAGGGGTCCTAGGCCCAGAACCGGCCATGTACATATACATTTACATATGTACTGAGGTCACATGTATTGGATTTGTTTAGCACAAAGTATTCAATTAATTTAATTTGTGTTGACCAACCTAAGTTTTGAGGCTAAATCCTTTCACTTCATCAAATAAGACAAAGCATAAATTATCACATAGACCTTATTGTCTTTGCTCTGGTTTCCCTTCACTAAAGAAGACACTATAATAATGAATGTTAATGGCGATGGCGACAGTTGCCAAAGGGGTTATCTTGGACAGCCTTCATTTTCATTTGGAATGGTCGTCGCCAATAGGCCACTTTGTGTGGCTTGGATAAGCAACTCCTGACAAGTTCACCTATGGTCATCTACATTGATGTCATTAATAGACATTTCAATGTCGTCGGCTAAGTGTCCCTTCGCTGACGGCGTTAGGAAAGTCGTGGGCACTACTTTTCACCGCAAGTTTTGGTTAAAGAGTTTCACGTTAAAAGTAAAGAAAAATTCACAGTAAACGGAAGTTATTGTCCCCACCTTCGATGCATGGGCGGAACTATGTGGAGACCAGGCCGGGCAGCTGCCCGGCCTGGTCTCCACAAATATAACTAAATCTACCACTGATTACAGTGGTTTACTGTTAGCTCTAGTGGTGAAGGCCATATGCTTCCAACCCACAGGCACAAGTTCAAATCTTGCTGCCTCCTCCCTTTGGTTATTTTTCATTTTGAATTGGTTTTCTTTTTAATTTTCATATTGGTTACAATTGTTAAAAAAATATTGTCTTTCTTAGGTAATCTTGTTTTGCTCGGGTACACTCTCGTTTAAGTAATATTTTCTACTTCAAGTGTCATTGAATAGTTATAACACGACGACTTTAGATTAATGAATAATAAAATTATGTGACTTCTTTGTTCATATTTTAGTACTCAATTGGATTATCCAATGTTACGTTAATTTGTAAATTTAAGTCAAAATATTACTTCTGTTGTTTTGTTTAGATTGTTAAGATAAATGTTGAAATCATGATATGAAAGGATGTTCTTAAAAGAGTTATTTTGTGTTGTATCTTGTAAGGTCATACGTATTATATGTAGAAGTTTACTTTATAGAGACTTTGGGCTTGCCCTCTCTAGTATTAAATCTTGGTTCCGCCCCTGCTTCGATGGTGATATTTTCTTTGGTTTGGGCACGGTAATTCGGAAAATTTTATATTCGATGGTGTTATGGTTTGCTGGCGTTAGCGCCTAAAAAGCCCTAATGTAGCAAAAGAAATTTCTTTCCTTTTGTCTTTGGTTTTCTGTCACAACTTTGCTCCACCACTATGTTGTTCAGATCCACCACGACCTACCTAAATCAACAATGAAACGTTTTTACACCGTTTATATGTAGTGAACCAACCTTAAATTTTTGACACTTCCATTTTTTTGCGTTCCCTTCATTAATGAAGAAAATCATTTGTTTTTCTACTGGCATTACTGTTTTCACTTCTTTAATAAAAAGACAAAACGTAATTTCAACGCTAGTGTTACTTACATTATTTCCTTTATTTCATTTACCAAAGTGAGGCCTACGTTTTAATTGCTCTCACATCACCCACAGAGACTTTAGTTTTGACATTAAAACATTGTTGACTTCACGGAAAACCAACCCAATTTTGACGCCCTTGTTATTGGAACCACATCATTAGCAAAGACCAAAGTTACGACGTTGATGTCATTGGCTTTACTTCGATATCAAAGACTATATACGTTACTGTCTTTCACTTCATGAACGATGACCAAACTTATTAAGCAAATATTTATCTTGACTCCATTGATGAATACCGATTTTGATGCTGATGTTCTTGTCTTAACTTCTACCTTTATAAGGAACACCAAAGGTTAGTGATCTTGAACTTTGTGGATGTTAATGTCATTGTGTTGACCTCATTAACAAAGATCAAATGTAATTTAAATGTGAGAACTTTGCCTTATGGAACTGTTTCTTTTTGGGTTATTTCCCAAATGACCCCCAACTTTGTGACGAGCTTCCTGCCTGACCACCTATTTTAGCAAATATTCCCGCATGGCTCCCTTTTTCCGTTATCTTTAACTGTCCGTTACTCTCTCTCCTCCATTTTCTCTCTCTGCCAAGTCACCTATCACGGCCACATCATCATCTTCTCCGGCCGGCGACCTTCCAATATTAAAAAAAAAAAAATTATTTTTATTTTTATTTTTATTTTCTTTCTCTAGAAAAAAGAAATTTTTTTTCCTCACCCTCTCTCTAAAACTCCGTCGAAGGGGTTTCCCTTTGCCGGAGCTAGGTCTGTTCGTGAACAGACCTAGATCTGCTCATGAACAGACCTTGAAGGTCTGTTCGTGAACAGTTCAGGGTTGTTCTGTTCACGAACAGACCTTGATCTAGGTCTGTTCAACGAACAGACCTAGCTCCGGCGAATGGGTTTCCCTTCGCCGGAGTTTTAGAGAGAGAGAGGGTGAGGAAAAAAAATGGGTTATTTCCCAAATGGCCCCTAACTTTGTGACCAGCTTCCTGCCTGGCCCCCTACTTTAGCAAATATTCTCGTATGGCCTCCTTTTCTGTTATCTTTAACTGTTCGTTACTCTCTCTCCTCCATCTCATTTTCTCTCTCTGCCAAGCCACCTATCACGCCACATCATCATCTTCTACGGCAGGGGTCGCCGGGCGGCCAAATTTCCGGCGAAGGGAAACCCCTTTGCCGGAGCTAGGTCTGTTCGTTGAATAGACCTTGCAAGGTCTGTCAACGAACAGACCTAGATTGCTCACGAACAGACCTTCAAGGTCGCCGTGAGGAAAAAAAAATATATTTTGGCCGGCTGGCGACTACTGCCGGAAAAGATGATGTTGTGGCTGTGATAGGTGACTTAGTAGAGAGAGAGAAAATGAGATGGAGGAGAGAGAGTAACGGACAGTTAAAGATAACGGAAAAAGGGAGCCATACAGGAATATTTGCTAAAGTAGGGGGTCAGGCAGGAAGCTGGTCACAAAGTTGGGGGCCATTTGGAAAATAACCCAAAAAAAAATTCTAGAGAGAGGGGAGAGAGAAAATAAATAAATAAATAAAAATTAATATTTGAAGGTCGCCGGCCGGAAATTTGGCCGGCCGGCGACCACTGCCGAAGAAGATGATGATGTGGCCGTGGTAGGTGACTTGGCAGAGAGTGAAAATGCAATGGAGGAGAGAGAGTAGCGGACAGTTAAAGATAACGGAAAAAAGAGGTCATACGGGAATATTTGCTAAAGTAGGGGGGCCAGGCAGGAAGTTGGTCACAAAGTTGGGGTTCATTTGGGAAATAACCCTTTCTTTTTAAAACAATATAAAAAGTTTCCGGTCAAATCTTGAAAATTGAAAGGAATAAAAGTAATATTTTATTAATTAGTTATTAGATATATGGACCCCACCCGTTAGGGTTCGGCTATCCACCCTAGCAATGGCAAGGCGAGAAATTTTTGTGTGCGGGTACACTTTTTCGTTATAAGTAATGAAAGAATTTCAGGGTATATGATCAGCCAAATAAAAAAGTAAAGGGTTATTTCCCTAATAGCCACTAACTTTGTGACAAACTTCCTGCCTAGCCCCTAACTTTATCAAATATTCTCATATGGCCGTTTTTTTCAGTTACTGTTAGCACACCGTTAACTAATCATCACCTTCTCTCCTCCATCTCATCTTCTTTCTCTGTCACATCATCTTCTCGCCAGCTCATCGTCTTTACCGATGAGGGTCGCCGACCGGCGACCTTCAAACTTTTTTTTTCTCTCATCTCTCTCTCTACATTTTTTTTTCTCCTTTGTCTCTCTAATCAGATCTAGAGAGGGAGGAGGTTTGTTCTTTCTTGAACAGACCACCCCTCTCTCTCTCTCTCTCTAGAGATTTATATAACTTGATCATGTCAAGTTGCGGTTCATAAAAGATCCTTGATTTATAACTTGCTTTGTCTTGGATTTCTTATCAATCTGTTTTAGTACGAATAATCTATAGATTTTATGAATAATTCGACAGTTACCTTCTTCCAACATTACAAAAATTGAAGTTATTGTTGACGGCGTAAAAGCGTTGGTAGTTTAAAAAAATCGTCGGCAGAAGTAATTCTCGACGGTGAGAAAAACGTCGTCTATACGGCGTCGGCAACATTATTAGCGATGAAGTTCCCGACGACAATAACTAGTCGAAAGAGATTTTGCCGACGGTGTTTGAAAACCCCACACCGTCGGCAATAGCTAAGTAATTTTCCTCATGTGTCTACAGCCGACGTAATAAAGAGTGGTGTCAATTTTTGTTGATTGTGCCGACGAAATAAAACCGTCGGCAATAGTTTACTCATTTAAAAAAAAAACATACTCCCTCCGTCTCAAATTAAGAGACCCAGACCTAAAATCCTTCAAAATTTTCACGTATTTTTTCTTCCACTTATACCCTCATTTAATGTTCAGATTTGTGTGATTCCTTTTTTAGACTAAATCTAAAATGAATTTCTTTACCGAAAATAGGTGGAGGAAAATTGGGTTTCAATTTAATGGTCAAATTATTTTGGGTAACAATATAAATTGTCCTAATATTAGATGGTATTTTTCTTTTAAATTGGATGGTATTTTTCCTTCCAAGTTAGAATGTTACCAATAATCAAGCAAATACAACTTAAATTGTTAAAACATGAAATTTTTTTGGAGGTAAATTTAGATCCAACTTAAATTTAAAATTTTTTGGAGGTAAAATTTGGTTGAAACTTAAATTTTGTTTTTTAGAGTAAAATTAGATTTAATCAATCAAAAAGTATGCCGCCAAAACTTGATTTAGACAAAGAATACAAAAATTTGAGCTCTATATTCGTAGTAAAAAAAAATAAGTAAGTATTCTTAGTTAAGTAATTTTGATTTAGTTACCTTTTTGGTTGTTGGCCAATATATATTTGAGCACAAACGTGTAATATAGAGATAAAGGGTAATGTTGGAAATTTAATGAATTTTATATGATAAAAAGGGAAATGAGTCTCTTATTTTGAGACAAACCAAAAGGGAAACTGGGTCTCTTAATTTGAGACGGAGGGAGTATTTCCAACCCACTACTGCAGCAGTTGATCCATAAACTGCAGCAACCTAATCAACATAAATTTCATAACAAGTTTCTAACATATCAATTAACTTATATAAAGCTATAAAATTCAATTCACACGTTCGGGAACAATGTAAAACTATCAAATTCATCTAAAAGCATGCCCAAACCAACATTCTAGAACTACAAAATAAATATCAAAATGAACGTAGTGAAGATGGACAACCCCATTAAGTGAACAAGCAGCATGATGTTCTTTACTTCTGTCCTCAAAGTGCATCTCGAGCAGCGATTTGGCAAGTTATGGCATCTGCAAGTGATGATATCCCTAGTTCCAGAGCAAATATCTTAAGTGCTAAAAGAGATAATAGATCCAAGTATATTAGTAGATAAAAGTAGTAGATAAAAGTAACAGCAGAGAGGAAACACTTACAGATTTGACATCTACTAGCATTCTGTCTTCAACTTATAGATGTAATTGGTTTACTTCGATGAGAAACCACATGAAATACGGCACTTAAAGAAATACAGAGAGCCTAAAGGATTAGATAAAAGAAAAGCTGTCGGGGGTTTTCAATAACCACCGACGGTGCCATATAAACCGTCGGTAGTAGATTTTCGCGGAATTATTCCCTCCACGATGCGGATTATTTCAATAACCACCGACCGTACTAGACTATCATACTCAAATTGAAACTTAATGTTGGGTTACTAGGTTTGATAACCCTAAATTATATTAGGGTTAAGAAGCTCATTGGTTGGACGTATAGGCACGGGTATACATTAGTGCAGTAAGTTTAGTTAACATTATCTTTTGAATTCATTATTTTCTTCTCAGATCAAGTTATATAAATCTCTAATCTCCCGGTTAACCTTATGTTTAATGGGACTCAAAATGACTTTTATTCTCTTGAAATAAATCAATCTATATCCTAATTTGTATAAATAAAATCATGTCATTTTGTTTATTTTACCTCGATGGGCCAACAACATGCTTAGGGTTCAATTTTGTTATTTTTAAATTATACCATGATATCTGCCGATGAAAACCAGGGTTAAAACATCCTATATACTTTCTTAAAACGATATTAAAAGTTTTTTAATACCTTAGAAAGACGAGCAAAATGCAGGGCCAAGGTACATGTGATTGTCATGTTGAAATAATTCTTCCATTTATAAATGTCAAAGTTATATGTTTTTTTTTTTGTTGAACGTCAAAGTTATATGTTGAAAATATAAATGCAACTTTCATTAAAAATTATATATTCTGAGACAACACTTTCAAAAGAAAAAAATTACAGTAGTACCAATATGTTCTAAAGAAAAGACTAAATAAGATACATAATGATATTTGCCGACAAAAACTTACAAAAGGGTACAACAAAATCACAAGTCCATTATCAAATGTTGACTCTCATTTTTGTAGGAATATTACCCTAACTCTCCAAAGGGATTGTCCTTGGTCAGTTATCTTTATGTTATGGGTTGTTCGAAATTATAGCTTGTTTTAAATGATAAATGTCTTCGCACGGCTTACCTGCACTACAAAAACACGGCTTATTGGCGACGGCCAGTGCCGACGGCATATAAAAATACCGACGGCCATAAGTCTATAGCCGACGGATAGACCAAAACACCGTCGGCATCGCTGACCATTGCCGACGGTTGTCTAATAAAACCGTCGCACATAACACCACGGTGGCCTCCATTCAATTCCTTTCACCGACGGCACGGCCGACAACCTAACAAACCGTCGGTGGTAGGACTTTGGCCACGGTGTTACTTGGAACCGCCGGTAAATAAATGGCGCGAATTTTCGCGATGGTGGGAAAAAAATTCTGGAAATTCATTTGCCGACGGAAAAGAGTTTTCTCACCGTCGGCGGTGGGAAAAAATTCTGGAAATTCCGCGAAACCCTTTGGCCGACGGAATTTTTAAAGGCCGCCGGCCCATACCCATTTTATGCCCTAGCCTGTTAACCTCCCTTCCTTTTTCCTTCTCTACTCACGAATCTCTCTTTTCCCCTTTTATGCCCTAGCTAACCAGTACTGGTGATTCTTCATTAAACACAAGGTATGAAGCCTTAATTTATGAACTCCATTACCATCATCGAAATTCTCTGAAATTGTTTCTCTTTCTCAGTACTCCATTAGAAGAAGACGACGACGAAGAAGGGTCAGCGTCATCTCTGCTGCTGTTTCTCTCCATTAGAAGAACTCGAAACCCAGGTTCTCCCCTGTCTCTCTCTCTCATCTTTCATACCATTTCTACTATAGCAGTAAACATTTTCTAACCATTAGAAGGTATTTAAAGATACAGCTAGGGTTCCTCCATTCTAATTCAGCACTTGTATTTATCAATTATCTTAGTTTTCTGGCTCAATCTGGCTAGGGTTCCTCCATTAAGTATTCAAGTTCATCCATTAATCGGTTTGTAGTATTTTTTGAATCAAACTAAACCGTCCAATAAAGTAAATTGTTTTTGTATATGAAGAAGTATCAATTCCAAGCACAACAGACCCTTCTTGGGTATTTAATTTGTATATGAAGAAGTATCAATTCCAAGCACAACAGACCCTTCTTGGGTATTTAATGTTCTTGTTCAAACTATAATTCATTAATCCTAACACTATACTATCTCTACCCAAAACCTAAAACAGATTGACCCCCTTCCATTGATAATAGTCATTTATAAGACTACAGTTGAACTACGATTTTGATGTTGACTCATATTCGAGGCATTTTTCAACACAAGACATGTTTCAAGTCAAATACTTTAGGTAATTAGGGTTTCTTATTTGAGACTTTTGTTGTTCTTAAAGGTTTTTCCTTTTTCAAGTTTGGCTAATTTATTTATGGTTGTGGGTTTTTGTTGGCAGTGGTATTGGGCAATCAAAAACTGCATTTGTCACTTTTAAAAATCCAAAGGCACTCGAAATTGTGTTGTTATAATCGGTAACTTTTGCTCTTATATGTATTCAGTAGTTGAGATGTTGTCTTGTATTTGAGTAAGATATTTGCATTGTTAGTTTTCTCATTGAATGTGTCCATTGTGAATGTGGATCTGAAAATTACGATTTTGATGTTGTCTTGTATTTGAGTAAGATATCCCAAGTCTCTTATGTGTCCATTGTGAATGTGGATCTGAAAATTCTTTTTCTTGGCAGTCCTCTTTTGTCGAACTCTTCCATAAACTAATATTAGTTTTATATAGATATATTGACTCCCTCGTGTACCCGTACTCGTAACCTGTCTATTTTATGTATTTTATGGTGATGGGTGTACATCATGGATGAACAACGAGATGACCCATGAGAGTGCACTAATTTGTTATCCAAGCAGTTAACTAGCAGTGCACTCCATGTAAATAGATGCTAACAAAATCATAGACGGGACCAGAGTTATTGGATTCTTATATCTCTTAGGTTCAAAATTTAGATTTCTTAGAACAATATAGCAGAGATGATTTTGTTGTGGCTTTCATTGTCCTCTTAGAACCAGAAATAAGTGTGAAGGATCCTTTCTTTTACAAGGAAAGATGTCAGATTTGTATCTTTTTTTTTTCAGTTACCTAGCTACTAGTAAAAACAGAAATACATCTACCAAGGCATATAACTTCATGATTCTTTATGATATTCATGTTATTTATCAATAACATAAATGAAGAACCTTACTTCTTTTGCTTGAGTTTGAATAATGGCATATTCTTTATCCTTTAAATTCCATGTTAAATGTATTTCATTTAATGATTTTCTTATATGATTTTCTTATATGTTTGTCTTGTTTATGCAGATTTTGAAGAAACATGTCTGAACCGCCAAGAAAGAGGGGAAGGGGGGCGAACAAGAACGCGTGGTTGGATGACCTTAAAGAAGGGGAAAAACTTCATATTGAGTTAGATGAAGAAAACAGGCCGGTTGGACCTAACCAACCAAAATTGGCGCAATACATCGGAATATTGGCAAGGGATGGTACCAGATTCCCAATAACAAGACCAGATTGGAGCTCAATTGACGAAGAAAATAAAAAGAAAGCCATTAGTGACATTAAGGTAATACATTTGGCATCAATATAGGTTATCTCTTTTCTATTTATGTTGTCTTATCTGCTTACTCTACTTATTTGTTTTTCAAGGAATACATTGATGTTCCAGATGACTTAGATGGTTACTTAAGTAAAGAATTAAACAGTAAGTGGAAAGACCACAAATGTGCTACGAAGAGAAAATATTATACGGATGTTGAAGACAAAAGTGAGTGTGGAAAAGCGGTCCCTCCGGGAATTGTTCCTTCTCAGTGGTTCAATATGCTTGAACTCTGGGAAAATGATGATGATGTTAAGGTAAAGATTTCTTTTCGTCATATTACATTTTCTTCAAAGCTTTATTATGTATTTGCAACTAAGTTTTTTTTAAAAAAAATAGAACCTAGCAGCACGAAATGCAAGAAATAGGGCTGCTCTGAAGCTTTGTCACACTCTTGGGTCTAGATCTCTCGCACAAGTCTCTCATGAGGTACAACTCGCATAAGTTTCTTGAAATACTATATGATTAACTCTTTCTAATGTTATTAACTCCTGAACTATTGTGTGTGTGTGTGTCGGGAAATACTATGTGCTTGTCTGCTCATGGACTTTGTTTTTATCATATTTCTGTTATTGTTTATCATAGTTAACTCCTTAACTATTGTGGTGCTTGTGTTGAATTTTACAGTTTCGACATCAAAATAACAGAAACCCTACTCGAGTGGATCTATTTCAAAAATGTTATACAAGTAAAGACGAAGGAGTAGTAGTAAACCCCATTGCTGCTGAACTACTAGTAATAGTTTTACATCTCATAATGTTTTATTATTCATAATGATTATGTAGATAAAATTATAGACACTGATCAAGTTTATTCTATTTTACAGAAAAAGATGGAGAACAAGAGGGATAATGCAATGCAGAGTACTGACGGAGAAGTAGACGACTCGCCAGGTCCTAACGACATCTTTGCGCAGGTCATGGGACGAGAACGAGGTGTCGAATTCGGCTCATGCCACATGTGAAGCCAAAAGACCTATTTCCTCGGAAATCTTCTATAACTAATAAGAAAATAGATCAAGAGATTTCGAACATGAAGCAGGAGAATGTGGAGTTACGAGAGGAACTTTCTTCTTTGAAAGCACAAATGAAAGAACTTATGAATATGATGCGATCACAGGGTGCTGGTTCTTCATCACATGGTGCTGGTTCTTCATCACAGGGTGCTGGTTCTTCGTCACATGGAGTTGGTTCTTCATCACAGGTATATCTAACTTATTTTTCTCAAATAAGTATTGAAATGTCGTCGACTTAACATATTTTGATGATTTATTTGTATTTGAGTTTTAACAGGGGCAGTAGGTTGTTAGCAGGGAATACATCGTCGACCTTCACAAGCGCCTTCATGGATGGTATGCTATTACTTAATCTTCACATTTTCTTAACTATGTTTTCAAGGATAGTTGGATCCTGTAGTCTCTAACATTGTATGAAAATTAGTTTTTCATTTATGATAATCGAACTAGAAGTCACTGATCCAACTACTTGTATTTTTTAGAGTATGCTAATAAAAATATTTAGCTATATACAACCAACTTACCTACACTGAATTTACGTCGATCTTTTGTTAAGGTTCGATAATAATAACTTGAATTTGTCTTAATGTTTCTTTCGTATATCATTTCTTGAACTCCAATGCTCCTTGTAAGTAGTTAAATTCTATAAGCAATTGATCATGAATATGTCATTTGAGTTTTGTGCTACAAATGTGATAGATATGAATCAGCTATCCTCTTTCCTTTCCAGAACTAATTACTCCTAGTCTAGCAAGACTTTGAATCAAATTCAATGTTAAGCCATTCAATACTAAGATATGTGTTGTTTCTTTTTCATTGTAAGTTCACGATGTAAGTTCAGCAACTATGATTAGTAGTTACTTTAGTATAGGTTACATGTTTTGGCTGAGGTAAACTTGCGATGCAAGTTAGGACTACTACAGATAGAGTTTAGGTTGTTTAGGTTTCCTGAGCACAGTTGCTGAAGTTAATCCCATTAGTGCTAATTTTATTCATGTTATTCATGCCTTCTAGTTGTTAACCTAGCTATAGTTCTAGTATAATATTAGTCTTCATGCTGCTCATTAAGTCTTTAGGTGGAATCGTGGAATGTTGAACCATGAGAGAATTGAGAAGTTTTGAGTCTCATTAGTTCCATGTGATACCACAATGTCTTGCTTATTAGTTAATCTATATCCATTTCGGCTACGGAACTGTTATAATCTTACTGTTCCTCCTGAAAGATTGATTCAAATTCATGATTACGTCTGAGAGTACTAATTGCTATAGTTGTTTTTTTATTTTGATATAATTGCTATAGTTGTTGTTTGGTGAACTTTGAATCAAATTCAATGTTAAGCCATTCGATACTAAGATATGTTTTGTTTCTTTTTCATTGTAGGGATTGAAATCGATGACGAAAAGTATGAATTTTGAAGAAAGGAGTTTTGTTATATATATGAATGCTTTGTGAATGATTTTGATGTTGGATGGTTGAAGAAAGGAGTTTTATTATATATATGAATGCTTTTGGTTATTTTGTTATGAATTTCTTTCGAATTTATGTTTATCAGGTAATTGTTCATTATGTCTGAGAGTACTGTTATAATCTTACTGTTCCTCCTGAAAGATTGATTCAAATTCATGATTACGTCTGAGAGTACTAATTGCTATAGTTGTTTTTTTATTTTGATATAATTGCTATAGTTGTTGTTTGGTGAACTTTGAATCAAATTCAATGTTAAGCTATTCGATACTAAGGTATGTTTTGTTTCTTTTTCATTGTAGGGATTGAAATCGATGACGAAAAGTATGAATTTTGAAGAAAGGAGTTTTGTTATATATATGAATACTTTGTGAATGATTTTGATGTTGGATGGTTGAAGAAAGGAGTTTTATTATATATATGAATGCTTTTGGTTATTTTGTTATGAATTTCTTTCGAATTTATGTTTATCAGGTAATTGTTCATTATGTTGCTGCAGTTTAAGGATCACATACTGCAGCAATGGGTGACAAAAATCGATTTTTAAAAACAGTTAAGAAAATTATTGCTGACGGTATATATTCCGTCGACGAAAATTAATAGCGACGGCTAAAAGGCGTCGGCAGAATAAGGGCACCTATAAAGGGCGCGAAAAAAATTTGGCGCCAAAATCGATTGCCGACAGTGATTTTAAAAGGAAACACCGTCGGCAATAAAAATTAGTTACGAGTCCCTACGACTACTGCCGACGGCAGGGAGAAGTTATGATCCCGTCGGTAATATAGGGACCGACAGCCTTTGAACCGTCGGCAGTGTCGACGGTATTTCCTATGTTACCGACGGTTTTTCACCGTCGGCAATAGCCTTCATTTTTGTAGTGCTGAGTACATTTATAACTCTAATAATGAGAACGTCTGCACACACCATTTTTTTTTTGTAAACAACATTGTCCAAAAAGCAGGAAGCAAAATACGTTATGTTATGGGTATTTTGAATTTGTGATGCAAAACTTATTTTGCTACAAAAAATTGCATTTGTACATGTACATTTGTTGAAGCGAGTGACACAACGTGCAACATATATAAAACAGGAAACTGTAGTTTGTGTGAAATAAACAAATTAAAATATTATAAAATTGTCATGGAAAATTTTCATTTCACGATATTAAAAGAGAATCTGTAATCATTTATGTAGAAGAAATGAGAAAAAGAGTACCTTTTTCTCCGGTACAAAATCAGTTATGCTACATAAAATCTAAGTTGGTGAAAAGAAAATTAGTCAACTTATCATACTGACTTATTTCTAAATCTAATGATCGATGAAAATTAGTGACTGGTAGATATTCTCATTTCTTTTAGCGCTGTACGTGGTTGTGCGTGCCTCTCTCATCCATTTATTCTTCTATTTCTACATCCCGAATTTATAATCCAACCGTACATGATTCTCTAACTTGATCCCCGAATTCCGTATCTCACCCCTAAGACCATTAAAATATTTGGATCTATTCGGGATTTAAGCCGTGTTATAGTTGTTTTCTAACAGCTGCCACTATGGACAATATTTAACACATGTGAAATACTCGTACAACATATGGGGTACATAGAAAGTTAGCTGACTTAAATATGATTGACAAAACTCTCTCTTTGCTCAACTGTGCTCTGGGTAACGATCTCATTTCTTGTTTGACCTAATTATATACTGTATTTTCTGCCGACACAGACTCCGATATCCGACGGCTCTTTTATTTGTCAATCAAAAACCCAGGTGGACAACTAGACTAAGAAAGTGGTGGTCATAGTTACGAAGGATTATCTTACACCTCTAATACACCCTTTATTCTTGTTGGTTTTGTAAATCTTAATCGTGTTTCAATTGATCCTGGATCCGAAACAGCTTGAGTTGAATTGGGTTTAACTCTTGGTCAGCTTTATTATTCCATTACGAGTGAAGTAGTAAACTCGGTTTTTCGGCTGGTTGGTATCCCACTGTCGGTACCAGCGATCATACTAGTGGTGGTGGTGGTTTCGGCATCACAGTGAGAAAATATGATTTAGCAGCTGATAATAGTGTCAGATGCAATTCTTTTAGATGCTAACGGAGCGATTCTAGACCGCAAAGCCACGGGGAAGACGTTTTTTAGGCTATTCGTGGTGGTGGTGGAGGCGGCATTTGGGTGCAATTTATGCATGGAAAATAAAGTTATTACCCGCCCCAGAAAAGGTGACGTTTTTTCGGGTGATGAAAAACCTGACAGTGGATGAAGTTACAAAGTTGTTACATAGAGCATCTCCAATGGGACACTCTAACAAACACTCTGAAAGTCTAATTGTCAAGTGTCAAATAAAGAGTTTTTTTTTAAGTGTCAACATAGAGACACTCTAAATTTTTTTTGTCTCCAATGGAGATCTATAAAATCTCTCTACTTAATACACATGCCACTCTTAAATTGAATAGGAAAAAAAAATAGTTGAAAAGAAAAGGTTTTTATTGATTTAAATTTTAAAGTGACACTTAGAGAGTCTCAAAGAGACACTCTAGCTAGTTTTAGAGTTTCTCTCTCTAGACGCTCTATAATAAATGTGTCCACCTCATAATAGAGTATCTAACAAAGTGTCCCATTGGAGATGCTCTAAGTGGCAATTTGTTTTTGATGAATTAAAAGACGATTTTAATTACTTTTATCTTTCATAGGTGGTGTGTATGGAAAACAAGTGTTATTAATAATGTGAGGGTTTCATTTGGGACCAAAAATCGTTGCCAAAAGCACATACGATCTACTGTTTGTTGAATTAGGGTTAGTTGAAGATGATTATCTGGAAATGAGTTGGGGTGACTCTTTTGCTTATTTAACTGGATTAGAAAGAGTTTCAAAAGAGACGCACACGTTTATTGCTCTGAATGGATTTGGAGGCCAAATGAGTAAATTTAGTAGTGATTTTACACTGTTTTCTCATCGTATTGGTTGATGGGTCATGAAAATGTCTCATCTAAATCGTTTAATTTAGGAGAATTAGTTTATTTTGAGTCTTTATTATAGTAAAATGATTGGTTTGCTTGATTAGGTGTCTTTTGTCAAGCGAAAAACGAATAAAAACGGATGAAAGGTACACAAAGGAAATTTTGGTCATTTGGAGTCAAGGGCATTCTAGTGAATTGATAACTTGAGCATATGGGTGAAAAGTAGATCCAAGACGAACCCGTAAGCGAAAACGGAAGTTAAATCGGAATTCGCATGAGCAAATTAGCTAAAATCAAAGTTGTGGTCAACATTCGAGACACGTGATGCAAACCAGACGAGGGCGCAACTTAGTTTCGCTACATCTGGCTGCACCATAGCTCTGAGAATTTCCCAGCCAATCCCCTAGCCGCCAGATTTGAAAAGGCAATTATTTAAGATATTCTAAAACTACAAATCTGCCCCCATTTGGTCTCCACTCATTATTTAGCCCACAAGTTTAATTTCATGATTCAAAAGCAATTCAAATATCTCCATTTTACCCATCTCTACTTTATCTTTTATAAAGATTATTTAGTAATGGACCCCCATTCTCCGATTTTTTCGTAAACACCAGATCGTTTCGATTATCAATAAATATCATTCTTATATCGATCAAATACTCAAGGACAGAATTTGAAGTTACATATTCAACTCCCGAAAAGAAATTTATCGCGTCAAAGAAAGGCTTCAAAATTTTACACAACATGTTAGCATGTTACCAATCATACTCGGATAAAACAAACGGGGGAGATCGATCAGACAAAAAAGAATCTATCACATTTTAAAGGGCAAGGCACTTTTCAACATAAGGTAAGTCCAATTTCATCGATGTTTTACAACTAACTGTAATTTTTTCGGAACAAAACCCTTAGCTTCACAATGAGTTCGAAATTGCACATTCCGAATTTCAGAGGCGATGATATATTCCAATGTCCCTTTCAAACGTGTAAGCATCTCCTTAAATTGAGGAACCTTGAAACCATCTTGAACCACAAGATTCAAAATATGACAGCAACATCTGACATGGAAACATTCGCCTCTCAAAGGCAAATGAGGCATCAACTGGATTAATCGGGAAATGGAAATAGTGTTTGCATTTGCATTGTCCATATAAAGTGAAAAAACCTTCCCCCAAATCATCCAGTCATTAGTGAGTTTATCATATAACACATTAGCAATGTTTTCACCAGTATGAGACTTGTCCAAAAGTACATAAGAGATGATTATCTTTTGAATGCACCAAGTCTCATCCCTATAATGAGCAGTTAAAGACATAGCTCGATTTCTGGGTCGATGACCAGATATCGGAAGTAAGAGCAATTCGACCGGGTGCATTGAGAAGAAAATTTCTCAGAGCATCCTTTTCTTCTTTGAGACATTTAAGGATATCACTTCTAGCAGTTCTTCTAGAAAATGATTTAAACCAGGATGAAATGAATCAGTAATGTAATGCTCAAAAATGGATCCTCCACAAATTGCAGATGCAACTCGCGGAGAACAATAAGTTTGATAGTATTTTTCTCGGCCATTGTCTCACTAAATTAGAAAGAGGTAACTTTCCAAGCCTCTAATTTTGAGATAGCTTTGATTGAGACAAATTTATTTCAACTTCGCAGCACAAAGTCTAGTGTGCCGCTTACAATGTGTTGCTTGGAAGATTTATAATCCTTCGTAACA
Organism: Eschscholzia californica; assembly: GCF_041429995.1. NCBI lineage: Eukaryota > Viridiplantae > Streptophyta > Magnoliopsida > Ranunculales > Papaveraceae > Eschscholzia > Eschscholzia californica. Next base: position 44,780,409 of record NW_028238472.1, on the reverse strand, counting down.
CCACAAAAATGCATTTGGCCATCAGAATTTTTTTGTTTTCGTTCTGAGGATCGAAAACCTCAACAAAGGTAAAGTTATCCCAAACCTCAGATTTTTTTCTGTCTTAGCGGACGATTTAGGAGTTGGCAATTCCACTTCAACTGCTGCAGAACCAGCAGGAGTAGAAACACCATATCAAGAGTTACTTCAGTGGCAGCAGAAGTTGATTCTTCTTATGCACCACTTGTTGTGATCTCCCTCAAATCTACCTAAATTAGAACCACATCCAACATAGAAATGGTTAAAGTAAGTGCAAAGCTTCTTTTCTTGTACTTAATTCTAAATGATAAAAAAGACAATAAAAGACCCAAACAAGTTTAGAAATTACTAATACCTATTAACCAACTAAACATAAATATTTAAATCCAAGTAAAAAGTGGGTGATGGAAAAAACAGAAGCCCGTTGAAGAGACAAAATCTAAAGAGATAAGAAGCGTTTTAGAGAGATAAAAAGACTTTCAAAGTAATGTGACATAATTTTTTTAGAAGGTGAGGTGGGAAAGAGTGTTCTCAAAATGTGATGGCAGTATGTGATTTTGATACCAAATTCTTATTTGTGGTATCTGGATGGAAAGACGTAACCTAAATATATACCAACAAAGGAAATCCATTATCATGGAAATAGAATATATATGGTCGGAAGATACTCTACCTAACATGACACTCTGATTTCCCCGTGAATTTCTATCTAATTTGTAAGTTCAATTAATAATTTCTCTTCTAACCTTTGGATTATTCGTTTGGTTCCCCATTTCAATTTTTATTTGCATTCTTTGAATGAAACGATTTGTAATTAATAGAAAGAATAACATATATCAAGAGGTCTTTCTCAAAATTGGATACACTTGGAAACATTAATTTTCACACTGACCGAAACGCTTCTATGAAATGTTTCCACTTTTGACCTGACTGAAATTTTCACCGAAACCGAAATTTCATTCATAAATTGTGGGTTATTAATTTTAAATGTTAGATAAATGTTGTTGGTAAAGTTAAAAAAATTGATATAAAAAGATAAGTATAAGAGATGAAGATTCGTTGACAGAACATCGGCTGTGGTAATATTAGAACAAAAAGATATGATGAAACTGTTTTCATACTTTTTTTTTTGTTGAACTAACATTGCATTAATGAATAAAAACGTTATTACAGTAAGTATCAACTAAAATACAAGGAATATTCTTTCATTTTTTTGTTTTTATTGCGCTTCCTTGCCCATCTAGCTAATTTGTCTGAGTTCGAGTTTAATTCTCTTCTCGTGTATTGGAATTGTACCGCTTCGAAGTCTTTTCTGCTTTCTCGGATTTTCCTGATGTGAATCAAGGATTGTCAGTGAATAGTATGGTGTTTGTTGCAAAGATGTTTGATTAGATTGAAATTGTCACTTTCTATGATTATTGATTTGTAATTTTTTGCTTTCGCCCATTCCAATCTGAAAAGGATAGCCATGGCTTCACATTCTTCGCTGTTTCTGGCTCTTGTAGATTTGACTTGCGCTTGTATGAATTTTGCATCAACATCATGAGCTATCATACTAATTCCCACATTGGATGTTATATTTAAAAATGAAGCATCAACATTGATCTTAATAAATTCATTAGCCGGAGGTTGCCATTTATCTAGAGATTTTTGTTTGTTTCTCGCAGATTTTTTGTTTATTTTCGGGAAGTTTTCTATCATTTTGATGATTTTAGGACGATCATTGATTTCATGTTGAAAGCAGTGATTGCAACGCATTTTCCATTAAATCCAAAGGATAGTAGTAAAGTGTATATTCTCTTTGGTATAACAAAGATCAGGATTCTTTTCCCAGGAGAAGATCCATTCCTCAATGGAAGAGATGTTCTCAATGATGACATTATAGTATAACCAAATGTTTTTCGCTATTGCACAGTGTAAGAGAGCATGCTCAATAGATTCGTTAGCTGTACAGTTAGGGCAATACATATTGTTGTCAATATATTTGCCTATTCTTTCTCTGACCGGGAGAGCTTTATTGCAAATTTTCCAGATGAATATTTTGATTCGAGGAACATCAGGGAGAGACCATATGAACTTTCAGTTCCGAGAGTTAAGATTCTGGGTAACATTATTGGTGCTTAAGTGCTGGTACATAGATGCAACCGTAAATTTTCCCGATTTTATAAGCTTCCATTTGAGGTGGTCTTTGCCTTCGGTATTCACTGGGATGGCTTTGATGACGTTTTGAGTATTGGTATCAAAGTTGGCATTGAGAATATCATTATCCCAATTGTTGTTCGTGATCAGCTATGCAACTTTGGTCAGATTAGAGTTATTGTTGTTTACCAAAGTTCTATCCATCTCAGGGATCCAATTATCTTCCCATATATTAATATCATTTCCTGATTGCACTTCCCATAGGGAGAGATCTTCAATAATGTTGTAGTGCTTCCTTATATTTCCCCAAATCCAAGAGTGATGAGCTTTAGTTGGACCAGGGGTGTCGGAGTTGGGAAAGTACTTATCTTTGATGAGTTTAGCCCATATAGCTTCTGGATTAGTCTGGAGTCTCCAGGCCATTTTAGTGAGTAAAGCAGTGTTGTCAAGTTCTGGAAGATGGATACCTAAACCCCCCATGGTCTTCGGTAAACACATATAAGACCAGGCTTTGGTGCATATACCCTTGACTTACCCCCACCAGAAGTTATGTTGAGCGGACTTGATGCTTTTGCTGATTCCTTTGGGAATTGCTAAGCATTGCGTTTGATATCGGGGTACGGCTGCAGCTATGGTCGAGATTACCACAGTGCGACCAACTTGAGATAAATAACAATGATTTTATTGATTCAGTTTATTCTTGATTTGGTCTAGGATGTCCTTAAAAATCTTAGTCTTCTGAGCTCCTATGAAAAGCTGAGAGCCGACTAGGTATTTTTGAAAGAGACAATAGTATTCCCGATTAGATATGGATGAGGGGGTAATACTATATTCCCCTTTCCCCGATTAATTCTTGGATAAGGACACGAGACCCTTACCAACAAATCTCTCCTATTAGTCAATCTACGAGGCACACCACGTGGTATGTAATAGGTGAAAATTTGACTGGTAGGCAAACTCTTACTCTTTTTTCCCAAAATTACCCCCACGAACTCCTAATCGTGCCCCTCTTACCAACCGTACACTATCCTCTATTTTTGACCTAGAGTTCCGTATTTCACCCCAGAACCACAGATTTAACCATTCGGGAATTTGTCGGGATTTAAGCGGTGCTAAAAATATACTGTACTTGTTTTCTGACAGCCGCCAATGTAAACAATATCTACACGTGTGAGATGCTCATAGGATATCTGGGGTCCTTAGAAGTTGATGAAATCCAAGTTAGGTTAACAGTATAAATATGATTGACAATAATCATAACTAGCATTCTCGTACTAGAAGAAAACACCCCATGGAAAACAAAATTTGTATCTTCCTATCTTTTTCAATATTTCTCTCTTTACTAAACTGTGCCCTGGGGGGTAATGATCTCCTTTCTTGCTTGACCTCTAATGGAGTCCTTAATTATACTGTATTTTCTGCCGACTCAAACTCCGATTTCCACCGATTCTTTCATTTGTCAATCCAAAACCCACTATTTCAAAATTCAACGATTTTGAAACCGTCAGCGATTATATTACCACGAAGCAAAGAAGAATTGTCTAATACCATTAGATGTATTCGAAAAGGATCATGGACTATTAGATTAAGAAGTGGTGGTCATAGTTATGAAGGATTATCTTACACTTCTGATACACCCTTTATTCTTGTTGATTTAATGAACCTTAATCGAGTTTCAATTGATCTTGAATCCGAAACAGCTTGGGTTGAATCGGGTTCAACTCTTGGTGAGCTTTATTATTCGATTACCGAGTCAACTACTAAACTCGGTTTTACGGCTGGTTGGTGTCCAACCGTTGGTGTTGGGGGTCATATTAGTGGCGGTGGTTTTGGTATGATGTCGAGAAAATATGGTCTAGCAGCTGATAACGTTGTCAATGCAATTCTTATAGACGCTAACGGTGCGATTCTAGACCGCCAAGCCATGGGGGAAGATGTTTTTTGGGCTATTCGTGGTGGTGGAGGTGGTGTCTGGGGTGCAATTTATGCATGGAAAATAAAATTATTACCTGTCCCCGAAAAGGTGACGGTCTTTCGTGTGACAAAAAATGTGGCAATAGATGAAGCTACAAGTTTGCTACATAAGTGGCAATTTGTTGCAGAAGAATTAGAAGAAGATTTTACTTTATCCGTCCTCGGTGGTGCGGATGAGAAACAAGTGTGGTTGACAATGTTAGGGTTTCACTTGGGACCAAAAACCGTTGCTAAAAGCACAATCGACTTACTGTTTCCTGAATTGGGGTTGGTTGAAGAAGATTATCTAGAAATGAGTTGGGGGGAGTCCTTTGCTTACTTAGCAGGATTAGAAACAGTTTCTCAACTAAATAATAGGTTCTTGAAATTTGATGAGAGAGCTTTTAAAACAAAAGTTGATTTAACCAAAGAACCATTGCCATCAAAAGCGTTTTATGGTTTATTGGAAAGATTATCAAAAGAGCCAAACGGGTTTATTGCTTTGAATGGATTTGGAGGCCAAATGAGTAAAATTAGTAGCGATTTTACGCCGTTTCCTCATCGAAGTGGTACAAGATTAATGGTCGAATATATAGTTGCCTGGAATCAAAGCGAACAAAAAAAGAAAACCGAATTTTTGGATTGGTTAGAAAAAGTATATGAATTTATGAAACCATATGTTTCAAAGAATCCAAGACCTGGGTACGTTAATCATATGGATCTTGATCTTGGAGGGATAGATTGGGAGAACAAAACTGTTGCTAATAATGCCATTGAGATTAGTAGGAGTTGGGGAGAGAGTTATTTTTTATCAAATTATGAACGTTTAGTTAAGGCTAAAACTTTGATTGATCCAAAGAATGTGTTTAATCATCCACAAAGTATTCCTCCAATGCCAAATTTTGATTATTTCGAGAAAACTTTGGGGAGTGATGGTGGTGAATTATAATACTATTTAATTACCTAGGCAGGCACCTAGCTATATGGACTTCTGTTTTCATAATGTGTTTTTTAATCATTTGTATGAGATATATAATCTCCATTTTATTTGCTTAATTGTAAGTTTAATGCTTGATTATTATTATTATGTAAATTTTCTATAACTCTTTTAGGGAGTTCAATTATTTTTGTAAAACTTCTTCCATAGCTTTGTGTGATCGACTTGATGTGAATATATTATATTTTACTTGGGTCTTTTCTCTTTCTAACTCTTTTTTGCCCAAGGAATTCAAATAAAATAAAAATTATTTACGAGTTCAAATGGAACCATGCATGACCCAATAAGTTGTCAATACTTCACATTATTTCTAATTTTGCCATTTATCAAGTTAGAAACCACGTAACAAAGACGTCTCTACCCATTTAGTCTTTGATATATGATACAACATGGTGAATAGTTAACCAAAATTGGACTATATATTATATGCCTTGACCATCTTTAAGATAGTTATACAAATACATTTACAAATGTTTTGAGATCACATATATTAGATTTGCCCAGTTATTTAATTTCATCTGATGAAGAGGAAAAGTTTTATGAGAAAAAAATCCGATATTTGGTTGGCGGTGGCGTTAAGGTTCACCGGGGTCAGTGACCTTAAGAAGTCCTAATTTTGCTAAATATTTTCCTCTGCCTTTGTCTATCTGGTTTTCAGCCAAAACTTTGTCGAACCACCAAGTCGATCACATCCAGAACAGCGTACATGAATCGACAATAAAATGATTTTTACGCCTTTTACTTTTTAAGAGAACAAAGCTTAAATTTTGACGCTTACGTTTTTTCCTTTTACTTCATTAATGAAGAAAAATCGTATGTTTTTCCGATGTGTTATTGTTTTCACTTCTTTAATAATGAAGACCTAGCGTAAGTTTTGACGCTGTCACTAACCGTATTTTCCTTTATCTCATTTGCGAAAGTTAGTTATTGCCTTATGTAACTTTCTTTTTAAACAAGTTCTTATGGAACAATGTCTTCTTAAAACAATGTTTAATGTATATGTAAATCTTGGAAGAGAATTAAAGTAATATTTTATTAATAATTAAATCTATATAATAAAATATTTTGGTTTTTTATCAATCTCCACTAGTCATTCAGATTTGAATTTAAGTAAGAACACTAGACGTTCGAAGCTTTTGACCTTTTATGCCTTGATTATAATTTTGCTGTAAGTTAAAGTTATTATAGTACGCCATTAACAAAAAATCCTAATTGATCGCTTTGGAACAAAATTTAAATAATATTTTGAGTTAGGAACACTAACTCATGGTCAGTTGGTGTTTGCCTTCGTAAATTAATGGAAGACAAACTATCGCTGTCATTAATCGCTTTCATTGTCATTTTTTTAGTATTTATTTTATAGATATACTTTTCTTCTTTTTATTGTAATTTTAATTTATTTATTTTTAAAATTTATTTGTTCTCTTGTCTAATATTTTCTTTTATTGAAATTTGACTTTAATGGCCTAGAGTGGGTTGGCTCCCAATTTCTAGTCAACAGGCTGATTTGACCACAATAAGTGTCCAGGTTGGATTTTGGCCCCAAGCCCCAAAAAGAGCTCAAATTTTTTCAAAAATATCCTCGTGGATCTAAATGAAATTAATCCCAAAAAAATGTTAAATTATTAATATCCGCATCGTTTCTCCTTCTCTCGTCCACTTCATCTCATCTCTCCTCCACTTCATCTCACTCTCTCTCCACATCACCCTTCTTCTTTGGCTGAACGTTGTCGGTAGAGAGACGTCGTTGAGAGCCTAACACAGAATAAATCCTTTTAATTTAATTTAGTTTATTAAAATGTTAATTTCATTACTATTTTGTTTTTTTGTTTTTCTTCCTTCTTTTTAATATTTTCTTTCTATTGTTCTTTTTCTTATTTTGTGCTTATTATTGTTTTATAGAAAAATTAAAATACGTTATAGAAATAGTAATACAGACCGTATTAAACTTCAACCTTTACATGCATGAGAGTTGGGATTAACGATATAGAATTAGCGGTCGTTACTCTCTTGCTTGCACCGGAAGCAAAACCGTTAATCGATGTGCCGAACTATAAGAAATCAAATCATGTTCCGAAGTAAGTCACCTGGAACCTCTCTCAGCCATTTTTAATAGAATTTTTGCGCTTATGGTCCAAAAATCTACCCTTAAACACACTTTTAATCCTCTCTAACCTTAAAATGGATTTATAAACCAAAATATTAACATAAATGAAAATCTAGTCCTTTTGTATCCATTTTTAGAGAAAACACAAATCCCTAGAATTCATATTAAATCATAATACCTAAACTAACCTTCTATATAAACAAAAACTTTTTTTCCTTCAAAATTCCCAAATATCTATTTTCCATTTTTATATCTCGCCAATCACGATCCTATTAACAGAAACCATTACATTCATTCTTATCCAAAAACGAAAACCATTACTTTTCTCTCTCTAAAATTGAATCCTCTATTCATCCTCTATTTTTTATTCTCGAAAATCTGCTTCATCTTCATTACACCAGCTGAAATCTTCATCATTTTTTTTCGATTTCCATCATCAAAGGACTCAGTCTGTACCATTGTTAAGATCAACAGTTGCTTCTGAGGTTAGTAACAAGCTTAATCTTTCTTTTAATGTTTTCATCATCATCTTTAAAGATATTTATGATTTTCATTATAATCGGTTTCATCTTTGTATCATCTTTTCAAATATTCATCATTATTCATGATTTCTCTCTCTAAGATCTTAATAACTGATTGACGATATTAATGTTAAATCCTTGTTTACTAATTCATTATCTTCGATTATGTTATGTTTGTTTCCATGTATCAATTTATTTTTCATTAGATTTAGGTTTCAGATGTTGATTTTTAGAACATTTCTTGATATTAGATCCCGGTAACCGTACCATTTCTAAATCAGAGAAGATTTCGTACGTTTTTTTGTAACAGAATGTAAATGATGTGTAATTTATTGAACATGACATGTTTTTTTGTAACAGAATGTAAACGATGTGTAATTTAAAAGAGATTATGTGTAATTTATGGAACATGTCACATTTGAAACAGAGGAGATTCCGTACAATGTTATTGTAACATAATGTAAACAATCTATATTGTTCAAACAATTATATGTACTTTATTGCGCTTTACACATTTGAACCAGTGAAGATTCCATACACTTTTATTGTAAGAGAAGGTAAACAGTATATATACTTTATTAAACAGTATTACGAAATTTATAAAACAGTACATATACCTTATAACATTTTACATTGTAGATTTTCATAAATGATACGTATTGCTGACAATTATTTAAATTTTTGTTTTGTAGTTTAGCTGTTACTGATGGAAATTCGTACAGGATCATCCAACGTAGGGAAGAAGAAAAAACTAAAGCATTTCGATTCGCCCTTCAACAGTATAGTATAAACACAGGACATGATTTCAAAATTGTCAAGAATAATTTAAAGCGTGTAGCCAACGACCCTTGGTTTGAGTGGTAAGAGGTATAATCTTCCACCGAGAGGTCAAGGGTTCGAGGCACACTCTGAACAATTCAAAAAAAATTTAAAGCGTGTAACTGTTGTTTGTTGAATGACTCAGATAGTTGAGAAGATACTGCAGTGTACCTGTGTAAAAAAACATTAAGTTCTGGCATAAATAATGTGAACCATTGGAAAAATTACGTTGTATACATGAAATGATGATTTCCTCGTCATAAATAACACATAATACGAACTTGTTTCATAATTTGTATTTGATGTGTGGTTATTTATGAGTAAAAATGAAAACAAATGCTGTTGTAATGTTCGTAAATTGTACATAATTTATGAATATGTTTCATAATTTGTAAAGGATGTTTGGTTACGTATAAGTAAAAAACGAAAATTAAATGAGAGAGTGATATATAAGTTATGTATATTAACCCCCAAATCACGCTAAATTGATCCTAGAAAAATATACTCTTTTCAAATCTGAAAGTTAAGTGAGAGAAAGTGATATATACATGTTTTTTATATTGACCCCCAATTCACGCTAAATTGATCCCAGAAAATATACTCTTTCCAAATCTGAAAGTTAAGTGAGAGAAAGTGATATATACGTTTTGTATATTAACCCCCAAATCACGCTAAATTGATCCTAGAAAAATTCGATCCTTGATCTGATTCGGAAAGAGGAAGATTTGATTTGATTTCCAAATCTGTAAAGAAGAGAGAGAAAATTGATTTGGAAATATCTGTTATTTCCTGTTTAATACCATAAATCACGCTACAAAAATGTTGTTTGCATTTTGGTCCGGTCCTAATTTAAAAATAGCGGAAAATCTGTACGGGGATATGGACGGGATTTAGGTTTATATAGTAAGGGTTTCTAGGTCCAAAGTGCAAAATGACTAAAAACCCATTTTTTGAGAAGATTGGACCCTAAACCCTTTTTAAACATTATTTTGGATCGTATACCCGTGGGCCCTTTTTAATATCCCAAATAAAATTATGACATAAAAGACAACAAGATATAATAATATTAGTCTCTTTGTGTTAATATAGCTAGCTTAGAAATTCATTTTTCCTAAATAACTCAAATTTAATTTAAGTGAAGATGTATGATCGTAAGAAGGAAATTTGTTTTTTGTCCACCAGCCTTTGGTGCAACGGTTGAACACCTTAAGTCCATGAAGTAGTGGGATCGAGTCTCGGTGGAAGCAGTTTGCCATCAAGATTTATCCTACGTAATTTAGGCTATAAATAATGTAATAAATTGTTGGGCTTACGCCTCTTTGTTGTTGAGCTTTAGGCCTCTGTGTTGTCGGGCTTTAGGCCTTTTTAGTTCTTGGTTTAAATTAGACGGTTATCGTGCTTATTACATCTTCATGATGCATCAATGTCTTGTAACGACTAACGTATATCGTAGTCGAATTCTCAAAAAAAAAACAGATTTTTTTTTTAATTATCTTTATCATAATTCATGTTAGCCCCTTAAATATGATCAATTCACCAAAATAGCTATCCACAAATGAATTTTTCTTGAGTGACCATCTAAATGAATACTCCGTCAATAAATTTAACTTTGTGATTTTCTCTTCTTTTTTTTCGTTTAAAACAAACTATGTTTCTATATTTTTAAAAAGTCATCTAAAATAGACTCGACAAAGTGGAGGGGTCGGCCATTGAACTCTTGGCCATTTCAATTTATGTTTCCTTTCTCCCTCTCCTTTCTCTTTCTTCTTTTATTTTCTTCTTCTCTCATTTCCTCTCCCTCTCTCTCCTTCCCTTATTTCCCCTTTCCTTGTGTTTCTCTCGCTTACGTCGATGAAGGAGATAGAGGAAATAATTAAAGAGAGAAATGATGTTCCTTTGGTTATGATTCGATGTTACTTTGTCTATGTCTTGTCTTGATTAAGACAGAGTCTCGGTTGAAGTAGGGAACTTCCTTTCTCTAAGTTATAAAGAGATAGACGATAAGCGAATAATCAATATTCCATCTTTCGGATTAACCGAGTTAGACAAAAAGTAATGGAGTCGAGGCGAGAATAAATTCTCTTTCCTTAAGACATTTTACACTCCGTAACAGTACCAAAAGTTAGGGTGTATGCCTTCGAGATACAACGACTATCCTTTCAGAATTTTAAGATGGTACTTCTATATTCTGAAAGCGGGCGAACCATTGTAAATACTATGAGCTCTTGGACTGAAGCGAATAGATGTTCTAGACACTATAACTTCACTTGGATGATTCTTTCTTTGGAATTCCAGACGCACCAAAATCAGGTCGAGCCAAAATCGGCTCCGATTTCAACAAGAAAACCGCTTTGTATAAAATAGTATTTCTTTTGAGGGGCATGTGATTTCTGGACGCAGTCACATTCCCATAATGCATCCAAGGAGATTATAGGCATAAACGTAAAACTTGTTTGACATAGATCAATGATCATTACCATAACAAAATAATTTGTTTTGGCAGTAAAGTTACACCTAGTTTATGAATAAATTAAATATCAATCTCTATTTTTTTTTTCTGAATGTTTGCATGACTTAGAAAGAAAGACAAAAAGAAATTCCCCCTGAATGATCAAACCCTTCTTTAGGTATTGGAATAATAACACCTCAACCAAGTTATTTTCTCAATCTTTTAATACTGGCTTCCACAATCCACATACACCATGTTTTTTCTTGCATAAATTGAGATACACCAATTAATAATTAAATCAACCAATATCTACAATAGAGAAATCAAATATACTTTAGAAATCACAAAAAAATAAATATAAAACATACAAACCAATAAAATGAAAAGAACAAAAATTGAAAATAGATAAATGGGTTATAATAAATTTCTTCCAAAAATTTATTTATCATATTAAATTCCCCTTGAGTTAATTTTGAAGTAAGTAGAATCAGAATATTGTTAAACTAAGAAGAGTTCATCATCATCATCATCAGAATAAAGATCCATGATAAATTTCTCAACAATGTCCAAGTAAACTGGGCAAGTAAGAAAAGAATAGTAATGAAGAATTTCTTCAATGTCCATTAAATGATCCATATTTCTCATATCTACTAATACCAACTTCTTCATTTTTTGTTTCACTTTGTATCTTCTTTTCTCTCTTATCAATCTCTCTGTTTCATAATCATCCCTTACTTTTCTTCTTGCCCTGTTTTCATGACTATTATTGACAATTTTCTTGTTGTTTTTCTGCTTGTGATGACTTTGATCCTCTACCATTGAAGCTAATATCTTCTTCTTTTGGTTATTGATTATGGGTTTTGGATGATTTTGGTGAAGATTTGATTCTTCCCATTTGTTTGAGAAATCTATGTAAAAATTATCAAAGTGGGTACCTGTTTTCAAGTCATGAAGATCATGGTTGTTGAAGCAAGAAGGAGGGGTTTTGGGTATTCTCTGGTATCCTTCACCATTGATTAAAGACTTAAAACTTTGGAAAGTCTTGTTGAAGAACTTCTTGGTGTTTGAGAGTAGGGTGCTTCTTATCAGCATTTGTGGATTCTTTATCTCAATCTCTCTAAACAGTAAGCTAGGGATATACAAAAATATTTGGATAGATCTTTCTCTAGATCCCTGGTTGGGGGTTATAGTACTCTACTATTATTACATTGCTTACATAAAGAGATGAAGCAAACTAAAGATGATGATGTTGAACTTTTCTTTCACTTAGGGTTTACTACTTACTGTTAATAGTCTCTCTCTCCCTGCTATATGTAACCCAAGGTAGTTGATATTTAGAGATAAGTAATAGACCCAGTAACTAATTCAAGAAGTACTTGTCAATCTTTTATAGAGCAATTCCATTGTTAAATATTTCGGAAGTGTTACAATCACAAAGGATTTGACAAAAGAAGTTGTCCAGCTAATGTAGCGGTTGTGATATTCATCTCTCAACGATTCAAATTTAGTCAAAATCTCAAATAACAACCACCACATCAGCTGTGCTACTTCTTTTGTCAAAATCCTTTGTGATTTTAGTATTTTTCCATAATAATTATCCAATTTCAATATATTATATTTGTAAGGTGTTGTTATTTGCACAATATTTTGTTTGTTTTTTAAACATTAGTGGTGTGTTTGGCTATAGAATTCCTACTCATGATAGGAATCAAGACTTCTTGTTCTATTTGGCAACCGAGAATCCTGCTATCCTTGGACTCTTGAATTTTGAGGATTCCTGAATCCAAAATTTGTATTGGACCAAAATCTCACCATACCTTCTGAGATTTACTAGGATTTTGGAGTAATAAACCAAGATTTCAAACTTAAAATCAACAAAAAAAATATTTCTTTCTACATAATAATTATTAAAAAAATAATTTCGATAATCGTATCTTTTTCCAATAGCTGTTTTTTCTTCAGAAATTCTTTTTTTTTCCCGAAAAATCATACAACCTTTTTTTCCAAAAGCCGATTGTTTCGATAACCGTTTTTTCCCAAAATAACTTTCTTTCCAAAACCTGGTTTTTTTTTTCCCGAAAACAAATATTTCCTCGAAAACTATTTGTCCCCCGAAACAATTTTTTCTCCAAGCCTGTTTTTTACCGAAAAATCATTTTTTTCTCGAAAAACATTTTTTTCTTTCTCAAAAATCGTTTTTTCGATGACTAAAGTTTTCTAAAAACTTTTTTGCTTCATGAAGAACGTTTTTCCCGAAAAAAAAAAAATCCAAGAAAAAACGGTTTTTGTGAAAAAAAAATAGGGTTTCAGGTAATCTAATAGGTTATCGAAAAAAAAATTTCGAGAAGAAAAATAATTTCGGGGAAAACGACCTTCGGGAAAAACTATTTTTTTAAAAAAAATTGTTTACAAAAAATATTGGAATAATTGTTCTCGAGAAAAAAAAAATTATGAAGAAAACGAATGGTTCTTGAATGAAACATTGTTTGAAATAAAAACAATTTTTTTAGTCTAAGGTCCAAAAATAGAAGGGGTAATTCATATATACAATCCTAAATCAATCTATTATACAAAACAGATCCTTGTGACTGGGACACAATAATTACATAAATATGACTAGGACAAAAATAAGGTGACTAGACGTCCACGTAGATATCTATCTTACATTCTACAAATCTAGCCCTCGGTCTTCCTACTTGAGTCAAATCCAACGAATTTTTCATTACCCCTTCCAACGTTGGTGGAATAGAACGTTTCATTACCCCTCTCTCATAACAGATGCACTGAACGATTCCTTTTCTTATTTTCCCTCATGAATCTTCTTTTCCTTTCTTTCTCTCCTGAACCGTGGCACTTTCTCTCTCTCGTCTCAAAACCTAAATGGAAGTTCCTCCACTTTTGAAATTCATTCAACTTCCTACACTACTCTAGAAAGTAAGAGGAGATTATGGGGACAGGAATCGTTCAGTTAAAAAGAATGGAGAAGAAGATCAATAGGCAAGTGATTTTTTTAAACAACAGGTCAGGGTTTGTAAAGAAATCTCATGATATCTCAGTTTTAATTGTCTTCTCCACTCATTCTAGGTACCCACTCTTCTCTCTGGTCTGTCTAATTAAGTTATGTTTCTTCTCTCCAATTGTTTTTTTCTTTGTAATTCTTCTCTGATCGGTTTCTGTAATTGTTATTGTTCTTTGTAAATTCATGTAGGTATTTTTATTGTTGCACATTTTCTGGGTACCAACTCTTCTTCTCTGCTATTTTTATTGTACTTATTCAGGTATTTTCTTATCTCTCACACATCCTCTTTGATGAAATTCATCATCCAGCTGTAGTTTAACTTTGTTAAATTTTGCTTCCTTACAATCTTTAGTTTATGTCTTTTGTGGAGTTATGTTGATGTCTTGTGGGTTATTAACACAACAATCTACTATAGATTGCTTCTGATCAAATTACAGCTCAACCCTTTTAGGCTTTGTGTTGGTCTGATTCAATGACTTTCAATCAACGAAATCGTGTCGATTTCTTTTGATCAAACTTTTTTACACATAGGTAAAGAAAACCGGAGACTCAGCCATTAGCAACAAAATCTGTTTGGCTGAATAGCTCTATAATTATTTCATTACTTACATGAGCAGCACAAGACCTGTTTGACAAAAATCTTCAATGAGTTTTACTCAATTTCCAAAAGTTTTATTTTTTAAGTTAACGCCACTAAACCTGTTTGGCAGAATTCCTTAAGTTAATTGCCATAAGTTCCATTTTTAAGTTTTACTCAATTGCCATAATTTTTCATGATATGTGTCTCTAACTATTCCCGACTAACTAATATTCGCAGACGATGTTGACAGGCATAGTTCAGTCCTCCTTTAGCCGTTACTGCTGACGCTTTATTGAGTTGTACTTGCATCCTCCTTTAGTTTTACCAATTTATAGTAGATAGCACATTCACATCTAATGTGTCCACAAATGTATCACGAAGGAACTGCAAATCAAACTGATTCGTTACATTAATTACGTGAAGCTGCAATTTTATGGTACTCCTCTAGAAATTATTGCTTAGTCGGTTGTTATGTTAGCAATGGTGGTGAATACTTTATTAAAGGATTTGCAGCAAGCAAGTGTTGTGTTCCATCATCATTGTAAGCTTTTTACTATTTAGTTTGTTGTATCAATATCTTTGTTGTCTTGGTAGATCCATTTAACACATGCATATTGGTAAATATTTTTCTCAACAAAAAAAATATTAGTAAATGCTGAACCTGAAATATTGAAAAGTGGTGATATAGATGAGTGCACCTCAAGTTGTGTTTGTTTTCCTAAAGTCCCAAAGTAACTTTTATTTATGTGTAAGTATACTAAGTAATTGTACAATATTAGTTTCATACGCATTTTATCTCTGAATATTCACGATATTACATGTATAAAAGCTAATTAACCCTTTATCTCAGTCATCTAGATAACAATAAAATTTGTGTAAATGATAGAAATGTGATTGGGCGCATCCCCATGGGAAAAGTTCTCCTTGTGAACCATGTTATTGATTCTTCATTGATTCCACTCTGTAAAATTGAAGGGATTGCTGAAACCCTTCCATTTGACTTCGACGACATTAATGTTACAGACATGTTAAACTAAAAATTACTTGTTTATGAAGCTAAGAAGAGGGACCAACATCTTCTTGCACAAAGGTTCTGCACTCTATTATTCAAGAAAGCGGTGAAGAAGTGCTAGAATCTTACTTATTCAGATTGATGCCCCTAAGATGGTGAGCTCGTTCACAAACCTTTTTTTGTTAGTTTGTTCATTGAGGTGTTAACTTGCATTATTGCTTTAGATTTTATAAAACACATCAAATTTGAAAGTAGTTAAGATTGATGCTACCCATTCTTCTTTATCCTTCAGGATAGGTTGTTTTGGAAGCCCTATGCACCAACCCAAGGTATACTCGCATTCACTTCTTAGTTTATTATTGACATTAGTTTCTTCTGAGCCATAACTGATTCAAAACTCAACCACACTTGATCTGTGTAACATGTAAATTGAATAACTCATACACGTATTAATATTTGGAACCTATACGAGTTATCGAACATGGTGAGCGAAATAAGACCTAACCGAATCGAAAATACGACAACACACATAGAAACACCCGTGTGTGTAATATATATATATATATATATATATATATATATATATATATATATATATATATATAACGTAAATCAAAGCCCAACTAGACTAGAAGAATATTTTATGGTCCTAATATGAGTATGTCAAACTTGGCAAGTACGGGCTAGATGTTTGTACAAACTCTCACTTTTTACCTATTGAAGTGATTGCTGCTGTAAACTAGAGATTGATGCATATCTTTAAGTTAATACTGTGATGTTTAAGTTTCAAATTGTCCCCCATGTGTTCATTTGCTGCTACAACAATTTTAAATATTAATATTAGTTCTGCGAATCTCAAGACATTTCCGAAGGCTACCGTGTGAAGAAGATACATTGAGATTTGGATAAGAAGCCGACTAAGCATATTAGGCCAATTACATTTTGAAATTCTAAAACCTTCATTGCTTCACGATTTATTATTTTGTTTTAGACTTCAGTTTGTGCAGTCCACGTAAGGACCTGTTGTCATGATATGTTTGCAGGAAACTAGAGGCCAGCTTCCACATGGAGATGGTTATACTTTTTCTGCATTTGATGAAGATGATATTCAGATAGTAAATATAGAAAATAAGCTTGGTTATGACATTTATCTAGATAAAATTCAGCAAAATTCAGAAACAATTGAGTTGCTACAACATGATAGTGTGATTCTTCATGATTCTAACCTCCAATAGTTTCAGATAGAATAAATGTTGTGCCTGTAACGTGTTCTCTTTCCAAATTGGGTACATTCGTTGGGGTAACAATTGGTGCTTCACAAGATGCTACATATGGCCTTCCCCTCAATCAAAGTATAGTGTGTTAAATTTTTTGTCTTTCTCCACCCTTATGTACCTTAAGGCAAGCATTTACTATTATCCTTGCAAGTAATTATTTATTTTAAGAAAGATATCTAAGGAGAGTATTGTGGGCAATCTTACTTTATAACAAAATTTTATTATGTCTATAGGTGAATGTAAAGTTAAGGTTTGTATTTTATTCTTATCATTTACTTTTTCAATTTTGAAGTTTCGACTTATAAGGAGAAAAACAAACGTATTGAATTTCTCATGCATACGAAGGTTGGAGTTCACTTTGAGATTTGCATTTCATTACAAATCTTAGATATTCCTGCATTTTTGTCCGAGATGTATTTCGATTTCTCATGCACACAGAATTCCTCAAATCATAAAGTTCATTACTGAATCGTGACTTCTTTTTTTCATCTTCATCATCATAAACCCTCGATCGTGCCTTCTCAGTCTGATCTTCCTTTCAGGCCAGTTGCTTTATTAACTCTCAGCTATTTTTCTTCTTTCAGATGATAGTTTTGATACACTTCTTTCATATGATTGTTGTGTATTTGAAATTTTAGTTGATGGATTTGTGGAAGAAGTGATACGGACTTGTCCAGTATATGTTAATGGTGTATTTGTCTTGTAGTTTTTGACTACGGATACTTATTTGTTTAAGTCTGTAATTCTTACTCATAGGATTTTTTTTAGATGGTGGCGAGTCTATATATTTCTTATGGATTTAGTAGATTTACCATAAAACGACGATAAGAATTTCACGATTCCAATTGGTTTCATTGATCACTCTATATAATACTTAATATTTCCGAATAATGGATGTAGGTGTTCATGTTTCTGGCACGAATAGAATATATTTCATTGATCACATTATATAATATTTAATGTTTCCGAATACTGAATGTGGAGGATTCAAGTTTCTGGCAACAATCTGAACTCATTTAATTACTTCTAATTATAAATGGAGTTGTTCATTTAGTCAAAATAGCGGAGATGTATATCACATTGGTTAATTTCTTGAACTTGTATGCAGGTTTCAAAGAGTTTTTGGAACTTAGCGAGAGTGCTCTATTAGCAACACTAGAAGGTAAGTCAGTTATTTTGAAAAGGTGATATTGTATATAAATACTTACGGTATCTGAGATTTATGCTTAGAAAGATGAACATTTTCTTAATTTGGTTTGGAACAGTGGCAACTCTTCCACCAAAATCGTTGTTCGGACTTCAAATTGTTCGGGTAAGATGTTCAAGGGCCTATACCATTTCTTAATTTCAATTAAGGTATTATTTGTTTTGTCTTCTCTCTAAAGATTAATCAATATGTTTGAATTTCATTTGTGCTTTATTTTTGTTTTGTGTTTTTGGTGTTTTCTTTTTCCGTTTTAGCTATGGTTGGTATTTCGCCTTTGTCGTGGCTTTGTGCACTTGATACTCGTTTATGTAAACAGGTTCACCAAAAAACAGATGGTGAATTTATTCACGGAAGACCTGTTGGAAGCTCTCCGTTGTTCTTATGGGTTTCAATGGATTGACAAAAAAATCTATTTTTTATTTGATTTTAAAGTCAGTTTCTACATGATCTTAATAGAGAATTTTAGTGTTTGGTTAATCAATTAGGACATTGCTTTACTTGGTAGTTCTGAGTGATTTTGGAGTCAACTACTAATACAGCTTGGGTTTATAATATTTCCAGACAAGATCTTCACCTTTCTTCGTTAGAACACCCAAATATGATAGATAATTGATGACTATATCTTTACATGTAACTGACTTTTAAATTATTTTTCACGTCTCCATATATTTTGTATGATATTTATATAAAATGTAAACATCATGGCTTATGATCGTTGTATGACACATGTACTTGTTTGGATGTGTTTCTATGATTTGATTTAGGTTGAGAACCTCTTTTGCAGCAGAGGAACATGAGAGTCTCGCTAGAAATGTTACGACGTCTCGTAGTGGGGTTGCATACGAAGAAGATGAAGAGGATGATGATATGTTAATTGTAAGCGCTACTCACTTCAACTTTTGTTGATATTTGACTGAAATGTTCAATGTTTTTATTGTTGTATTTTTTCTCCGGATCTCATTTGATTCACACATTCCTCATTTTTGTTGTATATTTTGTGAGGATCTTCACGAAATTTGCAGGTAGTTTCAGCAGCCCAGGAAAAAGACAATGATAATTTTGATTGGGTTACTCATGGTTAGTTCATTTTTGGCGATTAAGTAAATTTTAATTTTGTTTAGTCAAGCTGAGTATTCTTGTGCAGGGAGCTAATGAGAGCGAGGAAATAATTATATTGAGGATTGGCAGATTCTACCTCAAGAGATATATCTCCACTTCTAACTATTTAGAAATTTATAAGTTTCTTATTTGTAACTTATGTTGTTCTTTTTTAATCAAATGAGTATTTTGGTTTTAGGTTGCCCTTGATATGCCTTGCATTTTCGTTCAAAGTGGTTTTGGATAGTTATTTGAACAATTACTTTGGAAAACGGTGTGATAATTGAAAGATTTGATCTACGAATAACAATGTAAAGATTAGACACTTCATTTTCATCACTTCGAAAAGCAAACGAATTTCTTCCTTAATATATACATTAACAATGGTCCAGCCACATAACTGTGATCGTTCCATTTACATCTCTTTGATCGAGTTCCATGACGCTTTAGCATAAGGGATTCATAGTCACATATCTTTAGGTCATCTGATCTTGATGGCATGGAACAGTCTAACTTATTGGTTTGACTTGTAGATTTCCAAATTATCCTTTATTTTTCATGGAGTTATTTCTAATAAACCATAATCCATGCTTATCATTGAGTCAAATTTTCAACAAGTAATGTATGCTCTAATTTTCTGAAATAAATGGTTGATTCGCATTTGATGAATGTAAAGCTAATGTTTGCATTTGATTCGCATCATTTATTTTTGTATGTTTTGTAGTTTCTGACTTATCCGAGGAAAACAAATTTGGGGAATTCGTAACCATACGAAATGTTGGAGTTCACGTTTGAGATTTTAATTTCATTACAAACCATATATATTCCTGCAATGCTATTCGAATTGGATTTGTGGAATACAACACTAATTGTTTCCAACTCATATATGATATAGTGCGGTGTATCCGTACTCGTAGTTACATACGATGCGTTTGAAAAGTAAAAATTGTATCCAATGGTACCAATCTCGATTCATTGTCCAACTATTTCTATTTCGTAAAAAGACAGTGTCCCGAATACTTCACGCAATCTGATCAGAAAAGTTGAAACTCTAATAAGAAAACAGTAAATGTGAAAAAGAAAAAAAAAAATTTAAATAACTGGATATCATATCTACTATTCAACTGCGTAAAGGGCATTCCCCCGCCCATCGGGCGGGGGTTATGCCTAGTCTATATAACAAAACACAATGTTTTGTGCTGACTGGGACAAGTCGAAAGACAAATCTGGTCGTTCATTGTGTTTTTCTACAAATCTTGGCCACTGAATATATTACCCACCCTAAAAGATATAATATTCACCTCCTCAATGCAAGAGAGTAAACAAGACTATGAATCTAGACCGTCTAAAACTCCCTTTCAGGGTTGGTTCAATCTTTCAGATTAAAATAACTCTCTCTCTCAGAAACGCCCAATTAATTGTCTGTGAAACTCCCGAAACCCTTAATGAGATTTCGTTTTCATTTATTTTCTTTCTCTATCTCTCCATGAACTCTCTCTGAAATGCCCAATTAACTGTTTGTGAAACGCCTAAACCCCTTAATGAGATTTCATTTTCATTATCTCGCTCTCTCTCACTTCAAATTTGTCTGCTTCCTTTCCGTTACCAAATCGGCCAATTTTCTTACTATTTTTTGATCCAGAAACGTTGAGAAGAAGACAACCCTACACCTTCGTTCCTTAACACCTCGTGGATTTTTAATTTCTTCGGGTAGAACAGATGTTAAATAATTCAGCTTTTTCAATTTTTTCATCTTCACATACTATCTCTCAAGCTAAACTGGAAAATGTTGTTCATCTTCCTCTTCACAGTTATAATGGCTTCAGATTTTCCTATATAATCTGAAAATCTAAATCTGTGATCTTCTGCAAATTGTTTACTTGTTCAGTTTGATTTTGGTTTTAAATGTTTTTTAAAGTTAATGACATAGTTTTTGTTGTTACAGGGTGTGGAATAGGGAGATCATAGGCCCTGGGAAGTTTACGAGGTATTAGCTTATATCATTTCTTCTCCTTAGATTATTAGGGACATGGTCTTTGTACGAATTGACAAGGTATGGGAAACATGGTCTTTGTACGAATTGACACGGTTTCATTAAGTGATGAATTACCTTCTTGCGAGCACTCATGCTTTATATGAATTGACACAGTTCAGATTTCCAGATTATGTTTAAGTTATAGTTGACTATGGTAAAGTCATGTTTGAATAAAAAAAGAAGAACTTAAATCTTTGTACCAACTTCTCAATACACACTACATGTTTGATGAAATGTCTATGTGAATTTTAATACATAATGGGTTGTGATCTTCATCTTTCACTCATTTGATAACTCTGTTTCTTGGTTTTCTAATATGGATAATGTCAAAACATGATTTTCTAGAGGAAGAATGTCAAAACAAAAAACAGAAACTTAAATTATTTAAAATGAGGTCACTTAGGATGCTCATATAGATTCATTTTTCACTCTCTTTCTCGGTATGTAATATGGATAATGGATTTCTCTTCATTCTTCATGTTAAACGCATTATCTTGATTGTGGTAGTATTACATCTACTAAACTAATTCATTCTAAAACAGGAACTTGATAAACCCCTTTCCAATTACTATCTTCTTATTTCAACAAAAAAAAATACTATCTTTTTTTATCATCTCAGTAATATGCACAGCTTAATCACACTTCTTCTTTAGGTACAAAGATATCTCCTACTTAGAATTGCATCTCTTGGAAAATATTTACATTTCTATTGTCGTGGCTAAAATATTGTTTAAACTTAACCAGGTGCATTTCTTGTATCCATTTACATGTCGTGAAAACCTTTATTTTATGACGGAGTACTTGAATTGTAGAGATTTGTTATGTTTGTCGAGAAATGGTTGCTTTGATGAAGATGTTACTCGTGTGTATTGCATAAGTTGTAAGTTGTGTTATATATAAACTCCTATTCGTTAAATTTTAATTTCAAAGTGGTAATGGAGACAGAGAGGTAGAAGATTTTACAAATACATTGTGGCAGGTGATGCTTCCGTGGAAATATCTACCTTTGCTTAGTGTGCTTATGTTGGACACGTGGTCATATAAAGGTGAGTTTTGTTTCACAGCTTCTACATAAATTGTTGAATTCCAATCACTCCAGACTCCAAGCTGTGAATTACTTTTTAATGGTTGTTTACCAACAATAAGGCTATTTTTTTTAATGCTTTCTACGTAATTACACAGTGGTTCAGGTTATTTAGCAAGCACATTGGATGTCAAATCGGTCAATGAGGTATTTAAGGTAAAAGCTTATACTTTTCATTTTTTTTCTTCGTATTTTGATCATTTCGAGTTATTTTTTCACCATCTCATGTTAGTTTAAACCCTTCAACTTATGTAAAGTTATGCTGAAATTGGTGGTTGATTAGTTTGTTTTCGTTTCTTCCTGAATTCTTGACGGTACTATTGGTTCATATAACTAGACTACGAGAATAAAGAGTTTCTTCTAATAGTTTGGTTTCGTTTTTAAATTTGATTATAGCAAAGCCAAAAACTAATCACTTCCGATGTTAATGTTTTTCCTATGGTTGACCCTTCAGATTTTTCAATTTCAGGTATGTCAGCATAACCCTAAAATTAAAATTATTCTTCCTAATTTTTCTTGGATTTTGAATAGAACTTCTGCATTTTCAGATCAAGATTGTAACATCCTCACCTTTTTTACTGGATTTTTAAATTCTTTGTTCTTTTTCTGTTTGATTAGTTCTGTATGATGTTGGGTTGAATATAGAATCAGATCTATTATCCACTACCACTAAAAGAGTTTTAGTGAATTCGGTTGTTGTTATATGCAATTTGGGGTAAATGGTGCCATATTTATTTTGTCTAGAGAGTGAGAGATGAGCAATGTAAATTATATGAGATACACGATGATTGTGTTGACATCACGAAAACTTCACTCCATCTTCACCACTTTCATCTTCCACTACCCAAAGTGGATTAATTATCGGTTAACAATGCATATTTGTATGTAAGTTGACAGATGGAAGTAATATTCTAACCCTTTGTCACTTTGTGCCCTTGGAGTTCGAGGATAAGGATATGTACTGCGGAACTCGACGTGGATGTTACAACTGCTGCCATCAACCCACTAAAATACATCGGTGAAAATTTACTTCAATTTATTTATTTCTCATGTGGTTCAACAAAATTACTTCTTCTCACTTTATGTTGGAACTTTGCAGATTTGTTACTACGCCAACCGAGGTTAGGATGAAAAGAATATTTATTTGTTTTCTATGGAAGTGTTTTGAAACTCTACAAAGATATTCAATGATGACGTACAGGGTTGTATTTGTAATCTATCATGCATTTTCTTATAATTTCTTAGACACGAATTCAACAATGATATTTCATATAAATGGGATACTTTCATTGTGCTTCACTAATAGTACGCATGAGTACAAATAAGTTTGTTTCAGTGGCTTACGGATGTTGTGAGGGTGATGGAAACCCATTAGACATCAACAAGCAAATCCGTGCAAGCAATGCTCTGGTACTGTGTTAAAATTAGTTAGGCCTAAGTCTTTTTTAAAATCGTCTTATAAAGAGAGAATGTTCAAAAGTTAATACTTCACAAATTCTAATGCTGAACGATGTAATATTATGCTAATGGAACCATTTGAGAGTGTCGGGTGTAGAATTTCTCCTATAGGTAATTACTGACGCCTAAAGAACTTCCTATTAATTTAAGGTCATTCTGTGAATCGATGGAGTTTGGGCTCAACAATAACAACGCGGAAGCTTATATTAAATTTTTAATTCTCACCGTGCCGTAGGCACGGGCTATACCTAGTAAACACTATAAGACCAAAATAAACCATAAAATGAAAAATAAGTCCAAAAGTGTATTTTTTGGTGGACCTCATGCTTGAATCCATTTATTTTCTCTCATTACTGCCCGTTTATAAATATATTTTAGCCTATAGTAAACCAAAGGTTTTTTGTAGTTGAGTTAATAAATATATTCTTTCCATAAATTTTAAGAGAGAAAATTTATGGTCAAAATTTATTTCTCAATATTTATTTCCAAAACTTATACTAGTTGTCAAGACCAACATACCAAATCAGTTGTTCTTGTCCAAACAATCTCTCTTTATATTCTTACAACGTTTCTATCTGTACAAACTATTTTGTCTTCAAAATCATTATGAAAATTATAAATATGTTGATTAAATTTCAAACCTTCTTAAAACATTTATTTAATTCTAACAACATGCTTAAATGTAATATTTATTATCACTTTTTTCGTATGAAAAGAAGTTGAATTTTCCACCACTAGAGTCTTGTTTTCATAAAAAAAAATCATATTGTAAACTGATATTTATTTTGCTGACATTTTCAGTATTTTTCTTACATTTTATTGATTCTATTAGCATAACATGCGCGACTTCTGTTATGAATCAGTTAGAGTTGGTGAATAGAAATTTGATTATTTATCTACCATCTTATTGATTATAACAACATTCTTAAATATAACAGAATTTTAAAAAAATTCTAGAATTTTATTGATTTTAAAAATACAATTATATAATTACACTAAAAGGTATTTCTAACTTTTTAAAACAACTTAGGTGAAGAATCGACGTAATAACAATATAATAATGTATCACATGTTTTTTGACTTACTTACGTTATGTTAATCAAATTTTTAACGTTTCTCTAGCATTTTCTTAATTTTCATGTATTACTTAAATTAGGAGAACAACATTTTAAATATTTTTCTAGTATTTTATTTATTTTTATTACACGTAATGCTTTTACATTTTTATTGACTAGTTGTTCAGTTATTGAATGGATTTCAGTGATGCGAATTATCATAGTTCTTTTTTTTAAACGGAAAATAACTAAGGCAGATGCATGGGGTCCAATTTTCGCCCACGTCGGTCAAGAGTTTGAGGGTGGGTTCAAGCCTTTCGAGATGCTCTCAGTCATTACTTGACTAGAGCAGGTGAACAAAACTTTGATTATTTACCTAGTATTTTATTGGGTATAACATGTTCTTTGAGTTACTTAGTTTAGATTTTAACGACACAATTATATCTTACAATAAAAAATTCGACGTTGTTTTCATTTAAAATATGCATGTAAATTGACATATATTTTTCAGATATTTTTAATATTTTTGTAGCATTTTATTGATCCTAACAGCATCATATGACTCTGAAAAACTATCATATTTGTACAAACATAAATAAGTTGAATTTACCCACAATAAAGTATATAGATTTCCCGCAAAGTTTTATATTTTGTTCTTTTACATTGATGTTTTCGTATCGTTCAATGTTTATTTACTATGTAGATGCACAAGTTACCGATCATGAAATAGATATTAGCGAACAAAATTATATTGTCTCTTATATGAAATGGAGAAATAATAAGAAAGAGGCGTGTGTATCATCTATATTCACCTATGTAGGCCAAGCATTATATAGAAATACTCAAATATAATCAAGAAATGTTGTCATCGTTGTGGTAATTCTACCATTTTTGTGATATCTTATAACATTTTCCATTAACTCTCAACATTTTTTTTATGTATTTCACGATATTTGTACTAAAACTTAGAGTGATTAAAATTAAAAGAAACTCATTATAACATAATCAATTACAACATAACCAATTACAAAAACTAATAACTTAAAGACTTTTTTCATTTATCCTTCAATTCATCAGTAACAACCAAGTTAGTTCAACCCTCTTATTTTTGCATTCAATTTTATTTTTATTTTCAAAGTTTAAAAAGTGTTGGTAGAAATTTCAACAATTTATGCAAAATCAAAGAAATGTTACAAGAAATTTGAGGGCGTTGCCGAGTGCAAAACAAACTCGCTCATTCAAAATTACAAAACGTAAATGATTTTCTGGATAACTCAAAAAATTACAAAACGTAAATATGTTGTTAAAATCAAGAAAATGCTATGAGAATATACAAAAAATTTGCGAAATATATAATTACTTTTCATGCAATTTTGCTGGAGAAAACAAGATTGTAGAGAGAGAAACAATGGGACAAGATCTGAAGGATTTTCTTGAAAAAAAATTGATATTCCTAGCTGTAAGAATAAGGACAACAAAATCATGCACCGATTCAACAATTTATCGTTGAAAAAAACGAGAATATAGTAAAAGAAGAAATTTAATCCATTGAGCATCATGTTCTTCTAGGTTTTCTCCAAGTGAAGACTAAAAAGCACGAATGAATTTTCTCAGTGATTTCTTTAGGTCAAAAGATTGGGTCAAAAGATTGGGTCAAAAGATTAACGAAACATTCCTTTAAGAAAGAGTTATGATCAATTTTGTTTGGGTCAAAAGATTAACGAAACATTCCTTTAAGAGAAAAGACAATTTTTTGTAGGGATGAAAACTTCTTATTGAAGAACTATTTTTCTGAAACTGAAAAGGCTATTTGCATCTTCTAATCTGGGTAATTTTATTTAACCTTGGTAAATTAAGGGGTGTAGTAGTAGAGAAAAGAGAGGTTAAACATGTAAATTACTTCTAGTGGATTTATTTTCTATTTAATATTATCTTTAGGCTCTAAACCCATTGACCCTGTGATTTTAGACCTAAAACCCATCCACTCGATATAATATTCTATTGATCATGCAAATTCCTAAGTATTTTTATGACATGATTCTTAATCACTATAGCGAGAGGTTTATGCTAGATAATCTTTTTGTATAAAATATACTCAATAGGACAATAGATCATGTAATCAATTAATGTTAACTCCTTTACTAGATAATAATTGAATCATAGTTTCCGAATTCAATGAGTTGAAGTTCGACAACCTTTAGATTTTGAGACTGATTATAGGTTTGTTTAATGTCTCTCTAAACTTTCACAAATATTAACACTCTCAAAGTTTTGAGTTTTCAGTAGGGTTTCAAAATGTGAGTATAGAATT
Source organism: Eschscholzia californica (assembly GCF_041429995.1). Lineage (NCBI taxonomy): Eukaryota > Viridiplantae > Streptophyta > Magnoliopsida > Ranunculales > Papaveraceae > Eschscholzia > Eschscholzia californica. The sequence goes on along the minus strand of NW_028238472.1, from coordinate 44,753,270 downwards.
TTGTAAATTAAATGAAAATACTGACTCCAATATATATATTATATATATGTAAAGGTGACATGATATCTAATCAGTAGGGGAGTTTTTTCTTTTTGTTGAAAGAATCGGGGAGTTGGTGGTGTAGTAGTTAGACTTTTCTTATACAAATAAGTATAAGATTCAATGAATCATGTAGATAATTAAATTTGAACTTATTTACCAAGTGATAGAATCATATGGAGTCTAACAGGTTGAAGTTGGACAAAGTTTATTGGGTCAAATTCTAGGGTTTTAAATGTTCTTAATTTTAAATATTTGATTTGAGGTCATATAAAATTATAAATAAAATTTTAAGTGTGTCTATTCATAAACCAATCAAATTAAGCTTTGTTATAAATATATAGTACTGTAGAAGGAATGGAAGCCGCTAAGCTAGTGTGTTTTGTGTGTTATAAAATTGCTTGATTATAAGGGATATTTAGTAAATGCCCCCCACTTATTTAGCAATATTAGGACTTCACCCCTAAAAACATTATCGTTCAGGCGTTAACCCCCATTGCCTCTTTTTCCGTCAAAATCTCGTTATGTAGTGGGCGTGCGAGTCACGTGCTTGTTATCGGACCAAAATACCCCTGTCCTAATTTTTAGTATATGACCCCCATTTATTTAGCTATATTAGGACTACACCCCCGACCAAAATACCTTGTCCATTCGAATAGTTTATCCCGAGCTAATACCTTCTGATGGTAGGGTGGATCGTGTCTTTACCAGTCCGAGGTAGTTGTACCATAAAATTACTCGTATGGGTCAAGTTCAAGTTATAACATCCACCAAACAGAACTCGAAAAAGAATGGAAGAACAACTAGTAGTAGTTGTACCCAAAAATGGTGTAATTGGTTTCAAAAGTCTCTGTTTTATAATTGTTTCTCACAAAAATCTGATATTGAATCTTCTAGTCATGTTTTAAGGAGTTGTCCATTGCTTAGACATGGGTTTCAAAGAAAAGATGAAATCTTAGAAGATTTTGCTAGAGAAGAATTGAAATCTAGAATAAATGTAGAAGAAATTGAAGAAGGAGAAGGAGAATCAATCAAAGAAAAAAAATTAAGGAAGAAATTCATCCATGTTAAATCGATTTTCAGATTGTCCTTCAACAACTAACCAAACTATTTTGGTTGGGGGTGTAGTCCTAATATAGCTAAATATATGGGGGTCATATACTAAAACTTAGGACGAGGGTATTTTGGTCCGATGACAAGCACGTGACTCGCACGCCCACTAAATAACGAGATTTTGACGGAAAAAAGGGCAATGGGGGTTAACGCCTGAACGATAATGTTTTTAGGGGTGAAGTCCTAATATTGCTAAATAAGTGGGGGGCGTTTACTAAATATCCCTGATTATAAACTTGCACTTTTACGAAAGAGAAACTTGACCTTTCGTTAGGTATCATGTCAAAATCATGATTCACATAATCTTCTTAACACTAACATGAAATTTGACAATTTTACTCTTGCTAGTTACCGATAATATCTCTGCTTTGGATCAACCTCAATGTGTATGGGGTTTTCATCCTGGAAAGAAACCCCACAAGTACATTTGAAAAGCCTCAACATTTGTTAAGTTGGAGCTATCAACGGTCTTCTAGACTTCTAAGACTCTCCTAAATGATATAGATGTATCACAAAGTAGGTCAAAATTTTAGAAATAATAAAGTCGGTCCAAAGCCATATCCTAATCATCAAGTTTTTTTTCATATGGTAGTCCTAAGACTACGATAAAAAGTTGTAGATTTTTTTTTTCTTTAATCTTCTTTTATTCTCCTTAAACCTCCTATAGTCATTCATATCACCTTTTAAATTTGTCTTTGTACAAATTGCATACATTACTTTGTTAATTTTGTGGATATAAGTATATAACTCTTCCTCTTCGTCAACACTTGGTGGCCCAGGTGGTTCAAAGTGTTGACATAAACTCCAAAAATCTGGAGGTTCTAGGTCAACATAGTCCATTTCAAAAAAAAAAAACTCATCCTCTTCATCTTACTTAAAACAGGCTTACAGATAAGGAATTCCTAGTTGACCATGGAAAAGTGACTTGGGAGCCAACAAAAAAAAATGGAAATGCCTGCAGAATTTCCCAAAATTGGAACCGACCACTGGACCCAGTCCCCAAGGTGGGCTTGAATCTTTTAAGGGGAGTGCTTCCACTAGACCTACAGTTGAAAGCATAAGGCCCACTCCAATAAGTTGAATTGTATATACACTAACCATTTCTACCTGCCAAACTCACATCACATTTGATGTGGTCAAATTACTTGACCAAGTCAATTTTCACTCACACTCACACTCACACTCACCCACCACATGGAGCACCACCACCATGCGTCCTAGAAGGGGATTAATGTTTTCTTCACGAGCACGATGAGTTTTTTCATTACCACGTTAAAATCTTATGTAGCATAGTAATTAAATCGACAAATTACTCTTTTCATCTTCGGTGGAGTTATAGTCAAACCCCATTAAGCTCTCTTAATATCATTGCACTCAAATGCAAGTTACATGGGTAATTGGCCATTACGGCTTTACAAGAGCAAACCCCCTACTTGTACAACCCCAAAAAGAAAAAAAAAATGAAGAAGACGAAGATGAATCTTTTCCACCACCACAATCAACAACCACCTCGTTTCTCTTTCATCTTCCTCATCACCACCATCTTCCCTCGTCATCTCTTTCTCTCTCTCTCTCTATTAACGGAGCTGGTTAGTTACTCGCGACTCGCGAGTATAATTTTTCCTGTGAAGAAGAAAGGAAGCTACAATCCTTAATATGATTGCTTACTTGATCCCCAGCAGTTGCTCGCTTTGAGCCACAAAATTCAGAGGTCACATTGTTAGGGGAGAGCCTACAAAAATCATCCCAAATTAAGAGTAATTGGGAAGCCCGGCTTAATAAGAGAATGAGTAATGGGCCAACAACCACAAAGACTAAACCAGCAGTGCCCCCACCTTTTTTGTCTTAAGAAATGTGCTTGACTGATTGACTCATACATATTATTACCGGTAATGCTAGATTCACAAAAAAAAAACGGACTTTATCGAGAAATGATGTAAGTTCCATTTAAAAGTTAGACCGAATCTCAGGCCATTAAAAGATGAACGGGTCCAAAAAGAATTGTTTAGATACAGTCAAACTTACAAAAAAAATTGTTTAGATACCTCACGTTCGTTTAAATATTGACAAACTTACTTAGATATATTCCTTAAAAAAAAAAACTTACTTAGATATAAGAACAAATATCTCCTTAATTATGAGATTAGGTACATATGAATAACAATCCTCTAACTGCCTACAAGAACAGTCCTTTTTATATGTACAATATATTTATGACTATTACAAGGTTTCATTAGGAGAAGAACCTATCAATACCTAAAGGTTTGATATTCTGTCCATTTAAACTAGCTCTAATGTTATAGCAGGCCTATATTTAACAGTTTTTCTGTTTCCTCTAATTAATGCCCCTCGAATTTTCTTGATTCTTGAGCCTATTCTCCTCTTTCTCTCTCTCTAGTCGTCTAAAATTTGAACTTGACATCACGAGAGAGTCGATATGTAGTGGCAGAAATCAAGTCATAGTGAGAGGATATACGGATTTAAACTTCTTTACTGCAATTGCTAGTGCTTAGCTAGCCCTAGCCCTAGCCCTAGCCCTAGCCCTAGCCCTAGCCCTAATTGAGTTTTGGTGGGTAGCTGAGGAGGCAAGGCAACTAGATAGATAATTTCAGACATTCTTGAAAGACCATCCCGTGTGACACTGGAATTCTTTTTTTTCTCTTTTGAGTTTTCACTTTCTTTCTTCTTATTTGTCTTCCAACCACCAAACACCCCTTTGCAGTTTTACTTTATTTCTTTACTCTCTCTCTCTTTCCTTTATCACTCAATTGTCCCTCTCAAATTTTAAATATACATGCAGTCATATACATGCAAATAGACATAGAAAATAAGAAGCTCCTCTTATATTTCTTATTCATACAAATGGAAATTTTTGTCTCTCTCTTTCTCTTAGGTTAAACAACAGTAAAAGCAGAGCAACAGTACTCTAGCTTCACATTCAATTGTCTCTTTCTTTCTCGTTAATTATTTATTTTTCACTATCTAGCTTGTTTTATATGGTAGATGAAGAAGTGGGTATGGGTCGGATTTGAACAAATTGATATATTTTAGTAATTTTATTAAAAAAATGTCCATGCCTTCTTCCCATGTTACATGCATGCCATATTGCTCAATCTAGATAAATATAATTTTAATTAATGAAGAGAAACATAAGGAGGCAAGGTAGCATGTAATGTTGAGACAAATTAAGATGAGGCGGATTCATTGTACGTGTATTTTATTTGTTGGAGAATCAATTTATTTTGAGGGTTAATTCTGTGAGCTCGAGCTCTTATGGTGAAGTACGAGTTTGAGTTTATAGCCGCTCAGTAAATAGATTTTACAGTTTTTTCTTTTTTTTTATATGTATAGGTAATAGGTATATATAATGTATAGCTTATGATGTATGAAAATGCCAGAAAGAAAACGTTGGCTTAGTGGTCGGAGCTACGGGTGGGAATCGGGCGGGTTCGTGCGGGTTCGGGCTCAAGAGTCAGTGACCCGATCGGGATGTCGGGCACTTCGGGCCGGGTAAACATGAGTCTCTTCGAACCCGCGGTCTGATTTTGTCCGAGAGCCCGAGCGGGCTCCTCCAGTCACGGGTCGGGCAGACTCGGGTTTTTCAGAAGAAAAAAAATATATAATAACCATTAATTAACTCAAAAAAAAATTAATTTCATGTACAATATTTTTCTAAGTAGGAATAAAGTACAAAAGAATTTCATCACTGATTTCAATCTTTTTTTTGATGAAGAGTTCACTGATTTCAATCTAAACCCTTTCAAATCCAAACAAGAAAGTTTCATCTCAACCTATTCAAACGGTCAAACCCAAACAAGAAAATTTCATAAATAAAAAGATAGGAATCAAAATAATACAACCAATATTTCCTAAGGAAAATAGAATCAGGCCCAAAAGATAACTTTACTAGGTTCCCATTTGAGATTCGAATTTCGGGTACTAACGGTCCGGGCGGATTGGGCCGCATCTCGGGTTCCCGAACCGTTTTCCCACCCCTAATTGGAGCATTGTTTGGAATATGGTTTTGAACGCGAGGACATGAGTTCGAGTCCCTCTACAAGCATTATATATTTTTTTTGATACATATCTATCTATTCCTATATATATATATATATAACATTATATGTAACTGACATCAATTAAGCTCTGGTTTAGTGGTTGAGGCATTAAGGTTTGGCGAGTGGGAGCTTGAGGTCCCAAGTCCGAGTCCCACTATATCCAATTTGAAGTATTTTAAATCTTTTATAATGAAGTTATTCAATTCAACTACCCTAATCCTGTAAAACTCAATTCATCTACCATAAATCCTATGAACTTTAATTTATCTACCATAAGTCTTATAAAATTTAATTTGTCTACCTTAAACCCTATAAATTTCAACTTATCGAGGTTTTGCCCTTTTTGATATGTTTGAGTCCATCTACAAGTTTTGTCCTTTTCGACAAAAGTAAGTTGATGCGTCTTGCTAAATTTTATTCGTCAGAATTCAGTAGTCTTGACACTGTGCTACTTAGTTGTCAGCTTGATAATTACATTTACGATGCGAGGCAGAATGATGATGTCTCAAATTAGGTGGGATTTGAGCTCTTGCTAGAACGTTGGTGGAAACCAAGACAGATAAAGTATATCATTTAGTTTATTTGCTTATCACTTTAACACTAACCTTGATGATTGCAACTGCCTCTGTGGTTGAATGATAGTTTAGTAGTCTTTATTGAAAAAGAAGTTTTTAGTGAAATTGACAATGAGTCGATTATGCGAACATTTTAAGATATGAATTCTCGCGCGGTCTATTGCGTTTGTAATCGTTGATGTATTAATATAAGTAATGAATATAGATATTTTATTAATTACTATATTTTTAAAAAAATATTATTTAAGTATATAAATCGGCAACCCCTACATGAAAATCCTGGATCCGTCCCTTGATCGACTTTCTTTATCCACAGTCAACATAGTTTGTATGGGCAAAAACTCGTTGCCATAAGTGGCCACTATAGTGTGACTAGGTGCTATCAATTTCAACTCTAACATCATACCTTACACCCACCGCAGGGGCACCATCGCTCGACACGTGTAACGTTAAAAACTATCTACAGGTGGCATGACCATAATGTGTCCGACATTTATCCAAAGGTCATCCCAATAAAACATTTACCTTATTAGTATCATAAAGATGTATGTTATTGTCCAGTAGATTAAACCCCATCGTTTGGCAGTGGTCGTGGTATGGGTCGAAGTGCCCTCTTAAGGCGCCCTAAAAATCTACGAAAAGTGGGCTTAGGTATAAACAAAGCTCACATTGATTATATTTAGTTGATAGTTGATACTGTATTTAATTATCGATTGATAATGTCACATTCTAGTTGATATTTGTGTCGCCTAATATTAGTTCAAGTCAACCCTTTCTTACTCAGAAATCCAGCTCCCCGCATATTAATCTTTATATTTATTACTTTTTTTTTTTTTTTTGTTGAGAGATTATATATTTATTACTTGACCCCCAATTCTTCGATTTGTCTATGTGTCTATCCTACCTAAAACGAAGGACAATACTATTTGGAATTCAAAACTAAATTTAACTTTAAAGTTTAAACTCATACTATTATTAGCCCATGTCCAAAGAAGGAGTCAAAAAGAAAAACATTAACAAACTCCCAGAGCATTACCCTTCTTTTAGTGAAGATTTATTAGACTTTTAGGTCAAACTTATAAAAGAACACCAATTCAAATTGTCGGCTAAACTGTACTAATTACTAACCTAATTAAAACACCTATGATTACTTCAATCATGAAAAATTATTAATAACTAAAAAAAACATGAATCTTTTGAGTAAAAATTTGTCCCTTATACTTTGTTTCTTAGCTTCCATCCAAACAAACCCATCTAAACAGATAAATCCAATAAGTATTGACTTTATTCAATCAACTCATTCTATACCTCTCTCTCTTTCTCTCTTCAATCTCTTTCACAACTGCAACAAAATCTAATTTTCAGAAGCAAACAAAGAACTATTGTTCTTCTATTTCCTTAACAAAATGTTTGTAGAAGTGAAATAATAGAAATGAATCTATATAAAAAAGATTATAGAAGAAAACCCATTTTAGAATTCAACCCATAACTTGATATTAATGATTGATTACAAGTCGTCGAGATTAGTAGTAGTCATTAAACATAAACATCTAATTAATAACAGAACCCATAATAGAACAACAACCTTGATACTATGTCCGGCCACTCTCCCGAGTGAATCCTGGCCTCTCTAAATCTAGCCCGGCCACCTCACCCGTCGGGATTCACTCGGGAGAGTGGCCGGGCGTAACAACATTTACCATAGAACAAACTTGATTAGTTAAGTTAACAAGAGTTAATTAGCATATAAACTAGAGAGAGAAAGTACTAAGGTAGTACTACTAAATGGTTTTTGTTCTAAAACCTATTAGAAAACAGAGCATCCCAAATCTCTGTAAAAACTTGAATAATAACTCTATGATGATGAGAAGAGTTTAGAGATAGAAAACATTGTAAAAGTTTTTCAAGATCTTTAGCTGCAAATATTTGTTGTTCTATTATCATTTCCACCATTGAAGTTCTGAAATCACTCTGTGGGTCACTTGAACGTTTCACTACTGCAAAACTTTCTTCAATCCTACTACCCTTTTCTGTTTTCTCAACTACTGCAGATCTTTTCCGGCGAGATTCACCTCTTTTCCGGCCAGAATTTCTTCTTAATGATTCAGATGAATCAGAAGAAAAACTTCTTGATGAAAAAAATGTCTCTGTTTCATCATCAATTTTATCATCATCTTCACTACTAAACCATCCAAAATTATCAGATGAAGAACTCAATCTTGAACTCATTTTCTTTTTGTTCTTCTTCTTCTTCCTAAGTTTCTTAACAACTTTCTTAGGGTTTTTCTTTGATCTCTCTCTAGTTTGATCAAAATCTTGAAAGTTAGTGAAGAAATTTGAAGGTGAAGAAGGAGAACCAGGAGGACAAGTCCTACCCTCTGCTTCACCATTTATAAAACAACTACTTCTTTCAGTTATTTTCTTCCTCTGTAAGACTTCAAACCCACAGTTTTCTTCCATTAATTCTTCAACTTTGGGTCTGCAAATAGATGGAAAAGGTCGAACTTTTGGAGGAGATAAAGGTTCAATCTTTTGAAAATCTCTACGATTTTTAGTAATGAAAATTGGGGTTTCAGAAATATCATTTAGATTTTTTTGTCGACATGACCCAAATGAAGAGTTAAACATACGAGAGACTTTCTTCTTAAGCTTAGACTCCATTAGAGATGATTTTGGAGAGAGAAAGTAGATAGAGAGAGAAAGAGTGAAGAAGAAGAAGAAGAGATTTGAGGAAGTATAAGAAGTGAAGTGTTTTGGAGATATAAATAGAAGAAGTTGAAAAAAAGGGGAATCCTTTATTGACATTTTTAAATGTTTGTGGGGTGTCTGATGCAATTTTTTACTTTTTGGGGACCTTTTTGGACTTAATTCATATAAAGAATGTAAAGGAAAATTGGGGGAAATTTAAAAGTTGTCCTTGATTGACAAATAAGGTCAATTTTCAGATTAGAGTTCCTCTTATTACTTATATTCACTATATGTAGTTTCACATTATGCTTAAAAGTTTAGATGGGACCAATTATTTGAAAAAAGATGAATCAACGTCTATAACTCGTATAAATATATACATATATATATATATATATATATAGAGAGAGAGAGAGAGAGAGAGGGAGAGAGATGAGATTTCAAAACTTTGGGTTAGGTATTCAAGTGCATGTTTTCTTCCAATTTGAATTTTATTCATGGAGACTAACTAATCCATGTGATTCTCCAAACTTGAATTTTATCCAATGAAACTTATCCATGTTTATTTCAACAAAAAAAAACTTATCCATGTTTTCCCTAAGTAGGATTAATCCTTATCAAATATGATGTTTTACTCCCAGTTTTATGTCGGGGTTGGACACTCACTCTTAAGCCGATGAGAACTTGGGGTTTCAATGGAAGTAGTTTATCATCGAAATATATCTCATGTAATTTAGACAATAAATAAAGTAGATCTAGATATAGATGTGCTTTCATGTTTATTTCAACAAAAAAAAAAACTTATCCATGTTTTCCCTAGGTAGGATTAATCCTTATCAAATATGATGTTTTACTCCCAGTTTTATGTCGTGGTTGGACACTCACTCTTAAGCCGATGAGAACTTGGGGTTTCGATGAAGTAGTTTATCATCGAAATTTATCTCATGTAATTTAGACAATAAATAAAGTAGACCCCCCAAGATGGTCCTAAAGTCTTTATATAACTTTTAGGACCGAAAATGTCTTCATTAGGGTTGTAGTACTCATCTAAATTCATGATGTATTGCATATTATAATCACGATGTATCAATGACATTTAAATGTAATGACTCTTGGAGTCCAATCACAAATATGATGTTTCACTCGTGGAAGTAGTTTATCATCGAGATTTATCTCACGTTATTTAAGCAATAAATAAAGTAGATCTAGGTATAGATGAGCTTTCAGGTTCCTTATGATGGTCCTAAGATCTTTATATGGCCTTTAGGGCCCAAAATGTCTTCATTAGTGGTTATGGTATTCATCCAAATTCATGATGTATTGCATATTATAATCACAATGTATCAACACCATTTAAAGTTAATGACTTTGGAGTCCAATCTCAAATATGATGTTTTACTCCCAATTTTGTAAATCGTATTTTGTTGACCACATTTTAAATTTAGTGTATGATTTGTGCTGTTAAAACTGAAATTGACTTCAAATGTGAAAAAATCATTATCCAAAAGTAAGTATTTTTTGCTAGAAAGTAGTAGTCAATTGATTTGATCAAAACTTACTTTAGCTTCAAAATATGAAAAAAAAACTATATGCAAAGTAAATTTCTACTCACAACGATTATGTAATAGCAAACTATCATTTATCGTTAATTTTGTAGCGGATATGTTAACTTTTGGATTTTTGAGTTTAAAGTCCAAAAATAGGAGAGTAAATAGTCATATATCCACTCCCAAATTACTAAATAATATAAAACCAAAATAAACAGAAAATGGGAAATAAGTCCAACAATTTACTATTTAGTGGGCCCATGCATGAAGCCATGTATTTCATCTCATTCTTACCCTTTGATAAATAGTATATATTTAACCATTGGTAAACCAAAAGTTTCTAATGGTTGAGTTAATACATTTATTCTTTTCGTAAATTTTAAGAGAAATATTTAGGGTGATTATTTATTGTCAATATTTATTTCCTCTCATTCTCTCCAACTTTATGTTCTCCGGACTTGAAGAAATTGTGAATTTGCGATTGACTTTTTATCTTTACCTCGATATTTCCATCTCTAAAACATATATTTCCTTGGAAATCATTAAGAAAATTGTATATATGTCGATTAAACTTAGTAGGTGTCAAATTAGAGTTTTGTTGAGAAACTAAGGTCTCCCTTGGTTCAACTTAAAGTAAGCCAAAAGTAAAATTTTAGGCAAATTTGGCACCTAAAATTATGTTATCTCAACCAAATTTAATTGTTTGATATTTTCCATCTAATCTTCATCTTCACCCTCACCTGTACCACCACAACCTCCAACACCCACCCACCCAGGGGCGGAACCAGGATTTCATGATAGAGAGGGCAAGCCTAAAGTCTTTATAAAGTAAAATTCTATTTATAATGTGTATGACAAGATACAATACAAGACAACTTTTTAAGGATAACTTTTCATATCATGAATTTTACGTTTATCTTGACAATCTACCTAAAACAATAGGTAGATTGTTTATCTAATATGAACCCAAGTCTTCCCCTTGGAAAGATAACTAACTCCCCACTAGAGCTAGGGTGAACTATCGTAAGCAATGGCAGGGTTCATCTAATATGTGGAGACCAGGTCGGGCAGCTGCCCAGCCTGGTCTCCACATAGTTCTGCCCTTGCACCCACCATGCACCAATTTTTTCCTTTCTCTCTCTCTCCCTCTTTCTCTTTCCTCTTATGTCTCTACATCTACTACTTTACCTCCCCCCTTTAAAAACACACGGCATATCAGATTTGCTACTTAGAAAACAACTCCACTAGGTTGACGAAGACAAATGAGACTTTCTTTTTTGTTTTTTCATCCCCCAACAAGCTTGGATATGTTGGGGTTTGCTACAGAAATAGAGAGAGTGAGAGGGGGAGAGAACAAGCGAGTGAGAGATAGCGAGAGAAAAGAAGGAGAAGAAGAAGAGAGAGTGAGAGAATATAAAAATAAAAAGAGTTAATTCCTATATGGCCCCCTACTTTGTGACCAGCTTCCTTTATGGCCCCCTTTTTTTCGTAAATTCAAATATAGCCCCCTATTTTCAAGTAAATGTCATTACTACCTTTCTTAATTTTAAATTTAAAACATTTAAAAAACATTATTTCCACCTCACCCCTCTCTCTCTCTCTCCACCTCATATTAGGGATAACATGTGTTGGAGAGATGAGTTGGAAAGAGAGAGAGGTGAATTGGAGAGAGAGAGAGGGGTGAGGTGGAAATAATGTTTTTTAAATGTAGGGGGCCATAAAGGAAGCTGGTCACAAAGTAGGGGGCCATATAGGAATTAACTCAAATAAAAAAGAGAGAGGAAGAAAAAGAGAGAAAAGCATAGGGGACGAGATAGAAAAAGAGAGATAGAAAGATGAGGAAAGAAAGGAATAAACTCATGGTACTGGTCGAAAGTTGGGTTTGTAGGTGAGATAGAAGATAAAGATTATGGAACAAATAACAAATATTAAAAATTACAGTTAATATAAGGGGGGAAAAATCTTAAATTAATTGCACCCTTGCTACCTAAGGGTGGTCTCTTCAGGTTTCCCTCCCTTGCCCTTAGGATGACTTTTAAGATTTTTATACGGGTTTTTAAGAGTTCAATTATCGTGTTTATACAGTGAATTTTGCTTATTTACTTCATATTGTATCTTTTTAAATGGTATTGTCACGTAATGAATATAATGACTCTTACATGTTTTATCAAAAAAGAAATAACAAAAATAAACATTGATCTTCAAAAATTTAATTGTTTCCAAGTAATTACTTATCCATGTAAAACTATTTTTATATAGTAATATATTTTAAACGATTAATTAATTAATTGATTTACTAGTATATACAAACCCACCATTTAAAGCTCTCTTTTTTTAGACTGTTAAATTTTATGATTATGTGATAATCAGGGAAATGAACGAATTGTGAAGAACACAATATTTAACGTGATCTGGTCTAATATCTACCTCCATATATTTCTATTTACATTGACAAGGAAACCAATAACGCATTTCATCACAATCGTGAATTTGATTAATTACATTCTTCACTATGAAATAATTAAAAACTCTATCATCAAAAACATGTTGGACTCTAAAAGCCATTAAAAGACCATTAATGAATTCTAAGGCTGAGGGTATGAAAGCCCATTCATACCTTTAGGTTATTTACACCCTTTAACAGTTAACATAAGTCAATAAGTGATAAATTCCATCTTTACAGTGAATCTAATATGTTGACGATTTAGTGTGTTATTTAAGTCATAAAAATTTCAAATGCATGGAAACTGTAAGTTTTCATGAACTCTAAAATTTTATTTCCAATTATCTTCTCATTGTTTACAACCTTTATTTATAGAGATAGAAAGGAAAAGAAAATAACAGAAAAGTTTGTTACTAGAATAAGAAAACAGAATTGAAAGAAAAGTTAGTTTGTTAACTAACTTAAAACTAACTTTTCTTTAACAGTTGGTGAGTGCTCTTAGCATATCTGAGATGTGACCGAGCTGGGCTGAAATGGGTTGCATTCGTTGACTCCATCCTGTTAACTCCATCTTGACTATTGACTCAAGTTGACCATATAAGATTCCTTGTAATCCCTAATTGCTTTACTCTTCGAAATGTAAAACCCTAGTTCTCTCACTGGTTCTCTCAGCCCCCCTCAAACCGATGATGAAGAGAGACGATGAAGCATCAGTTTGCTTCGAAGAGACTGAAAGAGATCGAGAGATAAACCTTTCGTAAATATATCTGCTAGCTGTTCTTGAGTGCGAATATGAAGAATGGTAACAGAACCATTCGAGACCAAGTCACGAACATAGTGGAAATCCACTTCAATATATTTCGTCCTTGCATGGAAAACCGGATTTGAGAGGCAAGGTACTTAGCACTGATATTATCACAGAAGAGTGTAAAAGGTTTCTTCACAGAGCAATGGAGTTTGTCCAACAGGTATGAGATCCAAATAACCTCTGTTGCCATGGTAGATAATGCTTTGTATTCAAGCCTCCGTAGATGATTTTGCTACTGTAGCTTGTTTCTTAGAACTCCAAGAGACTAAGTTTGAACCTAGAAATATACAAAAAACCCCAGTAGATTTGCGAGAATCTGGGCATCCAATCCAATCAGAATCTGAGTAAGCAGTAATACTAGTAAGATCACTGAGAACAATACGAATACCATACCCTATAGACCCTTTAAGATACCTTAGTATTTTCTTGACAATCATCAAGTGAGATGATGTTGGTTTATGCATAAACTGAGTTGTGTAGTTTACAGCAAAGGAAATATCAGGTCTTGTAAGTGTTAGATACTGTAGAGCACCAACAAGACTTCTATATTCTGTTGGATTTGAAAGTAAGTCACCATCATTGATAGAAACCCTTTGACCACTTGTTACTGGAATCTTTGATGGTTTAAAATCCAAGAGATTTGCCTTACTCAACAGTTGTAAGGTATACTTAGTCTGAGATAAAACCATACGAGTATTGTGATGTTCATAGGTAACTTCAATACCTAAGAAGTAAGATAAGATGCCCAAATCCTTCATCTTAAAGGTTGTACTCAAATCAGATATTAGAGTAGAAATCATAGACTGTGAGCTTCCTGTAAGGATTATGTCATCAACATATAAGGTATGAGTCATATGACTACTTGCCCATGTGTCTGCTAGCTAGGAAGTATCTTTTGATTCTATACTTATGTTATTTTCAGCAACATAACACTTCTCATGACTAATATAAGTAGAAAAAGCATCTGTTAGACAATCATGAAACTCATCATTATCAATGCAATCTTCAACAATGGTTGTATGGCATTCATGGAAAACATCATTTTGGCAATCTTCGTAAACATAATCATAAGTCACAGCATTGTTACATTCTGGTAGTGCTTCATCCTCATAAAAATAAGATTGTGGTTCCACAGACTCAGTCTTAACCTCAGAAACACATCCTTCTGGCTGAGGTTGAGACTCTGTATGATACCCAGATTGAGTTGTATTTGGTGTATACCTAAAGAAACACACTCCAGGTGAGTGACCCTATCTTTTGCATATGCCACAGGGAACAGTAGAGAAATCAAAGTCTTCTGCCTTTTGATTTTTATGTTTGACGTCAACATTACTAGAGGACTTAGGAATAGATGATGACCCATCTCTTCTATTGTAAGATTGATTTCTATAGTAAGAAGGAGAAGGTTTGTTTAAATGATTTGTCCTTCTAACATAATACACTTCTTGATCCTGTTCTTTTAATAATAACCATTGTTCATGCATAGTGAGTCTTGATTTGAGTTGTGCTAAAGTGAGATGCTCATTATTTGCTCTTAATGCATTAGTGAACTGATCATAATCAGAATCTAAGCCTTGAATAGCAATACGAACTAACTCAGATTCACTTATCCTATCATGAACAGAAATGAGAGAATCTGCTAGCATTTTCAATTCTCTTAGATATGTAGTAATAGAAGCAGAACCTTTCTTAATAGACTGTAATTTCCTTCTTAATTGGTCCTTCTTTGACTCAAGTCCCTCATTATGAGTAAGATTTATACAATCCCACATTTCTTTGGCAGAATTCAATCCATATGTATCATAATAGACTGATTTAGAGAGAGTACTCTTAAGATAAGACCTTACAAAACTCTCTCTACTTCTCCAAAGTAAAAAATCAGGGTTAATTTGTTCAACCCCATTAATGATCCTAAGTTGTGATGGTTCCTCAGTCAAACCAGTCACAAACCCTAGTAGATCATAAGTACCAAGCAAGGTCTCAACTTGGTCTTTCCACATTAGATAATCCGAATCATCCAACTTCTCAGTTATGAAATTAGTAACAGCAGAAATAGGTGGAAGGTTACCTTGATTTGATGCTGCCATGGAAGAATTTGAAGAAAGTTGGAGACTTTGCACGAAAAACAGTAAGTAACAAGAACTTTTGTATTAGTTTTCTTCAATTTTGATTAATAACTTTGATAAGAACAAGTATCTTCTGAAATATTTTGATTTGCATATGGATTTTAGTAATCTTCATCTTGAAATGTTAGAATTTTTTTGAATATTTACTACCTTTCTCTGAATTTTGATGGTGATTTTGCGAGAATGATCAATTGGTGTTGAGTTCACAATGAAAACCCTAGCTTGATGGATCTAGCTGAATCTGATACCATGTAAGTTTTCATGAACTCTAAAATTTTATTTCCAATTATCTTCTCATTGTTTACAACCTTTATTTTATAGAGATAGAAAGGAAAAGAAAATAACAGAAAAGTTTGTTACTAGAAACAGAAAACAGAATTGAAAGAAAAGTTAGTTTGTTAACTAACTTTTCTTTAACAGTTGGTGAGTGCTCTTAGCATATCTGAGATGTGACCGAGCTGGGCTGAAATGGGCTGCATTCGTTGACTCCATCCTGTTAACTCCATCTTGACTATTGACTCAAGTTGACCATATAAGATTCCTTGTAATCCCTAATCTTCGAAATGTAAAACCCTAGTTCTCTCACTGGTTCTCTCAGAAACACTTATATATTATGGCCAATTAAGAGAGACTTCACTCCGTCCTTTCTAATTTACATAGATTACAAGAGTCATCATTACAAGACAGTGATACATTATGAAGAGACAATATAAATAGAGAAATGATAGAGTGTCCAGCTTGAATGCCCACTAAAATGCCCAAATTTCCTCATTTAGAAATAAAAGTGGTCTTCACCGTAGTCAAACTTTGAATAAAACCTTGTATTCCAGTGAATCCAGGTCAGCTGTGCATTTTAGTGGACACCGAGCTAGGCACTCTAACATCTCCCATATAAATATACGAGATTGATGAATTGAATGGGCCATATATCCTTAAAGGCCATCCTAAAGGACTTAAATTTTCATCTAATATATTTTTACTTTATTATACATAAATTCAATAAATTCTTGATTTGCTTTCTATGGGATAGAATCTGTGAACCCTGAATTGCAGAATAGATGTACAATCATTACACCAAGTGGTGGTAGACACTCGACTCCTTTTCCTTTATACTTTGGCATTGGCAATATAGAAATAATTTTAGTGTTATTTATACTTTGATAACTTAATGGGAGATGTTTATCATTGGCCAACTAATAAGTTATTTTCTTCAACAAAAAAAAAAAAAAAACTAATAAGTTATTTAAATAGCTTCAAAATAACAAGTTGGTTTTTATTTAAAAACCAAAAATGAAATCAACAAAAGAAAAGAAGAGAACCGAGAAATGTCTCAATTAAACATCATTATCCATGAGATAGAACATTTAATAAATCTTTCATGTATAGAAGAAAGTACCAAATGTTGGTAACAATCTTATTCCATAAAACTCTTTCAATTAGGGCAAATATTCCTCTTCCTGTCGCTCCCCTTGGCCCTTGGGATGTCCTCTATGTTCTCCATTTGGTATCAGTGAAATTGACTTGACCTACTCTTTGTATTTTCTTGAAAGAGATAAGGCATGTCTAATTTGGGGTGGTTGTTGGGCCATCAATAACGTATCCTCATCATTTCAACAAAAAAAAAAAATAACGTATCCTCATCACTTTCTAATTTTCTATTTTATTTTCTCTTGTCATTTTCCCACCAAAATACAAAGAAGTTGTATATATCTATATACCTCTATCTTATCTGCCTAATATATAATTATTTCAATTACATAAGGAGCACATTTCTTTACAAATTAATAGGTTGTCTAATGATTTGGTTCATGACTGATTACAAGAAGCTAATGTTTTAATATGGGCATTATTTAAATATTTTAATTCGTAATTGAGAAATGGTCCAAAAAGCTACTCAAAGTCTGGTCCATGGATCCCTACTTTAACCAATCATCTTCCTGACATTCAAGTTGAACTACCATCTAATAATTTTAGATTTCAGATTTAATTGTGCAGGAAACTAAGAGCTGGAACATTAACATAATATCTACTCATTTTGATGAACTAACACAGCAAGCAATATGCAATATTCCTATCCTTCAGCATGATCAAAGAGACAGACTGTTTTAGAAACCAACTCCAACAGGCAAATTTTCAACGAAAACATATTACAAGGACATAATGATAAACCTCATCTTACAGAGTCAGCACATCGATTCCCTTGGAGTGGGTTCTGGAAAAAATCACACATGATTCCACAAGTTCAAAATTTTATATGGAAATTGATACATGAAGGAGTACCTACATGAAGGTATATAGGAATATGAGTGCCAAATATACCTCAGATTTGCCTATTATGCGAAGATGGTGAAGTCGAAACAGTCTATCATCTCCTCTCGAGCTGTAAAAAATATCAAGACCTGATTAGACTAAGCGGAATCATAAACCCACAACAAATCTCCATAGATCTGGTTGAATATTTGAAGAACATATTAACAGATGACTAAAATAATGATCTAGTTTGGTATAGTCTTCCCCAATTTATGAGGGAATGGTTGAAGCTACGAAACGATCTTCACTTTCAGAATCAAACACCATAATTTACACGCTGCTGGTGGACCACGAAGCAATCACTATGGTATATCTCTGACCTACTTAATAACTCACCTTCTAACCAACCTTTTTCAGGATGAACAGTGGTGTTCACCTCCTCCTAGAGACGTGAAGATCAATTATGGATCATTCAACCATGAGAGAGCGTTATCCGCAACCTTAGCGAGAGATTCAGATGGAACCATTTTGGGTATGAGATCTCGACGACTCCAACTAATTTCGGTCGTTCACAGTGAACTCAGGGGGATTTAAAGAAGGAGTTGACCTAGCGGTTGAACTAGGGTTATCGACTTATATAATGGAGGGAGATGCCAAAGTTTCCATAGAACTAATCTCAACTGTAGATTCAGGAGTCCCATGGAGAATTAATGAGTTGCGCGCTATTACCTACAATGTTCCCATTACCATCAGATTTTGCCCCATAATAATAATAATAATAATAATAATAATAATAATATCCCCTACAGGTTTTGTCTATAGATTAAATATCTTGAAATGTCTCTAGCACATTTTGTCTATGAACCAACTGTCTTGAAATGTCCCTGAAACATTTTATCTACAAACTCAATGTCTTGAAATGTGTATAAGGAGATTTTGTCTATGGATAAATGTCCTGAAATGTCTTTGAAATGTTTACGAGATATTTGCCTATTAATGTCTCACAATGCCTTGAACCACCAGCACCCCCTAAGATTTTAAAATTATCTATCCTAGTTCATCCTAGTTTTAAAAGGTTGGGTCAGGTTGCAAGCCGAACCGGGTTGGAATAGTCCTGGGTCGGGCCTCAAACCGAGTTGGCTATACCGATGTCTCGTTTGGTACCGGGTATAGACCCATCCTAGGTCGAGTCGGGTTGAACTCGTCGGCCACGTCGGGGTGAACCTATTCTTGTATATAATTTTAAAAAAACTAAAATAAAAAATATAAATCTACAGTTTATTTTGAAAGATTTAAATCAATCATTTGGAAATGTTTAGGATGATTTTGTGAGAATTATGTTTTAGAAATGTTTTTGGAAATAATTAATAGGATACGATTTACATAAGTAAGTTTAGAAAAGATTGTTGGAAATGATTTTAGAACTTACATTTAGGAAATAATTAATAGAAGACGATCTACATAAATAAGTTTCGAAAAGATTTTCTGGAAGTGATTTTAGAAATTACTTTTTAGAAAATAATAATAGAGGATGATTTACATAAATAAGTTAATAAGCTTAGGAAAAAAATTGAAAAGATTTTATTGAAATAAATATTTTAAGAATGATCTTTTTTTTTAATATTGCCTACAATGGTCATTACCGAGACATTGATACATCGATACGATGTGATAAGCATGTCGAATTACTGCCCTAAAGCCCGAAGAAATTAAATAAAGCCGACGAAGTGAAATGGCCTAAAGCCCATAGAAACTACTTTATTTGTACCCAAATTCAATATTTTTGGATTTACACTTCCATGGAGTCGAACCTGGGACCTCCGCATTGCGGAGTAAATGCATTTACCAACTGGGCTACCAATTGTTGGGTTTAGAATGATTTTGTTTGAAAGATGTTTTGAAAAGAAATTTTTATCCAATTTCTTATTTTCTCATAAACTTAAAGATTCGTATAGAATTTTGATGAAATCTTTTAGAAATAAATCTATAGAATTTTAAAAACCACGGAAGGAATAAGAAAGAAATGGGCTTTCGCCGGACCGGGTCTGACCCGTCAGACCCAAAATATAATCCGGGACCAAAAAAGAACCCAAATCAATCTGATACATTTTCTGGACAGGCCGGGCTTGTACGACCAGCCCGGCCAGGCCTTTTAAACACCACTAGTTCATCCCATAATCCTAATACATATAGAATTTCAAAACCCAACGGGTGGTGATTTCCATGTCTTATTTGTGTATGAAAGAAAATAATATAGCACGGGTCTGTGGTAGACTGGTTGATTGACGTACGGGAAGAGAAGAATGGGAAGGTACGTACTGGAATACACACTCCATCATGTCAAACTAGTCACTCATTGATAGGTCCCGACTGGCAATTACCTGTCCTATTGTTACATCGAAATTCGATGTTTGTACATTTTCTTTTTTACTTACAAGTTTTATTGCTTACAAAAAAAAAAGTAATAATAGTAATACTGTACTATTAAGAGTTTAAGTGAGAAATTGACAACCAAAAGTGGAGAAGAAGAATCACATACAAATTGATCCTAAAATCTCTGTTAGACAATTGAGGGTCTTGTTTTTCTGAAGCCTGTGTTGTAATCCAATACTTTTACTACACTGCCCATTAACTTCCTACAATTTTAATTAACCTCACGCGGTCACGCCCAGCCAAGTTATCAATTCGTTAGAAATTAGTAAATATTCAAGTCTGAATTTTCATTCAAAAGAAGTATATCGGGGCGCGAGATGGGAGATTGATGTAGTATCTGGCCGTGAAAGTTCATAACAATACATATACTGCCGACCCAAAACCAATACGACACGACCTTTCCTATACACACATATAGTTTAATTCTTTAACAACTTATAACTTCATATATAACTTGAGTGCAACATGTTTCAAAATAATAAAAATTCTAAAGTTGACTTGCAGTACTTGACTTTAATTGATAGTTTATAGGATTGGATTTTATGGTGTCAAAGGTCTTGATTCTAAAACAAATCTTAAGAGGACATGAAAGAACAACCCAAACTTTTAATGTTAAAAATACTGAAACTCTTACAGAGAGAAATTTGAGTATATAAGAAAAAGAGTGGAAGGACAAAGGCAAAATTGGCACCTTACCCATGGATTCTAGTAAGCACATTTTTCCCTATCAAATTATGTCATCATGCACTTGTCTAGTTTTAATTAATTTTTTTAAACAACTTTCTCAAAAGACAAATAAGAAAGAGCTAAACATTTTACTTCATTTTAAGCTCTCTCTCTCTCTCTCTCTCTCTCTCTCTCTCTCTCTCTCTCTCTCTCACTCTAGCTTGCTCTCTACCTCACATACACTCTCTCTCTCTCTCTCTCTCTCTCACTCTAGCTTGCTCTCTACCTCACAGACACACTCTCTCTCTCTCTCTTTCTCATGATTCTTTTACAAATTTGATTCCAAACCATCTAAAACAAAAACAAAGAAAACACATTAAAACTTTCATGATTTCAAAATGGTTTAAGAACTGATTCCTATGTTCTCAGAAGTGACTTTATTTTTTTTTTAGAGAGAGCATCAAAACCTTAAAAAGCTTCCAACTACACACAAACACAAAAATAAATACATTTTTTCAACTTTTTCTCACTTTTTTACCAAAAGCTAAAAGACACTCAAACTCTTATATGGAGTCAACTTTTCAAAGATTTTCAAATTATTCATATATAATTTTCCCTGACCCACTTTTTTAAAGCTGAGGTAGGGGTCATACTATGATTTAAGACCTAAACCAATTTCAAACTGGATTTGTGGTTTGGGTTTGCTAGGAGAAACTGATTTTTTCTTTTTGGGTATTATGTGGGTTCTGACTTCTGAAGTAGGATTTGTCTTTACCATTGGTTTTTAGTTTTACCCAATAAATTGATAGAGTTCAAAAAAAGTGTTCTATACATTAAGATGAATTTTGGGCACTTAGAAATTCTATAGATTTATATACATTTCAAATTTGGAAATATAATCACCCCCCATTTAGTGTTATATGATTCTTTTTTTGTTGAATAGAGTTATGAACATTTTATCTCACCTTAAATTGTTTTACTCACGAAAAATGTTAGTCGTCATATGGGTCCGACAAAAAAAAAAAGTAAGTTTCTAAACTTTTAGGTAGTTATGAAAGTGCGGCAACATAGTTTTTCAGTCAAATTGGATTGAGTGGAGTCAATGACTCCAACGGAGAGCCTTCGCAAAATATAATGAGCGGCTTAGGCACACGATTTCGGATTGAAGGGTCCGAAATATGCCCATAAACTTAAGTTTTTTTAGGCTTTTCCCAGATCATCTATCTTCTTCTCCAAACATTTAAATCTAAGATTTTGAAACTTTCTTTCCCATCTCTTCTTTTGTAAGAAAATAATTATTGCATTTTTAGATCCAAATATCTTGTTCTTAAACTTCTTCAATTAATTCTTTTTGTTCATCATATCATTATTTTTCCTTCTTTTAAGTTTCAAACATGGGGTGGACAAAATGTTACCAACCCAGAGGGCCCTATAGAACTTTGAAGTAAACAAGTTGTCCAAGGGCTACTAGGGGGCTTATAATAGAAGAAAATGAGCAATTTTACAAGCACTAGCTATTTTTATTTTGTCGTATGCATTTACATGTCATTTGACTAGAACAAAAATACCTTCGATGCGAAGATATATAACAAAAATGATAAGCGTTTAAATCTTCCCTAGAAATAGGAGCATATGGAACTTCCCTTATGTAATTTAATTAACACGACGAGTCGGCCAAACCAAACTAGACCAATACCTAGAGGTGCCGCATGCTCACAAAAAATCTTCAAAGTATTAAGTGAAGAGATTATGGCTTAGAGTTGCTAAATATATTATCTTCTTTGAGTTTCCAGCATACATGCACTCTCGACGTGATCACAAGTATACTTTCCTCTCAATGAAGTTTGGTCCACAGTAGCCCTATTTTTATTTCGGCCACGAATGGTCTCAAATATAGTTATTGTGTAAGTTGTAGACAATGGTTGAAGGACTTCTAGAATAAATAGCTAACATAGTCCAAAGCACTTGAAATCGTAAGTAACTTTCTTCTGCTATGAACAGTGCTTTACGAATCTGTTTGTATCGGGCGCACATGTTATGTCTAATAACATTATATAATGCAATAATCGACAAGATAATTCGCTTTATTGTTCTTCAATATAAAAAATTGATGGATGTGATTTAAGTTGTTGGGCATCATTCTTGAGAAAAATAAAACATTTAAGTTATGCCTTGTATAAAAATCAAGAACTCAATCCACCATTTCCATAAAGATAGACCCTGTGTCTGGTGTCATGTTTAGCCCATATCTAACCTAAGTTGATAATAGAAAACATCCTATAGCCAAACATCAAAAGATGTATCGATGCAAAAAAGTGCAGGGCGTTGAATACCCCTCATCTTTTACGTTGATACATGATCAATATATTACAAAATACATGATCAACTGAATGAACGCCAATAAATTTTGATGATAAACGGCTTTTATCGGAACTCGATCTCAAGACCTCATGGGCTTGAGAAGGAGCATCTTACCACTGCAGCAAAGGACGGTGGACTGTTAACATGAAGACCAAGGTTTTGATACTACTATTTCAGACGAAAATTTACATCAGAATACAATCACTTCCTCGCATCAACCAATGTGGGATTTTGGATTTCTTGTATGTATATATTTTCCCCAGGAACACCCCTCGCACAAGAGAATTACAAACTTATCTTTTAGAGCCTCTCACCCTTGTTCTACACTTCCATTTCAGCCAAATCAAAACCATCGAAGAAAAAGTTATAGAACTAGTTACAAGGAGTAAATAACATAACATAGTTCTGACAAGAAATCATATACCTCTGAGATCGATTGATCTGGTTCTGTATCTTTTGTATATTCAGTTCTTCCTCAAACTCAACAAATCTCATTTCTTCGACCAAAACACTGGTGCTAAAACTCACAAATGATAACCAAACATACAAATTTTGTAACTTCAATTTACTTTGGGTGGTTCAAATTGCCCGAACTTGTGTTTTTCTTTGTGTAACTGCTTGATCACATTATCAAGCTCTGGAAATGCCGATAAAAGGAGAAGCTCAAGAATATCGTAGGCTAATTGCTTCAGACAAACAGAAGACTGCACAATGAAACAATACCATATATTAGGCAAGTATGGCGGAGCAGCATTATAAAGCACTCGAGATTATGAAACTTACATGGTAAATTTCCAATTGAAGGCAGAATTGTGGGAATAGTCCCACATGGGCAAACGGATGACTCTTGACTGACTAAACAAATACATTAGCGACTATCCACTCATAAACTAGGCCCACACAAAACTTAGGCCGTTACGTGGCAAGTCATATGATCACGCATACTCTATGTGACCCAAAGAAAAACACGAACAAATGGAAGATTCTTGACTAGCTTAATAGTATACAGTGGTCTCATCACTCATCGGTAATCAATAATAAGAAACATTCATGTATAACTCCAGTGAACGATATCTTCAATGATGGGAGGTGAAAAGGACTCTTAGTCTTTAACGAGTACCTTATTTCTCACCAACCACTCTTTTTTGAATCTTCAGTTGGTTTGAATGATTAATTCAATTGAACATTTTTTTTGGGTTAATGAGATACCGAGTACGAAAATTTTGGGTATCAGTGCAAAAAAATAACCTGAGAGAAGTAATACAGATCCTTCATACTTCTTTCATACTCCTTGCGACCAAAAAGACTTACTACTGGAGCTGGTGCTTTATCTGCAATTTAAGGGTTGATAAATACAAGATTCTAGAATAAGAACAAGATTTTTAATTCCACAAGCATTACCTAGAAATCAAGGAGTCACAATGTAAGTCAAGAGAAAACAGTTGTGAACTATTTTTTCCAGATCCCAGAACCTTCTAGAAGCCATAATAGAGAGCTAGGATTGAGAAGTCCAAATTGATTTACATATAAAACGGCTAATAACTGAGTCTAATATTTAACTGCAAAATTTCTAGGTCTCTAAAACCGTGAGGATTTGGCAAAAGCAACAGAAATTCCGAGTTCGCTTGCTTTTAATGGAGTGATAATGAAGTTATGAACGTACAAGACTGAATTTCATTTTCAACTGAGATTCCCGACTATAATATAATTATTAAGCGGGGCCTGTGAATCCAGCATGAAAATATATAAGGGCATGGATCTTTACCTATCATTAGCTCATAAACAAACTTTGCACGACGAACAGCTTCTTCCTGTTGCTGTTCATCTGTTAAGATATTGTTGCTACCAGATTGTTTCTGAACATCCTCAGTCTTGGGGGAAGACAGGCGTGGTGACTGACTCGCTTGATGTGGACTCGCAGACTGACTTACAGATTGCGGTGGTTTTTGACGCTTTGGATGTTTAGTTAAGAAGATCCCATCGGGCCAAAGGATCTATAGAAGAGAAATCAGATCAGGAAAAGCAAGGCAAAAAAAACTGGTGAGAAATATAAAAAGCTGATAAATTGTAATAGCTCTAAATCAGAAGTCAAAATGAGAGATCCCGCAACAAAAGGTTCAGCAGAGGAATTATCCAACCTTTAAACCCCCTGACCAACCTTTATTTTATATTCAACCCGATATTGTTTTGTCAAAGCTATTACCCAAAGTAGTAACATGATATAAGAAGAAATTCTAGCTAGCATTTCATAATTAAATTGGAATCATTTGCTACATTCAAATCATCATATTATCCGATATTGTAAGAGATTGTTTTTCTTTTATTTTGGTTGCTTGTAAAAAGGTTAGCCAGTTACATACCACGATCAATAACTCCACCAACTAAACTAATTAATAGTTGCATCTTGGAGGGAAACAATGTTATTGGATAGTATATATAATAACTGACAAGCAATGGAATGCACAAGATTAGATCATCCCAACCTAAAAACATATTCAGTTTTATTCAATTTAGTCAAACTGCAAAATTCATATTGAAGACATTAATGGATCCAAAAATATTTTTTTAAACTGATGGGTCCAAAAATATTTTGGAAACTGCATATCATGTTTCACATTTTTTCAGGGTCATACATATATTTTTGGTGTTGCCTATTACCTGCTCTACCCGCTTGATTGCAGAAGCAACTGTCGGTCCCCTCCGCAGAAGCTGAATCTTTTCGATCAGCCAGTCATCAAATGCATCACCCATTCCCAGCTGCAGTACTTGTTTGGCAACCCAGAAGGCCTGACGTCTATGACGCAAAAAAAAAAAACATTAAGAAAAATAGAAATTGATTCGTTTAGAAATAATTAACTGAAATCTATAAAGATGACTATAACTCGAGACACATCAAGTTAAGTTGCTTCTGTTGTCTTGGTTGATGCTCAGGACTGGTAGAAGGATCTAAACTTAGATGTCACATGTGTTCAGCTTGAGCAAGGTTCCACTCATCCATAATTCCATATGGGCCTCAAATGATCAATATCGAGATCACTGAATCAAACTTAGCCAATACAGGCTTGACTGCAGTCACTCAGGATTAGTATTGGAATTTGTAACTGCTGAGTTTTCTGCGGGCTAACTATAAGAGTTGATTTCCGCTCACGCTCCTTACTTTAATTCATGTTTACAATAATTCATCAAAAGCACTTGGTATTGGACGATTAGAATACCAACACTGGAACTTAAATTCATATATGCAGAAGTTGATGAATTTGACTAGTGAAAGGAACTTTTAACTTCAGTGATATCATGAATAATGATTTAGTAATACCTGATCCATCCACCATCTTGAAGTTGGAAAAGAGCATCCACCAGATCCAATATTGGAGCACTTAGATTTGGAGGGATCCACTGCATTTAATAAAGACGTTTTAGCATCTTTTTTAAACATAAGCAGGCCTGAGGCCACATTCTGTCAACTATAATTAGCATAACTACGTGAAAACAGTTGTTCAAACAGTTCAAGAATCTGATGACACAGACAATTATTCAGTAGATATACCTCTGTGGGTAGGGTTGGATCTGTAGCAGCATCTAGAAGTAACTCAGTCCCTTTCAGCCTCTTGCTTCTTTTCTGGTACTCGGGCTTTTCGGGTTTGCCAGTAAAAGCCATGGTGTGCTCGTTATTATCTGAATCACTGCCTGAATCTTCGCATATTATGTCTCCCACTTTACCACAGTTTTTGGCAGAGGAATGTGATATGTTGCTAGATTTCAAACTTAAAGAGTCCGGTACCAGATTTTGCTTCAAAGACAACACATTTTCCTTACTTTTCATGCCTAATTTTTGTGGTCTGGATGATAATTGCTCATCTGCGGGGGCAATTATGGGTTGAACCTTTGTACCCTTCTCATATGGCTTAACATCTAGGTCAACAAAGTAGAAGAATCAATTAGTCAAAAAGAGAGAAGTGTGACACAGATTTAGACCGCAGGCAGGTACTCACAATCCAACAAGAAGCATGACTCACCAGATAACGTTTGGACGATGGAGAGAGAATTTGTGAACATGTAAGTCTGCAGTAAATAGTACAATATGGTTAAACAATGTGCAAAGAGAACACGAATAAATGAGGGAGAGAGAGAGAGAGAGAGAGAGAGAGAGAGAGAGAGAGAGAGAGAGAGACAGAGACAGAGACAGAGACAGAGACAGAGATCAACCTGGGAATCGACACTGAGAAAATCCCAAACTTCTATTGACCTTGATATAGTTGGAAGTTGTAATAGCCTCTGATGAGCACCAATACAGGAAAAGTTCACAATGAAGGTACATGATCACAAAATTACATAGTAATGCAGTGAAGAAATGGAATTTGGGATTTTAAGAACAATATGTTGATCGATTTGATATGTCCAACTCCCATGCCTAGTGAAGACGGCCATATAACGGAGTATTATGGTATAAATTGACATCAAACTAAAAGTCCTGCAGCACTAACAGTTGCAATGACAAAAAGTTGCTCTTTTAACACTTAAAAAGGGTATATGTCTTTGGAAGATCGCCGGCATAATAGTATGGTTTGTAATGTTTGTTAACCATCTTGATCTGGTCAGAAACTGCAAATTAAAGCAGCAGCTGTTTACAAGTCAAAGAAGGACAAAAAAAAAACATGCGATGTTATCACCTTCAAATATATGTCGAGCAATCTACACCTTTCTTGAATAACGAAAGCATCTAAACCTGATGACAGAAAATGCTTGGGAGGTAAACTAAGATTGTACTCAGGGAATTCTTTGAGACGTTGATGTAGCTCTTCAAAATGACGAAACCTATAAATTAAAAGGGCGGAAAGCAAAAATGTAGGTTTTAGAAACTAACTCCAAAAAATAACACAATAAACGTTGTACGGAACATTATTCCCCACAAAGCAGATGAAACATAACCAGGCACCATATCAACAGAGGGACAAAAGAGATGTGACATTTTCTTTAGCACCTTCTTTTAATCGACCAGGTACTGTTATCGATGTCTGTAACAGATATTGAGTACACTGCAAATGTTCTAGAATCACTCTTGACAACATTAGCACCAATTACCTGTAACAAGCAATGAGCTTAAATACTTCACATGAATCAGAATTACAAGAAAGTACAACAGCTAAAGAAGTCCATGCAGAAACAAATATGGGCTTTGTCAATAACTACCTCACATCTCAACTTCAAGAATGAATCTGCCAACACGGAATTTACTGGGGAGTTCATAGATGAATTATGCACTTCAGATACTGAGAATGATGCCACAGAGGAGGAAGCAGATGCGCCACTATTAGCTCTATCACAGTTTTCCAATTCCGGATCATCACTAGATTCATCCGCTCTCACACCTACCGTTGCATTTAATATGTCCTTCCCATCTCCCAACAGAAAAGATGTTCTCTCGACCTCTTGCCAGGTCTGAACTTTTTGGATGTTTAAACGAGACCTCTTCCTGGCTGAATGGGTTCTAGTTACTTTTTTAGAGTGAGCCTGCATTTTGCCACTCTTCTTACCAAAACTTTCAAGCGGATGATGTATGACATCACTATTTCTCTTATTTTTGCTATCCCAGACTTTAGTCCCAGGGGAGCCAAGACCCGTAATGTTGTTGTTCTCATCATCTTCAGTTGTAAAAGAGCCCTCACTTTCCAAATCAACCTCCTCCGCACATGAGAGATTGTGATCATTTTCTTCTGGATCTTGTTTGAAAGCAACAGGACGGTAACTTAACTCGCTTCGATCATTATGGGTACGAACTTTTCCTGGTAGACCATTACCTGGAAGAGAAGTTCTCTTTTCTGCAAAATCAATGCTGGGTCCTCCATTTCCCGTTTTCTGTTTGGGTATGACCTTGGAGTTATCTGACGTACGACTTCCGGGCAACAAACTCTGTACACCTTGCTTGTTCGACCGGTTGTCACCTTCCTGTGTTTTATAATTTCTCCCTTTTGTCCACATATTTTCAAAATGTTCTGGAGCAAGGGCTTGGGTCTTTCTGTGAGAAACTCTATCTAGCATAACACCCCATTCTCCTCCAGATTGGTGTCCTTGCATCTCCCCACTGGCAGCACTTTGAGAATTTGAGGGGAGAGAATTCCAGGAACGGGAAGACTGAGTATCAATAGAGAGCAACGGATCCTTTTGATTAGTTGTTCCATTCACTTTTTTCTTCACAGGTTCATCTGTGGCAACAGAGTTCTCATGCTTAAGTTGCACGAGTTCAACTCCGCTAACAGAAGGATCTTGTGTTCCTAAGTAATGAGCTGAAGCACTCCTTGATGCGCCGTTTTGCTTGTGATGTGATGCATCCTGGGCTGTAGGAGTACCTCCTTTTTTAGACTTATTGGCATGAGAAAGAACTGCAGACTCGATCCGTTCATTAATAAACCTGCAGAAAAAATTTGAAGAAGAAAGTACGTTAAGTAACAAAAATATAATGAAGGCAAAGCGTAAACGACACAATTAATTAGTACCTCGGGCTAGCCAAGTTCAGTACAGGTCGCATAACTGCACAAGCAAGAAGTTCCCTGACAATATAACGAAAGAAAGAACACTGCAGGTCTTCATGTCTGAAGGTGATAGAGATAAGCCCATCCATTAAATGCTGCAAAACCTGTGAACACATAAAATAAGAACATCATCATGATAATAATAAAGAAGCTCGTCAAACTTCAGAGATACTCTCTCTATTGCTCTATATATCAGTAGACTTCATAATATTTGGAAACCTTGTGCTCAGCTTCAGCAGAAAATAAAGCAGGATGTAACTTGTTCTCCGCAGCCAGAACTAACTTTATTTCCTCGTCGCGGCGATCTATAGTTAAGCTGGCAAGATTTTGCTTCTCAATCTTGGCTTGACTTGTACGGAAAACTTCTAAGTGTGTACAGAAGAGATTGATTGTATCCCTGTATTATCCAATTAACCAAGGTCCGTTAAATCCTTCTATAAATTTGACAGTATAAGGCTATAAGCAGCTCAAGATTAAAATAATATCCCTAAAGCTTACCTACCTAGTAAGAAGATCGATAAGATTTACTTCCCTGGCACGCCATGAAATTTCACCAAGAACACCATTTATAATAAGCACCAGCTCCTCCGGCCCATCCTTGTCAGGTGTCAAACGGGAATACCACAGATCAGTCACCCACTCAGCAATTAAGTGTTTGCTAAACTGATCAATTGCAGCCTCAACATCGGGAGAATTCACCTTCCTTCTCCATGCCTTTCCATAGGCAACCACTTTTTTTTTGTTACCAGCACTATCTTTTAAATCTTCAGGAGATTTATCCAAAACATGAGTTTCCTTGGCTGGTTTTCTCTTGTATGATGCAGCTCTTCTCCGCATGTCAATGTCCAACGAGATGTAGCGGAGGAGAACAATTATGGATACAGCAAATGGTAAATTGACCCATACTGAAGAGCTAGTCACTGAATATGATAGACATGACAGACAAAACAGCTCAAAATTAGCTATTCTATGGTAAAAAATTTGGATGCTTGCCAAAATAAAGTTGTTTCCATTACACAAAAAGTAAACAGTTCAAACGCATGTCTATAAGCATTAATTCCTTGTACGAAAAGACCAAATTAGATAGTTCAAAGTCTATTTAACAATATAAGAATGTGTGTAGTGCAGCCAATGTTTAAAAATGTGTTTTTCTGCCTCAATACGGTTCTCTTTAACAATGTGAGGAGGTAAAGTGGTGTAGCTTCAATTTCACATATCTTAATGTAGTAATAGTATTCATTTCTGAAATGTTCGTAGTAATAGTATTTTATCCTACGAATATTATATTTTTATTTGTTTCAAGTCCTATAAAAAGTTGGTTTTTTAATAGTAAAGTTAAAGGATATGAATGTTTTGGCCACTTCTACCCTTTGACAACCTTCACAAGTTAAAGAAACAAAGAAGAAAGAACCAAAGAAGAAAAAACCAAAGAGTCATCACTTGTCACTTAAAAGGAACTGACTTTTATTGACCTTACGTCCCTTTATTGCATTAAGAGGCGTAAGTTTTGTTGTGGTACACCTACAATTTGCCTCGAGACGCACGCATCGATGCGCATGTTATGCGCCTTTTTAAACATTGAGTGCAGCTACTATCAAGTGGAAAGAAGAAACAAGAAATAAATAGCATAGTTCACTAAATAAATCATCATGTTTACTAGTTGAGTTGCATGTTACCTAATCCAATCAAAATATTGAGAGGATAACTAAAAACAAGAGAATTGCTACTACAAAGAGTTGCTCCGTGCTGCCCCTACTAAGTACATTTTACCTACTGACCTATTACTCCCTCTTTTGTTTATTACAATAATAAGGCAACATGTTAAAATATTTTTTCTCCTCGGAAGCAACATTAAACCTATTTACACTATTGCTCCTATAGATGATGAAAACCTAATTTATGAATCATGAAACAAGGGAACTATCTAAGAAGCACCAAAGTAATTTAACAAAACAATTGCAAACCCAAATTCAATTTGCCAATTGTTCTTTATAGCCTGTGAAAATTGCCTCTTACGTGGTTATCGTAATTAACTTCTTAAA
Source organism: Eschscholzia californica (assembly GCF_041429995.1). Lineage (NCBI taxonomy): Eukaryota > Viridiplantae > Streptophyta > Magnoliopsida > Ranunculales > Papaveraceae > Eschscholzia > Eschscholzia californica. Next base: position 44,721,591 of record NW_028238472.1, on the reverse strand, counting down.
GGTTCATTATCATGGTTGACACTATACATTGATAAAGTCGTTGATGAGAATGATAATAGTAACAAGTTAAGGGAAACCAGAAATGAGCCCTAATGAAAACAATTGGTGAATTGCACAAAACAAAAACTTTTCGAATTGTTGATCTATCCTCCCAATACCTATATCTTCAGAGTTTAAACCCACTACTTCCTTCGCTACTTAAGTTGAAACCGAAGGTACCTCAGTGATGCAACTAATGCAATTTACACTACTAAGCTACACCCAAAATCTTGATTTGCATGTATAAGAAAATGCATTATAAATTCATAAGTGAAATGTGAGGAATTCATTACTAAACCTAAGCACACAAAACAGCAGCAATTTACTTCATCTACTAACTAACCGAATTTGTAAACTTCTTCACCCTATTCAATCAAGCTAAATTCAACCTAGCAATCATGATAAAATTCAATTCATGAAAGAAAAAATTACAGATTAACAATAAGAACTTACATGACATGAGGTAAGATAATCCAACGACACATATAGCGAGCAAGACAATCCGTTTCTTAGCTTCATCGACAAGGTCACGAACTTTTTGCTTCCCTGTGTTCATCTCACTACTTAATCGAAACAACTTTCACTCCATCAAAATCATCATTTTTAAAATCTAAATCAAAACATGCAATTTCAAAAGAGAATCAAAATCTGATTCTTCAGCTAATAACTTTAAGCCTTTGCATCTCCCTCTCTATCTCTCTCTCTCTATCTCTAATTAGATCAAATTGATCGCCTCCTAAACCAAATGAACTTTACCTTCATCTCACTCGATAGATGAAGAAGAAGAATAATAATCATCTCAAAAGACAAACCTCAAATTTCAGAACCAGATGCAAAATCAACAGAAGAAATGAAACCAAACCAAATCAAATCTTCTTTTTAATCGAATGATTTCTAGAGAGAGAGAGAGAGAGAATGAAAACTAGGGCAAAAAAAATATGAAGAGTTCAATGCGAAAGACTGTTAGGTTCTAGTCTATTTGGGTGAATTCTCAACTGCCGAGTTTTGCTTCTTCTGATTCTTTTCTTTTGTGTTTTTTGGAGATCATCTAGTTTAAAGAGAGAGAAAATGCCGGTTTTTGTATATCGACGAAACCTTACGTTTTGATTTTCTTTACTTCTTACGCAAATATCGTTTTAGTTGTTTGACACCGTGCGTATTACGCACCTTGACCCTACGGGTTGAACCCGATAATTCAAAATGGACCCATGTGACTTGTGAGTGAGTGAGTTAGAGGCTCATTTACCAACCAATCCATTTTTCGTGAACTGACCTGACCCATGGGCCATTTTTTGATAATGTGTATAATGTAGTGCTAATGGTAGGGACATTTTTGTCTGTGATTTTACAAGCCCTTGTTGAAACTACTCCAGTCTCAATTGTTGTCGATCGTTTTGTACATCTAAACCGAGGTTACGAGATTTTGTTCATGGTGAAAGTTCGAGGCACCCAACATAGATAGTAGTAGTTAAGTTTGAGTTCGTATTTATATCTCATATTCCAGACACTAACCAAAACAATGTGAGATCTTTCACATATCCTCACCTCCAGAGACTAGTCGGTTTCGTCTCTGATACCATTTCAAACTATCAAAGAACAATTATGATATTGTGATCACTTTAGACACTCAAGGCCAAGCCCAATGAATATGGAATTTTGTTCTTGACGAGGTTGTTGAATCACCCAAAAGACCTTGTACTGTCTCGTATCTAAAGCGCAAGTTCTAGATATTTCCTTAAAGTTACGTGAGACTATTACATTCCCAAGTGCAAAGGTTTCCAATAATTTGAAAATGTAATCCAAATTTGTGGCCAATCCACCCATAAAGCTCACCATTAGCCCCTATTGAGCAATAGTACCTAATTAATCTGTGTTTGTATATTTAATCCTAATCATTAAAAATGGTTTCAACATAAGAAAATAAAAATAAAAAAATAAATTAAATGTTGATCCCACATACCCATTGAACATAATTGTGCTGCCCATTTCAAGAGAATGGAATTCCATTGTGTATCCCTCAATTGAGAATGTGCAAGAAAACCCTTCCCACTTTTCTTTTTTCTTTTTATTTACTGAAAAGGAATATTTATATTTCCTTTTATTTCCTATAATATTTTAGATAATAAGCTTTGACTATTTTTTAGTTGATTTTGTCTTTTAACTTGAAGTTATGGAATCCAAGTGATATGGTTGTCGGGATCTACACATATTTCACTTTCATTAGGTCATTTAAGTCACTACATTGCCAAGTTGTTGTTCATTCACCTTCCAACAAAAAAAAAAAAAGTTGTTGTTCATTCACACCTATATATCATACAATTTTTTTTTTCAAGTTCTTAACAAATAATTGCATTTATTTTTTAAAAGCATACACATTTAATGTTCAATCTGTCCTTTAGCTTTTATGGCTTTATATATATCAATTTTAAGATAAAATGGAAAATAATTGTAAAAATAAACAAATAATAAATGAAGAAATAATGAAAACGACTTCGATTTTGTGTGGTCTTACTATGCATTAGTTCTCTACGTGTGTATATTAGTTCGAATATATTCACACGTTGAAATTTGTGGAAGTTGTATCCATTTCAAGAATGAAGATGAGTTGTACGTAAATGACATATAAATACTAAACACGTCACTGTAGAATTAAGTAAGTAAATAAATAAAAGAGTCCATGGGTATATAGACCAAAATAATGTTCAAAAAAGGTTTATGATCAAATCTTCCCAAATATTTAGTCCTTTTACATTATGGACATAAAAACCCTCACTTTCAACACAGTACCGTCAATGTCTCACGCTCAAATTTCACGCGTTTTAGAAAGATAGATTTGGGCGTGATTTGGGGGATTTATTGACAAAAAAATAATTGAAACAAGTCATAATTTCTCTCTCCTCTAAACAGATTTGGAAATCAAATTTTCTCTTTCTTATTATCCGAATCAATCAGAAACCAAAATCCTAACCAAAACAAAACGCCATCACCACGGATATTTCCAAATTAATTTTCTCTCTCTTCTTTACAGATTTGGAAATCAAATCAATTTTCTCTATCTTACTATGTAAATTTTTTTTCGATTCAAATCAATTTTCTCTCACTAAACTTTTAGATTTGGAAAGAGTATATTTTCTGGGATCAATTTAGCGTGATTTGTGGGTTGATATACAAAACATATATGTCACTTTCTCTCACTTAACTTTCAAATTTGGAAATAGTATATTTTTGTAGGAACATTAAAGCAGCATTTGTTTTCGTTTTTTACTCATACATAAATATACATTGAATACAGATTATGAAACAAATACGTAAATTATGTGTTATTTAATACGAGGAAACCATCATTTGTCATGTATACAACGTAATTTATCAAATGTGTGTGGGTCTTGTTCAATAAATTACACATAATTTCTTTTACATTACACATCGTTCATTCTGTTACAAAAAAACCGTACAAAATCTTCTCTGGTTCAAAAATGGTGCTCGTCCATGTACTCTCCATTTGTAGTCTTGAGCAGGACAAACAACAGTTACACTATATTGTCGAATAGCATATCCAAATGCTTTTGCACCACCAGGAAACAACTGACCAACTTTAGTAAATATTTTATCCGAGCCATCAGGTTTAGTTTCGTTGACTTACTTTGATTTGATGATTCTGTTTGAAATTTCATCTGTTATATCAAATCTACACACATAAATACACATACATTAAAAAAAAATCATATATTGTATTATAAAATATATGTACAGTTCCGTAAATTATGTATAATGTTTGTCAAATTTTGACAATATTTGAAGGTTTTGAGTAGTTTGGTAAGCTTAACAAGGCTACTGTTTTGTGTGAAAAGTACGCGTAATGGTAAATAAATAATACATAATTTATGTGCACTTTTGGTAACTGTTCTAGGGAAAAAATGACGAGAAATATTGGATAAATTTTTCATACTGTATGAACTTTTGGTAAAATATTTTTGATACCATTGATAAAGTACGTATAATTTGTATGGTAAATACACATATATATCATTCAGTAATAATAACAACTTACTGGAAATTTTGCGTAATGTACTGTGAAGTATGTGAATGTATCGTACATTACCTATATTGTATATTCTGTCATGAGAAACTGTACGGATACTCACCAGGTTTCAAAGTTGTACGGATGGATAAATCTGATCTGAAGAAATATCATAAATCATAGAAGATTAAACATAAATCTAGAGAAATATGATATTATCATTGAATGCAAACATAAAATATCAAATTTGAAGGAATCGTTGAATAAGGAATAAACATCCAGATCTAAAATAGTTATGAAAGTTTTAGAGTGAGAAAATAAACATCATACATTAGAAGTTAATGAATTAGTAAACAGATCTTAAAGAAGTGGATCATAAATCTGATATGATCCATACTAGAGCAACATAATCTGATAATTTAACATGAGAAACAATATTAGATCTTAACAATGATGATTATAATGAATTTCACAATGTCAAGCCTGATAAAGGATGAATGTTTGCACAACAGTCTAATGAAGATGAAACGAGATTTCTGAGTTTAATGGAGATTTATTAAGTGAATCGGTTTTAGTGAGAGAAAATAAATTGTTTCCGTTACTGAAGATAATGAAGCTAACATTACTTTGAATAGAAACGTGATTGGAGAGAGAATGTGAGAGATAAAAATAGAAAAAGATATTCAAGGATTTTGTTGGTAAATCAGTTATAATATATGAGGAAGGTTATATTACGTATTATGAATTAATATATATTCTAGGGATTTGTGTTTTCTCTCTAGATGTATACCAATGGACTAGATATCCATTTACAATATTATTTTGGTTTTCAAACCCTTAATGGGATTAGAGTGGACTAAATGTCATATTAGGCCCCGTTTTTTGGGCTATATGCTCAAAAAAGGTAAATAAAAATACACTAAGAAATACATTAATTTATAAATATATTTCATTATCTACTCAATTAATTTTTGAGATATCTTCTTTTTTTCGTTTTTAGAGATGCATATGATACCATGAAATAAAATGTAACCACCTTACTTAGCAAGTTGATGACTAATTACTTTTTTGGTGTTCCTTTCACAACCAAATATCAATATCTACAAGTTCAACAAAAAAAATAAATCAATATCTACAAATAATTGATTTTGATTCTAATACCTTTGCAGTCAATTTTGTTTATAAGGGTCTGTTTGATACGTTAAATGTCTGAGTAAGAAAATCGTTTTTTTTCTAATGGGAAAGAAAATGACTTTCTTTCTTACATGAAAGTCAAATATTAATGTGACTTTGAATTTAATAATAAGAAAAAATAGTTTGTGTATATAATCCAACTTATTTAGTTGTTGATTTTACTTTTAAGTTCTCAATTTTCTTTTTAAAAGAACACCTTCAGATACCTCTTCAACAAAAAAAAAAAAGATACCTTTTTTTTTTTTTTTTTTGTTGAGGAAAAAAAAAAAAAAAAAAAAAAAAAAAAATACCTCTTCAACAAAAAGAACACCTTCCAAATACCATTCTAAGAATTTAATATGTTTAGTGACAATTAAGACTTTACGAAGTCGATGCATTGCTTACAATTAGTCACGATGGTTAAAGTTTAACAACTTTCTTTACACCGTAAGTAAGAAGTGTAATGAAGCTTTGACTCAAAAAAGCAAAACTACTCCAAACCTAAACATGAATCAACTGTTCATCATGAACGAAAAAGTTCATCAAGAGAAAGAGACAGAGAGAGATGATTCGAAAATAAAATTCGTTAATTTCGTATAGTTTTGGAGTAAGCTTTAACTTGTAACTTCTTCTAACATTGCTGTTGAGTAAAATTTCCACCCGGTCATTTCAAAATCCCGAGTCCAAAAGTTAGTTGTGATTACTATCCTAAAGAAAAAGTTATGCTCATGAGCACTCCCTAATCTTGTGAGTAAAACTAATATATCCTAATCTTACGAGTTATACCTATCGAGGTCTAATATAATAATTTCTTCAACAACAAGAAGTCAATAACTATTTAGTTTTTCTCCCAGCTCCCCCGGGCAAGAGTTCTTTAATGAATGAGATGTTTTGTCAAACCTAATGAATACTTTGCCTGACATGGTTAACAAAATTAAATGATCAACAGTTTTTGAGAATCAAGGAACAAACTCAATCATAAACTAGTTTAGATTATGGATAGACATTGATTATTTTGTTTAATCGAACTTCTAACTTTTGAACTTCTTATCATATCAAGAAAGTTCATACTCAACCTTGTTTGCAAACACTGGCGGGTATATAAATTCTAGCAAGTTCATACCCATGGCCCAATTTCCTTGGCTACCCAAATGGACCGAAGTATAGGAAGTTTGGGTTGTCCTGTCATATCTAATCAGGGATGTGCTATTGAATTTGGGAATTTATATAGGCGCAATAAAAAAATTACTAAACCTAACGGAGACTATAGGCACCGCGCATGCAACAATTAAGTTGTTTCCCATGGCAATGTATGAAGATGCCACTTTTCTAAGGCCAGCGCTTTGGGGAAAGCTAAATAGTTTCCGGGGTGTGAAGTTTTTGGTGGAAACAAAAAAAAAAATTAGATTTTTTTATTTCCCCCAAACAACCAAATCCTTTTCAGCTTCTTCTTCCTTTCTCCGGCGACTCCACCATCTCCGACGACTACACCATTTCCGACGAACTCTTTTTTTTTTTTTCTCCATCTCCGGCGAAGGGGCTCCTCCCCTTCGCCGGAGGTCTGGTTTAAAGAACAAACCAGATCTCGTCTGGTTTGTTCTTCAACCAGACGAGCTCGGGCGAAGGGGCTCCTCCCCTTCGTCGGAGACATTCAGAAGAAAAAGAGGGAGAAGAGAGAGAAGAAAGAGAAAGAGAAGAAAGAGAAAGAGAAGAGAGAGAAGATGATGAAGTCGCCGGCAACATCCGGCCGACGACTTTTTTTCCGGCGACATTAAAGGAGTGTTTGGTTTAACTTTTTTTGTTTTCCACCGTCTTCCCCGGAAACTTAATGTTTTCCCCAAAACAGTGGCCTTTTCTAATATCTAGTAGGATTCCCCTCCTCCGAGCATCACAAATAAGTTAAATTGCCTACAATTGCTTAACCAGTTGGTCTGGAGCATCTTCTCAAAAATTTGGAGGTCACAAATTCGATTCTCGTTGGATGTAGCATCCATCATTCAATGACTTGTACGAAGGATATAAATAAAATAAAGGTAAGAACGAGTTTTCATGTCTGGAATGGCCTTAAGGGTTTTTACATGGTAGGTGAAATCTATATAAATAATATAAAAAAAAAGTTGTATGACAAAACCACCCTAATGTCAAATTAAACTTATCATTTTTTTCCTTATTTCTTGCATTTTGTCGTCATCTTCAATATTCTTCCTCGTTTTCTTTTACACCCATAATATATTCCCCACCATGTAATACTTTTTTTATAACGAAATCTGAAGTTTTAGGAGTGCTTCACTCGAGGTAGAACAAAGCTCAAGGTGCCCTAATTATTTCTGCAATACCTCCTTATCATGGTTTTTCAAATGAACCAGAGCTTAATTGCAGGGTTAACTCAAATTTACCTTTTTGTTTTCTTTTAAGCCAGTGCAGGGTTCAAGGCGCTTATGAGACCCACGTCGACCTCTATACAATCTCTTTGGCAGCATTTTGGCACATGCTTCCGGGTCAACACGTTGACTTCCGACGAATCAAAGTTGATCAACATTTGACTCATCAAAAAATACATGAAAACATTAACCTTATATTCCAAGTTAAAAACACTTGAAACACGTTCAATTAGTGAAGAAAAGCAAATTTTGACTTGTTAAAAGTAGAAATTTTTTTTATAACTTATCGTATAGTAGAAAAACCCATTTATTTAAACTTTATCCTTAAATATTAAATTTTAAGGAAAAATTATAAAATATACTACGTAATTTTTGTTTTAATTTAGAAATCTTAATATCGATACAATCGACGAAAAAGTTAAACGTTGAGTTGACAAAAATAGAAATAGTTTATGATATCGTGTTTCCTAAAGTCACATGATAAAAAGATTGACCATATATGTAGGTTATAAATTGTTTTTATACTTTTACGAGTCTACTGTTAATACAGTTCTAAAGTTTGTAAATAATAAACTTGATATTTTAAACATTTATCTAGCTTGCCTACGTCAGAAAATGTTACATTTTTCGTCTGATAAAGTAGGAAATCTTACATTTAATAATGATTTATTAGCCAAATATCAATTGTTTTATTTTATTTTACTGTATTTTCTATGAGAAATTATATTCATCCCTCCATTTTTGTCCCTCCCCTAGCCCTCCGCTGATATGACGACATATCACTTGAGTGTAAGCAATTGGAGAGAGAATGGTGAGAAAATACACTCCAGTGATATGTCGTCACATCAGTGGAGGGCTGGGGGAAGGACCAAAATGGAGGGATTAATAAATTTTTTTATTTTCTATCACACCATCACCACCACAACCTTAACCATCCTCTTTCTACGGTTGGTGCCATCACACGATCAACACCACCACTACCAAATACTACCCCTGACAACATTATTGCACCACCACCTCACCGGTCTACCCCCGACGGGACAAAGGGACTAAATATAAGGAAAACTTGAAAAAAAAACAATTTTTATAAGGGCGCGTTTGTGGGGAAAAGTAAGTATACCTCCTAAGTCAATGTTAGATTAACTAATAATGATGTGTTTGTATGACGGAATCATGAATCCGCCGATTCATGAGGCCAAGTAATTTTTTTTTGTTTGTTTGACAACTACTAAGAATCCTAGGATTTATATTATTTGAGTATTTTCAAATGCTTATTTAAAAAAATTATTGAAGAAACCATGTTCTCGAACCTCGTTTTTCAAAACTGTTTCTTTTTTCAAATATCGTTTCATTCGATAACTCTCCGTTTTTTTCACAATTTTTTTTTTCAAGAACCGTTTTCCAAATTTTTTTTTCAAAAATATTTATTTCGAGGGAAAAAACTGTTTTTTTTCCCGAAATTATTTTTTCGAAAACATTTTTTTGGTAACCGAGATTTCCTGAAAACTTTTTCCAAGAAAATTGCTTTTTTTTTTCGAAAACCGTTTTTTCCTAGGAAATATTTTTTCGGGAGAAACGGTCTTCATGGAGCACAAAAAGTTTTTAGAAAATTTCAGTTATCGAAAAAACAGTTTCGAGTAAGGAAAAAATTCGAGAAAAAAAAGATTTTTCAGTAAAAAAATGAGTTTGAAGAAAAACAGTTTTCAAGGAAAAGTCAGGTTTCGGAAAAAAGTTAGTTGGGTAAGAATCGGTTTTCGAGAGAAAACGATTGTCGGAGAAATCGGGTTCTGGGAAAAAAGCGATTTTAGGAAAAAATGATTTTAGGAAAAAACAGTTTTTGGAAAAAAAACATATTTTTAAAATAATTATTTTGTAGAAAGAAATATTTTTTTTTGTTGATTTTAAGTTTGAAAACTAGGTTTATTAAATCTAAAATCCTAACAAATCTTAGGGGGTAGGGTGAAATTTTGGTCCAATACAAATTTTGGACTTAAGAATCTTTAAGATTCAAGAGGTTTAGATTTTTAGTAGCCAAATAAACAAAGGATTCTTGATTCATACCAAATCCCACTTTTAGTAGGAATCCTGCAACAAAAGTTCAATGAAGTGAGTTTTTGAGGTAAAAATAATTGTCTACTAAATCAATCTTGATTAACTTTCCTTTTTTTTTTTGAAATAACTTAATATCTATATAATAAAACAAGGCCAGCGCTTTGGGGAAAGCTAAAAAGTTTCCGGGGTGTGAAGACTTGGTCAAAAATTGGTCAAATTTGTTTGACAATTTTATTTAGGGGAAAGCAAAATAGCTTCTCCACCTCACCTCTCTCTCTCTCCACCTCACTTCTCTCTCTCCACCTCACCTCTATCTTCTCCGATTAGGTCGCCGGCCGGAAAATTTTCCGGCCGGCGACCATTAAAAAAAAAAAGAATTTTTTTTTTTTTCACTCTCTCTCTCTCTAGAAACTCCGGCGAAGGGGTTTCCCTTCGCCGGAGTTCCGGTCTGTTGAAGAACAGACCGGAACTGGTCTGTTCTTCAACAGACCAGATCTGGCCTGTTGAAGAACAGACCAGATCGGTCTGTTCTTCAACAGACCGGAAGTGGTCTGTTGAAGAACAGACCAGTCCGGTCTGTTCTTCAACAGATCCGGCCTGTTGAAGACCGGATCTGTTGAAGAACAGACCGGACTGGTCTGTTCTTCAACAGACCACTTCCGGTCTGTTGAAGAACAGACCGATCTGGTCTGTTCTTCAACAGACCCGATCTGGTCTGTTGAAGAACAGACCAGTTCCGGTCTGTTCTTCAACAGACCGGGACTCCGGCGAAGGGAAACCCCTTCGCCGGAGTTTAGAGAGAGAGAGAGAGTGAATTTTTTTTTTTTTTTTTTTTAATGGTCGCCGGCCGGAAAATTTTCCGGCCGGCGACCAAATCGGAGAAGACAAAGAGGTGAGGTGGAGAAAGACTGAGGTGAGGTGGAGATAGGGTGAGGTGAGGTGGAGATAGATTGAGGTGAGGTGGAGTGTTTTTTTTTATTTCCCCTTAAAATTTATTGCCCCGGAAAATCTCTAAAATTATACATATTCCCTTTAAAATTTCACACCCCGGAAACTATTTAGCTTTCCCCAAAGCGCTGGCCTAAAACAAAAAGGCGGCTGACTGGGACAAACACCCTTTTTTAATAAAGGATATTGTCTAGAAGTCCTTCTGAAAATTTAAAATATAGTCCTTCGTAGAGATAAAGTTACCTATTTAAAAAAATATTAACCGTATCCTTCTTAGAAATAAAATAATTAATTTAAAAAAAAAAGAAAATAAATAAATTTTAAGAGTTAAAAAAGAAATTAAAATCTCTCTCTCTCTCTCAATAAAATAATAACTAATTTAAGGAAAATGAAACAAAAAAAAATAATACAAAAAAATGAGGATACCCAGAGTATAACAATAAAATTTCGTCACATTTGATTGATACAACTGTCCGTGGCCTAGTGTCACGGCCTTTTTGTCCCGTTAGGTCGACCCGGCATATTAGCTCAAAGACACGGGCCGATAGTGCGGAATATCAAATCCTAACGTGCCGTGCGGCGTCATGTACTCCCTCCTAGTACATAACCAGCCTTCCCGAACATATTCGGAGCATCTCGACTATCAAGTCATCTTGGTTTCCAACCAATATCGTGGCATGACACCAACGTGTCCCAACTTACGAGCATAGCTCGAGCCGTCCCGTATAACGCTTCCTTGAGTCATAGACTCTCGCCCACTATAAAGGATACCAACATATGTGCGGAGCACACCAATTCGCATATGCGGATCTTGCCATCTAATCTCAAGCATCCGGCACCTTATCATCTCGGCTTACCATCCGGACATTGGGCATAGGAGCATCCATCTATAATAAGCTACCTCATGCCCAACATAGCAGATCAAGGCTTGGCCTCTTGAACAGCTCAATCCTCCTTATGGAATATGCTAGCACGACGCACGCCTCGCCATGGCATGAGAACATGTAACACGACTTCCAAAGGAACCCGCAGTAACCTATCTCTAGGTACTGTCCCGAGTCATTTCCTATGACAAGGGAACCCGTGCAATATGCTTCTTCAACATACGCTAGGCCGGCCTCATGGGTGCGCCATGAGGATGCTCACTTTCGTGCATACCATGCTAAGATGGGCGAGCTCCCATCCACGAGGTCTTGGCATATGCTGGATGCATATGAGGAAGGGAGACCACCCCCTCCTATAGTAGCAAAGTTCTTGTTTAGCCTATTTCCACAAGGAAACATCAATCTTTCAACCAAGCATACTCGCTCTTGGCAATACATGAATGCACCTCCGTGCATGGCCCAAGAAGCTTCTGGCCCCCAACAACCTCGTCTTTGGCCCTCCGGCCTATGTGCTCGTGCGTGCTCTCCTAGCACTCGTCACTCCATATGCATGTTCAAGATATATGGACGTGACACTAGGACACGGGAACCCTAGTTAAGTAACAAATCAGAGTATATTACAATAGATATTGACAATAAGTTTCAAAATATATTTCCAAAATCTCTTCCTTTGAGATTTCCTTGTCCACTTGGCCAACTTGTCAGTTTATTTGTTTTAATATCTGACGATTTAGTTGAATTGTATGTTCGTGATTTTTCTGGATAGTTCCTTGATTTCCTTTATGCGAACTGTCGACTGGCATTATATTGTGTTTTGTTGATTTTGGAGGTGTTTTATAAGACTTTGATTATCACTTTCTATAATTATGTGTGCGTAGTTGTGTTCCGCTACCCGTCTAATTCTCGATTAAATGACCTTAGCTTCATTTTCTTCGCTGCTGTGCGTATGAAGAAGTTCTACTTTTGCTTCGATGAATTGAGCTCGCTTATACCATGAATAATCAAACTTATTCCAATAGTATTTTGCATGTAAATAAAAGAGGCAATTAAATCAATCTTGATTAACTAAGTCTTTCATGTCGGAGAGACTTTTTGTCATGCCCCCTAGCCCCAATCAATCCACCTTCTAATTCTAATTCTACACATTCTAATTCTAATTCTAATTCTACAGAGTCCTATCAGTAGTTTCTTTATTAAGCTGTAATCACGGGGAACAAAAAAGTATAAGCAACTTACTAACCTACCATGTTAAATTGCTTGCAAGAAAAATCCAATACTAAAGATGAGATTAAAATGATCAAAGTAGATATCAATGGGCATAAAAGTCTAAATACAGTATAACACAATAGTACGTGAAGTACTAAAGTAAAAAACAACTCACTTCAGAATAAAGTGAAAGAGAATCCAAAGAGTTCAATACGTGGGCCAGCCGTGTGTGGGACTCTAAAGTCTAGACCCACTGATCTCATTCTCATCTCTCTCTCTCTCTCTAGAATTCAAAGTTGTAAAGGGGATTTGTAGAGAGAGAGAAAGTCACACAAGCTGTCGAGAAAAAGAAGAGGAAGAAGAATTCTTTCTCTCTCTATCTCTCTCTTTCTCTCTCTATATCTATAGTTGATGGAAATGTTACACCTTTCGTCGTCGGAAATCTGACACTCCAACTCTTGTTTTACTTTTTTCGAGGGTTTTCTGTTTCTTTACCGGGGAAGGGTGGAGTGGATTGACTGAAGGTTACTTTTTATTGTTTGATTATTGTTGATAAGATCGAATAATCCGGTAATGTCGACGCCAACTCCCGGAGCTTCTCCGGCTCCGGTATCACCACCGTCGCCACCAGCATCAGCGCCGCCGCCTACTACTACGCCACCTCCTATTGCATCTACACCTCCTCCGACAACGCCGGTTATTCCTCCTACTGCATCTTCTTCTCCTCCACCACCACCACCGATAACACCAATTGCTTCTCCTACTCCTCCGTCTACCATACCTCCGAAAACTTCTCCATCACCACCTGATGCACCAGCAATTTCTCCACCTGCTCCGACAACTCCATCAGATTCACCACCGTCTCCACCGGCAACATCGAAACCTCCGCCGTCTCCACCGGCAAATTCGAAACCTCCGCCGTCTCCACCGGCAAATTCGAAACCTCCGCCGCCATCGCCGCCTGGAACAACTCCTACGCCGACTACTCCAACTCCAGGATCTAAAGGGAGTCCTTCACCACCTCTGCCACCATCAACTGGAAAATCGCCGCCGCATAATCCTTCATCTTCGACTCCTCCTCCGCCAAGTTCATCATCAGGAGTATCGACGGGACTTGTTATTGGAGTTGCGATTGGGGGTGTTATGATGCTTGTTTTTCTTAGTTTACTGTTTGTTTGCTGCAAGAAGAAGAGGAAGAGGAGAGATAATGGACCAATGGGTTACTATGGATCACCTCCTACTGGCCCTAAAGGTAGTATTTTTATGCCAATTTTCGTTTCCAATATCAATTTTGATGAATCAAAACTTGAAAATTTCTCATTGGTCTGTCTTTATTTCGATTAATTTTTCATTGATTTCATGAAAAAGATTCAATTTTGATCATAAAAAATCATGAATTTGAAGTCTTGGTTGGACTTGCCTACATTTTCTGGGGTGCAAAAGTTTGGGTTATATCTCTAATTATGGGAATTGCTCATCAAGTGTTTGATGAATTTCCCAAGCTTGGTATTTTCATGTGTATTAGTACCTATATGAATAAGATTTCAGAGGAAATGTGTGCTAAATATCTTATGTTAGCACTACTATGGTGATCCAAACTTCACAAGTACTAGATTTCTTCGTCTATTAATAAAAATTCCGAAGCTTATATGAAGAAAATTGGAATGAATTGAATAATTAGGTTATGCATCAAATTATCTACTTGTTGTGTCAATTCATGGTTGTTTCTGTTCTCGAAATCATCTAATTCATTTTTCCCCAGGCAACTCGCATGGTGCTCCACCTCAGCAATGGCTGTATGATTCTACTCCCCCACCGGCTGAACATTTTGTTTCGGTTCCTTCAAACCTCACCCCACAACCAGGTACTGGATCAAGACTACCTCAATCAACAAGCAGTAGTATAGAACCGCCGCCACGACCACCGCCGCCGCCGCCATTCATGAGCAGCGGAACAACTGGTTCAAGTTACTCTGATTATGACCATAGTCCGCGGCCACCACCTCCTCCCGCCATTTCTTTGGGTTTCTCGAAAAGCACATTTACGTATGAAGAGTTAATGAGAGCAACAGATGGTTTTTCAGAAGCGAATCTTTTAGGTCAAGGTGGTTTTGGGTATGTTCATAAAGGGGTCCTTCCAAATGGGAAGGAAGTTGCAGTTAAGCAACTGAAAGTTGGAAGTGGCCAGGGAGAACGTGAATTCCAAGCCGAGGTTGAGATTATTAGCCGTGTTCATCATAAACATCTTGTTTCATTGGTTGGATATTGCAGTACTGGAACTCAGAGGATGCTTGTTTATGAATTTGTTCCTAACAATACCTTGGAGTTCCACCTACATGGTAAATCCTTATTCAATTGTATTAGTTTCCAATGCTAATAGTATTCGAATTATCTGCCAAAATATGCTAAAAGGAACTTGATTTTTATATATTCACTTCCCGGTAATTGTGATGTCTTCACGATCGCTCTCCGAGAAAGTACCAGAATTGGTTATCTTTTTACGCATTCAGGTTCCAGTTACGAATATATGACTGAGAAAAAAATTTCCTGCAGGAAAAGGTCGACCAGTTATGGACTGGGCCACCAGACATAGAATTGCTCTTGGATCTGCTAAAGGACTCGCATATCTACATGAGGATTGTGAGTTCTATTTCTAATTTCTTTTTTTCTTTACACCTTTGTATTAGTAACATTCATAGATTATGTTGGTTATATAAACAAATTCACTGTGTAGGCCATCCTAAAATTATTCATCGCGACATCAAGGCATCTAATATACTTATCGATATGAAATTTGAGGCCAAGGTAGGAGCGATATCTTGGACTCTTTTGTTGTTAATGAATATAAAAAAGAGGTGCACTTCATTCATAACGTCGAAAGTGACTGGGTTTTAATTACTTATTGAACTTGATTTCAATTTTAGGTGGCAGATTTTGGACTTGCAAAATTTTCTTCTGATACCAATACCCATGTCTCCACACGAGTAATGGGAACTTTCGGGTAAGTCCACTTCCAGTAGCGGTTAGTGTTATAACACATCGATATGTCATGTCTTTAGTTTCGGTTAACCTAAAAATGTTTTCCTCTATGGAGAAGTAGTTAACTTGGCAACCCGAATTATTTGTATTTGGTATTTTGGTTGCAAGTTTGTTTTACATAGTAATTTTCTACCATTCTCAGGTATCTAGCTCCAGAATATGCAGCGAGTGGAAAACTCACTGAAAAATCAGATGTTTTCTCCTTCGGGGTAATGCTTTTGGAGTTAATTACTGGTCGTCGACCCGTTGATACGACTGATGCTTACATGGATGACAGCTTGGTAGACTGGGTCTGTAATCTCAACCATTAACTTATGTGTCAAACTGATAGAGCCATCTCTCTCTCTCTCTCTCTTTCTCTCTCCCTCTCTCTGTCTATCTCTGCACATATATATACATGATTCACATGTCCAATGGTAAGGTGAATTTGATACTAACAGTTTAACTCTGAACAGGCAAGGCCCTTGCTATTACGAGCTCAGGAGACGGGTAACTATAATGATCTCATAGATCCGAAGATGCACTATTATAACCCCCAGGAGATGGCACGTATGGTTGACTGTGCCGCCGCTTCTGTGCGTCATTCCTCTAGACGGCGTCCACAAATGAGTCAGGTAACTCATTCATCACTCACAGAAATATTTTGTTATCTTCAGCAAACTCAAAAACAATAAAGAAAGTTCCAATTCAAAAGATCTTTCAAGAACCAAGTTTCACTTCTTTCGTTCAATAACCAAAATGGACAGACCATTAGTAGTATATTTGGTTGTACCTTAGCTCAAAGTGACTGACCCATCAGTAGGCTAACACGGGTTTATTGGGTCGGTTTTTTTCTTCCCAATCTAGTTCTCCCTGGTCAATCTGCCAAAAGTATCCTGTATATAATCCCACTCGCATTCTATAAGAATTCCTGTTTCCGCTTATTTAGACCAAGTTTGTTTTCACAATTTGTTGAATTACATTTGATACTGTGCCATCTAACAAGTACTTATTTCTTAAACCGAAGCAGATAGTCCGAGCCTTGGAAGGAGATGGTTCTCTTTCCGATCTGAATGAAGGAATCAGACCTGGACATAGCACCGTGTATAATTCTCATGGAAGCTCAGATTATGACACATTCCAGTATAACGAAGATATGAAGAAATTCAGAAAAATTGCATTGACCAGTGACGAGTATGGAGGCAGCGAATATAGTGGAGTACAAACTAGTGAGTACGGTCTTAATCCGTCTGGCTCAAGTGACGAAGGTCAAAACACCCGCGAAATGCAGCAACCAGGGAAGAAGAGAAACGACGGTCAAGGTTTTAGTGGAACCTCATTCTCATAAGAAAAAAATACTAATAGGCCTACTGTTACTGAATTCTTCCTGCAATTCATTTAGCCTCTGTTAGCTACAATTTTATTGTTTCATATAAAATTTTTTTCCTTTTGCTTTTAATTGTATTTATTTGAGTAGTATTTGAAAACAAAAAAAGAAAAGTTATAGAGAGAAATACTATTTCATTCTTTTGGTTTAACTAATTCAAGGTTAGCTAAGATCTGTCATCAATTTGGTTATATGTATTGTTATAACATGTGTATTTTTTTGGCTTGTAACTTGATAAATAGGTTTCACTAGTAAAAAAGTATGAATGTGTATCTAATCAATTTAAAGGAATAGTTTGGTGTGATGTCTATTGTTTGATGTAAAACATTATCCTAATTAAAATTAAACCTAATTAAAATTACAAAAAGATTAATTACATTAAACAAAAGAAAAAAAAGAAATGGAAGATGGATTTTATCCAGCGACTAGGATCACCCCGACATGACCGTTGGGATTCCCCAACGGTCATGTTGGGGACCCTACAGTCGCCCCTAAATGTAGGGGCGACTGAAACAATCAGTTGGGGCTCCGCCTGTGCCTGGAGCAAAGGGTTGAGGCCAAAATTCTGAAATTTTGTCCTCAGCCCGACCCACACTGGAGTTACTCTAATGATAACTGATAAAATGGATCATCTAGGTATTTTCGATAAAGTATGGGGCTAGGCAAGAAGCTAGTTATAAAGTTGGGGGCTATTTCGGAAATAACCGAATGTAGTAAAATATCTTATATGTGAGTGTTCATAGCAAAAATGGTGAGTGCATGTAAAATGTCTCCTCGCTGTATATAAGCACCTTATTAGCCGAGGAAGTTAAGTTGCCACCCAATGGGCCATGGCCCAAATCCCTTCGCTGTCCAAATGGACAGATATAGGAATTTTGGGTTGTCCTATCATCTAATCAAGGATGTGCTTACACTATATAGGCGCAGCAAAAAATTACCAAGCCTAAGGGAAACTATAGGCACCGCATACAACAATAAGTTGTTTTTGGTAACTAGTTATGTTTTTCCCTCTTGCCAAAATAAAAAATTTGGATTCCCCTGGAACTAACACAAATAATATAGTTTAACCAGTTATTAATCCTTCTGCTCCAAAAACTAAGAGTCACGGTGGATGTGAAATTCATCATTTATTGATTTGTGTGAATGATATAAATAGTGTAAAGGTAGGAATGAGCGTACATGATCTAGAATGGCCTTAAGGGTCGTTATATGACATCTATGACCGATATATCTTTAATGATGGTTGTTATAGGACTATTCAATTTATGTATTTACTAGGTATGACCCGTGCCTCCGGCACGGACACTTTAATTGAGCAAATGTACGAAGGATTAGATCCATATAAGCATATGCTAGTAACGACCACACGATAAATATCTCATTGTACTTACGACCAACCGACCGACGTAGGAGAAGAATACAAAAAAAAAACAAATAGTAGCAAAATTTTTTGAAGCTCATGTCACCCGAGTGAGTGAAATTTTCATTTCCTCATCATTCATTATAGAATAGAAGCAGCATAGATTAGTTCAAGAAACCACTGCAATGCTTTTCCTTCTATGAGCTCCATAAATAGTGTTGAAAAACTCGATAGAAGTCAATATCAAAAGACTGAACTGCCTGCGATGTTTTTAATGAGTAACGGACCTCTGAAATAAAACATGTTCATTAATTATATCGAATTAATAACTCAAAGAACTGGACATCTTGACCCTTTTTAAGACGGGACCTACGTCATTTTTGTTTTACTGATGTACTGAAACTTCTACGACATTTGGAGTTTCCAGGTTTTTGGACTTCACCATTTACAGGAGTCACAGTTGTTGTTTCGGTTGTCGCCCAACACAAACATATAACCCTTGGTTACCCACTGCATAAACAAAAGAAACCCATCAATGGTTAGTAAAGTAATCAAGATTTTATAGAGCTCTAAGATAATGAAACAGGAACCAAATGAATAAGGGAAAAGCAATACATGTATATCAATTTCATAAAATTTGACCTTAAAATGTATTCTTTATCTTAGATGACTCCGTTGACAGACAGACACCTGTTGTGAATCTATTACAAGCAATCATGCACATATTATGAGGCATGCCAGACAAAGACACTTACGAAAATAAGAGAAAAGACACATGAATGAAGCGAAGCCGTTCTAAATTTGGGCGAGATAGCTTCCTCAACAGTTGCTCCTTCCAAAGCTACGATTCTTTTGATAAACACTTCAACTGAAGTGAACCCAATTTCATGCAGAAAATGGAACCGTTTGTTTAAGGTAAAGGTCATCCACATAAACCTAATTATATTGTGGATTAGTTCATAAAATACAGCATAAATTTATCTGTAGGATTGCAGGTGCCTTAAAGATCACTGTATCAATCATTTTAGGTTCTTGAGAGTATATGAAACAAAGTATATCCACGAGTGTTCAAAGCTACTTTAAGTTACTACTGAAAAACAATTCACTAATTTAGTAATTCAAAATATTTACGAAAAGAAATATAGATGGATAAAGAACACAAGGGTTTACACATGCTACACTGCTAAGAAATTCAACAACGGGTTACATGTACAACTGTTGCATTTCACTGCTAGGAAATTGAAGTAAACCGAAGTTCTAAAGTTATTATTTTCAAGTACTTATGAATTTTGAAAATTCCATTGGTTCAAAAAATGCTCAACTAAAGGTCATGGACACGTTTTAATGAAACTTTAATCACCACAAGAATCATATAACTTCTCAATTTCGACATAGTTGATTACTTCTACAGCTAGTATGGTAAATGCGGAAAAATTAGTTGTCCTAAAGGACATCTCTAAACATTGGAATAACAGGACATATTAGACGCAGTAATTAAAATATCTCGGATCACTGGAAATCCGAGTAAAGTTTGTTACTTTCTTTGCTAGATTAATGCTAATATTTTATCGCCAACATGTCTTGGAAACATAGAAAGCGGAAACTTACTAAGTTTGATTCGCTGTGTAGATGAAATAAGTTGGTATAGTCCGCTGAAACCGAAGTCTAAAACACCCAATTTTTTCTGAACTTCAGCAAATCGAACTTCTGATTCAAATATATGGGTTAGAAGAAAGAAAGGTATTGAAAAAAGTATGGGCATCAATGAAAAGAATACGAAATTAATAATACAAGACTTTAAAGACCCTAAGTAAAAGCGTTAAAACTCTTAGTTACTTCCGGTGTCTCATAAGGTAAAAAAAGAAAGAAAAAAAATGCATGAACTAAGAACAAAATTTAACATGTCAAATTTGTTTAGTACCAGTAATCAAGTAACATCATTTGACAACGAAATTGAGAAAGAACTATGAGAATTGAAGCCTAATTACCGTAGAGAAGCTTCACATTTCGCTCATAGAATATGAAAATGGAAGAGAAAGGAATCATTCACCAAATCTTGATAATGTTGAGTCTATCAAACTTTTTCTCTTTATTTTGTGTGTTTCGTCTCAGCGATCTTGATATACAAGTAATATATATATGGATATTCCCTAATCCAACAGAGATCGTAATTCAAGCAAACGACCTAAACAAAAATATCAATAAAAAAAGTGATAATCGAAGTCTAGATTCTATTGGAGTTCAAAGAATTCAAAATTTCCTTCTCACGTCCATGAGAATTGGACTCAAATAGACATTTGACTTCTAGAAAGTCATTGCCGGCAGAGAGAGAGATAGACAAAAGAGAGAGTTTTACAATCCATTCACGAAACATTATGATAATTGAATCCTAAACATTTACATTTTATCATGTGCCCTGATGATATATGACACAAATTTGGGAAATCCTATTGATTATTTACTTTCTATGAGTGGATCATATCGACATAAAATAAAAAGTATGCCTAAATGAAGAATATACTATTTTAGTAAAAGAGAACCAAATTATAACAAATAAATTAAGATGAAAGGAATATTTACTTACCCTTACATAAATCATTTTGATGCCTAAATCACATAAGATACTTGAAACCTGTACAAATTTGTGAAAACTACGTAAGAAACCACGACGATAGATAGGTTTACTGGGAAGACAAACAACAAAAGTATGTTGAAATGTATCTTCCGATATACATAACTGTAAATGACAAATGACTTCGGGCTTCAAACTTCGACATTAACTTAAAACTCTAAAGGAAATCTGAAAAATTACTAAGAAAATAATAGGTCAATAAATTTTAGGGAAGCTTCTGGAAAGCGACTAAAGAGGGGAAAAGACTTTGGTGGCCATGTTGCAATTCATCAAAGGAAAACGTCATCTATCAGATCAGTTATAATATCTTCTTCATTGATGCTGTTGTTGCTCATAGTACTTCTCTCCATTCAATCAAATTTTGTTGAACCAAATCAGGGAAGGAAACTTTGTTACCATGTTATCAGTTATATTGTCACGCACATTGAGGCTCTCACTTGCTCATATTCTCTAGCAAATCCTCGTAAAAATCCTATACAATAGACACAAAAGTGAATTCTTTAACAAAAAAAAACCTAATAAAGCTATCAACTTATTACTTGAATACAACCCTACAAGTTCAAATTTCTCTCATTGACTTCAGTAGATAAAAATAAAAAAATTGAAAGAAACAAAGAAAATAAAATAAAAGAGAAATCAAATTTTTTGATGATAATTTCACTGAAAAATATACAAAATCTAATCTAATTTGTGCTTAAGAAAATTTTATATCCCTACTTTAGCAAAACACATTGAAACCTATTTGGTAGTTATATTAGGATAAAATAGAGAGTGACACCTCATGTTTGGTCCAACAAGATTATCCCAATTTGCAATTCATCAAATATAAAGAACCCATGAAGAATTAACTAATAACCCATCAAATATAAATAGCCCATGGAGAAAAAGCAAAATTTCTGAAGAAAGGTCAGGAAATTAGGGTTTTTCTAACTTACCCTACTATGAGCAGCCATAACACAAAGCATTTCCGACATGATTCCGTGAACCTAAAACAAACCAAAAAAGTATATCTCTCACCTTAAAATTCATGTAAATGGAGAATACAATTCATACATGTAGAACAAACGTAGAAAAAAATAATAAAATCATGTAAATGGAGATTTAAATTACTTAATCAAGCGAACCAAATTGAATCCTAAACATTTACATTTTATCATGTGCCCTGATGATATATGACACAAATTTGGGAAATCCTATTGATTATTTACTTTCTATGAGTGGATCATATCGACATAAAATAAAAAGTATGCCTAAATGAAGAATATACTATTTTAGTAAAAGAGAACCAAATTATAACAAATAAATTAAGATGAAAGGAATATTTACTTACCCTTACATAAATCATTTTGATGCCTAAATCACATAAGATACTTGAAACCTGTACAAATTTGTGAAAACTACGTAAGAAACCACGACGATAGATAGGTTTACTGGGAAGACAAACAACAAAAGTATGTTGAAATGTATCTTCCGATATACATAACTGTAAATGACAAATGACTTCGGGCTTCAAACTTCGACATTAACTTAAAACTCTAAAGGAAATCTGAAAAATTACTAAGAAAATAATAGGTCAATAAATTTTAGGGAAGCTTCTGGAAAGCGACTAAAGAGGGGAAAAGACTTTGGTGGCCATGTTGCAATTCATCAAAGGAAAACGTCATCTATCAGATCAGTTATAATATCTTCTTCATTGATGCTGTTGTTGCTCATAGTACTTCTCTCCATTCAATCAAATTTTGTTGAACCAAATCAGGGAAGGAAACTTTGTTACCATGTTATCAGTTATATTGTCACGCACATTGAGGCTCTCACTTGCTCATATTCTCTAGCAAATCCTCGTAAAAATCCTATACAATAGACACAAAAGTGAATTCTTTAACAAAAAAAAACCTAATAAAGCTATCAACTTATTACTTGAATACAACCCTACAAGTTCAAATTTCTCTCATTGACTTCAGTAGATAAAAATAAAAAAATTGAAAGAAACAAAGAAAATAAAATAAAAGAGAAATCAAATTTTTTGATGATAATTTCACTGAAAAATATACAAAATCTAATCTAATTTGTGCTTAAGAAAATTTTATATCCCTACTTTAGCAAAACACATTGAAACCTATTTGGTAGTTATATTAGGATAAAATAGAGAGTGACACCTCATGTTTGGTCCAACAAGATTATCCCAATTTGCAATTCATCAAATATAAAGAACCCATGAAGAATTAACTAATAACCCATCAAATATAAATAGCCCATGGAGAAAAAGCAAAATTTCTGAAGAAAGGTCAGGAAATTAGGGTTTTTCTAACTTACCCTACTATGAGCAGCCATAACACAAAGCATTTCCGACATGATTCCGTGAACCTAAAACAAACCAAAAAAGTATATCTCTCACCTTAAAATTCATGTAAATGGAGAATACAATTCATACATGTAGAACAAACGTAGAAAAAAATAATAAAATCATGTAAATGGAGATTTAAATTACTTAATCAAGCGAACCAAATTGAATCCTAAACATTTACATTTTATCATGTGCCCTGATGATATATGACACAAATTTGGGAAATCCTATTGATTATTTACTTTCTATGAGTGGATCATATCGACATAAAATAAAAAGTATGCCTAAATGAAGAATATACTATTTTAGTAAAAGAGAACCAAATTATAACAAATAAATTAAGATGAAAGGAATATTTACTTACCCTTACATAAATCATTTTGATGCCTAAATCACATAAGATACTTGAAACCTGTACAAATTTGTGAAAACTACGTAAGAAACCACGACGATAGATAGGTTTACTGGGAAGACAAACAACAAAAGTATGTTGAAATGTATCTTCCGATATACATAACTGTAAATGACAAATGACTTCGGGCTTCAAACTTCGACATTAACTTAAAACTCTAAAGGAAATCTGAAAAATTACTAAGAAAATAATAGGTCAATAAATTTTAGGGAAGCTTCTGGAAAGCGACTAAAGAGGGAAAAAGACTTTGGTGGCCATGTTGCAATTCATCAAAGGAAAACGTCATCTATCAGATCAGTTATAATATCTTCTTCATTGATGCTGTTGTTGCTCATAGTACTTCTCTCCATTCAATCAAATTTTGTTGAACCAAATCAGGGAAGGAAACTTTGTTACCATGTTATCAGTTATATTGTCACGCACATTGAGGCTCTCACTTGCTCATATTCTCTAGCAAATCCTCGTAAAAATCCTATACAATAGACACAAAAGTGAATTATTTAACAAAAAAAACCTAATAAAGCTATCAACTTATTACTTGAATACAACCCTACAAGTTTAAATTTCTCTCATTGACTTCAGTAGATAAAAATAAAAAAATTGAAAGAAACAAAGAAAATAAAATAAAAGAGAAATCAAATTTTTTGATGATAATTTCACTGAAAAATATACAAAATCTAATCTAATTTGTGCTTAAGAAAATTTTATATCCCTACTTTAGCAAAACACATTGAAACCTATTTGGTAGTTAGATTAGGATAAAATAGAGAGTGACACCTCATGTTTGGTCCAACAAGATTATCCCAATTTGCAATTCATCAAATATAAAGAACCCATGAAGAATTAACTAATAACCCATCAAATATAAATAGCCCATGGAGAAAAAGCAAAATTTCTGAAGAAAGGTCAGGAAATTAGGGTTTTTCTAACTTACCCTACTATGAGCAGCCATAACACAAAGCATTTCCGACATGATTCCGTGAACCTAAAACAAACCAAAAAAGTATATCTCTCACCTTAAAATTCATGTAAATGGAGAATACAATTCATACATGTAGAACAAACGTAGAAAAAAATAATAAAATCATGTAAATGGAGATTTAAATTACTTAATCAAGCGACTCTGAATCTAGCTTCACCAAACATCTCACCTATAATCAAATCAAACAATGAAGTCGGTGTATTAGAAGAAAATCTTCTTTCTAAAATTCCAGAAATCTTTAAACTAAGATCAAGAGTTTAAGAAAACATATCAAATTGAAAAGACATAAATAGAAATGATCAATATATGAAGAAAAAAATGGAAAACCCAGTATCTGTACCTGGGAAATTGGAAACTACAGTATCCGCACCCGGAAAATGCTTCTATAACAATCACATACATAAATAACATGGTGAATGATTCCCTCTATTCCATTAACAAATAATGTAAGCCAAACTCAAAAATTGAAACTTGAAGGCCAATCTACCAGAAGATTAAACCAGATCAATTCACAAAATTGAACCTGATATATTAAAGATAAAAAAACTAACTTTGAAGGCAGAATGGGTTACTTGGTTGCGGATGTTCAACAAAAAATTGGAGCTCAAATTTGTAATTTACTTCATAAATTTATAACTTACTTCATAAATTTATAATTTACTTACTCGGGTTAAAG
Source organism: Eschscholzia californica (assembly GCF_041429995.1). Lineage (NCBI taxonomy): Eukaryota > Viridiplantae > Streptophyta > Magnoliopsida > Ranunculales > Papaveraceae > Eschscholzia > Eschscholzia californica. Next base: position 44,696,077 of record NW_028238472.1, on the reverse strand, counting down.
ATCTTCTACAAACTCGTACTCATCTGCAAATCAAGAGAAAAAAAAATATATCAAAATCTAAATTTACCATCAATCAAATTAACAAAACCTAAATTTACCATCAATAAACTCAATGATATCTTCAAATCAGCAAAATACTGAAGAACAACAATAAAACTTAAGTTCTTTTTGGCCAAAATGTTGAAGAAACTCAATGTTATCTTCAAATTACTAACAAAATCGTTCTACAAACTGTTGAAGAACAACAATAAAACCTAAAAAAGTAACCATTACCGGAAATTTGGGGAAGAACGAAGATTTGGGGACGAAATTGAAACTCCTGAAATTCAAAAATAGAGAAAGCTTAAATTTAACCTAACAATCATAAAGAACATAATTTCCTATTTCCTAATTCATATTGTAAAACCTAGAGAGGGAAAGAGAGATAGCAGTAAGACCTGAATAAATTAGGGTTTCAATTACCAAACTTCCTCAGAGATCTGAAGAATAAATTAGGGTTTCAATTACCAGACTTCCTCAGAGATCTGAATAAATTAGGGTTTTTTCTATCAATCAATCTACCTGGCTAATAACCCGACATTATTGAAGATTGAAAATTGGGAAAAAATTGGGGAAAGATTGTTTACAGAAGAGAGGAAAGGTCCGGTCGCCATTACTATCGTTGCAGCTATCGATTTCAGTGAGAGAGAACTTGAATAGGAGATATTTTGAAGCAGGATTCATGATGGATTTGTAGTTTGTAACGTCCCAAGAAGGTACGATTTGTTATTGAAGGTTTTAAAGCCATAAATTTTGTAACCTCCCACCAGGCATGACGGAGATACTAACTCGTTTTACAGGGATAACGCGCGAAGGAACGAAGATAAGGCGCGTAAAAACCCAGATCGAAGGTTTTATTAACTTTCCCTCATTTGGTGGGTGATTAAATTAGGGTGGGTAACTGATCTAAGGGTGTAGATCTTATCAAAAAACCAACAGACGACCGGATTTGTCTTTCGGCTTGTCCCAGTCAGCACAAAACATTGTGTTTTGTTATATAGATTCACGATGTATACATCTCATATTGAATATAGTATTGACTCTTCAAGTCTGTGTGGAATTAAATTTTTTTTTATATGGCAAAACCACCCTAATGTCAAATTAAGCTTATCCTTTTTTCTTTTTATCTTGCACTTTTTTTGTCATCTTTCAATATTCTTCATCGTCTCCGCCGACTTGTTTTTCTTCTATCTTCATCATTGAGAAGATTTTGAAATCTTTTACGTGAACAAGATATTCTCCACCATATAATCTTTTTCCTTTATAATAAAATCCATAATTTCAGGAGCAGAAATAATTCAGATCCACCTATGTGCCAGACTCAAGGTAGAAAAAAGTTCTTTCATACAAAAAAATGTAGAACAAAGCTCAAGGTGCCCTGATTATTTCTTCATATCTCCTTACTATGGCTTTTTGGTTGGAGCAGAGTTTAATGGCAACGTTAACTAGGATTTACCTCTTTGTTTTCTACTAAGTCGGTGCACAGTTTAAGGTGTGAGACTCATTTCGACCTCTATACAATCTCTTTGGTTAGACCTAGACTCAGGTAGTAGAATGACGTCTCTATTGAGAGCGTGCTTGTGTGTAGGCAGGATTTTGGCACATGCGTCCGGGTCAATTAGCTACTAGTCAAAACTGTCCAACATTTGACCCGTCAAAAAGTATCATGAGACACTAATCTTTTCTATTTTAAATTAAGAACACTTGAAATATTTTTCATTAATGAGTAAATGCTAATTTTAACTTGTTAAAAGTAGAAAAATAATTTATAGTTTACCACTGAGTAGAAACACCCTTTAGTTATATCCTTAAATATTATAAATTCTAAGGACATATTATAAAATATATTTTTTGGTTTAAGTTAGAAATCTTAATATCAATGCAATGGGTGAAAAAGTTGATCGTTGATTGATAAAAATAGAGTGAGTTTACGAAGTCACATGATAGAAGGACTGATGATATATGTTGAGTTATAAATTATTTTTATACCTTTACGGGTCTACTGGTTATACAATTCTAAAGTTTGTAAATAATAATACTCGATCTTTCTGAACATTTATCTAGAGTGCCTATGTCAGAAAAAGTTATATTTTTTGTCTAATAAAGTAGAATATCTTACATTTAATGATGATTATTAGCTAAATATTAGTTGCTTTGTATTTTCTATATATAACACCATCACCAGTGCTCACCACCACAACCATAACCATCCTTCTTCTACTGTCATTGTCATCACACGACCAAAACCACCACTACCACACACTACCGCCCCCACCACATTATAACACCACCACATCCTGGAGATAATAGAAGACGGAGATTTAAGGATGAAAGCTCAATGAAGTCTTCACGTCCAGGATGCTTTATTATGCCCAGTCTTCACGTCTAGGATACTTTTTATACCCAGTCTTTACGTCCAGGATATTTTTTATTAGTAGGTCCTTTTGAGAGGCTAAGAGCACCCGCCCAAACTGTTGTTAGCACCCAATCAAAGCACAAAATGGGAATATGTCCCATCTGCCATCCGGGTGCCAACAGTACTTTGGGAGGGTGCTTTTTAACCCCTCCCTTCTACCACATAAAAGTATAAGCAACTTACTAACTTACCATGTTAAATTGCTTGCAAGCAAAATCCAGATTAAAATGATATATCAACGACTTAAAAGTCTAAATACAGTATACCTCAATAGTCCGTGAAGTACCAAAGTACAAACAACTCACTTCAAAGTTCAGAATAAATAGTACTAAAAGAGAATCCAAAGAGTTCAATACGAGAAAGAAAAAAGATACGCGGGCGAGCCGTGTGTGAGACTCTAGAGTCTATACCCACTGATCTCATTCTCATCTCTCTCTCTCTCTCTCTCTCTCTCTCTCTCTAGAATTCAAAGTTGTAAAGGGAAATTTGTAGAGAGAGAGAGAGCGAGAGAGAGAGAGCGAGAGAGAGAGAGAGCGATTCTTTCTCTCTATCTATCTATAGTTGATGGAAATGTTACACCTTTCTTCGTCGGAAATCTGACACTCCAACTCTTGTTTTCGAGGGTTTTCTGTTTCTTTACCGGGGAAGAGTGGATTGGTTGAAGGTTACTTTTTTATTTGATTATTGTTGATAAGATCGAATAATACGGTAATGTCGACGCCAACTCCAGGAGCTTCTCCGGAATCACCACCGTCGCCACCAGCATCAGCGACGCCGCCTACTACGCTACCTCCTACTGCATCTTCTCCTCCTCCATCACCACCAATTGCATCTCCTACTCCAACAACTTCTCCATCACCACTTCTCCATCACCACTTCTCCATCACCACTTCTCCATCACCAATTCTCCATCACCAATTGGCAAATTCTCTATCACCAACAACTTCTCCATCACCAACAACTTCTCCATCACCACTTCTCCATCACCAATTGGCAAATTCTCCATCACCAACAACTTCTCCATCACCAACAACTTCTCCATCACCACTTCTCCATCACCAACAACTTCTCCATCACCACTTCTCCATCACCAATTGGCAAATTCTCCATCACCAACAACTTCTCCATCACCAACAACTTCTCCATCACCACTTCTCCATCACCAATTGGCAAATTCTCCATCACCAACAACTTCTCCATCACCACTTCTCCATCACCAATTGGCAAATTCGGAACCTCCGCCGCCTGGAACAACTCCTACACCAACCACTCCAACTCCAGGATCTATAGGGAGTGTTAGACCAGCTGGTCCAAGTCGGCCATCTCCGGTGGCAGGGCTTGTAAGTGGAGTTGTGATCGTGGGTGTTATTGTGCTTGTTTTTCTCAGTGTAGTGTTTATTTGCTGCAAGAAGAAGAGGAAGAGGAGAGATAATGGACCAGTGGGTTACTATGCATCACCTCCTACTGGCCCTAAAGGTAGTATTTTCTTTTCCAATATCAATTTTGATTTCAACAAAAAAAAAAAAAAAAAATTTTGATGAATCAAACCTGAAAATTTCTCATTGGTCTGACTTTAATTCGATTTATTTTTCATACATTTCATGAAAAAAGATTCATGGTGTGTTTGGTTGCAGGATTCCTAAGTAGGATTCCTATCAAAAGTGGAATTTGGTAGGAATCATGAATCCTTGGTCTGTTTGGCTACCAAGAATCCTAGGACTCTTGAATCCTAAGGATTCCTAATTCCAAAATCTGTATTGGACCAAAATCCCACCCTACCCCCTAGGATTTGCTAGGATTTTAGATTAATGAACCTAAATTTCAAACTTTAAATCAACAAAAAAATATTTCCTTCTACAAAATCATTATTTTTTTCCAAAATCATTGTTTTTTTCAAAAATCATATTTTTTCTGAAGACGTTTAAAAATACTCAAATAATAATAAATCATAGGATTCTTAGTTGCCAAACAAGCCAAAAAATATTACTTGGATTCATGAATCCGTGGAATCATGAATCCCAAGGACTCATGAATCCGCGGATTCATGATTCCGCCATCCAAACACACCATCAATTTTGATCATAGAAAAACATGAGATGGAAATCTTGTTGTGTTTGATATCGGGGAAATAATTCCATGAAAATAAAAGAGTTCCATGGAAAGTCTTCCACGGAATTTATTCAATAAGAGTTCTTTCGTATGATAGTCATTTATTATTCCGTGGAATTACGAACTATATTATTTGGTTGACATCTAACTTCTACGAATATAATATTCAATTAAGAGTTTTTATTTACTCTTTATGAAGTCAAAATGACATTTTTTCTTTTATGTTACCAAAAGTACATTTTCGTATGCTGTCTAAATTACATTTTTAACCTATGTTTTTAAAATTATATTTTTACCATTATGTTGTAATATAATTTAACTTTGTGTTATTTTAATGTAAAAGTGTAGACATGTCATTTTTACAAGATAAAGTTAAGAATGCCATTCAGACCACATAAGGGTAAAAATGTCACTTTGATTTATCGAGGGTAAAAATGTCATTTTGACAACATAAGAGTAAGATGTCAATTTGATATTATAAAAGGGTAAAAGTGTAAATGTCATTTTAACAACTTTGTAAACATGTCATTTAGTAAGAAGGGTAAAAATGTCATTTGCCCAATGTATAAGTGGAAGTTTATTTTGCTAAATTTTATGGCTAAATGTAATTTAGAACATATATGAAGATAAATATTAGGTTTCAAGTATCAAAATAAATTAAAATATTTTTATTTTGATTTTTGACTTTCCATGGAAACTAATTCCTACAGTTAAGCAAGGAATTAAAAGTGGGTTATTTCATGGAAATAGATTCTATGCGAATTAAAGTCATGGAATTATACTTTGTATCGGTGGAAATACCTAATTCCATGGAAATTCTTTTCTTTTCATGGGAACAGGAGATATCAAACACACCCTTAGTTGAATTTGCTTATCAACCAAGGTGCAAAAGTTTTGGTTATATCTCTAATAGGGGGAATTGATCATCAAGTTTTTGATGAATTTACCAAGTTTGATATTTTCATGTGTATTAGTACTTGTATGAATAAGATGTCAGAGGAGAATATATATATATATATATATATATATATATATATATATATATATATATATCTTATGTTGGCACTAATATGGTGATCGAAACTGAAGTACTAGATTTGTTCGTCTATTAATACGTAATCCGAAGCATGTACAAAGAAAATTGGAATGAATTGAATAATTAGGTTATGCATCAAATTATTTACTTGTTGTGGCAGTTCATGGTTGTTTCTATTCCTGCAAATCATCTAATTCATTTTTCCCCAGGCAACCCGCATGGTGCTCCACCTCAGCAATGGCTGTATGATTCTACTCCTCCCCCACCGGCTGAACATTTTGTTTCGGTTCCTTCAAACCTCACTCCACAACCTGGTACTGGATCACAACTACCTCAATCAACGAGCAGTAGTATAGAACCGCCGCCACCGCCATTCATGAGCAGTGGAACAACTGGTTCAAGTTACTCTGATTATGACCATAGTACACGACCACCACCTCCTCCTGCCATTTCTTTGGGTTTCTCGAAAAGCACATTTACGTATGAAGAGTTAATGAGAGCAACAGATGGTTTTTCAGAAGCGAATCTTTTAGGTCAAGGTGGTTTTGGGTATGTTCATAAAGGGGTACTTCCAAATGGGAAGGAAGTTGCAGTTAAGCAACTGAAAGTTGGAAGTGGTCAGGGAGAACGTGAATTCCAAGCGGAGGTTGAGATTATTAGCCGTGTTCATCATAAACATCTTGTTTCATTGGTTGGATATTGCAGTACTGGAACTCAGAGGATGCTTGTTTATGAATTTGTTCCTAACAATACCTTGGAGTTCCACCTACATGGTAAATCCTTATTCAATTATATTAGTTTCCAATGCTAATAGTATTCGAATTATCTGTCAAAATATGCTAAAACGAACTTGATTTTTATATATTCACTTCTGAGTTCCCGGTAATTGTGATGTCTTCACGATCGCTCTTTGAGAAAGTACCAGAATTGGTTATCTTTTTACGCGTTCAGGTTCCAGTTACGAATATATGACTGAGAAGAAATTTCCTGCAGGAAAAGGTCGACCAGTTATGGATTGGGCCACCAGACATAGAATTGCTCTTGGATCTGCTAAAGGACTCGCATATCTACATGAGGATTGTGAGTTCTATTTCTAATTTCTTTTTTTCTTTACACCTTTGTATTAGTAACATTCATAGATTATGTTGGTTATATAAACAAATTCACTGTGTAGGCCATCCTAAAATTATTCATCGCGACATCAAGGCATCTAATATACTTATCGATATGAACTTTGAGGCCAAGGTAGGATCGATATCTTGGACTCTTTTGTTGTTAATGAATTTAAAAAAGAGGTGCACTTCATTCATAAAATCGAAAGTGACTGGGTTTTAATTACTTATTGAACTTGATTTCAATTTTAGGTGGCAGATTTTGGGCTTGCAAAATTTTCTTCTGATACCAATACCCATGTCTCCACACGAGTAATGGGAACTTGATACTAACAGTTTAACTCTTGGCTTTACAGGCAAGGCCCTTGCTCCTACAAGCTCAAGAGACGGGTAACTATAATGATCTCGTAGATCCAAAGATGCACTATTATAACCCCCAGGAGATGGCACGTATGGTTGACTGTGCTGCCGCTTCTGTGCGTCATTCCTCTAAACGGCGTCCACAAATGAGTCAGGTTACTCATTCATCACTCAAAAAAATATATTGTTTTTTCAGCAAACTCAAAAACAATAAACAAAGTTTTCAGTTCAAAAGATCTATTAAGAACCAAGTTTCACTTCTTTCATTCAATAACCAAAATGGATAGAAGACCATTAGTATATTTTCTTGTACCTTAGCTCAAAGCCATCAACCCATCAGTATCCTGTATATAATCCAACTCACCTTCTATAAAAATTCTTGTTTCCGCTTATTTAGACCAAGTTTGTTTTCACAATTTGTTGAACTACGTTTGATACTGTGTCACCTAACATGTACTTATTTCTTAAACCTAAGCAGATAGTCCGAGCCTTGGTAGGAGATGGTTCTCTATCCGATCTGAATGAAGGAATCAGGCCTGGACATAGCACCGTATATACTTCCCATGGAAGCTCAGATTATGACACATTCCAGTATAACGAAGATATGAAGAAATTCAAAAAAATTGCATTGACCAGCGATGAGTATGGAATCAGCGAACATAGTGGAGTACAAACTAGTGAATATGGTCTTAATCCGTCTGGCTCAAGCGAGGAAGGTCAAAACACCCGAGAAATGCAGCAACCAGGGAAAAAGAGAAAAGACGGTCAGGGTTTTAGCGAAACCTCATTCTCATAAGGAAAAAAAAATACTATTAGGCCTCTGTTAGCTTCAATTTTATTGTTTGATATAATTTTTTTTCCTTTTGCTTTTAAATGTATTTATTTGATTAGTATTTGAAAAACAAAAAAAAAAGAAAGTTAGAGATAGAATACTGTCCCATTCTTTTGGTTTAACTAATCAAGTTAACAACTTCTCTTTATCTTTTACCATTTGCATCAGCTTTTTTATTGGCCTCAATCTTTTTCTTTCCTTTGTGAATGACTTGATCTTTTTGCCATTTTACTTGGAGAACTTGCCGCGTCATGCGAGTCCGGTGTAGTAACAATTTATTTGACATCGTCGTGACTAATCAAACATCTTTCTCCATATATTGTTATTCATTTGGAATCAGAACGGCGTTTCTCCTACTTCATTTGTTGATCTAAGAAGGTCTTGTATCAACCTTTTTATGGTTAAACCTTCACATAAAAAAGAAAAGAGGTAATGATCTTGGTCAAGGAGTTGGTTTGATGAATATGAAAATATTAAACAATGTTAGAAGTTTAAAATTTCAAAATTTCCCCAAAAAACTAATCAGGTTACACACTCTAGAAGGCCTATGTAGGATCTAGGTCCAGCCAAGAAAACAGATCTAACCCTATAAAGATTACACTTTCCTATGAATTTAAATATAACTAATAACAGAAAGAGCACACTTTCCACCACTGATTTCTCATGCACATGAGCTCCTTTCATTGGCATAAAAACAGACAGAGCTCATCTATGCAAAAATGACTAGTCTAAATAATAATGATAATCTTGAAGGACCTTCTTTGTATTACTTTACTTTTTTTTTTAAGACAACATAACATCTGTTGATTGATAATTAAGCGAGATACATAGATGTTACGAAGAGAAAGAGTGCAGTTAAGAAACACTGGAGTGACAGTTGTGTTGTTCTTCCTGGAGTCTTATATTACTTTACTCACTTCCCACTTTTTTTTTTCAGCTTTAAATGGATACCCGTAATCGTTGCACTCTTTGGCTCCTAACATGCCTCTCTGTTCTCTGGTCTGGGAAATGTTTTACAATTATTATGGTCCAAAATGTGGGATGTTCTATTGTAACATTTTTATGTTATTTTGTGACAATTATGTAGATGTTTATTTATTTTTATTTTTTTGTTGAAACAATGTTTATCTTCGTAATGTAACTAAATCATAAGTATGATGTAACGATCCTAAGAGTTTGTTTTTCTCTTCAAAGATTGCAAATAAACTAAGGGTATGTGAAAATTTCTCACAAAAATATGAACATTTATAACTGCCCTTCTATACCTGAATTATATAAATATTTTATTATTTTTACGGTGCTTCTTTACATAAGGACCTTACATAAGGACCAAGCTCTACGTCTAAGGGTTTCTATTACATTGTATTTCATTGGAAGAAAACACAGAAACTCAACTTTCTCTTAACATAACTATTAGCTAGAAGCCAATTCAAAAAACTATTAGCTAGAAGACCAAAAGATCATGCTGGAGTAAGTTGGGGCCAAAATAGTAAGTTGATGGTGTTGGAGGAACCAATTAGAAATCAATCCTTTTTTTGTCTTGGGAGTGTCTATATGCACCCTAAACGACAAACGCCCCCAAAATTACTCTTGGCCTGTTTCCATCTCCGCACCGTCTGGACTAGGGCAGTCTGTGCGGGACTTAGAACAGTACAGACTCAAGTCAGTCCGATACCTCAGACTGCCCCAGTATGTGGGGTCTCAGACTCTCAATTAGAGGCCCGCCCGGAGCGCCTAGAGAGGGATGGGCTATGAGGAAAAGGACTACACCCCTTTTCTTCTTGGGAGCGGCTAAAAGCACCCGTTCAAACTGCTGTTAGCACTCACCCTCTATTAACCCTCGGTACGGATGTGCAGGAGGCACCCACAAGCACCCACCAGTCACTATCCAATCTCGCGCCCAAATCTCCACCCATTCTTATTCTGCCCTAATTTTGAAGCCGAGAGTTGCTGAGACCGAGAGAGAGAGACAGAACAACCGTTTCAACTCGATTTCTTCATCTTCTTCCCAAATTTCTTGCTCGAACAAGAAGTTCCATCATCTCTCGACCTTTCTCTTGCACACCTTGCTTCATTCGTGGTTTAGAAGGGTAGATCCAGGACCTTCAATCTTCATTTTAGGTAAGATTATAAACTTTTAGTTTTTCTTAGATTCATCTCAGTAAAGGAAGCTTATTTGTGATTTACATATTTATAATACTAGGAAGTACTCGAACCAGTGCGAAATGGTTTCGATGGGACAGTCCGAACCAGTTCGGTGGCTAAAGTCCGAACCAGGTTCAGACCGAACTGTGTGTGTCTTGTTCATGCCCTTATTTGTTTTTCTTAGTTGTGTTTATTTTCCACCCTAGGTTATTCCTTTATTTCGATGGTCAAACGTGTTCATCCTACCGGGAGCGAGAGGGCTCGTAAAATTCATAGTCGAATGGGAGTTCATACTACGGTTCAGACCAAAGAACCAGTTGTTACACAATAGAGGAAGACGATGAAGAAGATATAGTTTTGGACTTTTGGTGACAAAAATTCAGAGAGTCAGAGAAGGTTAGTTACAAAGAAAACATTTGGGAGAAAGAGGTTAAGAAAAGAAGCGTAGGAAACTTGGTTAATCTTTTTTTGGTTGGATGTTGATATTTTAGATGTTTTGGAATTTGGATGGATGTTGTGGTTGAATGATATGGTAATTTAATGTTGTGGGGGATTTTAAGGCCTCTAGAGGCCTCAGACAGGGTTGCCCCCTGTCCCCCTACCTCTTTATCCTTACCTCCCAGTCACTCTCTCTCCTCATTTCTCATTATGAATATCAGAATAAGTTTACAAGTTATAAGATCAATCAGTCCAGCCCAAGCATTTCACATTTGCTTTTTGCTGATGACTTGATTATCTTTGGAAAAGCTACTAACCAAAATTTAGATGCTATTTTACAAATAATGAATGAATATGCAGCTTTTTCAGGTCAGAAAGTGAACTTCGATAAATCTTCTCTGTACTTTAGTAGTGGAGTGCCACAATCCACAAAAACATCTTTTGTCTCTCAACTTCATGCTCCGATTATGACAGATGAAGCCAAATACTTGGGAGCATTGATTCTCAAGCCAGGTAACAGGATAAAAAGCTATCAGTGGTTAGTTGACAAATTCAACAAGAATCTTTCAGGTTGGAAACAAAAACTCATTTCACAAACAGGTAGAACTGTACTTATAAAATCTATTTTGGCTTCTTTTTGCACTTATCCATTTAGCTTCCAAATGATCCCTCATGATACCATTAAGAAACTAGAAAGAGTAGAAAAAAGCTTCTGGTGGGATCATGCACATGAAACAAACAAGATACACTTCATTAATTGGGACATTATTTGTTCACCTAAAGGTAAAGGAGGTCTGGGAATTAGAAATCTAAAACTAGTAAATGAGTCTTTAATTGCCAAAATGACATGGAGGTTGCTAACGAATTCAAGTGCAGTTTGGGTTCGACTATTAAAGTCAAAATATGTGAAGAATGATGAATTTTGGTCAAATTACAGACCTAGTTCAATATCCCCTTTTTGGCAATCCATCTTGAAAACCAAAGTGACTATGAGACAAAACATACTGTGGATCATTGGGGATGGATCTACTGTAAAAATCAGATCCGACCCCTGGCTACCTTCTCTCCCTGAGAAAACCCCTACTTGTATAGATAACTTGCCAAATAACATTTTTTGGGTATCAGATCTTATCTCATCAACCACTAACACTTGGAATTTAGACCTTCTAAACAGGTACTTCAATCAATCTAGTGTGCAAGCAATCATGGAGATAAACATCTCTAGGACAAATAGGAATGATAAATTGGTGTGGTGTCCTACAGAAAATGGTAGATTTAACACAAAATCATATTATACTGAACACAAAGTTAATCCTATACTTAGCCAGGAAGCTCACACTTTTCCTTGGAAAAGATTTTGGAACATCAAAGGTATGCAGCCGAAGATACAACAATTTATTTGGAAGATAATACATAATGGAATAGCAACATTACATGAAATAGGGAAACGGGTTCAAGGTTTACCTATATTATGTTCCTTATGTAACTTAGCAGAGGAGGAAACAAGAGATCACTTATTTGGATCTTGTCCAAAGTTCAGAGAGCTTCTCCAACTCACAGGAATCTCCGAGCTCCAACAAATGGGAAATGACTTAGTCACTAATCTCAAAGATTTACTAGATAATAAGAATAAAGAAGAGATTTGGATCTTATTTACCTCTTTGATTTGGGAGTGGTGGAAGACTCGGAATGACAAGTATTTCAACAATATAGATCCTGATCTACCTCGCTGTTGGTGGAAGACGAAGGAGTCTTTAAGGTATGCATCTCCTGTTCTTAGATCTAACCATTCGATTGATCTATCTCTTTCAGACAATTGGATCCCACCCGAACAGGATCGAATCAAAATAAACTGCGATGGATCATACTCCGACAACCAAGCTTCGGCGGCGGCAGTGGCTAGAGATTTTAAGGGAGAGATAATCGGAAGTAGAAGTGCTCGGTTCAGACCGATCTCTCCACTCCATAGCGAAACCCTAGGGTTTCGGGTGGCTTGCGAATTAGCTGAGGATTTGGGGTTATGGGATTTTATACTCGAAAGTGATTGCAAGGTCATTATTGAGCTTCTAACAACCGTAGATTCGGAAGTCCCATGGAAATTAATGGCGGAGATTGAATGGCTTCGTGATAGAGTGGAGGAGCGACACGTAGTAGTGGAGTTTACTCCACGTAACTGTAACCAGGTCGCCCATAATTTAGCTAAAAGCGCTTTAGTCCCCTGATTTGGATGAATTAGCTTTTAGTCCTTTCTCAGTTAACTTTCATGAGTTTTCTTTGTTGTAAACTTGTGAGTTTATTTATGAGATTTACTTTCAAAAAAAAAAAAAAAAAAAAAAGATATGGTAATTTAATTTGATGTAATTATTTTTTTTATATTTCTGGAACGAGTCGGAGGGGACAGCCCGAACAGGAAAAACATAAAACCTGGGGCTCCCTGTTTTGGGTCGGTGGGGACAGTCCGAACCAATTCGGTGGGGACAGTCGGAACCAGTTCAGACTAGGTTCAGTCCGAACAGAGAAAATATCTCAAAAGTCAACGGGTGCTAACAAATTTTTTGACTCAAACGATATTGACCAAGTCAATCTCTTCTAGTGGGTGCTAACAACAGGTTGAACGGGTGCTTTTAGCCGCTCCCTTTCTTCTTTTATCTCAACTTGGCACAGACTACTTCATCAAATTCAAATCATTTCACACAACCCACACTTATCTTCTTACGGGTTAGGGCTCTCTTCGAGAAATCTACGAAAATTAGGGTTTTTCCAATTCAAAATTCTTGAACTATGGAAGCTGCAAAAGAAGATGATAATCTTCTAACCATAATTCGACCACCACGCTTAGAAGATGCAGGTCTAGAGGATTGTGCTCTCTCTCATGAATCAATCAAAGAAGCTTTCTTCAAAGCTGCTAATTCTCTCCGATCTTGGTCTGGAACTGATGCTGATAGTGATTCCGATGATCACTGTATTGAAGGCAAATCCTTTTTACCTCCTAACGATGGTGGTTTATCTGATACCCTCATCGGAATTTCCCCAATTTCTGACCCACCAGGATCATGTTCGAACGAAAAAGGTGGGGTTTTGCCGGAAGTTCTAGGAGATGAAGTTATTGTTGGTGGTGGAAAAGACCGGAAATGTGAAGATGGATCTGATAAAGTAGTTGATTCAGATGTTCATGAAGGTTTTTCTGATGGAGATGAAAGATCTTGTGTTGATGGACTTCAAGGTTTGAAGATTCATGGCAATGAAGCTGATGATGATGATGAAGAAGACAGAGAAAGTGATAACCCTATTTTAGTTGAAGCTTTGATCTGAATTAACCATATATTCCGTGTATCAATTACTGTGGTTTAGCCTTTTAGGTTTCAGAATTTGGATTTTCAGTTTTAGGGTTTTTCCTAATCCTCAATGTAATATGACATTTCTGTGTATATGAATAAATGATCATCTTCTCAAATTTCTAATTTTAGGGTTTTGCCTTATTACATTGAAGGTTTTCAGATTCAGATCCAGATGAAAAAAAAAAAACATACATCAAACTATTGGGTAGTGGCAAGAATTCAGTGCATAAAAAATCATCAAAACCCTTGAAAAATCTTCTAAAATACAATCACCAAATGATAGAAAATTGGGGTTTAAAGATAAGTAATTTGATCTTATCAGCACTATTTCTTCTTTTGTTCATCAAACTCTAGAAGAGAAGTAAACCATTTCTTCCAAGGAGCATCTTCTTGTTGCTCAATCCATGACATAAAAGCACTATCCGCTAAACAAAACATGTTTACATAAAGAAGTTGGTATTTCACCGGAAGAAATCGGAAATTTACTGCCTGAATTATCGGACCTATTGCTGCTCCGACCACGAATGCCGGGAGTAAATCCCTTATAACACCTTCCTTCACCTGAGCGACACTTTTACCAGCCGAAAATCCCATATAACTGAAATATGAGACTATATATATAGGCGCAAAGAGAAACCCATCCAATCCAACTTTAGCACCAACAAATGGTATTGAGTTTGGTCGTAGTTGAAGTTTTACTCTTATTAGTCGATCCAAATTTTGGTACCTGAAAATGAAGCAAAACAATGACAACAACAAAGAAAGATGACATTTTAAGAGTAATCTTCTTATAATCAAGATCGATATATAAGGTTTCTTTTAAATCTGATTCTTGTATCATGAACCAACATGTTGCTATTTCAAGATACATAAAGATGGTAACTGAAAACAAAATCAAATAGGATTACAGATATTTTCATACATCTTGGAAGATCTTCAATATATTGCCGTGTTTCGAACTGTTTTTGTCGTTTTCCTCGAGTTTGTATTCTCAATGGTCTCAAAAGTTAAGAGTTATATTATGCTCAAAACCTATGCCTGAATGGCTGACTCAGGCCTAAACACTATGAGACTAGCAATCAAACGAGTCGCATTCTTTTTTATCTTTTTTTGGAAGTCTTGCCGGGGTTGAAATGGGCACAAGATCCCATTCATCAATGTTCAGACATAGGTGATTCACGCCTAATATACTTCTTCCACTGATCCAATTTCGACAAAGTACATTTTGATCTTATGGTAAAAATAGTAAAGGTGAAGATTGCTAATATGAAGAATCAAAATTAGTTACTAACTTTAAAACATATGAGCTAGTTTCAATCATAAAAATGAATAAGTTATCAGGTTTTCCTATCGATCTACTTGTTTCTATTGGTATGTAGGGTCCTTGATGACAACCATGGAAGAAACTCAATTGAGAGGAAAATGGACCATGGTGGAAAAATGAAAAATAATAAAAAGCATCTAAATCTGAAGCCTGTAAACATATATAATGTACTCATAATAGAGGAAGACAACTAACCAGAAATGTCCCACTGGACCGATAAATCCAAACCCAAACATACTTGTAATAGCTACTCTTTGCCAATTGATCTTCATTAGTTCATCGTTATCCTATTCACCAAACATAAAGATTATTGGGTCATCTGAAATACTAGTATAAGCATTTAAGCTAAGTAACTTCGACATGGATGTGGCTAGAAGAGTTTTACAAACATTACATATATGATTTAAGAACATAAAGAAAAAGAGGGAGTAACCAAGTATGGTAATTTCAATATCGAAACAATGTGAAGATTGATAACTCTATCATATGAAGTTAGAAAGTAGAAGCAAAATTACTTTTCAGAAGGTTTAACTTGGACAAGTGATCAATATCTTCAAACTAGATTCTAGCTATGTTCATTGGACAAGAAATCTCATATGAACCTAAATATTATATTCTTGGTTTGCTAGATCGCCCTTCTCCTATGTGGGACTATTCCCACACGCCTCCTCACTCGTAGGGTTCTTCGAGCCCACCATGTTAAGTTTGTAGTAATCCAACTCAAACCCAATTGACAATGAGTGTGTAGGACCTACATATTATTCTCTTGGTGGCTAGATCACACTTCTCTCTTGTGGGATTATTCTCGTACCCCCAAATTGAACTTTCTACTGTATTATTGGGAAGTGAAAGAGTCTAAATGTTCTAGATCTAGCAAAGTAGGAAAGAAACACCCATCTCATAAAACAAAGAACTAAGTGAGAAATCAGCAATGGAGTTCATGATCATCACATTATAAATTTTGAAAGATTAAGAGATACCCATTATTCTTTATTTTAGGGTCAGAATAATAATATACCAAGAAGAACAGATATGTAGGGCAAAATTGTAGAATTGAAGTTTAGGTTTTAGTTGGTTACTTACAGAGTTTTTAGTTTTTTTCTTCAAATTAGAATGAGTGATTTTTTGAGCACCTATATCTCCAAGTCCCCAGAGAAATCCAGAGCTGATGACTTGGGTCTTTACAGGATGAACAGCTAAACATGTCTGATACCATTTCCACACCTTCAACATCTTAGAGAGAGAAAGAGAAAGAGAGAGAGAGGGAGAGAGGGAGAGAGGGAGAGAGGGAGTTATGAAAGTCAAGCAACCAGAAATAATGAGAAAGAGAAAGAGATGTTTCATTTGATTTTTTTTTTATATAAATCAAAAGCATATCAAATCATATCAAATCAAAAGTAATGGGACAGCTGCTTTTGTATCCTTTGTATTCACCATTTATAATTCTTTTCCTTAGACATGCTTAAATCGTGAGAATTCATTGACCCATCTTATGTTCCTACGTATAACAATTTTAAGGTGGAGCAAAGCTGTGTGATTTTCCATATTGAGATCTCCATCATCATCATCAAAGATGAAACCTTTTTTTTTTTGTATATCCAAGCATGAGATTCTGGATCTTAGATGTCTATTTTATGACACTTGTGGACTCAGTAAAAGGACAGACTAATGTATCGAATTTTCTATTGAGAAATGCTAAATGGATCGAATTTTAGGGCCGACAGTAGGGCGAAAGGTGATGTTGCTGGTCTCATTTGGTCAGACCGTTAGGAGAGAGAAATGCCCTGACTCGTGGGGGGCCACAACCCCTCTCCGCCCGTGGTTGGTCCACCAAAAAATCAAGCCATTTACAATTTTGTTGTCCTCTATGCTAGTCTCTGGTTGGAATTGGTCCGAGTATGGGGCCAAATAGGAATTAACCCTTAAAATAATTTCACAAAAAATGGATTAAGAGGTTAGTGATCTTATAAATCTAAGTATGAAGAAGATAACATATACTCAAACATTGTTCTAAAATACAAGTCTATCATTCAATCATATTTCAACATAAAATCAATGGGCTTTTACAGCTTTCAGTGTCTATAAATTCCAGTTCTTCGTTTTTTAGCGCTTCTAGGAAGCTTCGCCGTCTTGGTTTTCTTAAGCGATCTCAACTTTCCCTTAGCATTTTTACCTGAATTCATGGGAACTCTCCAATTCTTTTAGCATCTAAAAAACTCAAGATATATAGTAGAACAGAAAGTAAGATCTATCAGGGAGATTTCTCTTACCGAACTATGTTGTTTATTGATTTCTTTTATCGCTTTTACTACTCAAAGTTGATTTATCTTGGTCTGGAGATTGAGAAGGAACTCTGCTCAATAGCCATACCAGACCTGCACCAATTAAAGCGCCTGAGAGATGAGCGATGTGATTAACACTTTGTGAACCTCCACTGAAAGTGTTTGATAATCCCGTCGAAGCTTGTGCAGCTTCCATCACCTAAATCTCCCGAAGCACCATATAAATCGATCAGATTTGTGCGTAAAGGAATAATTAACCATGTCGGAGATGAGTATATACGTATGTATGTATGTACGTATAAGAATGATTCATCCATTTCTATAGGTGAAAGTGTAGCTTACCCTCTCTATGACGAACTGCCCCAGTATTAGTACTTCAAGGATCTTCCGCCAATCCCAACACATCTATAACAAAATTACGAGTCTTGATCATCTAGGTTTTTCTCAGACCATGATTTTTTATGGATACCGAGATTAACATACCTTGACAAGAACACTAATGGCAAAGAGGCCAAATACAGCACCAGAGGCTCCAACAGAAACTGCATTTCTTGGAAGAACCAGCCATGAAACAAGGTTAGCTCCTGCACCAGTTAGAATATAAGAAACCCATAATGCAAAGTTTCCTTCTTCCTCCTCAACAAGCTTTCCTGCAAGGAAAAAAGCTCAAAATAATAGATCTCAGTCTTAGAGTTCTAGGCGATAAACATAGTGAGTGAAACTGAAAGAAAGAAAGAAGGATTTACCGAAAATGTATAAGAAGAATAGGTTGCTAGAGAGATGATTCCTGTAAAGTTCATTCTCAAAGAAGATAAAAGTCAATAAATTTTGAAAAGAATACTATTCGAAAGTTAAT
Source organism: Eschscholzia californica (assembly GCF_041429995.1). Taxonomy (NCBI): domain Eukaryota; kingdom Viridiplantae; phylum Streptophyta; class Magnoliopsida; order Ranunculales; family Papaveraceae; genus Eschscholzia; species Eschscholzia californica. Next base: position 44,677,790 of record NW_028238472.1, on the reverse strand, counting down.
AAAAAGGCACAGAAATACGAATACATTAATTTTTCAATCTAATCGTATAGATCTTTTCAGCATTTATCTCAAATAAGTTTTGAACCAGCATCCTTGTATTTGTAAAGAGGCCTCACCAATTAGCATGACAGAAAGTTGCAGTCACAAATTGATACCAAGCAGGACGGTTGTGGTACAAGTAGAGTGCTTTGATCTCCCGAAGCTGAAAAAGCGAGCAAATCTTTATCAACTTGATTATTTCACACAAACCTCTCTTAAACTACTCATCTTAGAATCAGTCTTTATGATTCATTCACAAAATTAAATTACGAACAGGCATTTTGCATTGACAATTGCTGTTCATTTTTATGATTTTTTTTTTTTTGAAATACTGATTGAATATATAAAACGAAAAACGGTTACACGAAGAAAACGAAAAGAAAAACCCCAAAAAAACGGGGGAGCGAAAGAGCCCATCCCCCATTAAAACCAAAACGGTCACGGCTAGACCAAAACTAGACTCAGACCCCTGTTGTCCCGATCAAGTAAGGGGTAAAAACTACCAACAAAAAGCTCGTCGTCACCTCTAACACCCAAAGCTTAGCCCGCTAGACTGTAGCGCTCGCGCTTACACCAGCCCGACCTCCTAACTGAGCACCCAAGACTAACTACCTAAATTACCTACCTAAACACAAAAACAAAACATACAAACCCCCCAAACAGACACGAACGACATCACACCATTGCCCCCTATAGACCAAAATGCCTAAGACCCAACATCCCCCCTCCTTGGGTCATCCCCTACTAATGAAACCTTCACTCCTTGTCTTGCCGGTCTTCCTCATCATCTTTACTCTTCCTTTCCTTCCTGAGTTTCTCCTTTTGAGTGGATCGAATCGGATTATGCCTCCTGGGAGTAGATAAGTTCCATTCAAGGCCAACAGTCCTTGGTTGGAGTGGTAAGAGGTATAATCTTCCACCTAGAGGTCAAGGGTTCGAGGCACACGCTGAACAATTCAAAAAAAAAAAAGTTCCATTCAAGCAACCTAAGTTCTCTCGTTTGCTCAGCAAACCTCTTCTTTTTAATGCTAGCTCTCATGGCCTCCAAAAACGAACCATACTCCGTTACTCGATCCTGATGGTGTGGTAAAGATGCCAGGAATTGTAGAGGCTTAGCTAGGACGGACTCTTCCCGGTCCATTTGCACTGCCTCTTTTCCTTTCAAAGTCGAGCTCTGAAACGGCCCAACTGACCACCCCAAAGCCTTCATCTTTTCTCCCAACTTGTCCTTTCCGGACCCCGGTGCCTCCTCCCGGTTGTCCTGACCCCGAGTTGAGTTTCTAATGATAGCTCACTGGAGACCTGGGGAATAGGGGTGCCTTTAGCCGCGAGGCTCAGACATCTTTCATCCACCGCCCTTTTGAAGTCTTGTGCTTTGTGAAAAGCCTTCTTTAGGCTCTCCGGCCCAACGTTAGATTTCACCCACCTAACTGACATGCCCATGAGGACCCTCACCGCCGATAGGACCTCCTCCGGCTATGGTGTTGCTATGACTGACTTGAGGTTATCGTTGTCCGGAACCAACTCCTCCCCTATAATCTCCTTTCCTTTTCCTGTTAGTAACTCAAGCTCGGCCCCTATATCTGACTTACTTTGGTCTAACTGAAACTCCTTTGCCTGTATCGTTATTCCTCCCTCCGGTACCCTAAGTCTGTTGATAATGTCTTTCTTTCTGCTGACTGATCCTACCGAAAGATCACCACTAGGGCTTGAGTTCAAGCTACTGTCAGTGATAGGTCGAGTGTTCCTTCGCAGAATCGGGAACGAGATCCTAGGTATTCGCACTGGAACTCTTACTGGAGGAAACAATCTATACGGGTCGAAAGATTCTTTAGCATCAAATGAAACTCTCTATTCTTTCACAACATTGTAGTTTATGATTCTATTAGAACAATTTGTCTCCTAAATATAATTATAAGTGGTTCAAAAAATAACTAATTTTGGGATTCTGAAAATGTACATTTTGTACATGGACTAAATAATATTGATGTCTTTGGATATCAGGATTGTGGGAATACATCTAGCTACATGCATCAGTTTCTAAAAAAAACACATTTCATAGCATATATTGCATCGTCGACATAGAATAAGAGAAGGCAAAGGTCTATATAAAGATATGTTGATAAAAATACTTTAGCGAAGCAATATCGACATATAACCCACATCCATAAACACTTTTCAAAACTAAGCAAGTGATCTTACAGTACATGAAACCAATGATCAGCTGCAAAAATCCCAATATTCAGCAGGAGGATCCAAAATATGCCATTAACGCGCTTGTCTGGCTTCCGTTTATCTTCTGGTTTTCCGAGTTCTAGCTGCGATATCATATCTATGAAACTAATCACCATGATTGAAACTCGAGTTATTTGATTAAATTCCATTAACACCAACATTCAAATAGTTAAAAGAAAGGTTTAGAAGATCAATTTCAATCAAAATGACATTGACCTGTTTTGGGAAATGAGAATTAGGGTTCACATGGAAAATCAGAGGGTAACCCAAAATTGATAACCAAACCACACCCTCAGTATCTGCAATTACTAATAAAACCCTAATATTCTTCAGTGACTGACACTAAAAGGTTGAAATTTGCCTTGAGCTAACATAATTGCAGAATACAGATTGAAACCCACATATAGAAAAATCAAAATGAATAATCCTTAAAAATTAGGTTTTCTTTTTTGTAGAGAGAGAGAGAGAGAGAGAGGAAGTACCTGAGCCGCTCATCTTGCAAACAAGTCGACATCGAGAGATAAGATTGGTTTTGGTATTATCTTTACGAAGTGCCCTAGATGGAAGCATTGAAGAAGAAATGGGGGGAAAATGGAGGCGGGTGGTGGGGAGAAGAAGAAGAGGATGATTGAAGAGAGTGTAAGAAGTTGGAGGAGCAACGTTGAGTGTGAGAAGACGAAGTAATTGTCCCCCCATTTCTTCGTCCACTCTGTGCTCACCTAAGAAAAAAAAAATACTACTCTTGGCCTCAACTTTTTTATTCATAAGATATATGACAGATGGAATGGTTGTCTAGCCGAGAGCATCTCCAATGCGATTTCAACAAAAAAAAAAAAAAAAAAAAAAGAGAGCATCTCCAATGCAAGATTCAAGAGGGCCGCGGCTTTGGGGGAATAAAGAAAATTCTCCGGAGAATAAAGACTTTTCTTAAAACTAGTCAAATAAGATTGACTTTTTATGTTTCTTTTTATTGCTAAGGGGCTTCTAATTTTAGAAGATGCTATAGAAAAGGCTCTTCCATCTCATCACCTCTCTCTGCCACTTCATCTTCTCGACACCTCATCATCTTCTCCGGCGAAAGTCGCCGGCCGGCCAATTTTCCGGCCGGCAACCTTCAAACATAAAAAAAAAAACTTTTTCTTTTCTCTTTCTCTCTAATTTTTTTTTTCTTTTCTCTCTCTCTCTCTAGAACAGATCTAGAGAGAGAAGGTCTGTTCTCATGAACCGACATTGTGACCTATACCCTAGAGGACAAAATACAAATCCAGCATCTGAAATTACCAGAAGCTCATCAAATAGAACCTAAAACACATTCCCGGTTAGGTTCGACTCACAAACTACGCTTCCATTAATCAAGAAAGCAATTCTACACTTTGTGTTACGAAATTGACAACCAGAACTTCAATGCATCATATTTTGATCAAAAGGAGAAACCAACAATGTAAAACCACAGTACCCAATCATTCAATGTATCAATGGGTGTTCCAGCAAACAATAGATAAAGTGAAATTCCCACAACTCTCAAGCATGTAACAATCAAATGTTAAATTAAGGTTTTTGCACAAAACCAAGATATCAAAAGAATAATGTTGAAGGTAGAAGTGATTTTCTAGAGAGAGACTGACCAGTGGTGGTGGTAGATGAATATTTAGGGCGTTTCATTTTCTGATTCTCAAGCTGAATTTCCATAAACATTTGAGTCCTCTTTAATTCGATTTCTTTTGTGAAATCCATCCATTGTCTTTCCATATCCATCATCTGCTGCTGCTTCGAGTTCTCAATTCTCTCATACAACTCTCCAAACTTGGTAACAACTCTAGCTAACTCCTTGAAAGACGACGATGATCCACCACCAGAAAAAAGAATCACCATCGATCTTACGCTTTCTACTCCTTGTATCAAACAACACCTCTTCTTCTTCTTCATCTTCTTGATCATCTTCTTGATCATCACCATCTTCATCATCCTCATCATCGTAGTCATCATAGTCCTCCTCGCCACCACCACCACCGCCACCAGAGCTTTCGGTCGTTCCAGCGGAGTTATTCAACCTAGATCTAGATGAAGATCCACCGGAATAAATAGCAGTGATAGGAAGAGGGTAACGATTAGGATTATTAGGGCTATATAGTTTAACGGCGGGAGGAGGAGGAGAGGGTTTATGAAGAAGAGAAGAAATCGGAGTGGTTTTGAAACGTTTGGAAATAGTAGGAGTAGTATTAATTTTGGTGGTGGTGGTGGTGGTTCCGATGAGGTAATCTAAACGTGAATAGAAAGGCCATTGTGAAGGAAATGGTTTTGATTTCTCGAGTTTGTATTTTTTCTTGATGGTATCAATTCGATTCTTGCATTGAATATCAGTTCTAGGAGGTTTACCAGAACTATCTCGATGGGCATTGACGGCATCGGCAACATCTTTCCAGTCTTTTTGACGGAGATTACCACGGTTTAGTTGAAGATAACCATTGAAGGTCTGTTCGTGAGAACATACCTACTCTCTCTAGAACAGTTCTAGAGAGAGAGAAAAGAAAAAAATTAGAGAGAGAGAGATTTTTTTTTAAAAAAAAATTTATGTTTGGAGGTCGTCGGCCGGAAAATTGGCCGGTCGGCGACTTTCGCCGGAGAAGATGATGAGGTGTCGAGAAGATGAAGTGGCAGAGAGGACAGATGAGATGGAGGAGAACTTTCAAAAAAATGTAGTATTATGTATTCCCCTTAAAAATTTATTCCCCGAAGAATTTTCAAAAAAATCTGGATTCCCTCGAGAATTTATTCCCCGGAGAATTTTCTTTATTCCCCAAAGCCGCGGCCTTCAAGAAAACCTCTAAAAATCCTATGTGTTCAAGTGTGAAAAATGGATCTCTAAATAGCCTCTTTCTTATTTGGCCATTTATAGACACTCTATTGCAAAACCTTCTCCAATGCAACACTCAAGAGAAACTCTAAAGACCTATATTTTGTTTTAAAATAACTCAAGAGGGCAGTGACCTGACAACTTGTGATTTTTTCAACTACCGGTGGTGGAAAGGAGAAATGAATACAATTGGTGACAGTCCAAAGGGATACTATTAAATCACTACTAAAGTGTCAGTAGAACCCAACTTGTCATTTTCTCGTCTAATGTGATTTCAACTGTCCATTCAAAATCTTGTGGGTAACGCCGCTATGACTAACCATGGCAAGTAAATGAGAATATGAATTTTGCTAGCTGCTTATGACTAACCATGGCAGGTAAATGAAACATTAAGCTTTTCTACTCCTTAGCATCTCACATTCTGCTAAGGAGTGGAGGACTCGTTGAGCCAAATATTGGTTAGCCTTGACCAATCAAATAGTCTATTGATTGACTTGGCAGCACATGCCCGACCTTAGAATATGAACAAGCAAGACATTGACAAAACTAACAGAGAGATGAACCTGAAATAACTCTGCCACCTTAGACCTGACATAGGAAGGCGACACGAGTCTCCTAAGCACCTTAAGCTCTGCCCTGACCTAAAACCTAACAGAATGGTGCAGCCGAGTCAGCTCTGCAAGATGAGCACTGTAACAAGACGTTTGCAAAAGTATGTTCAGCATTGCTCGACCTACGAGATATCTCGATTATGCTGGCGGCATGATAAGATCGAGTACTTATTTGTCTTATATATCCTCAAGATACGAGCGTATCATGCGGGTATAATTAGAAAGTTTCTATTAACAGTCCAACCACGTAACCTCTTATAAGCAGGTGATTCACCACCACATGCAAGTCTTTACTCTATCATTATTGATTTTCAACCTGTAATTGATTTGACTTAAGCGTCAGAGTATCTTTGCAAGTACCCTGCCCCCATCTCCTTACAAATGACACAAAAGAGCAATAACTCGAACGTACAACGAAGATTTTTCAGAAAGCCACTTTCCGACATCAACAAATGATATAATAATAAATTTGTATCCACTGAAAATATTTTGTAATATTCTTTTTGACATGGTTTTATTTTTGTGGGCGGATACTTCTACAGAAATAAAATTACGAAAAAAAGACAATAAAAGTCGTCTTTTTTCTTGACTTCTGATGGGCCTAAAAGGTTACCCTAAAAGATTTCAAATAAATAAACAAATAAGACTAACTAAACTAAAGGTGAGAGATTCGGGAAGAATCGAGCAAGAATCGAATGAGAGGGATACTTCGATCTACAAAGTCGATAGTGACTATTACTAATAATCAATAAGCATGAAAAGTTAGTTAACTTCACCCATTTACTTGGATAGGTCAACGAACTCTTGGTTTAACTCAGATTTCAGTCCATGAACGGTCCAAAAACCCGGAAGATTTTATCATTAAAAGCAATAAAACTCTTTTGTCACCTCGAAACATGTTTCACGAGTATCCGAATACAAAAGTTAGCTAGACATGGCGATACAAATATAAACGGGAAGAAAATAAAGAAAGACACGAGTTAAAGTGAGAATCTCCCTATTCCGATGAGGCGCGAGACTAAGATCGACGGGAAATATATGTATTGTAGTGCTGTCGATCTCCCTGTAAAAGAATGCAGGAGTCCCTTTAACAGAATACTATAGGTGTCCTCTCAGCTAAACTTTGACCTCCCCTTAACAGAATGTCATCTTCTTCCTCTCAAACCAAATCCACCATGAAAGCTTTAAACCTAGTTTTCTCTCTCTATAAAATCAACACCAAATCCAAAGAACACACAACCAAATGACAAGGGAATCAAACCAAAGTTATCTCAATTAAATCACCACATTTCCCGGCCAAAAGGATGGCCGGAACAGCCTAGCAAAACCCGGCCAGAGAAGAGAAAGATTCGGCCAAGGCAGAGATGGCTTCCAGCCATGAACTCGCTGTCCCGAGTTGCTGCTGCCGTCCCGAGTTGTCCTTCAAGTAACCGAGCTGTTGCTGCTGTCCACAATGAAACCCGAGCTGCTTCAATGGTGAAAACCCCTAGACCCGAGTTGCAGCTGCTGTCGAGCTTCGTCCCGTGCCGTCAATGGCTGTCCCGAGCTACTCCAATGGAGAACCCGAGCTGGTGTTAATGGTTCTCCCTCTGCCGTGCCGGCCGAGCTGCTGGCCGGCTTCCTTCTCTCCCCCCTCTAACTCTCCAAACCCTAATTCCTAATTCAGAAGAAGAAACCCCCTCTATTCAGATTTTTTTCTTTTTATTAAAACCCTCCTTGACTTAGTCTATCTATTAAGACTATGTGGACCTAAATAGAGGTGCTCATAGAATCTCTGTTTATGTTTTCTTCTTTAGAATTGTGGGCTTGGGTTTAGGCTTTGATTTAAAAGTCATGGGAGTGCCTTAATCATTCTCTCTACATGTCTAATTTTTAGAAAAAAACCAAAATAGCCTTCAACTTATTTCTTCCGTAATTTTTCCGTCCCAACTCCGATTCGACTTCCGTCTTCGCCGCCGGATTTGCCATCGACTCCACTTGCCACTTAACCTTTGATCTCTCACAAAATGACCAAAATACCCCTGGTTCCCTCTCCTTCCGATCTCTTCCACATGAGACGAAAATGTGACGAATTGCTTCGTTTTATTCCGAATGTAATGCCAAACTCCAAATAAGCTTCCTAACAAGAAAAATACATAAATTATTAGAAATAAAACCCGAAAGAACTAACTCATCCAAGTTAAGTGATCTCAATGTGGTATTTTAACGCCACATCAACTTCCTAAAAGTTGGTTCGTGATTCATATATAAAAAATCTATCACGACCTCTCCACTAAAGGACCTCTCCACTAAAGGCCCGATCTAATGTCCGACATTAACATCTACGTCTTTCAAGTGATGAGATCAATGTCACCATATTAAAGGAAGTTTCCTAGTTTTGTCTTTTGCCCTAATAATCAAAGGTTTTTGTGTTCTAGTGATCAAGGCGGTCGTCTTGATATTCTGCCCCGAAGAACAGTTAATGAAATGCAATAAGTTCACAGCAAGTGCTTTGCCTGTGGAAGCGTTCTGACTAAGCAGATGTTCTGCCCCGAAGAACAATCTAATGAAAGACACGCAAACCAACACCTCATGCTCTGATTTGCGCCTCTTTAAGTTCCAATAGTTGGGAATATGAATTCTGCATACGACTAATTATGACAGTAAATGAAACGTTAAGCTCTTGTACTCCTTAACATCTTTGCGTTCTACGAAGGAGTGGGAAGACTCGTATTGAACGCAAATATTGGTTAGCCTTGAACAGTCAAAGAGCCAACTGATTGACTTGGCGACATGTCTCGTATCCCTGAATACGCACAAGCAAGGCGTTGACAAAACTAACAGAGAGGTGGACCAGTACAAACTCTGCCAATTGAGCCCTGACATATGAGGTCAACACGAGGTTCTTAGGCAAATTGAACTCTGTCATTACTTTAAGGGAAATGATAAAGTTACAAAAGATTTTGACAAAAAGAGGTTCCCAGCTGATGTGGCGGGTGTGGTTTCAAACTTTGACCAAATCTAGGCCGTTGAGAGATGAAAATCACAACCGCCACATCAGCTGGGAACTTTTTTTTGTCAAAATCTTTTGTGATTCTAGCATCTCTCTTACTTTAAAGGCCAATAGAAGGGTGAAACCGAGTCGAATATGCAACCTAAGCACTAAAATGGGAGGTCTGTCGACTCCTTGAGATTATTTTCTACCCAAGAGATATCTTGGTTACACGGACGACCATGTAGCACCGAACATCTGCTTGCCTTATCCTCAAGATACAATCATATTTGGTCTGATCAGAAAGATTATATGAAAGATGCAACCACGTGGTTATTTTAAGCTGGCGATTCACTACCACCATGCAACCTATATAAACGACCCCTGTTTACACTGAAAAGAAATCTGATCTTTATTTTTCGGTGGTTAACTTTCAACCTGCAATACAGAATAGACTTAAACGTTGAAGCGTCTTCGTTGGTACCCCCCCCCACCCACCCATTTCCCTTAACGACGATAAAGAGGAACAATATCTCGAAGGTACAAGGATGCTTTCCGAAAAATCACTTTTCGACATCAGCAAGTAATAGAGAGGATAAATCTAAGGCCCAAAAAAGGAGCCCAAATACCAAATCCAACCCAATAGGGAATATTATCTAAAAAAAACCCAAAAAGTGATTTTACCTCTCTATCCCTACAAAAGAATTGCTTACCTCTCCTGTCCCTCACTCATTTTCCGCCCAAAAAAGCCAACCAGCCTCTCTCCTTTCCCACCTGACTTGATATGACCCAAGAGATGCCAACCTTTCTCTCTTCTCTCTCGGACTCCGCGCTCTCTCTCCTCATTCAAACCCAAAATTGATTAGAAAAAACCCTCTCCATCTCTCTCTCTTCATTCAACCGATTCCACTCTATCTCTCCTCTCTATCTCTCTCTCTTCAGTCTAACAAAGCTGCCTCTCCGTCTCTCTCTCTATCTCTTTTTCAAGCGAAACCTTAACAGCCATTAACGCCTCTTTCATTCGAAACGATACCGGCGAATCTCTCTCAATCAAACCTATTTAAGCAACCGGATCTACCCATTTCTCTCTCTATTTCGCTCTCTTTCAACATATTTGGTGCTTCTCTTTCGATTTCTCTCTCTTTCAAACACAGGTACGTCCCTGTTCTTCCTCTAACTCTTGATCGTCTCTCTGTTGTTGGTAAATTATTTGGATTGTTAGAAAATTTTTGGGGTTTCTTGTTTCAGATCTGTGTTTGTTGGTAATATTTTAGGGTTGTTGGTTCAGTTTTAGGGGTGTTCGAAAATTTGGGGGTGTTTTCAAACAATTAGGGTTTATTATTTCAAGTTCAGTAGTCTGATCTTGAGTTTTTGAGAAAACATTTTGGGTTGTTTTTCAAAAAAGTTTTAGGGTTAAGTTGCTCTACAGTTTGTGATAAAACATTTTGGTTGTTGTTTTGTGATTTCGGAAGCATTTGGGTGTTTATGGTTCTTCATCAAGCTTGTAGGTTAAGTTTGTTTTAACATTTAGGGTTGTGATCCGAAAGTTAGGTTTCTGTGGAGACATTTAGTACTTTGTCTTTGATTTTTGGGGGTCTGTCTTTGTTGATGAAGTGAATGATTTGTTTTATCATTCTGGGTTGTGTTGAAGAAATGTTAGATTATGTTTATACATTTTGATAGTTATTTGTGATTTCGGAAGCATGCATCTTCACAGAAAGGTCATTTGGGTGTTTATGAATCTTCATCAAGTTTCTAGGTTAGGGTTGTTTTAACATTTAGGTTTCTGTGGTGACATTTATGGGTGTTTGTTTGTTGATGAAATTATGGTTCTTCATCAATCTTTTAACATTGGGGTTTATGGTTCTTCATCAAGTTTTTAGGTTAGGTTTGTTGATGAAATTATGGGTTTGTTGTTACATTTTGGGTTGTGATCAGCAAATTAAGTTTCTGTGGAGACATTTAGTACTTTATTTTCGATTTTTGGTTGTTTGTCTTTGTTGATTAAATGAATGGTTTGTTTTAGAATTCTGGGTTCTGTTAAAGAAATTAGGGTTATGTTGAGACATTTTGGGTTTTGTTCTTGGTAAATATTGGAGACATTTTGTTTTTTTTTTATAAAAAATTTGGTTGGGTGTTGATGCATTTGGTGGTTTTTACCCATGAAATTTGATATGATGTAACATTTTGGGTTGTGTAGAAATATTTTTGGTTTGTTTCAAACATGTGGGGGTATCTTACAAACATTTCAATTTGTGCAGAAAACATATAAAAGATAGTGAAGAGCCAACCACCGCTGGGCCTAGTAAAAAAGGCAAGAAAATGATGAATGTGACATCATCACAGACAAAGGTATGATATTCTTTAAACATTTCAAAGAATTTTTTGATGAAAGGCCCAATTTTTGGGCCCAAATACAAAAATCAATTAATATCTCAAATCAAACCCAAATACACATCCCTATGCTCAATCCGGACCCAACTCGTCTCTCTAAGACCTAATTTGTTTCGAGACATTTTGGAGTTTGTCCTTTCAGTATTGTTTGTGGTTTCGTATAATGTTTTGGCATAATTGCTAGTGTGTTGTCATTCTGTAAAATGTTGTTTCACTTATTCCTACTCTTATTCCTAGGGTTTTGTGAAAAGTTCTGAAAACCATTGGCATCAGCTTACAGTGGTGTAGCATTTGTAGTCGTGTTGGAACATTTTGCTGAATGATCTAACATATCTATTACTGTGGGTTTGAAGCATCGATCTGCGACATCCAAATCGAATGAGCAGATGGTGGAGGCTCAACGTACAGAGTCAAGAGAGCAAAATAAGAAAAATTATTTAAATTACAAATGTAATTTGAAAGCAGTTCACAAGGTAGCAAGGGACAATTTGGAAGCATTTGTAGTCCAGTTTTTGTTCTCTGAAATGTTGATGAAATGAATGGGTTGTTTTAATAATTTGGGTTGTGTTCCAGAAATTGGGGTTATGTTGAGACATTTAGTACTTTGTTTATGATTTTTGAGAGTTTTACTTGATTATTACAGTGATGTTATTGGTCAATGTGGCAGACAATTTGGTTTATGTTTTAACATTTAGTGGGGTGTTGATGGATTTTGTGGTTATTAATGAGTAAAAATTGATATGTTTTTGACATTTTGGGTTGTGTAGAAATATTTTGTGCAAAACATTTAAAAAATAGAAGCAGCAGCAGCAAGACAATAGGCTATACAAAGAGCTAGCTCTAGAAAGAGGACTAGTGAAGAGACAATAACTGCAGGGCCTAGTAAAAAAAGGCTAAAAAATATTAAAGGTGACTGAATCACAGACCAAGGCAAGATGCATTCCTAAACATTTTGCATAATGCTTAAGAATGCATACGAAATGACATAAGGTTCTGTGTAAAAAGTTAAAATTTGGGAAAAACAGTGGCATCAGATTTTTGAAATGTCCTCTCATTATTGATTGTGGTCTAGCATTAAGTATAATGTTTTCGCATTATTGGTGGTGTCCCGACAATTTGCAAAATGATCTCGCATTATTGACTGTGTTCTAGCATTGTAAATAATGTTTAGGGGTGCAAGGTAATAACAACAGTTGTTTCTCAAACAATTCGAATAATGTTAGCACATTATTGATAATGTTGGAACATTTTCAAGAATGTTTAAGAATTGCAGAAATTGTTCCTCGAGCATTATGTATAATGTAGCATGCAAGTTACCTAATCTTCATCCATTTCAGAATATATTCGGAAATGTTACACAACGACGAAGTATGTCCGTTTCAAAATCAAAAGTTCTCTCATCAGCGAAGAAGTGTAGGTATTTTAAATTGAATTCTGCTTTGCAATTTAACAAATGTTTGGGCACTGCTTAAAATGCTTAGAAAACGTTAGACTGATCTGTACATCTTTAATACAAAATTGTGGTGAACATTTTTGAAAATGTTCACACATCCTTTAAAATGTTAATACAAGTTGTAAAGTGTTTTTAACAAAACGAGAACCAGTTGCTACTGTTAACATAACTGTACTGAATAGTGTTAACACATCCCGTAAAATGTTTAGACAAACTGTAAAGTGTTACTTACAAAACGAGAAGTGGTTGCTAATATTAACAAATCTGTACGGAACAACAATGAAAATACTCAAAAACCAAGAAGAACCTCACCAATGGACCTTCAAATAAGTAGATCTACAAATCTATATATTTAACTCTCTACAAAACCATGAAAACACCATGAAAACACCATGAAACCAGATCTGAAGTTTTTTTTTAACCTCCATTAAAGAACATGAAGATGATGATTGAAGAAGTGGGTTTGTGTGTGGACTGAGCCATGAAAAAGTGGGTGTGTGTGGTTTTATAGATGAAGATGATGATTGAAGAAGTGGGTTTGTGTCGGTTTTATAAGTGATTGATGAGACATGAAAATGTCCCATCTGAATCTCTTAACTCGGGCCAGTTAGTCCAATTCGGGCAGTTACTATGATGAATTGCTTGTTTCTCTTTCTCAGGTGCCTTTACGGAGTTTAGTGCAAAAACGGGAGAAAGACGCACAAAAAGGGCATTTTGGTCATTTTAATGACAAGGGTATTCTGGTCAATATTAGTGGTCATGTGAAAGTAGAGTCCAATACGAACCCGACGGTGTAAACGGGAGTCCAATCGGAGTTCGGATGAGAAACTTATAAGCTAGTCAAAGGCAATTGACCAACATTTATTAGACGACACGTGGCGGGGTCGTTGAACATTAGATGGACGGCAAGATATGTGAGTGGTACACCTTCGGGCAGTAAGGAAGGTGCTTTGGATTTTCATAGGAACATGATTTTCTACTCAACCATACAAGGTAATCTTCATGTTGATCTGACGGTTGTCCTTACAACGTTGCAACTTAACCCGGTAGGCTCTGCTACATAAAATCGTGCCTTTAATACCAACAGTACTCACGTGAAGGTGCCATCACTTCCCAAATTAATTTATGGATTTCCCTCTTTTAGATTTAGATAGATTTAATTCAAAATCTATTCCCCTCCCATAATTTTTGGAAACAACCTTAAATCCCAACAGAAAGAGAAAGAAATCATTCTCTTTTAAAATGGAAACAAAAGAGATTTCTCCCTTACTCGTATATATAAACAGAGAAAGAAATTGAAGAATATTTGGATAGAAGATTTTGAAGATAAAAGTAGACAGAGAAGGATATTTGATCTCTTGGTTGTTTTATACAGTGGAGAGAGTTGAAGATTAATAGAAAATCTTATATGAAGTTTTATGGAAAGAGTGAGCAATTCAGAGAATGATAAAGAGCTGGAGATTTTTGTGAAGAAAGAGAGAGAAGAAATCAATACAAATCAGAAGGAACTTGATTGGAAATTTTACAGAGAAGATAACATGGAGTTTTAATCAAAGATTCGACTAATTTTATTCTTATTACTCTTTCTATATAACTACAGAGATAGAGAAGGACTGGGCGGGATTTATCAATTAAAGAAAATAAAGAAGATTTCTTAGAGAGAGAAAGGACTGGTTTGGTTTATTCTTCCTATTATGTCTATATAAACAGAGGAGGCAGGGGATCATAATCATCTCATCTTTGGGGGATCATCTCTCTAGCTCAATTAGAACAGAAAATCAGAGAGAGAGTGAAGGAGAAGAACAGAAACAGAATTACCATTGTCTTCTTCTTAGAGAGAACTGTAAACAGAGAGAGAAAGGAAGCACTGTATTTTCATCTTTACTTTATCATCAATTTATCATCTTTGCTGTGAAAGTTTTCTTCATTTATTTCTTTTCTTTGTGAGAGAGAAAGGGAGTGATTAGAGAGTGTTTTTAGAGAGAGATAGAGAGAAAGAAGAAAAAATAATTGTTCATTATCTTTAACAGAGAGCATTCTCATGTTCCTTTCTTCATCATTTGAGGATCTTTATCAACACCTTTTCTTTGTGAGAGGGAAAAGAGAGTTAACAGAGATGGATAACAAAAACAGAGTATAAAGAAAGAGAGGGAACAAAGAGCTCAAATACCAGGATCATTCTTCTTTTGGTGATTTCTTTTCTTACTTTTCTCTAGAACATACTTCTTTCTGATGAATTTGATGTGTAGCTAAGTCTCTTTCTAGGGTTTTAGGATGAAACTTCATTTTCTAGCTTTTAGAGACACGTTCTTATTTGATTAATTCTCTTGAATAAGTTTGAAAGTTTAAGATTGTTTTAATTAGTTAAATCGATTTTCTATTCATTGTCTATGCTTTTGGATTTGATGCATCATACTTAGGTTAAATCGTTTGATGGTGTATACTTATTAATTGATAGATAATAGTTCAGAGATCTCTTTTTCAAAACGAAACAATTACGTTATGGTTAATCGGTTTTACACGAAAACATCTCCCGGAATTAGGATAGTTCATTATCCGAAATTCTGAGTTATAAAACGAGAGAGTTAGTCGGTTAATTTTGTGTGTTTGAAAGTGAATTATTCGGTGGATTCCAAAAAAACCCTAGGCCTTCTCCCCATTGATTTGTTTATTTAATTTATTTTAGTACTTTATTATTTTATCACAAAAATCCTAAAAACCAATTTCAAAATCAAAACCGAGTTACTTCCAAGTCTTAGAATAGGTTTCACTTAGTCTCTGAGGAACGAACCGGTCTTACCGGAATTATTACTTGACGCCCGTATACTTGCGGGTGGTGACCTATTTAGGGTAACCTTCTAGGCCCATCAGTGATGACTGAACCACGAAAAAGTGAAAAGGGGTTGTGTCTCGGTTTTAATATGGTAGAGAGATGAAGATGATGATTGAAGAAGATGATGACTGTAGAGAGATGAAGATGATGATTGAAGAAGATGATGGTCGGTGAGGTTCAATTTTAATATGGTAGAGAGAGAAAGTAAAAACAGATTATGGAGAGAGAAAAATATTTGATTTCTGGAAGAGAGATATTTTGGAGAGAGAAAGATATGGTTTCTTATAAAGGGAGAGAGTTGTTGGATATATATAGGAGGGCAAAAGAGGGATTAGAAGAAAATATTAGATCTTAGAGATACGAGTTGGGCCCGGATTGAGCATAGGGATGTGTATTTGGGTTTGATTTGAGATATTAGTTGATTTTTGGGTTTTGGGTGGGTTAATAATCCCTATTGGGTTTTTTTTGTATTTGGGCCTAAAAATTGGGTCTTTCATCAAAAAATTCCAAGTAATATAAGAATAAAACTGTATCCACTTAAAATATTTTGTAATACCCTTTTTGTGATAGTTTTATTTCAGGGGACGCATACTTCTATAGAAATAAAATTGCAAAAAAAAAAACAATAGGAGATAGACTATTTTTTATTATGTTCTTGTCCTCCGTGAAGTTAGTTCATGATTCATATATATGCTAAAAAAAAAAAAAAAGTTTAAAAAATTCTATCAAAATCTCTCTGCAAAAGAGCAGGGAGCTGTAGAGACCTCCAAACAGCAGCGGTCTCTGTACCAATGCAGGTTCTAATGTCATACATCAATCATGTTTTTCATTGCTTGATCAGATGTTAACTTCTGGGTCTTCAAGTACTGAGATCAAACTCACCACACTGAAAAGGAAGTTTCCTAGATTTTGTCTTCTGCCCTAATAATCAATTGTTTTGTGATCTAGTGATCAATGAGGTCGTGTTGGTTGCAGAAATGCTGTAAGGTCAAAAACCCTCTTCACAATATGATCAAATTAAAAACAAAAGGTCATTCATCTGATCTCCTCTTGTAATTACAATTGTAACAGTATCAATTATGTACTTCTTTCAGCAACAAACAAAAAAAAAGGAAGGTTCATATGATAAATATACACTACTAGCTCCATAGAGTGGGTTCAACAAAAACCCAACCCTAAGTTTACCTAATGCTAGCTAATTCCTCTATACTTTTTTTCTTTTTTAAGAAAGAGTTTTTTTTTATGATAAATTTTTTGAGGAAGAATTAATATAAATTGATTATTGTGCCGAGATAACATCGACTCCAAAGAAAATAAGAAGACCGAGAAAGGTACCCCCATAACGATTCTAGTTGGCAAAACCCATGAAAAAGATTAATGTCATGACCTCTACAATAATTTGTCAATTCCTCTATGCCAATAAGCAAAAAAAAATTATTATAAATTTGGCGGCAATGCATCAAAAACCCAACCCTAAGTATATAATTATAGCTCATCTAGCATAGTTCATTAGAAATTATTTGCAAAATATCAAGTCTAGAATTAAAGATATATATTTTTAGGTAGAAATAATTCGGTCTCGGAGAAAAACATTTTTCATTGGACAACGAGTTTGCAGATTGTTCATCCAGATAATGTTTGATGTGTGCTTTGTATCCTAATTATATACTTTTTTTTTTGTTGTTGTTGTAACCTAATTATGTACTTTGACATGTTCAAATGTAAACTTCATTATAAATAAATAATAAATTGCAGGTAGTAGTTTAGTACCATCTGTTGTACAAAGAATCTGATTGTTACTAAATAACTAGTATTAAAGTACTTTAATGTTAGATCCAAGATAATCAAATTTTATTCAAATCAAATGATCCATTTAATAATATATATTCTATTAAATGTTAAAGCTTAATCTTTTTTACTTCGAAGGATAGTTTTCCAATCTGAGTTATTATGTTGACATTTATTTTCTTACTTTCAATCTTTTTGTTTTATTGAATTGAGCATAACTTTTTTTTTAAGTGCAGACCCCACGAAAAAAATTGTAAAAGGAACAAAGAAAGGCAACAGGTAATGACTTAGATCACGATTTAATAAATTTTTGAGTTAGGGATGACAATGATTGACGTCCAATTGTCGTCAACCATCATAAGCTAACTGGAGACTTACTGGCCTACCATTAGTCGTGTTAGTTGTCATTAATTTTATTTTTAGTATTTATTCGATTGCTCTAGCTATTTACTACTTTTAATTGTATTTTTAAAGTTTTGAACTAAAAAATATGGTTTATTTCTATTTTTTTTTTTTTTTTTTTGAAGCCATGAGAACCAATTCATTCATAAGTGATTAAATCACAATGTTACATGGAAGATCATTCTTATTTCTCGCTTCTGAAAATTTCATGAGAGTTACATACCTTTAAATGCAAAGTGCCTCATGAAGAGAAAGAAATTGGACTAGACACCGACTCAATAAAATAAAAGATACATACACAAACAAAAGACCCTAAAGGCCGAGAACGAAAAGACCTTAAAGGTCGACAAGTGCATAACTGAGGCTGTAATACTCTAACCGAGCGAGCCGCCTCCACCATAACCAGGAAGACGCCACCACCACTTTCTTTTCTACCCTTTTCCGCACGATCACCACAGCACCGCCACCGAACACATCACAAAAAACACCACCATCATTGAACCCGCAAACCCTACCACCACCACCACCACAGAAACCACCACCACCACCCTTAACCGCACCTCTCGTCTCCACCACCACACTACCATCACAAAAACATCACCATACCGCCACCACCACCACCCACCACCCACCACCATCGTTAAACATCACCACAGATCCCTCCACCACTCCACCATCAATGAACTCTAAAAACCTGTTACACCACCACCGTTGCCTCACCATCACCACCGTTGCCTCACAATCACCACCACCACCATCATACCATCACCAACTTCACCAACACCACCACCATTATACCATCACCATCACCTAACACCTTGATGCAGGCGCATAGGCGTGTGGGCCCACGTCCACGCGTGCCCACACCCTATTAAGTCATAATAATAGTTTATTTAGTAGAAAAGAAGTTACTATAATTTGATATTTCTTTATTTTAAAGTTTCTATGTTTGAGTAGTTTATTATTTTAGGAATCCTAGTTTGAGTCTATCTAGGAAGGTTTATTATCTTATAAAAGGGGATCTAGTCTATGTTATTATTCACCTTGAGAAGAGAAATCAATTGAAGTTATTAATATTTTGAGTTTAGTTTATCGTTTTCTTTAATTGTTCTTAGTTATTTCATTGTTCTTTACTTTCTCCGCTGCGTCTACATCAAGTGGTATCTAGAGCCAAATTTTTTTTTTAACCAATCACAATGGTTAATCCTACCGTTCCTACTCCGACAATCAAAGAGAAGACACCAACTTTTACCTCCGAATGGGATAACATCAACAAGAAGTTATCCTCGGTTACAACTTTGGAAGAATCTTTCGAAAATTTCAAGAAGGAAAGCATGGACAAATTCGATCATGTCAATGAATCGATCATGAAGCTATCCAAACAACTTGAAGGTATATGTAAGTCTCCCTCTTCTACCACTACTCCTTCTCCTACTTACATTCCAACATCTTTATCACTCCCAACCACAACACCAACTTCAAATTCCATACTTGGTCAACCCAACATCAACCCTACATCACCGGTTTTCCCACTCATAAACCCCACAACACCACCTTTCTCTTTCCACGATCAACCAACATCAACCAAACCCGACTCTATCTCCCATTATTCTACTACTAACCCAAGTACCACCCAGCCATACCCTCTTCAAACACCACGGCAAAACTACTCCCCGACCACCACCCCACTCGAAACCCAACACCAAAGCCACCAAACCGAACCCTCCCGGCCTATCTTGGATACACCAATTCGTCAACACTCCCGTACCATATCACCACACCTCACGCCCAACCGAGGACCACCAACTCATCACCACCAACCCGATTATCACCACCCATCCACTCACCACGAAACGGACACCGTGACCCATCCCGCTCATGATTTCACGGACAGCTACACCCCTACCCGAACCCGTCTACCCGATTCGGCCCCGAACAAACCTACTCCAAACCGAGACGTGCGTTACCCATTCATCGATAACCAAAACCGTGAAGATCAATTCGAGGCCGAGTTCGACCCTTACCACCATGAAGCTCGTCCACCCAACCGATCCAATTATTATGAACCGAATAGATTCAAAAATAGACCAACCTATGCGGAACCGAACCACCACGGTTCAATACAACGTAACAATTATAATCGTCCTCGTCACAAATTTAATGATCCGGATGACTACAACCTAGAGGATGATCACGATGCTACACCACCTTCTTCTAGGTACCGTATTCGTATGGACGTCCCGACTTATGACGGTTCCATCAACATTGAAAACTTTTTGGATTATATAGCTCGAATGGAAATCTTCTTTGATGTTATGCAGGTTTATGGACAAGAACAGGTTAGATGTGTTACTGGTTATCTTTCAAAAACAGCGTTAACATGGTGGAACAAGAATCCGAACAACGAAGGTTAGCTCATCTTCCTCCCATATCCTCGTGGTCTGAACTCAAGCCACTTATGATGGCCCGTTTCCTCCCTCCAGATTATGAAAATCAGTTATGTCTGGAATATCTTCGTTGTCGTCAAGGACGACGTTCAGTAGAGGAATACGCCTCCGAATTTCAGCGTTTAAGTATTCGGCTTAATCTACCCGATACTGAATCCATGAAATTGGAAAAATTTAAAGATGGTCTTCGAGGTGACATTAAGGATCTCGTCAACCTCCGTCCTCTCTCTTCCGTATCGGAATGTATTAGTGTGGCTCGATCTTTTGAATCGGATTCTAGATCAATTTTCAGAGGCAACTACAATCGTCCTACTTATATTCGACAACCTACTGATGATACTGATCTTCCGAAACAAACAGATGATGGAGCTAAGATTGTTCCCGAAAATCCTTATAAAAAACAACCTCCAGGTAAGTGTTATCGTTGCTTTGAGACAGGTCACTATTCTAATAATTGCCCATTACGCGGTAAGGCAAATTTGGTGGAAAAACAGGATTACTTGGATGAGGAGGCCGACCATGTCAATATTGCCCCGGATTCAGGTGACCGTGTTATGTTCGTAACTCGTCGGGTACTTTTTACTCCTCTTGAACATGATCTTTCTCAACGGAAAAATTTATTTGTTACACGTGGAACGGTATTGAACAAAGTGTGTACAATTGTTATTGATAATGGGTGTGTGGAAAATTTGATTTCTTCCAGACTTGTGGCTTACTTGGGTATTCCTACTATTCCTAAACCACACCCTTATAATACTGCTTGGATTCAATCTTGTACTGCCACCCGTGTTGATCGAATGTGTACTTTTTCCCTCTCTTTCGGCTCTTTCTATTTATCGGACATTAATTGTGATGTTACCGATATGGATCTTTGCCATATTATTTTGGGACGTCCTTGGCAGTCGGATGTGGATGCTATTTACAAAGGTCGTTTGAACGTTTATGAATTTCCATGGATGAAGAAGATTATCACATTATTACCGATTTCGAAGGGATCCGATGAGCTAGCTTCCATCATACATTCGGTTCGGGACGAACCTTCTGGGGAACGGGGTGCTGATGCAGGCGCATAGGCGTGTGGGCCCACGTCCACGCGTGCCCACACCCTATTAAGTCATAATAATAGTTTATTTAGTAGAAAAGAAGTTACTATAATTTGATATTTCTTTATTTTAAAGTTTCTATGTTTGAGTAGTTTATTATTTTAGGAATCCTAGTTTGAGTCTATCTAGGAAGGTTTATTATCTTATAAAAGGGGATCTAGTCTATCTTATTATTCACCTTGAGAAGAGAAATCAATTGAAGTTATTAATATTTTGAGTTTAGTTTATCGTTTTCTTTAATTGTTCTTAGTTATTTCATTGTTCTTTACTTTCTCCGCTGCGTCTACATCACACCTCCACCGAAACTACACCACCACCACCACCGTAAAAATAATTTAAAATATTTCTATTTAATTTTACTTCAATGGTCAATTTTACATTTCTTTAGTTTAGTTTTAGTTGCAGAATATTTTAAATTATTTTTACTATTTATTTATTTTTCTTTTGTATTTAGTAATGCTCGCTAAGAAAAACGAAAAGACATCCTATAAATAATAAAATTGAATTTCAACATTTATACGCTTGAGAGTTGGGATTAACAGTAACAAATAACGGTGGTTGGTTTCTTGACTGAAAAATTCCAGGGAACAAGAAAAATCATACAGACCCTGGGTAAAAGTCATATAATGCTTGTTGTGCTTCGTGTTTTCTATGACTCTAATCCACTCAATCGTGAATGACGACAAGACTCATAAGTATTATGCCCAGAATCTGCCTAGTTTTTCTTGTTCACTAGCATTCTTGTTCTTATTTTATGACGGTCATCACGGTTGACTGTTTGTATGCCCCTACCTAACTCAAAATATTATTAACCCATGTTAAAAAGTGATCACCTGCAACATTTCTTAAGCCCTTTTACAAGATATCCCAAATAAGAAGCAGGATAACAGACGGAAAATTTGACTAAACCTCCCTAGAAAGATTGGGTTTTGTTAAAAAGGATCAGTCAAGTTTTGTTTTTGTCTTCAACTCCCTGACTATTTTTTTTATTTGGAGCACTTTGCGACAGCTTTGCAACGCTTTGCGACAACTCTGCAACCACTTTACAACAACTTTTGAGCGCCTTGTAACACCTTACAACAGCTTTGCAACACCTTTACAAAAAATATTAGGTTTTTAACCAAACAAAATACAAATATTTGAGTTTTTTAACAAAAGAAATACAAAATTGGGTTCTTAACAAAAAAAAATATTACTTGTCTTTCGAACTATTTTTTTTTAAATTGAGTCTTCGATCAATACCCTGATAACAAAATAAACCTTAATTAGCTAATTAGGCAAACTCTCTTGAAACCCTAACCTCCTTTCTCTTCCCCTTCTTGTTGGGTACTGGTGCCACTTTGAGTTGTAAGCGGAATCTCAAACATCTATATGTTTAACACTAGCTGCCAGGATCAAATGCAAGAACTAAAGATGAACTAGAAGTAAAAAAGATTACCTTAATCGCTTTCCCATCGAAGTAAATTCGATGCCTTTATCCCGAAGATGAGAGCTTCAATCGTAGCTCCTCTATTTGAAACACCCGAGCAAGTTGACATTGATCTCCCTTCTTTGATGTCATCTAGGACCTTATTGAAGGTTGAGAAGAAGAACTATTCTTCTTTTGACTAACTAGATAGGGTGTTCTCTGAAATCCCTCCCTTCACTAGATGTCTGAGAGATTGATTTTCTCTAGAGAAAATTTCACACCTTTTCTATTCGAAAATGGTCCTGATATAGAGAAACCTTAATTAGAATCATATTCAAACTAGGATTCAATATGGACCACAAAAAAGATAAAGTCAGAAACCCTTTCTGACTAGGACTCCTAGACGGAAGGGATTTCCATCTAGGATTTCCAATAATCCTGGCTGGCCAGATCAGTCCCTTAGTGAGCTTGGCCTGGCCGACCCATTAGCTTAGTCGGTCATCACATGGTCGACCCCGTTAGCCTATTCCGGGCCTCCCTTTCGGGCCCGGTTCTTCCTATCTTCGCTCGTATGTCATCCGAACCTTTGGGTCTGTTTAGTTGGATCAAATTCACCTATTTGCGAAGTTCCCATTAGTTAACTCTCTCTTATCAAGTCACCACTCTTTGGTGTAACCTGTTGTAGGATCCGTTAGCCGCAAACCACCGAAGTGACCGACGATTGTAGTTGGCTTCTAACTAACTATTACGACCCCTAATTCGACTGGACTAGATGATCTTCTGGATAAGGTCATCGGTATCCTAACTGACAAATTGAGTGCATTGTTACCTTGGTCGAATGACACTCCTTCAGACCGAAAGGATATATCCTTCACTTCTTTCATCCTCCACCTCTCTATTTCTTTGTATTGTTATCGCCTAAGTGGTCTCTCTCTCTCTCTCTCTCTCTCTCTCTCTCTCTCTCTCTCTCTCTCTCTCCCTCTCCCTCTCCCTCCCTCCCTCCATCCCTCTCTCCCTCTCTCCCTTTCTCCAACAGAGGAGACCCTCACCAACACCACCATCGACCACACTTCCACTGTTACTTTCACCTTTTCTTCTCTTTCTCTCCTGCTTACTCTCTATATACCTCATTGACTTGAGCATCTCACTGTCTTCCTCTTCTGCTCACTCTCTATATATCTCACTGATTTGAGCATCGTAGTTTTTTTTGTTTTTTGAAGACTCTGTCCCACCTAAATTTCACTTGGAACTTGAGGAGAATTTATGGTGTGATAGGAAGTCTTAATCGTCAAGAAGATATCAGTGGACCACTTTTCGACATCATCAAATTGTATCAAAGAATGAACAATTTCATTTTGAGAACATCTTTAATATCGAATTTTCCAAATGAACATAAGATAGTTACAAACATAGAAATTTGGTATGTAGATTTATTTTCAACTGTCTTTCCAAGAGAGATGTCAGTTAGATAAATAAAATATACCATCAGAATTCATGTTAAAATAAAACCTTGTCTTTCCGGCAAAAATACAATGTAAGAACAAACATGTTGAATCCAATATGAGCGAGTTAAAGATCAAAATGCACTTTATTACTAGTGCACTTGCCAATTTTTTTCTTAACCGGAAGAATTTTGGAGCGACATTTCTATCAAAATAGTTTTATCATAATCCTGGTCTAGTAGATCAATAGATAAGTTGAATAAGGGAAATGATGTTCAACTCAAAATTGGTATTAAAAGTACGAAGATCCTAATTACAATTATGCGCATAAGTCTGTCTAATCATAAATCATCTAAAGAACCTGTATCAAGATCACGTGCCTTGATTTAATTAATCAAGATTCATGTTTTTGGTGGCCAATGTCAAACCACCATTTAAATAGGGTGTGTTATTTGGGAAATAAGAAGATTATCCTAGGTGTAAAATTTTAAAAGTTGTAAATTAAATTTTCTTACCCAAGCACACCATCCCTTCTCGCGCAACCGTCAACCACTCTCTCTCATTCTCTCTCTCTCTGAGTTCTGGCGAAAGAGATAGCCCCTTCACCAGAACCCTTTGTCTGATTTTCATACGAAGGAAGGGTTCCTTAGCCTGAAAATTAGACGAATTTCTGGCGAAGGGGAGAGCCCCTTGGTCGGAACTGATAAACTAGAGAGAGAGGGGGGGGGGGGAGAAAAGTGAGAAAGAGAGAGAAGAAGAAGAGACGAAACTTAGTGGTGGTCGGCGTTACTGGTGGATGTCGCCAGAATATGGTGGGAGTCGCTGGAATTTTGATTGAAGAAGAAGTTGGAAAGTTGAAGTGTTTGGAGGAAACAAAATATTTTTGCTGACTTGCAATGGGATAATTAAAAATGCCCAGGATAACTTTTTTATTTCCCCAAATCACCCACCTTTAATAGTTTTTTTCTTGCATAATATTTTTGCTGACTTGCAATGGGATAATTAAAAATGCCCTCGTTGATTAATCACATGGATTAAGATCTGATTAAGCATAATCAATCTATCACATGCAAAGTTCTGTTGTTCTCTACAACAGTATAACCCCTACAAGACATTTAACATCGCGTGTGGCGATTGTAAATAAACCAAATTTAGTGCAAACCATGCGAAAATATCAATATTTGTGACTTGTTCTAGTTAGCAATAGCAAATATAGAATTTGGTCTTCATTTCGATTTCCTCATCCCAAGAGCGAAGCTAGTTAGATAAAAAATATCATATTTCAGATTTTTTATCAAAATAAAACTAAATGTTCTTGGTAAAAGCACACTGTAAAAGAACATACTCTATAGATTCGGCCAATATGAGTAGAAAAAAAAGATCATAATGCATTTTGTTACTAGTGCATTTGCCAATTTGGTATTAAGAATATGATGATCACAATTACCATTGTGCACTTAAGACATCTAAACCAACTTCATTAAGAATCCTTTCTTGATTTAATTAATCAAGATTCATATTCCTTTGTAGCCAATGCCAAAACATGCACCACTCTGTCTGACTAGCAATGCTATAAAAAAATGCCCTTATTGATTAATCACATGGATTAAGCTCTGATTAAGCATAATCATAAATCACATGCAAAGTTTTGACAATCCCCTACATAGCCTACAAGACAGTAAACAGCACGTGCCTGAGTTGTAAATAAACAAATTTTATAATAGACCATGCAAAAGTATTGTTATTGATTTAAAATATATATATATATATATATATTGTTATTTGTGATTTGCTCTAGTAGTTAACTTTATTAGGTGGATTCATTAAATTAATAAATTTCTAGTCAATAAAGAGAAACAATATTAAAACTGTCTTGCGTGTATTATGACTAATTTGGTGTTTGATGGGGGAAAGAGGAGCATCTTAATTGACCTTGGTGGGAAACCAATCTTGGGCGGCTAATTAATACTTGAATTCAAAAAGTGAATTGTGAAAGATCCTGCTTTTACTCTACCCTAACAAAGATTTACATATAAAATTAGGAGGTCAAGGGCTCAGATTCCTCCTCCAAGCATCAAAAAATAATTTATTTATTTTTTTGAAAATGTAATTACATTTTTATTTTTATTTTGAAAATTTCTGAAAAAAATTATAACAATAATGTGACCTACAACTGAAATTCATTTTAAAAAAAAATTAGTGTTAGGTGCATCAACCGCTAAAGAGTTATTTTCTTTTTAGCCCCCTACTTTGTGAACCGCTTTCTTTTTGATCACTTGTTTTTCGTAAATTCAAATTTAGCCTTTTTTTGTTAACGTCGTCAGTTAATTTTAATAGTTAACTTTTTTTTTCATATTTGCTCTTCTTATAAAAATAATTTTGTAAATTCAAAATTGACCCCGATTAAAATTTGCATTAATTCCCAATTTTTTCTAATTATTTTAGAATAAACTAAGGGGCCAAAATGAAATTCATTTTTAAAAAAAATAAAACACCTCATCTCTCCTCCATTTCATCACCTCTCTCATCCACATCATCTATCGCCACCTCATCATCTTCTCCGGCAAAGGTCGTCGGCCACTCAAATTTTTCGACGACCTTCAAACTTATTTTTTTAATCTCTCTCTTCTTTTTTCTTCATCTCTCTCTCGCTAATATTTTTTAGAGGTTTTCGATAGAGAGGGAGAGTTTTCAAAGAGAGAGAAACTTTTTAGAGAGTGAGAGATTTTGGTAAAGTTGACTACACAATTAAAAATGAGGATATTTTTGAAAAATCAGAAGAAAAATTGATAATTTTTTTATGTTAACCACAAAAAAGGGACCATCTGGGTATTTTGGATAAACTAAGGAGCTAGGTGGGAAGCTGATCAAGAGAGCTATTTGGGAAAAAAAAACATATAAATTTTATCTAAACAATTGGTATTTTTCACAAGCATTAGCTTACCAACCAATTAAGGCAAGAAACATGTTAAGAAAGTTATCTCTCTCTCTCTCTTTGTTCCTTAAAATCAGCCCAATAAGAAAGAGATAATGTTTCTTTTTTTGTATTCTCTACTTATCACTAACTAATTTGGAGTTGAATGTCCTAAAACTTAACAGGCTATTAGCTATACATCCAAGAGTCTGAAATGGTCCAGACTAAAAGGATACATATTAATGAAAACAAATCGAGTTAAATCTTCTTAAACTTGATAATTACTTCAACAGCATTTGTATAAAAGAGTCAAAAAGGACCAAATAGAATAGTATAGTAGCAAACCTAGATATTCTAAGATAATCGTTGTTAATGCGCTTTGTTGTAGATAGAGAGGGAGAAAAATGGTTCGAGATTATGAAGCTAGTTCTCATTTAAGCTATGCGACTAGTGGGTCATTAACCAATCTATTTAATTTTGTGAGTGGTGGTCGGGACTATTTTGGGAGGATTTCACAATCCTTATCTTGTTTTGGGAAAGAGAAACAAGAAGAGCACCTATTCTTGGAGAAGATTCAATATTGTAATTATTCATTGGATTATTGACTATAGATTATAATTATAAGGATTGCATTCCAACGACCAACCAATGGGTGTTATTTCAACAAAAAAAATAATGGGTATTATTGCTCGTTCCTTAATATCAACGAAAGAGATTAAGTTTTCTTCAGTATTCTCTATTTATCACTAACTAATCTTGAGTTGAATCTCCAAAATTTAACAATTTCAAATGATACAGACTAAAATGATACTACATGTTAAAGAAAAAATTGAGTTAAATGTCCTTCCACTTATTAATTACTTCAACAACATTTGTATAAAGAATCAAATAAGACCAAATAAAATAGTAGCAATAGCAAAACCTAAATATTTAAGTCACTTTACTTTCATAAACAATTAATAAAGGAGATCTAAGACTAGAATTTGAGGTTTTGGCTTTTCTAAATGAATTAAACTCTTAAAACTTTTTAAGTTAAAAAAGAAAGCCTGGTCAATTAAGGAGGTGGCAAGTGGGTTGGATTTGGATTTTTGCATTTCAGGTTTTGTTAAATTAAACACATGAAATTTGCAGCATCTATTCTTGGATATAAAAACATTTGAGTTGATAACAAAACCTATAATATTTAATAGTAAATAAATAATCAAGGAAAAGAAAACCTTCTTTTCCTGACTTATTGGATTTATTGTTTCGTCGTCTTCCTCCTTAGGCATATGTCTTTTTTATTAGCATAAAATACTTTTTTTTTATGAGAGCGCATAAAATACTTGGTTACAAGCTTTATTGTTTCTGGACATGTGAAAACAGATTAATGGTTACCCTATACTAAAATACGGATCTTCCAAAATTCTATGTGTACAAATACCAAATTATGTAAATCGCGTGGTTTGTCTGGTACACCGAGGCATGTTGCGTGTTAATTAGGTGGTCCTAGTAGGATCACATTTGAATAATAATTGAATCGGATCTTCTGTAAAATCTCAAACACTGATCCAATTGTTGATTATTTTAAGAGATAATGAGTCGGGTAATGTGGTGGGGCCAGATCCAATCGGTTGCCTCTTAATTAAAATGGACCGGTCTAATAAAATAGTTTAGCCACCTTTGTGTTTTTTTGTTGAAGAGCCACATTTGGGTTTGATGCGAAAATGAAATATGACTTCTGCTTTTCTGATATGTCATGGTGTGCAAAAATGAATTGAAAATTGTGTTCTCAGGTAGGATATGATTTCTCTTAGAAAATGGAGAAGGATAAATCGCGATTCTCTTTCCTTTGAAATTGACGATCATGTAATTTATAGATAAAATTACACTTACTACTAATTTTATTCTAGGTCAAACCAAAAAATATTGTAAGATACTCAAATTACTCGAGATCATATTACGAGATTGTTATTCTTGTCAAGTCACACTCTTTTTCTGCATGATAAATATAAACAACCTTACAATTTACTTTTTATTTTTCTTTACAAAAGAACATGTGTTGTACAAATGTACGGGCACAAGTATGTGACCTAAAACTAGAACCCCTTTAACCCCATCTGGCTTTATACTTATCAGTCTCTCGAATAAAACATATAAAATCATTACAAAATTCTAGCAAACAAAAATAAAATTGTCTTGAATGGTATCATCTCTCTTTCCAATTAGCTTTCTTCCTAAGTAGACAAATGTCAGGCAAAATCATTATCCGTCATGACTAATTCATTCTTTCAAAACACTTAAAGGAAGGAATAGCTATTTCAGCCACAAGTTAGATATGTCTAAGGTCCTTGACCGCAGAATGACCTTTCATTCTGACTATTTTTCACACAAAATTTCTACACTCATTGGTGTAATCCGACAAAGACCTGCATCTCCGTTCAATTATTTACAAATAGGTACCTAAATTTAATTTATGGTAACATATAGTCTTTGCATCTTTATATTATTAATTCCAGTATACAATCATCCGTCAATTAAAATTGACTGAATACACTACTGCTGGAGCGATACCCCAAATACACAGCACATCATAATACACGAGAGATATATTTTACCACCAGTGTCTCTTTCCTCTGACTCCTATGCAGGTTTGATTATCTACTCGTTCGACCATACATACTCATAGAAACCGAAAGACCAACGGTCAAGTTATAGTTATCCACTTAACAATTGGTTCAGAATTTAGTTACCAACCAAATGGTAGTAGCAAGGTTCTTTAGAATCTGATAATCCTGAAAATTCAATTTATCATTAATTGGTGGGGTTAGATTCATCGTGTCACGCATTTATGAATGCGATTGAAAGTTGTTTTGGTGACCACATAAATTGGCAAATACCTCTATATGATTCCTGTTTCGATGTTTGTACTTATCTCATCCTCACTTAAAAGATAAGACATTTTCTCTACGTCTTAGGAATATTATTGGTTTTTCTTCCTATATTGTTTATTCCCTGTCACTTACTTTCTATACAATAGTCCCATATAATATGTGAATGTTGTTGACATATGCATTGAATCCTTGTTTTTTAATATTATAAATTATGAATCAAGATTCAGATGTAAGTTTCTTCATATGTGGAGTTGACAAAGAGTTTGGTTTAAATATAGAGTAACCAATTAATCTATATAAGTATAAAAGAAAGAATTTATGTGTATAGATAAAAAAAAAAACTTATTGAACCCATAGAGACTGGAAATGAGAGCAAGAACCTAGTAAGAAAAATGATTTTCTTCAACTTATACGTACCTAGACAAAAATGCATACTTATAGTCTATAGATGCCTCATATTTCAATTTTTAATTAGACGAAACTAATGTTTTTAATTTAACTAGAGGTACGACCTTCTTCCTATTCTCTTTTATCTTCTCACCATCTTCATATATCATTTGTCTTTATCTTCATCATCTTTCCTCTCTTCTCTATTTTTTTCTTTCCCTTCCCTCCGTCTTTTTTTTTTATTTCCTTTTTTACATCTATTAGTAAAGGTTCTCTATTTTTCGAGTAGCCTTAACCATTTTTTTTATGGGTAATTTTGATGAAGTTAGTAGTTAGATTAATAAACTAATTAAATATGGTGGAAAAGTATAATATTAATTAAATTACAAAAAAAGGTCTGCATTTTTCTTTTAGGATGAGAGAGAGGGGAAGGGATAAGAACAATTACCAAGTAAAAAACATGCATCTTCAATTTCACTAGAAAAGTGAAAGAGACTGTGAATGTTGATGTTATTAACATGAAGGACCAAAGGTACATACTCAAAAAAAAAAAAAAAAAAATCAAACAACATATGTAAAGAAGTACTATGAAAAGAATGGACAAAAAACTAAAAGTAATTTTGCTGCCCCATTTAACTTTTTTTTTTTTTTTTTTTGTGAAAACTCCATTTAAAACTTACAATAATAAAATTCACGAAAAAGCATTATGTATTTGATAAAAGCGACAACTTTAGTTGTTTTGGGCCATGTCGTCCCTAGAGTCGACCGAAGACTTCTCCACATGATCGTTGGGGTTCCAATGGTCAAGTAGGGAATCCCTATGGTAGTTGGATTTGCTCCGACGATCAAAATTGGATTGGTTGCCTATAAATAAGAAACCAACCCATAATTTAAAAGAAGAAAAGAAATTAGACTTTCAAAAAGAAAAATTGAAAATAGTTCATCAATGTGTACACACACAAGATTAGGTACATTTTTCACACACTCACAACAAATTCACACTCACGTTTGGCACAATCACAATTTTGAGGCTTAAACCCCTCATGAACTGGAGTTGATTTCTTTAAGATTTTTTTTTTGGAAGACGACTACGATCTGCATACGTCGTGATATTTGACATTTGATACGCATGGGCGGCCCGTGACCAAAGCCACCAAAGCGGTCGCTTTGGGCCCCAAATAATCAAGGGCCTCATGTGTTCCTATTTCGTATGTAACTTTCGGAAAACTAATTATACTTTAAACCAATCTCAAACATAATTTAAACTGTAACGTAATGGCAAAGAGTTTAGATCTTGGATAAAAGGTAAAGGGTTCGATTCCTATCCTTTACATTGTTTAAATTTTATTTAATTTTTTTTCTAATATCCATTGTATGACCCCCAATTTTTAATTTCGCTTGGCCCCTCCGATATACTTGGGGCGGCCTTGTTGATACATCATAGATGTGATAAGCTCGATAACTGCCCACTCAAACATTAACAACACCAAGCCTATAGCCCAACAAAGACAATGTCCTGAAGTCTAATAACTTTTATTAATACCTACATAATCTCAATTAAAATAACCAAAGATTCCACTTTCTCTGAGATTCGAACCTGGAACCTCAAGAGTTTTCTTGAGTTTATGTCAACACCTTGAAACCACTGAAATTTTTTTTAAGATTGAATTCCTTAATTTAGTTTTGAATAGAAAAAACCATTTTTATTTTTTTAAATGCTTGACACCCCGCTTGGATTGGAGTTCCTATTAGGAGAAAGGCAAAGCTCGTCATAATTTATGGGTCTCCATAAAAAATTCACATTTCACAAGAAGGATAGTTCGGTAAATATCTAATCACCACCCGAAAGTCCACAAAATTATTTACCTGAGGGTATTACAGTAATCTACCATTTTTAAATCATTATACAGAAAAATAGAAGAGAGAGAGAAAGGAGTAGAAGAACGAACCCCATTTATTATAAAAACGTGCTCTCAAGATCTTAGACGACACCCCTAATCATTTTCAACCCATTCAAGAAAACCCTTTAATTCTTCATCTGGTTTTCAAAATCTTCAGAAAACCTAGGCAAATTTCTTCAATTTTACCGCCAAATCTCCATAATTTTTCACACGTACACTTCTGGCTTTTCCCGGAGGTTCCTAAATCCCCGGTAGCCGTGAAACCTGGAGTAGAAATTGTTGAAATTTGTTTGAGATTTCTGACCGAAGAAAAAAAAATTGGGTTTTTTTTGTTGGGTTTGTCATTTTAGGGTCTAATTCTTGATTTTTGTTTTCTTGGGTAAGATCAAAATTTTCTAATTAGGATAAGGTTGAGAAGAAAATTCTGTTAATGCAGAAGATTTATTGGTGAAATTAAGAAAATCTCAAGGTGTTAGGGTTAAGAAATTAGCAGGAGAAAAGAGAAAAAAGGGTTAGGTATGAAGATGGTTGAAATTAAAGGAAGATGGAAAGGGTTTTGTTCTATTGCAATTGTAGTTGTTGCATTTCTTTTAGCTTCTGCTTTTGTTTCAGCTGAAAGAAGTTTGAAAGATGAAGCTTCAAGTAAAATTGAAACTGAAGAAATTGAATCTGGTTATTTATTGAAAGTAATCAATTTCTTATGGAAGGCAGATGGATCTGGTTACCAACATGTTTGGCCTGTAAGTTCTTAAGATCAAATCCAATATCAAACTATTTTCATGAATCTTTAACTTTCTTCTTTAATTTGTGAAAGATTTGATTGTGGGTAGGTTT
Organism: Eschscholzia californica; assembly: GCF_041429995.1. NCBI lineage: Eukaryota > Viridiplantae > Streptophyta > Magnoliopsida > Ranunculales > Papaveraceae > Eschscholzia > Eschscholzia californica. Next base: position 44,644,901 of record NW_028238472.1, on the reverse strand, counting down.
GAAGTATTTATGATTTTGCTTTTTTTTTCAGCCATTGAAATTTGGGTGGCAAATTGTAGTTGGTTCATTTATTGGGTTCTTTGGAGCAGCTTTTGGAAGTGTAGGAGGTGTTGGTGGTGGTGGAATTTTTGTTCCTATGCTTACTCTTATTGTAGGGTTTGATGCAAAATCTTCAACTGCAATATCCAAATGTAAATATTTGTTGTGATGGTTTGTTTATGTGATTTTATTCTTGTTTTTTTTTTCATTTGTATTTCATTTAGATGCAGAATTTATGAAGTTTGATGCAAGTAATAAATGATTTGGATAGCTAATAAGTCAAATCTAGGATTAATTTTTAATTGGAGTTATACTCAATTAGGTTCTTGAATGTTTCGTATTGATTTTCAAATTCTTGTGCATTAATAGTCAATGTCTTGAATGTTATTATATTCTAAGGAAATAAAGTGGGATTTGTTTTCTTTGTTGGAAGAAGGAAGCTTGACAAACACCTCGAGAAACCAAGAAAGAACCAAAATATCCATTTCTCGCTCTTTGAATATCGGATCTATAATTTCACTACGCATTGTTCATATATGAATGAGTCCTAGAGCACCACCTAGCAAGTTGCGGAAAACTTGGTGTTCTTTACGAGTGTGTTTAGCTTTTTCCTTATTGGAACATCTTCTGTCGGTTTTAACCTATGAAACTTGATTGAAATCGATCGGTTTTTACATCTTCACTCAAGCTACTTTTTCATAATTTTGATGCTAGATTGAAGTTGATCTTGTTTTTGTTATATTGTACCGATGAGTTCATATTTCATGTTTGATCAGGTATGATCATGGGAGCAGCTGGCTCAACAGTATACTACAACCTTAAGCTAAGGCATCCAACACTTGATATGCCTATTATTGATTACAATTTGGCTCTTCTTGTCCAACCAATGCTCATGCTCGGAATCAGTATCGGAGTAGCATTCAACGTCGTCTTTGCTGACTGGATGGTCACAGTTCTCCTAATTGTTCTTTTCATTGGTAACACTTGTGCTATTAGCTTCACATTTTGTTTATATGCTACATTTCGGAGCATTGTTAATTGGTTCTGTTTTTTTTCTCAGGCACATCAACGAAAGCGTTCTTCAAGGGTGTAGAAACATGGAAAAAGGAAACCATATTGAAGAAGGTATCTATGCTTGTCTCTTTTCTGTGGCTAAGTTGCTTTCTTATCTATTCTTCACATTCTCTCTTCTTAGTCCTAAATTTCTTCCATTCTCTAATTCCAGGAGGCTGCTAAACGTTTGGAGTCAAAAGGTGAGTTGAGCAATACGTTACCTTTCTTTTAAACCACAAGATTCGAACTTTGCTATCTGCAGTGGAGAGATCCACTATGTTACCACCCAACTGAGATGGGCTTCACAGGCAATCTATTCCCTCTCTGATGTTTAGAGGGTTGCTCTCTAAGTTTGTCATTTCTCGAGTTGAGCAATCTTAAACAATAGCAGAGAGTATTAAGAACTCCATCCCACTGTTCGCTTTAATTCTTTAAAGTAACATTCTGTCTTTCACTTTTTACTAAAGGTACTGGCAACGAAGAGGTGGAATACAAGGCTTTACCCAGTGGCCCCGGCAATGGTGCTGTGAAGGATAATTCCAATGGAGAAGCAGAGGTTAGTATATTTTTCTCCAGCACCCCTTGTATCCATTGCACTGGATGACTAACTTTTTTTTATCGTGCAGGTCCCTGTTCTTGAGAATGTTGAATGGAAGGAACTTGGCCTTCTCGTCTTCGTCTGGGTTGCATTCCTTGGGCTGCAGATTGCCAAGGTTTATTGTCATTTATGCATTTCCTTACGGAAGACCTCTCTCTTCTAGTATTTCATTTAATATTTATGGAACTAATGGGTAACTTGTGTATTTGTTGGATTCAGACGTATACGTCAAACTGTTCGATTTTGTACTGGGTCGTGAATTTAGCGCAGGTAAAATTTGATCCCTGTGGCTTTGTGCTCAGAAAATAACATAGCACAGGACGTAAAATGTTTCCTTTATATATTGCAGATTCCTGTTTCCGTTGGAGTTTCTTTGTACGAGGCAATTGGTTTATACAGGGGTACAAAGGTTATTCGCTCTAAGGGAGATGATGGTTCAAACCTTAAAATCTACCAGTTAGTCCTCTATTGTGTCTTTGGAGTAATCGCCGGATTGGTTGGTGGGCTTCTAGGTCTTGGTGGAGGCTTCATCTTGGGTCCTCTCTTCTTGGAGCTCGGGATCCCTCCTCAGGTTCATAATATATTCTTATTCTCATCTTATCTAGTTAATTGCTTCAATTTTAGCTTTTTTAATGGATCAAATTGTTGGTTTCGGGTGGAAATATCAGTCAATTCCAATATGTAGCCTGAATTTATAACCCATTCATTAACCTGAACGTGACCATTGTGTATGTTCGACCACGCAGGTATCAAGTGCTACTGCTACTTTTGCCATGACATTCTCCTCATCCATGTCTGTCGTAGAATATTACCTTCTAAAACGTTTCCCCGTCCCTTATGGTAAGTCAATCAACATTTTTTTTTGCTTGTGGGTAGTTACCGCGTCCAAGTTTGAAGATAAGTCTATACCAATTTTTGTTTGTGTAAGATATTTCGGCTTGTTAAACCTCATTTTGTTTACACAATGTCGATTTCTTCTTGCAGCTCTTTACTTTGTAGCAGTGTCAACAGTTGCTGCATTTGTAGGGCAACATGTAGTAAGAAAGATGATCATAATCTTAGGGAGAGCATCTCTCATTATCTTCATATTGGCTTTCACAATCTTTGTGAGCGCAATCTCACTAGGTGAGTTCAAAATTTGAAGTACAAACTTTCATCTTTCTTTTGGGTCTTGAAAAAAGAAGGCAAGATTTATAAGTTCTTCAATATGTTTTAACAGGCGGAGTCGGCATAGTAAACATGATCGGAAAGCTCCAGCGTCACGAGTACATGGGATTCGAAAACTTGTGCAAGTATGAGGCCTAATATGGGTGTTGTTGACTCTCTCCTTCTCTCTAGATCTTTAGATCTCTCTCTCTCTCTCTCTACGTACTTGGTTAATGTTCCTAAAAACCAAGCAAGCTTTTTTGAATCAGCTTAAAAGCTAACAAGCTTGGTATGTTGTTTCTGTAGCAATTTTGTGTTTGACACAATGACAGTCTCTTATTATTAATTTTATTTCAATTATTGATTCCACTTGTGTTCTGAGCTTCCCCCCCTGGTATAGTGGTATTGATTTTGATTACAAGGTTTTGTATCATTTGAAATTAGTAATTGACATTGTTTACTAATATAAATTGGTAACTAATATATAATTGGTTGACGAAAATTATTAGTCAAATGTAGAAAACGGATTCTGCTGACTGCATCTTTGTGTTTACAACAAATGGTACTTTTCTTACTGCTAATGGTACTATGCTCTAATGTTCCAAATCCAGATTTCCACGTCGGCCGTCATGAAAATCTAAATTTAGAAGTATTTCTCCGCAAAACAGTAAACACGATTGTAGTATTCATCAAAAAAAGAGAAACACCACCAAATATGAAACTTAAAAAGCCACAATAAATCAACTAAAAGAATCTTTATTAAGTTTTCAAAGCTAAAACGATGTCTCTTCATCATCGACACGTGGGGCGAAAGAAATATAAAAGAAATAACTACTCAGAAGATGCAACTCTAAATAACTACCTAAAGATAGAAAGAAAATCATTACGAAAACTCTTTTAAGCTCTAATTACGACTCCAGCAGGTGGCACTTCTCGATATCTTTGACTTGAAAAATAATAGGTTGGGTCAAAACCTAACAAGTAGGTTTTATAATCCCTAAAACCTAATAGACAGTTTCAAGAACTATCAAGGCAAATAGACGACTCCATAACATATAAAGGTGTTCCGAAATTAGTATTCAAATGGTGACAATTTTAATAAAGAGAAACCACATTTGAAAAAAGCAACCAAAAGCGATGTGATTGTACTCAGAGAGTGATAAGTTGTATCACTCTCTGAGTACAATCACGCAAGTAATTGATGCATCTCAAACTCACGACTTCTATGTGGTTATCTATCTACATACAACTCTGCCAAACATCTGTGATAGGAAACCCACACCACAAGAATAGACAACCATAACCATGCAACAATCTTAAAATCATGCAAGAAATGCATCTTCCTACATTTCAAAACATACAAAAAAAATCAAAAGACTGAATTGTGCCTCAAGGGTTTAAAAAGAATGTCTTATGGATTCTAATCCATCAGCTGGTTCAGACATGATAAACATTATTGGCTTCGAGTATTATGTTGGAAGGTCTACTCCACTCGGCTAAACCGAGTGGATTAGTCCACGGTTAGGATAAGGATTCCTAGTATAATTAGGAATCCTAGTACTATTAGGATTGTTGTATTAGATAGAGTTTTATATTTCTAAAACTTCTCCGATGTAAACCTATATAAAGAGATCCATACATAATGTAAAATAATAAGTTGTAGTGTTAATAAACCAAGGTATTTACCTATCTCTTCCTCTCTCTTTCTCTCACGATCAACAACTCACCATCATCATCTCGGTTTTCACTCGAGTTCTTCATCAACCACTCTCGGTTATAACCGAGAGCCTCATCCTTCACTCTCGGTTATATCCGAGAAGCTATACCATCACTCTCGGCTTCGCCCGAGAGTTGTCAATCAACCTCTCGGTTGTTATACCCGAGAGCAACATCTCACTTTCTCTCGGTTCTCAACCGTGTCTCCAACTCACTTCACCTCCACTCGGTTATACCCGAGTGTGTTCATCATTCAAAGGTCTAACCCTTTTCACATATTAAAAACCGATAACTATGACACAAATTAAACCTCAATTTCACATTATATTCCAACAAATTGTGTTGTTTATTTCTATTTGAAATCATGAGAGTAGATAAATATGTGTTCTAGATGAAAATTAAATAGTATCCTGTATTCTAATAAAGAATCACAAAGGACGAACTTCGGTTCATAATCTACGTTCCATTTGCTAAAGAAACCATTCTAAACAGGAAAGTACTCCAAACCATCATTATTCGTAATCCCTTTTGTCTAACACAAAGATGAAGAGCAATAAATAAGCACATCACTCAGCAAGACAGAGTCCCACGTTAAAAGCATAGTAAAATATGTCTAAAATTTACCCGTCGTAGAGTGATGATTATTTACTACAATTAGAAAAACAGACAATGGTAACAACAAGAAAGAGAAGTTGGTGTAAACGAAGGTTAGTAGTTTAAGAGTTATTTTGTGAAAGGGCCGGACATAAATACCGAGTGATGAGTTTGGGACATGATGATGTTATTTTTTTAGTTTAGTGCATGGAACAATTTTGACTAACTTTATCATCCAAAAAATAATAACGCCAAATAACAATTAACGTTAGTTAACTCTCCCGTACGTTAGTGTGGAGATTAAAAAAAATACATATGAATGATTCTACTTTTGGACGTGCTATCCATTTGCAATATTACTTTCAACATGAAACCAATTGGACTTGTACTTATGGAACTTGGAACTAATTTTTTGCTTCCGAGTAGATCCTAGGAATTGAGACTCCTTTTTTGGACCTAGAACCTAAAGGTTGTAAAATGTTGTAGGAATGATAATTTTTTTTATTAAAAATGTAAATAACTCCCCTTATAATATTTTTGAACTAAAGGTGTGTCTTCGTAATGGATAACATAAGTTAGGTTAATTTATCATGCCTCAACTTACTTAGGATGTTGTATTAAGTTTGAAAATTTCATCTTATAACAAGAAAAATCGACATAAGATCGATTGTCTTCACATAAACAAAAAATACAAATAACATACTAATATTTTTCTATTAGTCTTTTTTATGTCTTTATCTTAATCCATATTTTCTTGTTGAGCATGACTTTGTCGTGAAAGAGTAGTGAGGATGTATATTTTATTTCAACCTTTCAATTGTTACAATTTGAGCACCTTCTTCCTTTTTTTTCTTCTTAATAAACAACTCAATCCCACCACTTTGAAAATTAAAGATGTGGGTCTTCAAGGCCTCACAAATACATGAAACTAAGAGAGAAAATGATTTATATAGTGGACTAAATTATGTGTCTCATTTTCTAAGGTATTTTGGCCTTTTCCATATCTTTTGGACTTTTGAAAGAGTAGAGAACTTGTAAACCTAATCATATTTCTCATAAAAGGCATTTTTCTATCCTTTGAGACTTTTGGGGCGTGATGTGGGTTTCTTCTTTAGATGTCTAATGAAAGTTACTTCACCTTTGAAATTTAAAAAGAAGGATGAATAGTTCAAAATTTCAAATATGTTATTTTCAATTTAATATCAAATTTTAAATGTGAAAAATAATATGAAAAATAAGAATAATAAATATCCTGAAATAAAAAAACAAGCATCCTGTGTATTAAAATGTAGCAACCCTCGTACTAATTACAAATCTATCTCAAAAGTTTCAAATATTTACTGAGTTTGAAGTTACACCTATATTTTTGGCAGTGTATTTCTATGAGATGACTATGGCATACGACGAACACTGTCTGTCTGACATCAAATGTATATTGCAAGACATACACCGGCCATGGCAGGGTACAAAGGGGTGGGTCTCCAAAACCATATTGTGTCATCGCAATATGTCAATCTCACTTCAAGACAAACTAAGACAATTTCAATTAAATCATTTAATTTTGAATATTCGATGGTTTTATTTAATTAATTATTAAAATAGTTTGTGAAGATATACTTGTTAATAGTAGTTAATTAACCCTAGAAATTAGGATACTTGAATATGACAAGGAAGGATTTTTCACAGGTATTTCTCCTCCATCTAGTGGATTGAAGTAATTCTTAGGTATTTTTGGTCTTTTCACTGATGCAATTTTATACGATTTCACGTTTAATCTTTTTAAATTTCTTAAGTACTATTGTCGAGGGTTGAATTGTTGAAACAATGTTACCGGTAGAAAAAAGTTTTAATCCTTTCATATTTGCAGCTTTCCGACGATTATTTTTTTCATAAAGGTATATGAGGTTTTAAAGTGATGTGTTACTAGAAAGTATATTTTGTTATTGAAAAATATATTAATCAATATATAATAAAGTGGAGTCAATTAATAAAGAAATACTATCTCAAAATTAAAATATATATTAAATTTTTTTAGTTGTCTAAGTTGACATCCTCATGTCCATAGTAAATTTGGATTTATTTTGAGGATAACATATATTTTTGAATGTTTTTTATTAATCTAAAGAAAAGTACAAATGTTCGAATTTTCTGCGCTCTTCTGTTTAATTCGAGAGAAGTGCTTGAAGACCCTTGATACTCTGGATAGTGATTGATGAACTCAAGAAGATTCATACATTTATTGTTAATCCATTTACCCTATTAGGCTGGATTTTCTTAGTCAGTTGAAAAATAAATAAAAATAAAATAGATTGAAAAATAATTTTAAAATAATATTTTTCAGAATGTGAAAAGTTGGGGTCAATCAATACTTAGTTCTCTTGGAATAAATGTGTTTGAAATCTTCTCCAAATTCACCTGGACAGCTAATTAATCTTCATCAATGGTGAACAAGAACTCTACCAAATCATACCTCTTTTTAATTTATATATATAGAAGAAGAACAAGTAAATCTTTTAAATTCCTATAAATTCCAACCAAACGTGGGTTCGATACAAACACGAAATAATTCAATTTGATCGATATAGTTCTACGTATATATCTCAAACTGAAAAAAAAGGAAAAGAAAAACTTATTAATCAAATATGGGTGAATTCAGAATGAGATGGCAAGAAATGAGTGTAATAGCAACAATTATAGCATTCACATTTCTTTTAGTTTTGGTTTTTGTTTCTGTTTCGATAGATCGAAACCTTATAAGCAATGCTAAATCATTAAGATTAGAAGGAAGTGAAGAAAATATTGAATTGGATTATTACTTTCTTCATGTTAGAAATTTCTTATGGAAATCAGGTCAAGCTATGAGTTACGAACACGTTTGGCCGGTGAGTTAGTACTTCAAATCTATCAAATTCTTCATGAGAATGATCTTATATTTTATGCATGTACTAAAAGCTTATGAATTTGGTGTTGCAGGAAATGAAAGTTGGATGGCGGATGATAGTTGGAACGATTATCGGTTTCTTTGGAGCTGCATTAGGGAGTGGAGGAGGAGTTGGTGGGGGCGGAATTTTCGTTCCCATGCTTACTCTCATTGTTGGGTTTGATTCAAAATCATCAGCTCCAGTTTCTAAATGTAAGAAGTACATAAAATATTAATTGTTATACAAGTTCTTCATGTGTCAAAATTGAATCAAAATCATCTAAATTCATGTTTTTAGTCTTTGGAGTTGATTAAATGCGACCGGACTGAGTTTTGTTTACCTATAATTTGATGTTGTTTTTGGGATATATAGGCATGATTGTAGCTGCAGCTTTGTCAACTGTTTACTACAACCTAAAGAGAAAGCATCCAACACTTGACATGCCTATTATTGATTACAACTTGGTAGTTCTTGTTCAACCGATGCTTATGCTCGGTGTTAGTATCGGAGTAGGTTTCAACATGATCTTCCCTGACTGGATGGTTACTGTTCTGCTTATTATGTTTTTCCTAGGTAAACTTAACAACATGACTTTCATGGTTTTTAGCTTTTTATTGGACTCGACATAACCCTTGACTAGTTTTCGGTGTTTTATTCTGCGTAAAGGGACGTCAACGGTAGCATTCTTCAAAGGCGTAGAGACATGGAAAAAGGAAACCAAGTTAAAGAAGGTAAAAGACTAAAAAAAAATTTCTCTTGTTCTTGTTCAAAGTTATCTTGTGTATTCTCCTTCTAGTTTTGAATCTTGTGTTGTTTGTTTCAGGAGGGTGTTAAATGCTTGGAGTCAAATGGTGAGTTGAGCATCTCAAAAATTTCCATAAGAGTGTAAAAAACAACTAACAATGACATTGTTACTCATTCGGCTATCTATTGGATTGCTTAAAATTGATATATATTATGTCTTGCCTTGTTTTTTAAGGTGTCGATAGCGAGGAAGTGGGTTATAGGCCTCTACCAAGTTGTCCAAGGGAGGTTGTAGAAGAGAGGAATTCATCTGCAGCAGAGGTTACTATATATGTCAACTAGTTTCTATTTTTGTCTCCTCTCAAAATGGATTACTAGCTAACTGCTTCCATTTTTTAGGTACCTATAATTGAGAATGTTCGATGGAAGGCGCTTATTCTACTTGTTTTCGTTTGGGTTTCATTTCTTGCTATACAAATTACTAAGGTTCGTCTTTAGTAAGAATCAAGTATCTTATTACGGTTTTCTCACATATGTATTGTAATACTCCCACGTCGCTTGGGACGGAGTCTTAGCTGTAGGTGTGAACTAATCATCATGCGTCATGGAGTCTTTACCATGAAAGAAACTTGTACCCATTGGGCTTGCCCGCTTGGGCATGGGCAGCAAGAGCGTAGAAATAACGACGTCTTTTGGAACTTAAGTCGCCACATGTATGGTTGCTATGGGCTAATTAACTAATGTAAAACTTGCTTTTATGTGTTCCTTGCAGAATAATACACCAACCTGTTCCACAACATATTGGGTCTTGAACTTACTACAGGTATGTTGTATTTTTTGTTACCTTTGTCATGGCCTGAATTCATCACACAAATGCCCTAGAAATCTAAATTCTAAGCATCTAGAATGTAAAATGAATTAAGTGTGCGGGCTTCGTTTATTTACTTTTTTTTGTCGATATGGGACTATTCTCCATTTCTGTGTTACAGATCCCCATCTCTCTGGGAGTCACTCTGTATGAAGCAGTTAGCTTATACACTGGAAAGAAGGTGGTTGCTTGTTTTGGAGAAGGGGGTGGAAACATTAAAGCTCATCAATTAGCTTTGTTCTCGTTCTTTGGTTTACTGGCTGGAATGATAGGCGGCATGCTAGGTCTAGCCGGAGGCTTTCTTTTAGGTCCTCTCTTCTTGGAGCTTGGCATCCCTCCAGAGGTGCGCATATTTTTTTTTCATGTTTCCCGATGTTTTCCTTTTCGCAAACTTTCGAAGAAATTAACCAGGATTTTGCACAGCTACTAATCTTGTGTTAGCGACAGTTTTCCACAAAACTGTGGCTAAAAGAATTTAACCAACTCGTTACTTTTTAAGGTTTAATTTGCAAATGGTCGATGCAGGTTGCTAGCGCTACGACCACTTTTGCTATCACATTCTCTGCATCCATGTCGGTCGTAGAATATTACCTTTTAGACCGTTTTCCAGTACCCTATGGTAAGTAGTGTCACATTTTTTGTATGTTTTATTTCAAGTACTTTTTTATGTATGCGTGAGCATATGTATTCTAACTCTATATGTTCTGTTGCAGCCTTGTATTTTGTAGTTGTGGCGACTATTGCTGCATTCGTAGGGCAACGAGTAGTAAGAAAGATGATTATTGCATTAGGAAGGACATCTATCATTATATTCATTTTGTCTTTCATAATCTTTGTGAGCGGTATCACACTTGGTAAGTACCATTTAGATTAAGTCAAATGATTGACGTTTCTCGTATTTATAGTTTTAAGAAAGGAATACTACTTCAAAGTGATAACCTGTCTTCCATTCGAAATTTTGTTTTACAGGTGGAGTGGGCGTCATAAACATGATTAGAATGATTGAGCGGCACGAATATATGGGATTTGAGAACTTGTGCAAACTTGATGGTTGATATGGGTTTTTCTTCATCGTCTTCCTTGATCTCACTGTCCCAATTATGTTGTATATGGTCCCAAAAATACCAACTGTTAAGCTTGTGCTTTCGTTACAATTTTCCGTTTGCTTGTATATCAAAATGAGTCATAAATATTATGTCACACTAAAATGCTCTTGATTATAGATTCTAGACATACAGGAAAGCTCTCAATTATGTATTCTAGACATGCTAGAATCCTCTTGATGTTTATAAAGGTGTCATTCTAGACACAAGAGAATGCTCATGAATTTGTCCATAAAGTCAGAATTTTAGAAACAGTAAAATATAGAACTCTTAATGCTGAATGCACTGGAGAAAACAGAATGAATTTTGTAGGTCCTATTTTAAGGTTTCGAATAGGTGGGTTAAAAGGGATGCATTTGTTAGCTATATGGACGAGTTGGTTGTCATTGGGACTCAAAATGATGTCCGTTGTGATACCCACCGTCAGATATGATAAAATCACGCAAAAATAATGTTGAGTCGTTCGATCAGACAGGATCTGTCCCAAAAAGGTAGAAACGACGTCATTAGATGAAAATTTGGAGAGATCCCACTACATGCCCGATTTGGGCGAAATGCGAGGACCGACGCTCATGGTAGCGTCCCAACAAGATCCCATTGGGTCCATAGCCTGGTCGTTAGATCATGTCATTTGGTGCGGGTGGAATGCAAGCCGTTCGATCTAGACATTCTCGCTTTGCACAAAAGACCCCCAAACCTTCAAAGAAAAAGTAATTGATCAAAACAAAGTCTTAAATGTATATGATGTTGGGAGGCCATGTCATTCATCCAAATATCACATTATGTACTTTTCAGAAAGTACTATTTTTGGAACTATTGTATAGAATAAATGTGTGGATGAGCTTTTGAAGAGCATAGAATTAAATACTCGAAAAGACGAGAGGAAATAAACCCGACCACGAACACAAAAAAAAATACAAATAGATGAAGTATACTTTTCCCTTATCATACGGCATTGTACAATAATTTAGATTAGGGGGCATTCAAAACCGCCAGGCAGGCGAGGGTGTGACATATGTGTTGATTCGTATCTATCGTTTTTGGTTCATTACTATTCCATTGCCCATACTACTGGTAAAGATTCTGACAAAAACTTCTGAATGGATCAGAGCAGCAAATTATAGGGATTGCTCCCACATAAATGGCAGGAGGCCTACTAACTCCCAAAATGCAAATTTGAGAAAATTTGTTTTCGATACAACTGTGTTTAAACGTATTTCATTTGAGTAAAATCGGTTTCATTGGCGACAACCACGACACACCATTAGCCAGAGTTTTAGCACATTGGTTTTGAGACTTGACTGAGGGTGGAACCACCTCTACTCCACTCCAGAGTCTAGACCTATGGGTTTACCACAAAGATACTTAGCCCCAAGTACATTGTGTGGCTATTTCAATTGGGAGAAGTTTTAAAAGCACCAGCAGTTTTACTGTGCGTAACCCTCCTCGGGAAAACTTTCTTACTTATAGTTCAGATGGTTGTACGCGCCTCCGAAACAAAGGAGAGGTTTTGGGATAGATAGAGTAGTTTTATGGCCTTAAGGCCATGTTAGGCGCGCGGAAATCATGTTTGGCTAGTTCAAAAAGTGAGATATTTCTTCACACTTATAAAGTGATCACCTCCCAATTCTACAACCAATGTGGGACTAAACCAAATCCCCATGCTGTAATCAATGTCATCTGTTTTGAATGAGAAAGCCTCCCCATATATGAAGATGAACTAAATAAATAAAAGAAATTTCTGAAAGTATGGGGGGTTTCCGAAATTTTAAGCTTTTCTTTGCATGTTAAACTGTGTAAAATGATCGTTTATGGGATGGGTTTACTTTCATATGGAAGAACAAAATCATTTCCTCTTATTACCATTGCCCACATTTTAGTCTGATAAGTCAGTAAAAGTTCCAATTAAGTGTTATTTTGAGATGATTATTCAACTTATCTTGATTGTTTTATTAGTGTACAACTGAGTTAAAACTTCAAAAATACAAATTAAAATCATGGGTTAGTTAGTTTTTCACATTTGATGCCCATTGATATGAGAATAGTAATTTCGACATTGTTCTAGCGTTCCCTTTCTTTCTTTTTTCTTATGGATTTGTGACATTGTGTCCATTTACGGGTAATCGACCAACTATATGTGGTAGCTAATAAGTATATAGATGTAGATGGGGTCTACTTGAATGTCGTTAAAGAAATGTTGTGGTTTTGCATTTAGCTTATGCTAGTTCTTTTATCAAACATTAAATGCTTGATTCCAAACAACTATACACATATAAGTATAATGGCGTATGAACCAGGGCGGTTATTATTACGAAGAAAATGATATGCCAAAGAGAATGGGACGTCGGAGCAAAATGCTACTCATTCTGGACCAACCAAAGAGCGTATGGTGTTTCAATTGGAGTTTGCCAACCACAAATAAAGGTCATCAAATTGGTGTCTCTTTCGACAATTCCATCCATGAGTTACATAGGATACATGAAGCATTTGAATTGTATAAATGGGTCATCGGAAGAGATTTCAAAACATCTAAAAGTAAAATCGGTTTTTAGTTCTCCGAAAGCCTTTGACAACACTTCTTACTCATTGCAGTTCTAGTCTAATTTTCAATTAGGCAATGAGGTTCGCCTGGCGTATGGTAGTTGGTTCCATCATTGGGTTCCTTGGAGCATCACTTGGGAGTATAGGAGGTGGTGGTGGGGGTGGAATTTTTGTTCCCATGCTTACCTTTATAGTTGAATTCGACACAAAATCAGCAGCTTCATTATCAAAATGTAAGAAATAGTTGTACTACTTGTTATGTCATTTCAAGATAAATTCATTCTTATTTCTTCGTATCTGTTTGTTTTTCGAGCTTGGAAACTATGTCAATATCTCGACATTGCTTCTTTGATCGAAATGGTCTTGAAAATGGATCTTTGCTAACGTCGGAAAGTATTGAATTTGATCGTATATCTTGTTATATGGTCAGGTATGGCGACAGGTGCAGCAATCTCAACTGTTTACTTCAATCTTAAACGACGGCATCCAACACTTGATATGCCTGTGACCGACTACCACTTGGCATTACTAATCCAGCCAATGCTCTTACTAGGAATCAGTATCGGAATTGCTTTACGGAAGATTGTTCCCGAATGGATAACAACAATCCTCCTACTTATTGTTTTTATAGGTAAATATTACTTAAATACTATCTCTCATCGATTAGTTTTCTACTTCAAAACATTCTTAATAGGTCTAGAGTTTTTGCAGGACCATTGACTATGGCACTATCAAAGGGTTTAGAAACATGTAAAAAGGAAACCATGATGAAGAAGGTAACTCGCCGTACTTTTCCGATTTTTTTGTTTGTCAATTTTAATATTTCTATTTTCTCATGGTGCATAACAATACCATGTGACATAGGTTGACTGATACAATTCTCATGGTGACACTGACTTTATATTTCTTTGTAATTTCAGCACACCGGAAAATGTTTGGAGTTTGGTGAGTTAAATCGAATTCTATTTCATTTTATAAGAGACTGTGATTTTGTCTTTCGATAATCTTTTCGATCTTGGAACTGATGGGTAAAATCCTTTTCTCTTTAATAAGGTAATGTTAGCGAAGAAGTGGAAAACGAGTCTGTACCAAGTAATCCACCGTCTGCCACTCTAAAGAAAACGAATTCAGTGGTGGGTGTTTGAACTCTCATAACCTATATTTCCACCTCTAAAACTCCATGAATTAACTTCTCTAATTATCCAGGTTCCTGTTCATGAAAATGAGTATCTTGGTAGTGAAGAAGTGGAAGACAAGTCTGTAGAAAACTGTCAAAGAAATGTCATCCAAAAGGACAAAAATGGTTCTCAAAAAGCAGAGGCCTCGATTCTTGAGAATGTCTACTGGAAAGAACTCGGCCTTCTTACCCTCATTTGGATCGTATTCTTTTTGTTGCAGATTGCTAAGGTTTGCTATCAGTTTAGCATGTTATTGTTACTAATATGACATTGTTTAGAGCTTCCTTACACTTTCGAACCCTATTAGTTAGTAATCGAATCGAGACCTTTCATGTTTGTGTTTGACAGAACGAAAAAGCAACATGTTCTATATCATACTGGGTTCTGTCCTCGATTCAGGTACGTTATTATAACCCCATATAAGATTTGCCTCAGAACTGAGCTTTTTCCGAATAGGTGGACTAGAAAATGTTTTTTTTCTTTTTCAGATACCAGTTTCGATAGGAGGAAGTTTATACCAGGCAGTTAGTTTGTATAAAGGAAACAAAGTAATTGCTTCCATGGGAGAAGCGGGAACCAAACTCGAAGTGCATCAGCTGATTCTCTATTGTTTTATCGGAATACTGGCTGGTTCAGCTGGTGAGCTATTACGAATTGGTGCAGGCTTCATTTTGGTTCCTTTCTTCTTACAGCTTGGAATTCCTCCTCAGGTTATTGTCTATCATTCTTGCTTCATTTAATTGTTCGGTATTTGGGTAAATGTCTATCTTTCTTGTTTCCCCAAAACGGTTTCATTAAATAATTTGTGAAATATTTGCAGGTTGCAAGTGCTACAGCCACTTTTGTGACGTTATTTTCAGCGTCCATGTCTGTTATAGAATACTATCTCCTAAGACATTTTCCACTCTCTTATGGTAAGAGAAACTACATTTTTTTTAGTCATTTGACTCGATACTGTATACAACTTGATGAATAAACCAATTTACATTTTCTCTGGCAGCGCTATACTTTCTAGCCGTGGCAGCGGTTGCTGCCTTTGTAGGGCAACATGCAGGAAGAAAGATGGTCATGGTATTTAGGAGGGCATCTCTAATTGTCTTTGTTTTGGTCTTCACAATCTTCGTGAGCGCAATGCTACTTGGTGAGAATCATTTACAATGTCTTTATTAAGTTTGTGTACATCCAACTAAAAACCAAGTGTCACTGAGTAGAGACTAGAGGTCCTAGATAACATATTTTTAGCCCTGGGGTCGTGTGTTACTATTCTCGGTGTTACTATTCTCGGTGTTCCTCTTCGGTGCCTTGAAATCCATGTAATCTAGTTAAAACATACACCAAAACTGAGGCAAATTCCCTGGATGTCTTTCCGATTAATAGGCGTTTTATCAAATACCAAAAATACATTTGCGCACCACGTAATCCAGACAAGGGGTTCTACTAGGAACTAGACTATGATGGTCGACACAAATTCTCATTTCTTGTGATCCATGAGAAATGGGATATGTAAATCCCTTATCCAACAAAATATTATACTATGGCATGCGAAAGTGCATGAGTGATGGAATTTTACTTGATTAGTAATTTAGTATCGATGTTTTAATGTTAGTATCGATGTATTAAAAGTTGTAGTGTATTTAACAGGTGGGATTGGCATAGAAAACATGATTAAGAAGATTGAGCGACATGATTACTTGGGTTTTCACAACTTCTGCTTAGTATGAATTTCTCTCCATCTCTGTCCCTCAGACAACTGATTAACCATCACTTTTACTATATGTTACTGTTCCAAAAAGCCAATGATCTTGTTATGATTTTGTACAAGTTACTGCTTGATGAGGCGGCCTATATGTTACTGATTTTGTACAAGTTACCCTAGAAACTAACCACTACTTGTAATTGATTAATTACTTCAATAGAAATCCTTTCAGATGTTTTTCCTCTTCATTGCATTACTCTTTCTTTTAATTTGTCTATTGGCTCTTGCAAAGTGATTTATGCTTGTTACATAGTTTACCCAATTTGGGTTGTGAGAGTTTAGAGAGAAAAAAAATGCTTTAGAGATCATTTCAACATTGATTCAAAGATTTAATGTAGAGACAAATGAACTGAGAGAGAAAAATAAAGTTTGTGATTTTAAGATCTGACAATAGAGAAACGAAAAATGAGAACAAAGAAACTGTTTGCACCCCTTCGAAAATTGAAGGACTCACAGCCAATTTTGTGAAATAAATAAGGTGGAGTCCACCAATTTCAAGTCAAATACAAAAGTGGCGAATGTTTGTTTCTAGGTGGAGCCATTAAGACTTCCCTTTTCAAATGGTGTCGATCCAGACCCATTAGGAGATTTTCGAGGGTCAAGCATAGTTGGCTTATTTGATCACTACTTAATTGAGGTACAACACGTAAAAACACAACATTAAAATAAATAGCAAGTCTACATGACCTGCCTCTTTAAACTCTCACTTAATTGCATATGAGAAAAATAAGGATTTTTCTCGAGAACAGTTTAAGTGGGAGTATCATGAGGCGGGTTGAGTATACTTTCTGTAACATAAAAAATAAAGAATCATAAAAAAAACTAGATTGAAAAAAGAAAAGATTTTGTTCTTCTACTTCTTCATCTTCAACCATTGACACAACTAAATTACAACCTCGCTCACCCTCAAACACATATCAGAATATGATCTTTTTCTTCTTCCTCCATCACCCTCAAACATGTAACAGAAGAAGATATTCTTCTTCACCATTACTTCAACTAAATTACATCTTCCATCACCTTCAAACATACAAAGGAATAGGATCTAAGTTTTAACCTCTCCAACTCCCCCGCTATTTTATTCTTCTTCACCATTACTACAACTGGGGACCGCTTTTGTTTCCAAATGAAGACACATGTCATCCTGTACGTACCAAATTCTAAGTCACTCTATCATTTTCCACGTGGAAATCACTTACAGAAGATGTTTCAAGTTACAAAAATTTCAAAGACCCACCTACCCATTGGAAAAGTTGCTAGTTGAGATAGTTTTTAAGGTCTCACTACCTCTCTCAGAACTAGTTATTTTATTAAACATTTTTTAATCTTGTGGTTAAATCCTACCACTACTAGTGAATACTTGCAAATTATGTGAATTGATAAAATTTCCCATTTGGATCTATAAATGAAAAAAAAAAATAACAACGTTAAACAAACAAATTTTTTAGGGCTTCAGTGTGTGTAACAATCAGATCATAGATTAAAAATCTCACTGAAATCCGCTAAGATAAATATATTTTTCATCATCAGCCCTCTTCAAAATCTATTCTATTCTACCCTTGTAAAATTAAAAATTAAAAATGAAAACTTTAACTCAATACATAAAAAAAAAATATAGAGAGAGTCATCAGATAGGAGCGAAAGACTATTAAGTAATAATAATCAAAGACTTATTCATAAATCTCATTTGAACTATGCAACTGATCATCACATGACTGACTACTCTGATTCTCCATCTTCAAAAATAAATTTACTTTTATAAAATCAAGATTCAAGAGGGAAAACAAGAAAAGAAGAAATGGGTATATCTGATGCCTCATAGATAATAAGATTTATCAACATACATAGATTCGGACATATGCTTGTCTAATAAAATATTTATAATCATTGGCACCATTTCTCAATCCTAATCAAAACTCTCCAACTTCACAAAAAGTAAGAGAAATGAGAGGTTCTAGAGAGAAGAAGAATGATGAAGTGGGGAAGTTTCAGAAACATAGCAGCAAAAAGTAAGAACTAAAACCCTAATTCAATTAGAGAGAAAAAGATGGAAGTAGAGATCGATGAATAATCTGAGGATTGGTATTTGACTATTTATAATAGTCTACATGAGTTGAGTTAGGGTTTCCGAACGTATAGGCTGCGAAGTCAGGGGAGAAGCACTAGGACCTGGCAATGGGATCTCTAACTAGGTGGGCTTTGTGCCTCCACTATTATACCCAGCCTATTTAAGGTGGGTAGTATGCTAGGTTAGGGATATGGGCACACAAGGTTTCTAATGGCCATTTATATAGACAACATTTAAAAACGAAGACGTAAAAAAAAAGAAAAAAAAAATTATTGTTCGCCGCAAAGAGTCAATGACAAGTTTTACCCTCTGTTATCGACTCATTGTCATCCACAACGGTCCCCCACCACCATCCCCATAGACCGCTATCAATCGCATCTCTCTTTCGCCTAGGCTTTTCTTCAAACCCCATCGAGGGTAGACCTATCCAGGCATGTATGAGGGTTTTGAAGAAAGAAACCCTCGCAGTGGAAGAGAGAGGTATAACGAGGGAGAGGTGACAATATTGGTAAGATGGTGGTGGAGGTGGGTAGTGATGGTAAATAAAAGTGAAGTTAAGATGAGATAGATGATGTGGTGGTAAAGAAGATGAAAATGGGGAGAGATGACTTTCTTTTTCGAGTTTTTTTTTGGTATATGTTTAACAACCTTAAAATCCAAAAAATAGTCATCAGTTTAGCGCAATAAGTCAAGAAAATATCAAAAGTCCAACGAGTCAATCTGTATCAGGTCAATAGGGAGGTCGAATCTGATCAAAGAGGTTTATCACTCAAGCCTAGAGCTAGAAGTCGATACGATTGTCCTAAGTGTCAAAGCGCTACTCTGGTTCAAATATAACCGGGTATGTTATAGGATTTAAGAGAAGATAAGGGGAGTCGTGCAAGTGGGGTTGATACCTCAATCCCGAAACATTGAGGTAGAAGTGTGCCTAATGCTTTACCGACATAATCCCGAATCCTACAGAAAATCTCAGTTTTTGAGGATCTTAAGTGTTTATCAAACTTGGGCCTTAAGAGTTCTGCAAGGAGGAAACTTCTTTTAAGAATCTAAAAGATCGGAAAAACGACCTATCAAGAATCCTTGAACAAGGTAACTTTATAAACCAAAGGTACATGATAATCTCAAAGTGAAATCCTAATATCTTCAAACTACATTAGTTTCAATCTAACACGGTGGACCTTAACCATCAACCTATCAATAGTCGGTCAAGGAAACCTATAAAAGGTAAACAAATCAACTCAAAGTGGACAACCTCAATCAACGAGTAAGTCACAACTCCATAAACTCGGGTCGCTCAGTATTTTAACTGCAAGGACAATCCGACTGTCTTGAGCGTCTGAGAAATTTGGTAAATTCCTTATAGTCTCAACATCTGGATTGATTCGAAGAAGACAAATTTTAAAATCAGAAAAAATAACTAAATATATATTTACAAATTTGAAGGATCTTTATTCTGCAACATAAGATTAAGAACATCAATTGAGACTTGCCGCATATGACTAGAGTTGTTTTTTGAGTTTTGGGTTGGAGATGGTTTTAGGCCCACTTTACTAGAAATCCTATTTTTCCCGTTAGTGTAGCATAGTTGGTCATTCATTCAACTTGCTTGGGATCAAACGTTTCGGAGAACTCCATTCTTATTCAATTAGTTCTTTTTTGGTCTCTATTTTCTGGGTAAAATTCTATTTTAACCCCCTGTTTCCTTGCTTTATAACTAGCTTCTTTTTTGACCCTCTAATCTTTTTCGTTAATTCAAGTTTGACCTCTTTGGTCAAGATTCATCCAAACTGCGTCAGAGATTTTTCCTTCACCATGTTATCCTTATGCTCTCACTTTTATATTACAAAATCACCTTCCAACTATTTGGGATTAAACTAGAAAGTTGACATATATGTGGTGTGTTCTAATGGAGGGCTCGGGGCAGTGGTGGTGGTCCGGCGAGAGGATGAAGAGGGAGATTTTAGTTTTTTCATTATACTTTGGTTATTTTGACGCCGACGGTTTTTCTGGTGATGGCGACGGTTTTCCGGTGACTAATGCGGTCTTCCGGTGACAGAAGCGGTTTTCCGGTGACGGCGACGATTTTCCGGTGATAGCGGCGGTGGTTCTTTTAGTTTTTTCCAGTTATTTTGTCGACCATTTGGGTCTTTTAATTCGCGATCTTTTCATCTTTCGACCTTTAGGGTCATTTTATTGAGTCGGTGTCGAGTCAATTTTTTTTTCCTTTATGATGCACTTTACATTTAAAGGTATGTAACTCTCATGAAGTTTTCAGATGAGAGAAATAAGAATTATCACCCATGTAACATTGTGATTTTATCACTTATGAATGAAAATGGTTTCGCTTGGTTTCAAAAAAAGATAGAAAATATTACCATATTCACTAAATATTTATGTTTGAATTATAGTTTGCACGAACATATATGTTTTATGTACAAATTTATTTTCTCATAACATTAAGCTAGCAAAAATTTTGTCCCTCCCTCCCTTTGGTCCCTCCCCCAATCCTCTTCATGATGTGGCAACGTCTAACTTGAGCATGGAACAAATGGAGAGAATATGTTCAAGTGAGACGTAGAGAGCAAATGGAAGAAAGAATATAATTTCTCGTAAGCTTGCTAGCATGCCCCGTCTTGAAATTCAAATTTTTTTTAGTCTCTGGAGCAAGCAAGCCTACCTACCAGTCTACCACCGACAAAGGGAAGAGACAGAGAAGGAAGGGCTAGAGAAAGAGAGGGAGACGAGGACAGGGAAGGACAAATGATGGTCTCCTGTTCCAGGATGGGCAAATGATGTATGAGAAACACTTACATGTAGGGGTGGGAAAAAGATCCGAAAGACCGCTATCCGATCCGTTCGACCGAGATAAAAAGTGTCCATGGGCACCCGATGGTCATAACGGTCAGTATCCGACCGGCCCGAAAGAATTGGCGGACGGTCACGGTCAAAATTCTATGTCGAAGGACCGACCGCTAACCGACCGGTACGAGTAACCGAATAGGTTGACCGACTAAACTGTCCTCATTTTTAAAAGTTGACCATTGAATTTTATAGACATATGAATATATGATGATCGTTGGCTATAGTCATATAGTCCTCAGGAAGACCAAACATTAGTGCATGGCTTAATTATATCTTGTCAAATGATGATCAACTGTGTTTTTTCTTTTTTATATTTACTTTTGATTTCTTGGCTAAACATCTTCATTTGCAAGTAATTTTGTTTGTGTTAATAAAAATAAAGTTCTGAATTAAGTAAATTTATTGAAAAGTCCGGACCGAGACCGTCCGGTGTCCGACTGGACCGGTAAAATAAACGGTCTTGGACGGTCAATGGACAAAGAATTCTTGAGAGTGACCGTCCGAGTCCGCCCGAATAAATAGGTGGTCACTAACAGTTTATGTTCGAGTCGACCGGTTCGATGAAGTTAGAGTCCGATACCGACCGGTCCGGACCGATTCCCACCAGTTACATGGGACAACAATTCCAAAATATAAGGAACCTATACCCCTTTAAAGTATTTGGCTCACTTCTGTTTTTTCATTTAACTTTCTCTCTTTCTTTTGCAGAAAAGGTAATACAGTATTCGTGTCATAAACCCGATACTTATTTCGTAACAACTGACAACCGTAACGGCGTAACCCCAATAATGTAGGAAACATGAGAATTAAATTTATCAACTCACAAAAAAAAATTATTTGATACAACAAAAAACACAACCAGCCAAACAGACTTCTTACACATGATGAGATCAAATTGGTAGAAAACTCTCTAATGTATTTTATCACACAAGTTTGCACTCAATACACACAAATCTTCAATATGAGGAAAAGATAACCTTTCAGAGATAAAATAAAGAAGAGAACTTCAATCAGTCATATGTACATGAGTCTGCTTTAAACTTAATTGGTTTTGTTTTAATAGAATTGATCACCACAAGACATGATACATGTTTTTTGTGCCTCGACTTTACTAGCTTTCCCACTACGTACCCTCGTGTATGTACCCAAAAGTCTATAATCAATGGAACTCCGTTAGCGCTGTTGTCTGACAATGCCATGCTTGCCCCGGCTCCATATAGAGGAACCTTTGTTCCCTCTATATTCACTAATACTGTTCTTCGACTTTTTCTCGGTTGATAGTATTTTTTCAACTGAAAAAAAAAAAAAATAGTTGGGTCACTCGAAAAATTGAGATAAATTTCATTTGTAGTAGAAAGGTCTAGTGTTCTTTTTCTAAGTCAGGTCTGAAATCTAACTCGAGGTTTAAATGGACCAGAGTCAGATTTTAGACTGTTTGTTTTTGTAACTCATCCAATCGCTAATTTAGGCTGATTATCTGATGATTCCGATTCAGACGAGTCAGATTCACTTGGACTTCATGAATGGATTATCGCTTACTTGATACCCACTCTCGACATGAATGTTCCAAAGAATTTTATAGTAGCTCAAGTTCTTTTTAAAGAGATGCATGCGGGTTGTCCGACCAAATATTTAGGTTAAACTAATAATATAAAGTCAAACATGGATTTTACCTCTCCAGTTGCTATTGTAATTCTCGAATAAATGAGCTCCACTGTAGTGGAACTAACATGAACGCCGAAAAACGTTGCAGGATTGTATACACTCATTTTCAACGAACAATTCACTGTCAGCAACTTGGTTGGAACTCCCGTGGGATCTGATCCCACCCCAAAATCGAAATTATTCATCGATAAGCTCTGCCACAACAATAATGTTCTTAGAGTCAATAAGAACATTTCGATAAAAACCTAGTAAATTACGCAGACAAAACAAACTCATTCACTAACATATCCTCATTGAAATCATATGATATAAACTCCAACTTGGAATAATGATTCTATTAAAAAGAAACAAATGATAAAGTTGCTAACAACCCTTGGTTGGAGTGGTAAAAGGTATAATCTTCCACCTTAAAGGTCAAGGGTTCGAGGCACACGCGAACAATTCAAAAAAAATAATAATAAAGTTTTCCACTTCAAGTAGTCAGATAACATAGAACGATGTAAAGAAAAACGACTTGTGACCTCAGACAACTCAAAGTGCGATGTTTGAGTCCAAACTACGGATCTTCATGTGATAAGCTAGACTCAAAATCACTACCATCTCCCATCAAAATCCAAAGCGCATAAGCTTGAGGTCAAACTCATTAAATTGAAGCTCTATTTTTTTTTTTTTTGATGATAAAAATTTACCAAATATCTTTTCAAATTGAAGCTCTATAGTCACACAATAAAACAAACCAACTTGAACATTAAATTTACCAAATATCTTTTCAAATTTGGTATACTACTAGATTTTATCATTCCCCTTTCATTAGAACTTGCTCAGAGTATATATATATATAAACTATACTAAAATTCAAAAATGGGTAGGTAGAGAGAAGATACTAAATTGCTCAAATCTTAAAATATTTATATATTTCTTGAGAGAAACTTGGTATAATGTGAGAATAGTCTCACATATTCCGTACTCTAGGATCCAATAACATAACTAGTTTATCTTTACTCATTGTCAATTGGTTTTCAGTTGAATGTCTACAAACTTAACATAGTTACAAAATTTGACACACATGTGACATGCTCAATGACACGTGCTTCCCCTCATCCACTAAAAAGACTTGTATGTTGTGCTCAAGAAACGCCTCGTGTGAGGAGAGTATGAGAATAGGCTTGTGGAGAAAATGGTTCTCTAGTAACCAAGTATACATCTAGACCTCATCCGTT
This sequence comes from Eschscholzia californica, assembly GCF_041429995.1. NCBI lineage: Eukaryota > Viridiplantae > Streptophyta > Magnoliopsida > Ranunculales > Papaveraceae > Eschscholzia > Eschscholzia californica. The sequence continues at coordinate 44,620,829 of NW_028238472.1, read as the reverse complement.
CATTGGTTTTGAGTTGGATGTCCACAATCTTAACACACACCCACTATAATGCCTCTACAATTCTATCTTATTTGCATAAGATATAAAAGAATGAAAAAAAAAACAAGAAATCTAAAATGAAGATTAGTTCAAGATAGTACCTTAACAGTAATCTCTGGTTTAAAAGGCCTACTAGCACCCCAAATGATGAGAGAGAAAACAGTGAAGAGAAGAACAAAACTTAATAGAGCAATAAAAGCTTGACAACGTCTAGAAACTCCTCTATGATCATCAAGATCATCATAAGAACCTTCTTCTTGAATCACATTACATTCAAGCCAACCTTTTTCATTTCTTTTCCTACTCATTTTTCGACCAGAAGAAGATCTAAAAGTACCCGAAAATCGACTTGCAGATGAAGCTCTTGAATGACGTCCAAATGAAGAAGGATGAGAAGGTGATTCCATTGGACTATTATAAACAGGTGTTGGTGCTTGTATTGAAGATGATTTATCACCATCATGAGAATCCCTTGATGGACTCTGTACATAATAAACTGGTCTTTTTGGACTTGATGGTGATGATGGTGCTAAACTTGTAACATCTGAATCTGATTTTGTATGCATCATCTTTCTAAACTAAAATCTGGGTTTTCTTCTAAAGATTCAATTAGTGTGAAATTGAATTACTTTATGAGAATTCCTCTGTTCTTAGAAAGAGAGAGAGAACAAGAACAAAAAACAAAAAATGAAACTTTTATGATTTTGTTGTAAAAACTGATAAATCTTTCAATTTACCCAATTTCATAAATGAAACGCCTAATCTTCTCCTTCAATCTTCAAACTTAACCCGAAATTTCACAAATTTAATAAAACTTCAGTAAAAATTTCTCCTTTGGGGTTCAAGAAATAGTTCAAATTTTTCCTGCAATTTTCTCAGAGATATTGGAAACTGACAAAATTCCAAAGAAAAACACTTGAATTACAGAAAAGGGTAAAGAAGATTGCATGCAAAAGATGATCATAAACTGAGAATTTTACAACATAGAGAGAGAAAATCAGTAACGTTTGGTTGAAAGCTTTAAATTCGAAAAAGAAAAGAACGCTGTTATCTGAAACCCAATTAAACACTTTTTACTCATCTGGATCTTCAATTAGATGTTTGATCATTACTTTCTCTCTCTAAAAATACTTATTTCTCTCTCTATACTGTGGATGAAAAGTGGAAACAGAAGAAGGAGAAGAAGAGTTGAGAATTCTGAAGAGACAGAGAAAGTTGATCAGTGAACTGATAAGTAGAGAGAGGTTCATGGTTTTCGAACCTGACTCCGTACCTAACTCCGGACCTACCCGACTAATTTGATTCGCATAACAAATGTCGGCAGCGCTTCTTTCATCCACCCAATTATCGAACTGTTTTTTTTATGCGCATTAACAAATGCTTTTCAATTTTGTCTATTCTATTAAGAGGTAATTTCTAGAAAGGTCAAAATAATATTGAAAATGAGTAGAAAAACACAAAACATTTGAAAATTATTATTCAGGTCAAAAAGTGTTCAAATACTAAAATACCCTTTTTTGTCATTTTGTGTAACTAAATTCTTTTATTTATCTTTAAACTTTAAATCGATATAACTTTTATTTGAGATGTCGGATTTCTATAAAAATTATATATTTAGAAATGATTTTTCATTACCTTTCTAACAAGATCCACTTTCAATACTTTTTTTCAAAAAAAAAACCTAGAAAAAAAACGGCGTTTTTTCCTTTACGTTTTTCTGCAAACGTGTTTGCAAAAATCTGTTACGCAAACGTGTTTGGAAAAAATCTGTTACGCAAACGTGTTTGCAACAGCCTGTTATGCAAACGTGTTTGCAACAGCGCAAACGTATTTGCAACAATCTATTTTTTTTTCTAAACGAACAACAATATGTTATGCAAACGTGTTTGCAACAATATGTTATGCAAACGTGTTTGCAACAATCTGTTATGCAAACGTGTTTGCAACAATCTGTTATGCAAACGTGTTTGCAACAATCTGTTATGCAAACGTGTTTGCATCAATCTGCATACATGTCAATGACTGAATTAGGGACGACAAGAAACTTAAATTCCAATTAACGTACGATACAAATTTATGTTTATCAATGAGATCCCTTACGAAATTGTGATCTTTAAGAAGCAAACATATTGTGGATTCAATATTGAATTTTGGCTCATTTTCAGTATGTTGATCAATATGCAGCTATGGAATCAGTAAATACATTTTAACCAAATAAGCAGAAACTACAAAAGGAGAAAACGGAAGAAAGAATATGCTGGAGTCGTTGTCAATATCTTTTTACCCGCTTTGCCTATGACATGTACCAAGTCAATGTTGCATGTAGTTGGCAGTACGCGGCTGGAAGCTGGTAAAATTAGAGGCCAACACATTGGAATTCAATTCCAATGCACTTTGTAATAGCCTCATTAGCTTTCTGAGGTTCTGCCCTTTCTTCTCTTTTCCTTCATTGGGAACGTTTTGATAGAGTTGAAATATGGATACTTCAGAAAGTGAATTTTGCTTCTTACCTCACGATCCATAAGCATGTCCATCAGACTTGTTATTCCACGAGGAATGGTAAGAATTGCTTCTTGTAATCTAATATGGGACACCAAAAAAACTTCAAATCCGAGATGTTACAATGAAACAAGGATTCTAACATATATACGCAGGGTTATATAGGATAATAAGGTACCTATTTTGAGAATGTGTAAGTAGTGCTGTCAAAAGCTGAAGTGTATAATATCGGACATAGAAGTCTTCCTCTGCCTATTGAAGTACAGAAACAAAAAGATGTGTTTATTGAGAAGCAGTCCCTAAATGCATAATAATTTAGACACAACTGATAATTAGCTGAAAAGTATAAAAGCAAGAAGATCTCACCAACAAGCTTAGAAGAAGAGAATTGTTTTCTGCTTCTCTAGATAGCAAATCAGAGTTCATCAATGTCGACTGAACCTCATTGTTTGGTCCACATGCAGTAGGGATAGGAGTTAAAGGGCTTAAAAGTGTTTCTACAGCACCTCGGATCTGCATAAGCTCAATGTAAGAATCATTGCAACACTAGTATGTAACTAAAAGAAACATTACACATGTAAGACCAAAACAATTGAAGAAGGTTGATAATGAAAAATTCAAAAAAGTAAAAAGAAGGGAGATAGCATTGAGTTATCTCTGAAAACGTCATCTGAGGTCAGAGACAATCTGTTTTTCATGTGACACCGAATAAACAGTCGCAATAACAATACTGGTACACAAGTAGTATATAAACAACACTCCTCAGAAGCGAGATACTGCATATCTTCCAAGGAAACCTTATAAGGATAAATTGCTTTAGGAATTGCTTGTCGGACTAATTTTCTTTGAGAGAAAAACTATTAAGTTCACAAGCCGATCGAAATATCAAATCAGGGAACTGAAAGCAAAGGAAGATAAAAGGTAAGATCACAAACCATCTCTACATCATCACGCTCTTCCCTTAAGACACTCATAAGCACAGGAAATCCTGTCACAAGTAATAAGTGAAACGGGTTAGACATATATGGAATACAAGGGTAGGAAACACTAGTTAGTGAGCCTCACAAAATTAAGAAACATACCCATTGCCCCAAATGCTAGCTGGGCAGAACGGCTCTCTGCTACGACAGATTGAAGTTTAGTCATAGCAACACGTCTATCCTCTGCTAGGACACCATTGCTTATCCGATCAAGCAACCGTTCAACATGGCTATCAAAAAATAAAAGTACAAGCCAGCACAAGATATTGTTTCAAACCTGCTATTGGTTTGAACTTTGAAACAATGACAACAACATGGAGTCCATATCTTTAACAAGCTATTGGTTCAATACCAGGTCTTGTTAAACTAAGTTGTTTATTTGTATAGCTATTGGTTCAAACAAAGTTTGCAGTAATGGTAAATTATCAAATATGATGAAATTGGTTCAAACTCAGCTTGTTGTCATTCCCAATTTAAACCCTAATAGATTCATCTTTTAATTCAACTAAAAGTAAGAAAATTAACAAGCTTAATTGCCTCTATCTCTAAGAATATTACACCTTTACAAATCTCTCACTGAAATCTCATCAATACATCTCCATCAACATTTCAGATCCAATAATAACAAATGAATAACTAAAATCAAAACTAAAAGAAACTAAAACTTACAACTCAGTTACTGATGACTCGAATTAAATGTTGCTTAGACGTCAAATTTCTCCATCCTTTCAGATTATGTGCTTCGAATCTAAAAACCCTAGTTTCTTCGCAGTCTGATAGATCCATTTCTTTTTGTAATCGCAACGAAGATTCCAGGTTTATGGTCTGAAAATGACCTTCGATGATGGTTTGGAGTCTTGACAAGATTGGGAGATTCAACAATGGCATAAAGTGAAGAAGACTTCAATGGAGTCTAATCTGCCTTTCTTGCTGGAAGACTTTAATGGAGTCGTAGAGAGAGAAAGAAGACGAAGGGTACTCAGGGTCATTTTTGGAATAAAAGAGTTATAAAATGACCCAAATAATAATTACACATATTATTTCAAACACAAATAACAATTACACATATTATAATCACACTTTTTAATTATTTGAAAATTTTGAGTGTTTTTTTAGTTATTATGTAAAATATTTTGACTCAAACAATCATATTCCCTTCTATTAATAAATTTTTAATATCGAATATTTCATCCGATTTTGATATGATACTAACTTTTCGCCTGCCACGTATGACAAATATCTGTCTTTAGGTGGAGGTCGACCTCCTGGTTGAAGATTGACAAATGATACTAACAATTATGAATTGTAGCTCAGTTGGTAAGTACATCTACTTCATAATACGGAGGTCTCACGTTTGATCACATGAAAGTGTAAATTCAGAAATATTGAATTTGGGTGTACATAAAGTAATATCTTTGGGCTTTAGGCCATTGATTTCGTCGGGGGGCCATTAGTTTCGTTAGACTTTAAGCTAGTAGTAATTCGGCAGTTACCGTGCTTATCACATGGTATCAATGTCTCAATGCCTTTGTAATGACTATTGTGTCAATAAAAAAACAAACTCAATCACTTTATTTTCTTAGGAGTAGTGGTTCTGGACATTGACGGACATGGTAATATTCAATGATGTCTGTTTTATTGATTGGAGATACTTCAAATATCTCTAAATGTTTGTGCTATTAGTTTACGACATTTCAAATTTTCTAAAATGTTTGTGTTATTCGTTTCAGACATTTCAAATGTGTTTCAATATCTATGTTATTCGTTTGGGACAACAAATCACAGATATTTCAAGACATTTTAATTTTGTAGACATTGGTAGAGATTTTAGTCTTTTCACTCAGGGTTTTTTCGATATTTGGATGACCAAATCAATAAATCGGGCACTTGAAAATGCCCGGCTTTCAAAATAGTCTCTGCTTCTTTATCTTTTCGTTAATCAACCTTAATAATTAATTTTTTCTTCGTTTTTTTTACTATTTTTTCAATTGTAATCCACTATATGTTGTTTCTATTTCTCATCGTCGTAGAAGAGTCTTCGGCATGCCGACAAATCGCCAACACCCTTCATCACAAAGAAAAAACATTTTATTTCTCTTCTTCCGTGCCTCTTTTCCTCCGACCACCAACTTCCGACCACCATCTGCCAAACCCATCACCTCCAATCCCATCACCTTATTTCTCTATTCTTCTCTTTCTCTAGAAAGACGAGTGAACTCCTAGGTTTCAGTTCAATTAATTGTAACTAGCACTTTGTGATTCAATGAATTGTTTGAGAGAGAAAGAAAGGAAAGAAAGGAAAGAAGAGTTGAGAAAGAAGCTCACAGTGGTGACGGTAGACGGTGATGTTGGTCGTACAATGGTGATGGTGGTGGAAATGAAAAAATGGAAGAAAAAAAAGATTTTTTGATGAAGGGTTGCTGACAACTGGACGCCGACCCTTCTCTAAAGATAAGGAAAAAGAAATGCACAGAGAGGAGATTACAAAAAAAACGGGGTAAAGAGAAAAAAATCAAGTGACTAATGAATTAAAAATAGATTGATATTGATAATGACTTTGTAATGTAACTTTTGGTAGTTGTAACACTTTTATTGGTTTGATATATATAGAGAAAGATAATAGAGATATAGATTGATTTTTTTTTTCAGTAGATTATTCAAGGAATGAAATTTTGGTTTCAGTGGCGATTTCCGTCAGCCCAAAAGTGGAAACATTTCATGAAAATGTTTCGATCTAAGCGAAAATTTTACAAATGTGCGGAAATGTTAGTATCCTTATTTACGTCTCTTCAATATGAAAGGTTAGTATCTTAGAAGCCTAATATGCGTTAACATAGTTATATTAAGGGCTAAGTTGAATTATTCACTTCTCAAAACCGTGAAACACTTAGGTCAGGGGCTAATGTTCAATAAAGTAGTTAGTTTAGGGGGTAAATTGAATTATTTTCAACCTATTCTGTTAGGTTGAGGGTCTATATTCACTTAAGAATTTTTTGTAGGGGTTAAGTAAAAAGATGACCTCAAAGAAATAAATTAAAAATAGATTGATATTATGAATAGAGGAAAAAAATTGGTCGTACAATGGTGGGGGTGGTGGAAATGAAATTATTTTTAACCTATTCTGTTCGGTTGAGGGGTAAATTGTATTACTTTTAACCTTTTCTGTTAAGTTGAGGAGCTATATTCACTTAAGAAACTTTTTAGGGGTTAAGCAAAAAAGATGACCTTAAAGAAATAAAAAAAATATCAGGTTCTGGAGGTGGCCCTCTAAATTGTTACTGACAAGGCATTGGAAGAGTGAAGGAAGGAGTGCCGGATAACTTTTTTAGGGGTGCGTTTAGCATTATAATTTACAAACATAAAACCCTAGACCTTTTCCTTCTTCAACCGCGCCTCTCTCTTCTTCTTCTTCACGATGAAACCCTAATCCCTTTCTTCTTCTTCTTCTTCTTTTTCTTCACCCTAAATAATTTGAAGCTATGAAAAAGAAATCAAGAAGATATGATGTCTATCAAGAAGAAACCGACGAAGAAAACGAAAATTTGTGAGATTTCGGTCGAAATTTTCCACGAAAAGTTCGTAAGTACGTTTTCATTTCCTTCTTTTCAAAAACCGAAATTTTCGATTATTTCTTTTCGACATTTGATTCCTTGATATTATTTGTTTTACATCTCCACAAGAAAATGGATGACATACTCGTCCACCCTGCAATTCCATCTCTGAGGGAAAGTCTTATCCGTATGAGATAAAATGTGATTTTTGATGCATTCTCGTGTAGTAAATATCATCTTATCAATAGGCGATTCCTGATGTAATGAGAACTCTATACATTCAAGTTGTATTGATGACTCTTTACACAAATTAATGTTAAAAGAAAAACAAAGCTAGTATTAACAATGTGAAAACTATAGTAAATTAATGAGTTAATTCCTATATGGCCCCCTACTTTGTGACCAGCTTCTTTTATGACCCCCAAATTTCTGTAAATTCAAATATGGCCCCTATTTTCATGGAAATGTCATAACTACCCTTCCCATTAATATATTTTCAAAATAAAATTAAAAACAAAAACCTAAATTCCACCTCACTTCCCTCTCCACCACTCATCTCTCTCCACGCCACCCCTCTCTCCAACTCACCTCTCTCCCTCTCTCTCCAAGTCAGCACTCTCTTCTCCGATGAAGGTTGTCGGCCGGAAAATTTTCGGGCCGGCGACCTTCAAACTTAATTTTTTTTTTCATTCATCTCTCTCTCTCTCTAAAAATTCCGGCGAAGGGGGTTTCCCTTCGCTGAAATCTAGTCTGATCTGTTCGTCAACAGACCCATTCTGGTCTGTTCTTCAACAGATAGAGGTGTCCAGAAATGTCTGGGATCGAGTAAATAGCTCTACGAACGAATGGATCGGATCGAATTGGAAAATGGAACCCATTCTACCGGAATTTAATTTTAGAGAGAGAGAGAGATGAGTGAATTTTTTTTGTAAGTTTGAAAGTCGCCGGCTGGAAAATTTTCCGGCCGGCAACCTTCATCGGAGAAGAGAGTGGTGACTTGGAGAGAGAGAGAGAGAGGTGAGTTGGAGAAAGAGGTGACGTGGAGAGAGATGAGTGGTGGAGAGGGAAGTGAGGTGGAATTTAGGTTTTTTTATTTTGAAAATACATTAGTAGGAGGGGTAGTTATGGCATTTGTGTGAAAATAAGGAGCCATATTTGAATTTACAGAAATTTGAGGGCCATATTTGAAGCTGGTCACAAAATAGGGGGCCATACAGGAATTAACTCTAAATTAATTTAAGGTGCTGTTTGTTTTTTATTTTTTTCAGATCTGAAATCTGAATGGAGGTCCAATTCAGATTCAGATGTTTGTTTTTCAAATTTAAGTAAATCTGAAAACTTAGCTGAATTTTGTCTTTGTCTGAATGGGCTGAAAAGAAACCAATTTATTTCAGACTTCAAAACAAGTCTGAAACAAAACCTAATTTCTGAAATGTGTAAATTGACGCTAGTGCCCCTGTGGGTGGGGGTATAAATGTCAAGGTCTTAATTCAGACTTTAGTTTTCAGATTTGAAAAACAAACATCTAACTTATAAAACAATTCAGTTAATTCAGATTCAACCAATTCAGTTCAGACGTTTCAGATTCAGCTAATTCAGATTCAGACAAAAATAAAAAAACAAACACAACCTAAGTTTAGCACTTTAAACGTTTCTACTGTCAAAATGTAAACAAATTGACCTGGAAATTGAACCTAAATTCTATGTCACCTAACTTTTCAATTTGATACTATATGTAAGATAAATCTCATTAACATTATATAACTTATCATTGTATCTTTGGTGTATAAATATAATCAACCTCTTTGTATTTTTTTTTTTGTTGAACTTAATCAACCTCCTTGTAAAAAAAATAAAAATAGTCAATCAACTTATCTAAAAAGAAGGTTACTTTTCCCCAATTATTTCAAAACCCCTTTTAAGTTTCAAGAGACAAGAGGTTAAGTGACAAGATGTCTTTGCTTAGGTCTGTTCATTAAGAATTTATATTTACATAATTGCATTGTCGGTGGCAACTACGAATACAATTCAGAAATGTTTTTTATATTCTTGTTAAATTTTTGTTAAAGGGTCCGTTGGTTATTATATCGTTTTCTTTATAGGCAAGCTATCAATTTGATGTTTGTAACGTCACAAAATTTTTGTCAAATTTTGGAGGATTTGGAGCGAGCGATCTTGAGAGATGAGCAAAGTGATACCATTGTTGTTGTTGCTTCTGAGATGAACCAGATATCAATTCTAGCACACAAACTGCAACGAGTACAACTAGGAATTGCCATCGATTCCTCTGTCACTGTATCGATCTTGATGAACAGGGAAAAACCCCTCAATGGCAGGTTGTACGACTGGTTGGTGACATTAGATTATTATGGACTCACTTTGAAGAATGTTCGGATAATGTATGTGTATCGGGAAATAAACCAGGCAACAAGCTTCCTTTCAAAGATGTCCCCCCCAAGCGGGACAACGGAGATGACACCGCCAGAATTACCAGAAAAACGGAGGAACATATTGAATGATAATGAAAGAGGTGTAATTAGAGTCTGACATTGCTAGTTTAGTTTGATTTTTTTCTCATTAATTTGTTCTTTATTTTTTGATGCAATAAGATTGAACCCTTCAGCCTGTCGACAATTTCAAATAAACGAAAATTTGATGTTTGGAAGTCACTAAATATATTACGGTTAAAACTATTTTAGATATGAATTTGTTGAAACATATAAACCCTTAGTAGTTTCAATAATAATAAATAAGAATAATGCTATTTCTGAATTTGGAAAGATTGAAAAAAAAAATTATTAGTGAATATCATGTTTTTGACAACAAAAGAAAATATGATCCCCAATAATCCGCCTCAAATGCACATAGTCCCAAACTCCCCATTGATCTTCAAGGAATCATCTGTGAGTACTTTTAGTTGTAGTTATACGAGTTATATTAGGCAACACGTCTCCAATTCAGTTTTGGTGACGTTTTCTTCGTCGGTTGACTGATATTGTAGAAAGCGTAACTAAAAGTGGTAAAATAAGTGTAACAAAAGATGCTACACATGAATGAATTTCTAGTTCAAATCATTCCTAATCACAACTGTTGCTGCCCGATACACATTTAGGCGTTTTTGTTAGTGAGGAATATCAAATCCATTTGGTTACTTGAGCCCAAATCCAACTAAAAACTTCATCCATCCATTTCAGCTTCCACAGGAGACCTCAATCACAAGTAATCGTGTGGATGACTCTGAGTATCGACATAGTTTAAAGGGTCTCATAGTATGTCTTACTTCCAATGATTTTAATGGTTGAATTTAGTACCTATAACACCACACACAAAGTGGTTTGATGAAGAACTCCAATCAAGGCCTAAGTTTGTCTATAAATCAATGATTAAAAATTTGAATTCAAAAATTTATAAAGCATGACACATAGTCAGACTATCTAACCTTTTCAAATATATATGGTCGTTCATTGCTAATACTTTAGCAGGCTATATTCTTTGAGTGAACTAGAGTAAGGTATGAATGTTATCCTCCAGAAGTATAGTTGGTTTGAAGATGCTTCATGTTGGAATCGGAGCCAATTTTGGCTCGAGCCGACTCGTCAAACTCAGAAACGGAACACGCCATTGCGTTCGTCTCGTCGAGCTCTTCAATTTAGAGCCAAGAATCACTCAAATCCGATTCCGGATGAATGAGAAATTCAAGGTTAAAGTTTGAACGAAGATCGGTTGAAATAGGTACTAAAGCGTCAAAGAGGACAAGTCAAGTTGAGGGGCGTTTGCGCGAAGAGGACGCGTGCCAATCTGGACGGTCAGCGTTCATCGCGCGGGATTTCACGCGATCTGACGTCAGGCGTTCCTTCCGCGTTCGGGCACGCTCCGGGCTACGATCTAACGGTCATTTGATCAACTGTGGGACAGTTTCGGGACAGATCACGATCATCTAAAGGCTGCTGTTTCACCCGAGTTGTGAAGGCAGATCCAACGGTCTAAAACCCACCCGAAATTCCCAGTTATATAACCAACTCTCCTCAAAGAGTTGTGTCCCTAAAAACCAAGAGTTTTGTCCCCAAAACTCTAGAGATGTGTCCCAAAAGCTTATACCTATTCAATTCCTATATAAACCCACCAAACCCACTTCATTTTCAATGAATTCATTCTCTTCTCTTCTTCTCTTCCCTTCTAACAATTAGAGGTTCTGGTTAGCCTAGAATATCTAATTAAAGAAGTATTTTCTAGAGGTTCTGGATAGACTAGAATATCTAGAAAAGGAAGAAAGAAGTTCTTCATAGGTCGTCTAGAACATCAATTCAATTCATTCTCTTCTTCTCTTCCCTTCTAACAATTAGAGGTTCTGGTTAGCCTAGAATATCTAATTAAAGAAGTATTTTCTAGAGGTTCTGGATAGACTAGAATATCTGGAAAAGGAAGAAAGAAGTCTCGAGTGAAATCTGAATTTCCAAAGCATCTAGAAGATCATCCGCATCAGTCAAAGAGCTCATAATACTGACAAAGGTTCGCCCGCTTTCAGAATATAGAAGTACCATCTTAAAATTCTGAAAGGTTAGTCGTTGTATCCCGAAGGCATTCACCCTAACGTTTGGTACTGTTACGGGGGTGTAAAAATGTCTTAAGGAAAGAGAATTTATTCTTGCCTCGACTACATTAAACACCTATCTCGGTTAGCCCGAAAGAAGGAATATTGACTTATCTTTATTCTTTAATAGTTTATCTCTCTATAAAGTTAGAGAAAGGAAACTCTGTCCGAATCAAGCCAAGACAGAGAGAAATCGACTTATCGATTAATAACCAGAGAACAACAATCTTAAGACATTTTTATATAGCGATTATTTCTCTGGTTATAAGATATTAATTTGGCTTACTTTCTGTGTGTTTCAGAAAAGGAAATGGCACGAACAAGAACCACCCTACGGGTTCTTCAGCCTAACACCACATACGTGGAAAACCCAGAGATGTTCAAGGGAACTGACTTCGCTCTGAAGCAGAAGCGAGGCAAGTCGAGGAAAAGGCAAAGGCCTGTCGAATGCTACAAATGTAGAAAGCGAGGCCACCTAGCCAAAGATTGTCACTCCACATATGACAGTCAAAGGGAAAAAGCCGATAACCAAGCTTTATTAGCAAAAGACACCGAAAATCGGAATCACCGTCTAATGATTACTGAGTTCGAAAAGGCGTTTGATCTACTTCATAAAATGAACCTCTGTGCAGAGGCACATGAAGATAACCTGGTTAACAACCAGAGATGGTGGGTCGATTCTAAGACAAATCATCACGTTTGTAGTGACAAAAGCCTATTCTCTTCCTATATAGAGGTAGCCGAAGGAGAGACCTTATTCAAGGAAAACGGCTCGATCACCCAAGTAAAAGGAAGGGGAAAGATCGTGTTAAAATTCACTTCCGAAATAGAGGTGACTTTGACCGATGTACTCCATGCTCCAGACAATCAAAAGAACTTGATTTCTGGTTCTCTTTTAAGTGAGAACGGGTTCAGACTAATCTTTCTGTCAGATATCGTTATCATATTTAAGAAAATGATGTATATTGGAAAGGGCCACTTATGTGGGGGGTTATTTCAATTAAATGTTACCCATGTAATGCCGAAGGCACCTATTATTAATAAAATTAATAATTATGCGTATATTATTGAGTCCTCCAATATTTGTCACGAAAGATTAGGACATGTGAATAATAAGTCATTAAAGAAATTAATGAGCTTGGAGTTAAATTCCGAAACTCGAAATTTACTCAAAGACGTACATGTCAAACATGTATATAGTCAAAAATGACTAAAACGTTGTTCAAGTCTTTAGACTGAATTCACAATGAACTCTGTTCAAACATGAGGTGGAAAAAGGTAATTCATTACCTTTATCGATGACTCCACTTGTTTCTGTTATATTACTTACTAAAGTGTAAGAAATCGAAAAGTTCGAGCTTTATAAAATCAAAGTAGAAACTCAACTTTATAAAAAGATTGAGGATTTGAGAAACGACTGAGATGGAGAGTATGAATCTCCGTTCGCCAAGATATACGCCAAGAATGGCATAGTTCATCAAACGGCGACTCTTTTGGTATAATGAAAGCACAGAACATTAGAAGGGATAAAACTCGATCAGTGGAGATTAAAATCGATGATCAATCTAATCTCGATGAACTTTGTGAAGTATTTCACTAAAATTCTACTATTAGCCAAGAACAGAAATAAGGTTCAACCCATGGTGACCAGGAATGTTGATTTAGTTGATGACTCTTAAAATATCTTCTCGATAACAGAGACATCGAAAAACTAAACGACACCTTGACCACCAATTATCGACATAAATACTGGGTGTGAAACCGTATATCGAGAATACAGAGAACGATCAATGATGAATACATGATCCTAAAAGTTCAACTCGATAACGAATCGAAGATGACAACCGCATAAGTTAGCGGAGAAGTATGTCAAGACAAAGATCAAAACCTAAACGGTTAGACAAGGTCAACGACAGAATATTACAAATAGTTACGAAACGATGAACTGTTCGAAAGAAATCATCGGTCTGAGATAATGAAAATTCCGTGAAACATTCTCGAATACAAAGTTGACGAAGAATGCAAAATTCTGAAATCAAACTTGTCTTCGAGAAAGTAAGTTATTTCGAATAACATATTCAGGCGGTAAATACTTCTCTAGAAGGTCCTGAGGCCTGTCTAAGAATTACAAGGAATCCTCAGATGTGTTAAACGGAAGGACCTTGGCTGAAAAATCTCGAAATCAGGAGTTATTACAAATAAATCCTTAAGTCTTTGTAAGGAGGTCCCTAGTTCTGTATCATTACAGAATAGTCCTTATAAATCCTCATGGCAACCTAATCTTCTTGGATAGACAAGAGAATTAAGGTTGATAAGACGTAAAGTTGAATATTACATCATTCGGTCCAGACGTGACTCGAATAATAAATTCAAGGGTCTTGGTAAGATTTTCGATTCAAGAGTATGAACGAAATCTAGAGACGATAAAGGACAAAATAGGTAATGATAACTTTGTTGATCATGTGATAGTTTAAATCTATCAAGGGAGTATATATGATTAAGACATATAACTCAAGAAAGAGTTAAAAGAGAAACTCACCTTGTATTATATCTCAAGGTTCTAATGATCATAAATCATCATGTTATAGAACAAAACTAAACACACTACACTAAAGAAATTGTGTACGAAAATAGTTTTGTCAAAAAGGAGAATCCAATGGTTACCCTAGAACTGTGGGGGCAGATGTTATTACATATCTGAACGGTACCCTATATGGAATAGTATTAGATTCCACCCAAGTTGACGAATAAGAGAAAATACTCTTGAAATGTGGGGGGACCCGAGAAGGAACCGAAAAGCCAAGTATAAAGAAATAAAATGGCATATAGAACTCCAAATTCTCCTGAAGATATAACGTCATAATGACGTAAAAAGAGGGAAATTATAGAGTACCTCGGAAACCAGATTTAACCAATAAGAGTGTTTGGTCAATAAGGTTTCATTGAGTTAAGAACTATGGTTATATTCACTAAGTTGTGACAAGAGTTGGAAATCAAGTGTGTGAATATAAGTAATGACGTGAATTTCCAATTCACTCAACAAATCTGGAAAAACACAAATGGAAAGAACTTCTCCTCCTAATCCTAAACTAAGTAACGAGATTCAACCGTGAATCATCTGTTCAAAAGAACAGACAATACTAGTTAGGAATAAGAAAGTGTTTAAAGAAGATATGATTCGATGCTTTTCCAGATTGAATCGTTACTCATGATTGATAATCTGAAGTGCATGGTTAGACAGAGAATGGTAGAATAACCGCTCAAAAACCACGATAAGCATAAATACTTGAATTTGAACAAATTCAAGAAAGAGTTATCATAGTAACAAATAGTTCTTAAGTATCTGAGCAGACTCGTATTAATTGGTTGTACATATCATAAAGAAAACGAAGATATGTGGACAACACTCGAATCCCAGATACAAAACAGTGGATATGACAAACCACTAAGGGCTACGATATCACAAAATCCTTAGAGGCAGACGTGCATAGCTGGATCAACAATGTAATCCTAAAGGCCTTGATGGATACATTGTTTTGGAGAAAGCAAAGGAAGTAGGTGAACTTCCTGGAGGATATTTGTTTGTGATTGAAGCCAGTGCACGCAATAAACATAAGTAGTTGTTGCGTAGGCACTAATACGGTAAGTCTAGAGAATTCAAAATAAAATAGACTAGCACCGTAAAGCAATTGCTCTCAAGGAATGCATAAATTAAAATTATGCTCAATCCTAAGTTACCTGGCGGATCCGTAAAGAACAAGGGTGAACAAGAGAGTTGAAATTGCATCATCAAGGGGAATGTGGCAAAAACGCCTAAAGTAAATGAGTAAAGGCATGGTGAAACCCTACCTAGATGACTGGAGATCCCACGATCTAGGTTCAAAGGGCAACTGAAGCTATATCCTGACTCGACAGTAACACTGTAAGAGATTTCTATCTCTTACCCATTCCTAGGATGATAACAGTGTTGCCTGCATTGAGAGGCTAAGCATTAAACTTTTAATGAATCCGAAAACTTAGAACTTGATTCTAACGTGAGGTATAGCAGGATACCTTATTACGGATAACCTATATGTGTGTGAATTGATGCCGGTTCCGTGGGAAGGTCGTCTAGGCCGACTTCTCTAAAGCACACATGAATTCGGGAATGTTCAGGGCCGAAATGAACACAACCGAGAACCTAAGTCGGTAAGGGATTAGCTGTGTGATAGCTATTCAGGTTTACAATTTCCAGGACTCAGTTCAAGACGATAAGTTCACTGCCGTCCTTGTAGACCTTGTAGTTATTCACTAGGAAAGGTTCAAAGTCGAAAGACTACCTTCTTCCGATGCAGCGAAGTTCCGCTTATGAGCTCTGTCAGTGTCAGAATGTCAGTATAGTATGTTTGTATATAGTAAACCTCGAATTTTCATTCATGTGGGGGATTGTTGGAATCGGAGCCAATTTTGGCTCGAGCCGACTCGTCAAACTCAGAAACGGAACGCGCCATTGCGTTCGTCTCGTCGAGCTCTTCAATTTAGAGCCAAGAATCACTCAAATCCGATTCCGGATGAATGAGAAATTCAAGGTTAAAGTTTGAACGAAGATCGGTTGAAATAGGTACTAAAGCGTCAAAGAGGACAAGTCAAACTCAGAAACGGAACGCGCCATTGCGTTCGTCTCGTCGAGCTCTTCAATTTAGAGCCAAGAATCACTCAAATCCGATTCCGGATGAATGAGAAATTCAAGGTTAAAGTTTGAACGAAGATCGGTTGAAATAGGTACTAAAGCGTCAAAGAGGACAAGTCAAGTTGAGGGGCGTTTGCGCGAAGAGGACGCGTGCCAATCTGGACGGTCAGCGTTCATCGCGCGGGATTTCACGCGATCTGACGTCAGGCGTTCCTTCCGCGTTCGGGCACGCTCCGGGCTACGATCTAACGGTCATTTGATCAACTGTGGGACAGTTTCGGGACAGATCACGATCATCTAAAGGCTGCTGTTTCACCCGAGTTGTGAAGGCAGATCCAACGGTCTAAAACCCACCCGAAATTCCCAGTTATATAACCAACTCTCCTCAAAGAGTTGTGTCCCTAAAAACCAAGAGTTTTGTCCCCAAAACTCTAGAGATGTGTCCCAAAAGCTTATACCTATTCAATTCCTATATAAACCCACCAAACCCACTTCATTTTCAATGAATTCATTCTCTTCTCTTCTTCTCTTCCCTTCTAACAATTAGAGGTTCTGGTTAGCCTAGAATATCTAATTAAAGAAGTATTTTCTAGAGGTTCTGGATAGACTAGAATATCTAGAAAAGGAAGAAAGAAGTTCTTCATAGGTCGTCTAGAACATCAATTCAATTCATTCTCTTCTTCTCTTCCCTTCTAACAATTAGAGGTTCTGGTTAGCCTAGAATATCTAATTAAAGAAGTATTTTCTAGAGGTTCTGGATAGACTAGAATATCTGGAAAAGGAAGAAAGAAGTCTCGAGTGAAATCTGAATTTCCAAAGCATCTAGAAGATCATCCGCATCAGTCAAAGAGCTCATAATACTGACAAAGGTTCGCCCGCTTTCAGAATATAGAAGTACCATCTTAAAATTCTGAAAGGTTAGTCGTTGTATCCCGAAGGCATTCACCCTAACGTTTGGTACTGTTACGGGGGTGTAAAAATGTCTTAAGGAAAGAGAATTTATTCTTGCCTCGACTACATTAAACACCTATCTCGGTTAGCCCGAAAGAAGGAATATTGACTTATCTTTATTCTTTAATAGTTTATCTCTCTATAAAGTTAGAGAAAGGAAACTCTGTCCGAATCAAGCCAAGACAGAGAGAAATCGACTTATCGATTAATAACCAGAGAACAACACTTCAGTCCTTCTTGAAATACATCAATCCCTTCCGGCCGCCCAACGACCTATAATGCTAGTCACTACTCCCACTGGGGCTAGAAAGTAAGCCCCACAACCCAAAGCCAAGTTTCATATTAAATGCAATTGACAATTTAACAACATGAAAATGCTAATATATGTGCATAATACACATGCTTCCCAAGACTTGATATACAACAAAATTCACACCAATTGCAAACAACTGATACCCACTTGGTAGTACATGTATGGTAATGTCTTTCAAAAAGAAAAATGGTAATGAGTACATTTAATCTATCGAAGTCATGAACGAAATGTAATCATGTTATTTCAAAAAAGAAAAATTCACAATCATTGTTGACAATTGTCACAGTTTCAAAAAATGCCCAATACGACATCAAAATAACTCTATAATTTTTAGATATCAAGTGTCAAAAAAGAAAAATTCACATCAATTGTTAACAGTTAAGAGTTTCAACAAAAAAAGTGTCAATTAAGAAGATTCTATTTCATAATTGTGAAAATAGAGACACTATAAACTTCTTTTGTCTTTTATAGAGATCTCTAAACTAACTTTGCTTCATACACACGGTACTCTTAAGTTTATTAGGAAACAAAGTTTTCTATTAGTATAAATTTAAAATTACACTGGTTGAGAGTCTCCATAACAAATATGTTTGATCAGAAAAGATTTTACAACAAAAAATTTTAAAAATCGCTCTAAATTTAGAGTGTGAGGGTCTCACTCGATATGCTCTAACATCACCCACAAAAACGATTTCTTAAAAAAAATAGTATTACATAAAAAAGGTTTGAGTGTCTGATTGGATTTAGACTAAATTGTCACTAGCCTTTGCCACCTGCTACAACCGGTACACTCCCGTTGGAGATTTCGAAATAAAAGCCGAATAGAAAGAGAAATAATTAACCGGTTAATTATTTTCTAGTAAACAATCTGAACCGTTGATATATTAAAAAAACTGTTCGATTTTTAAGCATAGGGTTATTTGAAACACTTGGAGTCCGCCCCTTCAACGTTTGAAATTTGTTTCCTCTGGACCGTTTACTCTCTCCCTCTCTCTCTCTATCTATCCTCTTCTTTCTCTCTCTCTCTCTACTCTACTGTAAACGTTTCGGTGCCCTTGTTGGATAGATCTTCTTCATCTCTGATCTATAATCGGAGATACCTCTCCGGAGATCTCCAATGTGCACTGGATCGTTCGGCTTATTAATTTCATCGATTTGCTTCTTCAATCCGTTTTATACTGTTCAAATCTCAAAAAGGTGGGGTTTTAGTCATCTGATCGGAAAATTTTGAATTTTTTTGTGGATATTACTCGTTTAGGATTTCAGTTTAGATGAATTCAATGATGATTTTATGGTTATTAGCCTAAATTTGATGAACTGAAGATGAAATTTGTTTCTTTCCTTTTTACTAACTTGTTGTTACTTGGATGAAATTGTTGTTTTGGGTTTCTGTTTCTATTCATGTTTGTTAGTGAAAACTAGGGTTTTTATTTTACTTGGATGATTACAAATGGAGTTTCTCATTCTGGAACTTGTTTGAGTTATTTTCAACCTGAATGTGATCTAGTCAATGATTTGGTAAGCTGAGAGAAATATGTTTTAACCAATCATTTAGTTCAAAAATTAGGTTATTGAGAACTTTGTTGAGAAGAAATTACAGGCAAGGCAAATCATCATCTCAAAGATAGTAAATAGGAGTAGTTCATAAAGAAGATTTCAATTGAGATCTTTCACATTTTTTTTCCTGATTATTTGTTTTGTTCATTCAGTTTTAGCTCATCGTTTCGTTCCTCGAAAAAGAATATCTGCTTACATTTTAGTAAGGTTGATGATGGTCTGGGGTGTTTCATCTAGAGATAGTTGCAGTCGCGTGGGAGTTGGGATATGCATCTTTTCCTGTCAATTAAAGAACAATGGAAAGTGAAAGGTCTCGAAGTGGTAAAGGAGCTGAAAGTCCTGTTACTGCTTCCCTTGAAGGGAGTAGTAGTGGATTTCAGAAAGCGCGACCTTTGCACGGGTAAATAATTTTTTGAAGTTTTGGCACGTTTCGTTTTACATCCCTTAATTTATTGCATGTTCATAGTTTGAAGTTTAGATCCTTACATCGCTCGCATTACGTAATGTTTATAGGAGGACTAGTGGCCCTACAAGACGCTCGACGAAAGGGAATTGGACAGCTGAAGAGGTAATTATTTGAAAATGACTTGGTAACAAATATATAAGGATTAGTTTAGTACGAAAACGGACGTTTAGGTTATTCTGTTTTGTGTTAGTTATTCGGTTCTGTTTTGTATCCATTGATGCAAGGGATCTTGATTGTCGTATGTATGCAGGATGCGATATTGTGTAGAGCAGTTCACCAATTTCAGGGAAGGAATTGGAAAAAGATTGGTAAGTTACCTGAACCTCTGAAAATGAAGGCAAATTACTCTATCACCAACTTAGAGCGCAATCATTTGCTTGTGAACAAAAAAAATTAACATTACATCTTCTATGACATGCATATCAATTCAGTTCATTATAGACCCTAGGGCTTCTGTAGTGACTTGACAATATCTTGTTGTGTCACACCTTTTTATGTTTTCTTTAGTGATATTGGCAAAGATGTTAAAAATATTAGTTGCATTGTTGAAAAGACATGTGGCTGATTCTATGTAACATGTAAAGTGACACGGGTAATGATATCTGACACCTTAGCATGGACAATAGCTCTATACTGATATAAGGCATAGGATCCGGGAAGTGGAAAAAGCCAGTACGGATAACATCTTTCATATAGCCTTCATTTTAACTTACAATTTGTTTACTTTTGGAGTTGACTCTGGTGCTTGGTTTAATGTGTCATCTTGTTGAGGATCTATACTCACAATAAGATGTACTTTGGTGCCCTTCTGCAGCTGAGTGTTTCAAGGACCGAACAGATGTCCAGTGCCTGCACCGGTGGCAGAAAGTCTTGGATCCAGAACTTGTTAAAGGGCCATGGTCAAAAGAGGTGAAAAGTTCCCGACATTGGCAGATTTCATTCTTTCGCTTCTCTTATGCTAGTCATGCTCGAATTTATATCCCGAAAATTCATTTCAGCATTTTACTGTAATGTATAGTTAAACTTCTTGCCTAACTCAACATTCTGTCTAACAGGAGGATGATATAATAATTGAGCTGGTTAAGAAATATGGGGCACAGAAGTGGGCCACCATCTCAAAGGCGTTGCCTGGACGTATTGGAAAGCAATGCCGGGAAAGGTATGATTGTTAAACCAATCTAGGCTTTATAGTCGTGCATTATCTTCTTTTGATAAATTTTAGGTTTTCTGAAAGCATAATAATTCAAATTTCATCTTGTATTATATGTAACTGAACAATTTTGATTTCAATTAACTCAATGTTCGACGACAAACTGCAACTTTGCTACTTAAACACCGAAACCGGAGCTTAATCTAACAACAACATATGATCATGTCCTTGTCGTTGCATATTGATAAACATTCCTCCTTCATAACTCTGTTTTCATTAATTGTTGTTCTGACTGGTAATGTTCACAATCAAAAGAAAAATTCAAGTAAATGCGAAAAGTTGGGATTTCCCATTTCCATCGGCTTTAAAGTCAGTAATTTGTTTTTCCTTAGAAGACGTGGGTGCATTGTTCAGAAACAGTGAATACGCCATTATTCATCAATAATCAGTTGTATGCTGTGCCTACTTTATGCATCTCCTTTTGTTTTTGATTTTCTCTTTTATCTTTAGGTGGCACAATCATCTTAATCCAGGGATCAAAAAAGAGGCATGGACTCAAGAGGAGGAATTGCAGTTGATTCGTGCTCATCAAGTTTACGGGAACAAATGGGCCGAGTTAACGAAATTCTTACCTGGAAGGTATGCCTTCCACTGTCGTTGAAGGGAGAGTGATTGACTTTGATGATTTAGAATTCTTGAATGAATTCATTTCGTATTTGTGTAATTCCTCTTATTATCTTTCTTCTTGCTACCTCGTCACTATTTGTTTAGCTTTGTGTTGTATGGTTTTCTTATTTACTCTTTGTTAAACCAAATTACCGTTCGCATCTGAAATTATGTTATCAGTTATATATCTCAAGACTAACACAGGAACATATTTATATGTTTGTGACCTCAGGACGGACAATATGATAAAGAATCATTGGAACAGCTCTGTAAAGAAGAAGTTGGATTCTTACTTGGCATCAGGTTTACTCGAACGATTCCAAGGTCTGCCAAATCCAGGCAATCCAAATCAATGCATGCCTTCTTCTTCAATGGCTCAAAGTAGTAGTGATAGCAGTTATCTGAAAGACAGAGCGGAAACTGATGAAGTACCAGAATGTAATCAAGCTTCAACCGTTTTTAGGTGTTCCCAGACGGACTCCAACATCACTAGTACTATTCCGGTACATATCAAAGATGAATTTAAAATGGACGAGAATGATCAAATGGAACTGCATAATTCTAGTCCATCGTCGAGTTCCAAACAATATTATACATCTTTGGATGAAGATGCATGTACAGTCACAGAAATACCTTCTGGAATTAGTTCACATGAGCTACGTAACAACTCTTTGCATGAATCGTCAGACTTGTTTAGAACAGCTACTCATTCGGTAACAGGTCAAGATGAAGTTCATGGGACGGGAAATTTTATGTTAGGAAGTTCAATGGGGAATATCATGGGGCGAGCTGATAAGCAGGAGGAGGCATCTGTATCTCAAAGTGATTGCTGCGCGGGGGTATACTCGGAAGGGACAAATGAGTTCTATTCTCTGATAAATCTGATGAAATGCTCAAATATCACAGATATTGATAGATGTTCTGATTCATTTATTTGCCAATCTGAAAATCAGCGCTCTGAAACTGCTAGAAATCTAGCCTCGCAACCCTATTATCCACTAAGATCATCTGATAGATTAGCACCTTCCAGCTCCGAGCCTCTACTGAACAGTTCTTGCCCACCACTATCTTCTGGTGAAGCTCAGTTTATATTTGGCGACGAACCCGCTGCTCTGAGGGGTAAAGCTAGTGCTCAGGACGATTCTGAGCTATTTAGAAGTTCATGTGATGGCTTCATCTATCCAGAAGGCAGCCTTGATAGTTCTCCTTGTCATGATGATAACAAGGATCTGAATCCAGTACCTGTAGACATTTTCGGATCCTTAAATCTAGAAACTGTTGGTAATCTTCCCAGCATCGACGAAAGAATGACAACTAGTAATGCCGAAGATCAAGATTCAGGAGCTCTATTTTACGAGCCTCCTCGTTTTCCAAGCTTAGAACTTCCATTTTTCAGTTGTGATCTCGTACAATCTGGTGGTGATTTACAGCAAGCATACAGTCCCCTTGGGATTCGACAATTGATGATGTCTAGTATGAATTGTTCACCATACAGCTTATTCGATTCACCATCTCGAGATGATTCTCCTGATGTGGTTTTGAAGAGTGCTGCTAAAAGCTTCCAAGGCACACCATCCATTTTGAAGAGCACACCATCCGTTTTGAGAAAACGACATCGTGAACTCTTATCACCATTACAGGAAAGGAAAGGCGGTAAGAAACTTGAGAGGGACATAAACCAAGGGCAATTTGGTATATCTAGAATGATCACTATCGACTCTCCTCGGCTTGATGGTTTTACTAATCCAAATAGTGCTGAATGTAGTCTTCTTTCCCCAACATCTTCCCAAAAGGAGAAGTTCACTCACGACAAAGAAAACATGGATCATGGTTTTACCTCATTTTCAGATGACAAGATTTTAGAGGAAGGACTGTCTGTTGACACAGGGCAAAAGATACAGCAGGAAGTCAATGGAGTTGGTTCATTGGCTAAGATTGATGAACATGACAGAAACGAAATGGTAATTTCTTTTTCTCATCTTAATGCACTGTGTTTTTCTCATATTTTTCACCCTTAATCATGGATTCATGGCCTTATCTCTTCACTACCTACCATTAAATTATGAATGATTATTTATTAGCTCTACTTTTGATAGGTATTATGCAGTGTTTCATCTTATTTTTCACCCTTAATCTATTCTAAAGTTTACATAATTTTTTTCTACCAGGCGCAAGAGGCCTCCGGGGTCCTCGTTGAACAGAATATTAATGATAATTTGTTCTTTTCTCCTGACCGTCTATTCTTTTCTCCTGATCGAGATGGACCTCTCAGAACTAAAATTGATACTAAGAATCTAAAATATCAATACTCTAGAAGCTTGGCGAATGAATCAACCGAGAATGTCCAAATTGGCCAGTCAGAATCTTCATTTGTAAATGTGCTTTCTCCTACAAATGATGAAAGGAAACATGTCAGGCGTTTAGTTCCAGCTACATCTGCACAATGTTTTCCATTATCACTTCCGCTCACATTCGAAAATGCTGGGAATAATGGTGACATGGGGAGCTTTGGCATGTAAGTTGTTGCAGTTAGGTTGTGTTTGTTTTATTTAATAGTCTGAAATTGAATATGATTCATAAATATAATTAGTTGTTTTCCATGCTCTTATCTCTTTGACGATTTAGATCTCAAAACAAGTCTTCCTCGCCATTGCAATGTGTTTTCAACTAAAAATATTAGATGGTGTTTTTTTTTAATAATCTGAAATTCATTTTCACCAAATGTGTAGGTGTAGTTGTTTTGCATGCTTTTATCCATTCAATGAAGTTAGTTCTTAAAACTAGTCCTTGCATCAAATGCATGTGTTTTCAGCTGAAAAGTAAGTTTGGGACTGAAGAAGACATGTCTCAAAATTGATTTTACTTGAGAGATAATGCATACAAGAACTCAAAACAAACACCACCTTGGTCTGTTTGCAAGGAGACTTGTATGATCTTACTAGAAAGAAAAACATATCAAAAACTCATATTATACAAGTTAGATATTGCTTTAGTCTCATTGTTTGCTATGGATTTGGGTATTGATTAAATACCAATCATCGTTTTCGTTTTTCCATTGGTCTACAATAAGGTATGATTAGAATACCTTTCTCCAGAACTGTTGGCTTTTGGCCAGTTAAGTTTAGACCTATACCGACATATCAAAACGGGCATCTTCATCTGATATCAATTAGTCTATAATGAATGAATAGGTCTTGGAATTTTGGCTCTTAAAGTTTTTCTGATTGCAGATCCAGTGGGACCCCTACCATCAAAAGAGGATTTGAATCTCCTTCAGCGTGGAAGTCCCCTTGGTTCATGAACTCCTTTTTGCCTGGTCCAAGAATTGATACAGACATAACGATAGAGGTACTGATTCATACTTAAATTATTTTGAATGCAGAATAAGCTCAACGAGATAGATCATGGAGTACAATACAACTTAAGCCGATAGGCCGTATCCAATTCTAACTTTATGCTTTGTGATGTAGGACATCGGAATTTTCATGAGCCCCGGCGATAGAAGCTACGATGCCCTTGGGTTGATGAAACAGATGAGTGAACACAGTGCGGCTGCAGTAGCTGAGGCTGAAGAATTCTTGGCAAGTGATCAGAAAGGTCCTTCAAAAGCAAAGTTCTCTGACCAGGAGAACTTGTCACTAGAAACCAGCCAATTTGCAGATAGTGATATGGAAGATCAAAATTGTCCGCTTACCGCTGCCTTGGTATGATGCTCCTAACATTTAATATCTCTCTCTCTCTCTCTCTCTCTTCTTCTTCTTCTTCTTGTTTTTATCCTAAACATAACTTGTTGTAAACCAGACGGAGCGGAGAGTACTTGATTTTAGTGGATGTGACACACCTGGGAAAGGAGGAACAGACAGCCAGAAGTCTGTGGTTGGAACTTCAGTAAGCTTCTCAAGCCCTTCTTCATATTTGATGAAAGGTTGCAGGTAGAATATCCAAATGCATTTTGTTGTTCTTTTATCTATGTTCCAAAAAAAAAATACATAAATACATAAAAAAAAAATTCCTTTTGTTTTTGTCCAATTGACGGAGTGTGCTGTTAATGTATGAGAAAGTTGTAGAGGGATTCATAACTTGTTCTTGGAGTTTCTATAAGATTTCCTGAATAGTGAATACATTGTTATGATATGAAGAATGTTGATCTTTCTATTTGAGAAATATATTCTTAGAACATTATTTGTATGATATATTTCTAATGGTTTTCGAGATCAATGCAAATATTTTGGCAGATTATGGAAGCTCCTTTACCATCCCTTTGTAGGAGTTATCCCTATGGAGGGGCTGGCTATTAGCTTTTTGGGTAAGACACCCATAACCATCGAACAATAGGTACGAGTGGGGACTTACCAACAAGTCTTTTAGGTTACATTGTGGAATAGGTACGAGTGGGGACTTACCAACAAGTCTTTTAGGTTACATTGTGGAATTCAGAGATTGTCTAATAAGTTTTGACGGGTGAATGGAAAAGATAATTGGAGCCACCCTGGTTCTATTGTCGGAGTGGGTGGTGAACCGGTGGTCACTTGTAAGTGTAACCGAAAGCATCTACTCTTGAGCTAGCTTTTAGGGTAAGAGAAGCGAAAGACCACCCAACATATGGTGTCGGAGTACTGAGACATGCCTTTGAAGTTAGCTTGTGGAAATGAGAGTATTTTCTAGGACAACTTGTAATTAACTGAAAGATTGGTGGATTGATTTGGGGAGTGAGTGGTAAGTTTACAAGTGTGATGAAAAACCTACCTTTTGAGCTAACTTCTAGGGTAAAACAAGTGAGAAAGCTAACTTCTGGGGTAAAGGAAGTGACAAGTCCAAGACAAGGTTCACTTATGTTTAATGAAAGACCGACGACAACATTTTTCTGTACAGATAAACACATACGGCAACGTTTCCAATATTGTAACTTCTACGCGCAAAAAGCATTTTGGATATCTAGTTATCTATAAAGTCTATTTACTTTATGCTTATGTGTCACATCCGGTGAGCCGGTTTGACGGAAAGTTTGGTTCCTGTGGAAGAGTTCCTTCCGAGACCCTTAACCACGGCCACTCGTTGGACCACTGCTAAGGTTGCTAGAGATGATTTGCTCTTCTGTATTTCCTGTTCTTTCTTTTTTTTCATAAAAAATAGAACATATTTGCTCTCTGCTTATTGATATTTTTGTTTAACACAACCTAACTTCACAATTCTATATTTACCCCTCTGTCTTAATAAAAATGATTCAAGGACTGGTTTTTATATAAAATTTCAGAAAATTAAGTGAACACCACAAGGATGTCAAAGTTGTTACAAAAGAAAATTTTCGTGGGCAGTTTTGCGAAGTTTTTTTTTTGAAATGTAGTTTTGCGAAGTTGTACCTGTCGAAACCCCAGTTTTATAACTACATTTGCTTTTCTTATTACTTACAGATTACGTAGATAAGGAAAAAAAATAAACCTTCTTATAATCGAATACATAACTTCTTGAATTTTAGAGGGATCCACAAGCACGAAGATGACAAATTCTTAAAAGAATAGTACTTGAGTTCATATATCACAAGAATTCATGTGAGCAGAGGTAATGGTGGACTATGGAATGACAATATGATTTCCTTTATCTTCATCCTTTCTTTGGGATTGCAGCAAGCTTTGTATACATTCTTGCCATTGACTGGTATCCTCTTACATCACCAGACCTCAGAAGATTTCCTACACACCCAGGATAAGTTCACCGATTAATCCACTAAAGAGCACCAATTTCATCTAAATCCGAATATATATATCATCGACATTGTTAGGTTCAACATAAGTTTTCAAGACATTTTTATAGCAAATAAGAATAATTATTTCATTATACAGTATACATTTTACAGGGGGTGTTCATTTTTATAGCGAATCAACTATTATATCTAAATCTGACTCAGCTGTCCTATGTCAGTTGGTGTATCAAAAGAAGTTGAGCGAATCGAGTATTCTTAAATATCTGAATATCACATGGTTTTCAAGAAATTCCGAGTTTTAGATTATAGTTCCAGTTATAACTTAGTACTTACCATCTCAAACCGAAACACGTAAACGAAAAGGGATTCTTCATGTTACATGCGTAAATCTGCATACCTGAATCACAATTAAGTGGGCTATCGGGTTCTGGGTGGGCCATCAAGGCAATTATAGCTCTACAGACGGACTGAAGAGTCCAAGCAGGACTCCAAGCATTCTTCAAAATGTCTAAGCAAATCTCTCCTGTCTGGACAAGACAATAACATGATTATTGCTAACCAAATCGTAAACACAGCGAAATTGCAAATTGGCTTCACCTTTGATACTTTCCATTCTAGAGTACTACTTGGACGTTGTACTGTCTTTCTTTTGTTAGAGTTTTCATAATCACCCGGGTAAAAGAAAAATGCAAGAGGAATTTCATAAAAACAAACTCAAGGAATGAAAATTGAAGTGGGTACCTTAAAATGTACATTTGGATGGAAAATTTTCGTTAGGAACCGAACTTGAGGAGGTTGCAGAGGGTATTGTTCTGGGACTGCAAATGCTAGCTGAAACACGCCACCATCAAAAGGGGTTTCTGATGGTCCCTATATACAAAATAGATGATAAAAGTTAGGGAACGGAGGAAAATTAGTATAAGATTCATCAGATCGTGATAGGGCTAACCTTTATAAGGGCAGTCCACTTAAATATGTTATTCTCATCGCACACCAGTTGGATATCGGGATCAGCTGTTTTTTCTCGCTGAACCTCTTTGTATTCCTTGAAAAGCCTTGCCCTAGATGCCTGTGAAGCAAAAACAAGAGTGAACTAGGGTTTGCATAATCAAAACAGGAGACGGCTACATCAGATCCTATTTCTCTGTTCAATTGATAGAAGAGGGTTTCAAGGACCCAAAGATATCTCAAACGATATCGGACACTCAATATACAACTCTTTATTAGTGTTTGGACTTTGGGGCGAGTTGGGGATAGAGGGGACATTAATATATATATATATATATATAAATCAGTTCACTCCATGTACAGATAAACGATAATATATGAATATACTATCATTCTTTTTCAAGATAAATAGGCTATACTACGCCAAACGGGTCTCTTGGACAAAACAGAAGAAACCATAATTTAACGGAAAGCCACTCACCTGCATTTGTATAATGATTCAGAATACAAAAAACAGATAAAATGAGCTCCGTTAATCTGCATAGTTAACCAAAATATAAGATCTTCAATTAAATTGCGAGACACACTGTGAGAATTGAAAATAGAAAAACAAAACATTATCAGTGAAAATTTCAGGAGTGAACAGCAGAGCCTATGGTGGTTATGTATCGGGCCCTAAAGAGTCTACGTGAATTGGCACATTAACTCCTCACATCTCGAAAGTCATGATACCACAAAGACATCATTAGGAAAAATCAGTTGGAACTATATGTGATAAGAACATATCCTGTTATGAGCCACATGCCGCAGAGTGACCAAATTATGAAAACAAGGAGGAATAGAATACATAAGTTTGTGTTAGAACAAATTATACAGGTTCTCTAAAACTAGTCCTAACTATATTATAACATTTTGTTACTTTCTATAGATTTAATACGAAAAGCTTTTGTCAAGTCCACAAGAGGTATCTCTATAATTCGAATATATCAATGTGCAAACACATATTTACACTTTTAACTCTACTTACACCTCCTATACAACCAATTAGTATAACCATTAAGCATCACTTCCAAACTAACATTCAGCTGATACATAGGTACACTTAGGCACTTGGGCTCGGTACTTGTGCATGGCTCTGCTGTGC
The DNA here is from genome assembly GCF_041429995.1 of Eschscholzia californica. Taxonomy (NCBI): domain Eukaryota; kingdom Viridiplantae; phylum Streptophyta; class Magnoliopsida; order Ranunculales; family Papaveraceae; genus Eschscholzia; species Eschscholzia californica. The sequence continues at coordinate 44,591,604 of NW_028238472.1, read as the reverse complement.
CAGAGCTAACCGAGTGACTCATGAGTTCCTCAAGCTCGGCTCAGGAGTTCCATGTTACATATACATTTGTATATGGAAGCATGAAAATAAATTTTTCTTTTATTGTCATTCCAAAGTTCCTCAAGCTCGGCTCAACCACCATTGGGATCCAACAACTTAGCTAGTGTTTGTTTCCTTTTCTAAGTCAAATCTGAAATCGGGCACGAGGTCTGAATTGATTCCATACTGAATTCTGACTGTTTTTGTCTGACTCATAATGTTTGACTTCTAATAGCGGATTTAGGTTGATTTTTGGTCTACTAGATTCACAAACAATGAGAAAAGAGGAACACCACCGACTGATAATGCGATATCTAGGTACACCAAAGTAGTGAATTTCGTGTATTACAACCAACCCACAACCGAAAAACGACCAAAACACAAATTTATTTTGGCTAATTCATGAAAAGTAAAATGAAGATCACAATTCAGACAGTATGAATTGTAAAAATACCACCACTGATTTTTGTACACAAGAGTTCTAAGTAGAGAGATCTAATTAAAACCTTAATCACATAATTTACACTTTTTTCCCCAATTTGAATAACCAGAGAAATTTCATATCTTCAACCATTCTTACCACATAATCATTTCTATTAAAATTAAATCAAATTGAACAAAAAAACAACAAGAAATTGATTCAAAATTTCAAGATTTAAGAGTTGAGATCGTACCTGAAAAGAAACCCTCGTAATCTTCCGAGCGAGAGAGAGAGCGAACGAACGAATTAGCGGGCGAAACGAGAAAAGAGAAGATATATAGTTGACAGACGATTTGATTGTGTAAATCGCGAGCTACAACATTAACTCCTAACGAAGTTTATCAGCCGTACATCTAGTTTGATAGGATTTTCAGATGAACAATACTAACTTGCGCCTTACCTCTTAAGCGCACGTTAACATTTTCAGGGTTTAATAAGAACAGAAATCAGAGTTAATACTAGTAAACCAATCAAAAATGGCTGCTTTAAGGGTTCTAGCTAGGTTAACTAGTCGTTCTCCATCAATTTCATTCAAACTCAATTCAAAATCTATTTCTTCGCCTACAATTTCTCCTATAAATTTGACTTCTCCATCTCAGATCTCTAATTCCATGAATCGCATTTCAAGGTAAGATGATTACTTTCCCCAATTTTCTTATAATCAAATATGAGTGAATCTTGTATACCCAATTTTCTATTTTTTATTTGTGTGTTTTTTTGTGTAGATTACCATTGGTTTTGATCAGTTTGGATTCAATGATGCCTTTGCATAGTGCAATAGCTTCAGCTAGGTTAAAATCAATACTTGCAGCTGAATCTCAAAGTTGGGGATTGATTCCTCAAGGTATGTTTTATTTTATTGGATTTCCACTGATTTTAATGGTTAAAGGTAGTGAATTTTAGTTGAGTTTTATTAGTATTTGATTATTTGAAGTGTTAGGTTTCATGAGTTTAGATTAATGAAGCTCTTAGTAGAATCAAGTACAAGAGAAAGTAAGAAGAATAATGTTCTGTCATGTTCAAACATATTTGATGGTATGAGAATAGTCCCACTTGGACAAAGAGAAGCTTCACGACCAACAATATAATATCTAGGGTTTCTTCGGTTATTACCCGTTGGTTTTGAGTTGAATATCCACAAACTTGACAGATGTTTCTGTTTGTCATACAATCCCTTTTTTTGTAGACCACAAATACAGACTGTTAGTAGTGTTACATTTGCCCTAGTTGACCCTCTTGGATGATGTTATCGTTCATTACCAACATTTCTTGGTTCTGAAAAATTTAGGGAGCAATGGTACATTGGACTCAGAGAGACAACTAGGAGATCAAGTAAAAAGAAATGGTCAATCTAGCTTTGTTCATCAAACCATTTTGAGAATCGAATCAATCGATCATAATATATACCCCTACTTTACTAGCTAATGATGTCATCATGTGACATCCTCTCGTTCATTGATCAAGCCTTTTATTACGAGCAAAAACGTTAATAAAATCTTGGGAAGTGAAATACTCGGCAAGTCCTAAGTGTTCACTCATATGGTTAGCATTGGCTAAATTTGCCACAATATCACCTTCAAGTTTAATAGCAATGCAGTTTCTTCTAAGTTTGTCGCACCTAATCCTCGGCTATGATTATCGATGCTTTGAATCGAACTCTATTTTCAAGCTAATATAGACAGACATCCTGAATTAGTGAGTTTACACATGTTGAGGTTCGGTATATAACGTACTTGTCGAGTAGTTAGTGGCGGTTTAAATGATGCTTTTGGAGTTGAGGAGATAAAATTATGAACAGCTAATATAGACAGACATCCTGAATTAGTGTGTTTACCACGCCGCCGGAGCTTCATCTCTCTTAAAAGAACGACTAGTCTGAAAAATTCCTACCTCTGTATTGTATCTTTTTCAAAGGAAAACTTTTATTTGCTTCTAGTCCAGCTTATTTTCTTTGAGTAAACACTTTTTTGGTAGATCTAGTTTCATTACAAAAATCTTCTTTGCTTGCTTAGATTGTCACTATACTAAAGTTACAGACTTATAGCTACATGAATACTATTGAACTTTTCTGCATCTTTATTTTGGACTAGTGAAGATTTGCCGATGTGGTATCTACAGAACTTAGTTTCCTGGTATCCTTTCAAATATACGTTCTTTTAAGAAAAACAAACGAAAACTTAGTTCTTAAACGAATCTTATGACGTTTTTTTCACTATATTTACTTTCTTATTACTAGTAAAGCCCGACGGAGATATAAATCTTTTCGTTCTCTTTTTCTTGTTAAAGACAGTTAACATAGTCTTGCAGATTCCGGAAATCAGAATGAGAGATTTTCACACATAATTGAGTACATTAACATTTTCAAGTCGGACTAATTTTGTATTCTAATCTTTACCCTTGTTTGTGTTGCAGGTAACTCGATGCCTTTATGACGGCAATATCTTTTTCCATGAGTTCCTCCACAAGCTTGCTTCTAGTTTTACTTTGCAATGGTTTACAATGGAGAAGAACTATCTTCGGCTTCTTTCCTTTCCTTTATAGACTTCGAAAACTTGAAGAAATCGCTTTGATGAAATTTTGTTGATAAATTTGGAGAAAGATGCATAAATGATATTGACATTCTTTGACTCCTCCATGTATTTTCTGCTCCGAATCTCCAATAACTCTCTTAAAACTCCACTAAGAACTAGGTTTATGTCCAAGCTTTAGATTTAGCCTAAACAAGGTTAACTGAAGTTCTTTGTAGAATTTATCAAGTTAATTTCTTTTAATCTTTGAGAGTTTATTATTGTAGTCTTTATCATAATAGGTTGAAATTGTTGAACTAGTAGTTTATGTTGTAGAATTTTTTTTTAAAACAAGCATAACATCTATTGCATATAAATATCGGTTACATGGATGTTATGAAGCAAAAGAGAACAGTTAGGATAGCATTTGGTATTCACAATACCATTCTTCCTAGTACTACAGGCAAGAGAGTTTGCTAGAGCATTAGACTTCCTATTTACATATGTAAACTTGATACAATCAAAAGAGGAGATATGCATTTTAATAGTCTTCATGATATGCTTAGCCGTCCAGTGGATGGAGTTTGGACTGCCATTCAAAAAATTTGCAACATTAGACGAGTCTCCTTCCAAAATGAGCTTCCGAGCTCCATGCTTAATAGCCCATTGAACTCCAGCTAGGGCTGCCTTTCCTTCTCCTTCATCAACTGACCTGGAGGTGGTGGTGATAGATTCTTTGATTTCTGGTTTTCCTGTGAAATCAGTTACAATAAAAGCAAGAAAGGAGGATAAGTCTTGAGCCAAAAAGGAAACATCATAGTTAATTTTTATGAATCCAATGGGAGGAGGAGTCCATATGTTTCTATGAGGTTGAGGTCCTGCTCTGTTGTATCTCACCAAGTGAGCCTGTTGAGAGATGTAGTCTTGAATTGTATGTATCAGATTAGATATGTTCAATAGGATATCATTGAAAACAATGTTGCATCTGTGCTTCCAAATGTGCCACATAGAGATTGCTGCAAGTTCTAATTGATTAAGGTGGCTATCTTGGTCTGCCTCTGAAGTCAGATTATGTATGTGGGAGAACCATTCCGAGAAGTTTGATATATTAGTATTATTGAAGTTAATCTTAGTGAGAGAATTTATCACTTCTCTAACCACAGGACAGGCTTGCAGAAAATGATGTTGAGATTCCTCTTCCAAGTGACAAAGGGGGCAAGTAGAGGATAATTGAGGAATGTATTTGGAGATCTTCAAATTCAGAGGGAGAATGTCATGAGCAAGTTTCTAACAAAAAACCTGAATTCTAGGGTGCAGGTTCAGCTTCCAAAACTGTTTCCAGTATTTAAAGGGTGTAGGAGTAGAGTTTTGATGGATGAGATGCTTATATAAGGAAGAGACAGAGAAACTACCTGACTGAGATAACATCCATTTTTGTGAATCATGATGTGTTTTAAGAGGGATTGATAGGATTCTCTGTTGAATATCTGTGGAGAAGAGAAGGGAAATGAGGGATTGGTTCCAAGTATTGTCTCCATTTATAAGTTGAGAGACAGTGGATAAGCTGGGTTGAGATGAAGGTAAGCCTAACTTCCCAAATCCTGGTATCCAAGAATCTTCCCAAATGTTTATATTGGTACCATCTCCTATATCCCATATAATGTTAGAGTCCACCATCTGCTGATTCTTGTTAATAGATTTCCATAACCAGGAGGAGGAGGAATGACTTCCTCTTAGTTGAGGTGAGTATTTTGCTTTTATATGTTTAACCCATAATGTTGAAGGTTTAGTTCTGAAAATCCAATTCAATTTGCTTCTGAGAGATAAGTTGTCCTTTTGAATGTTTCTAAGTCCCAGCCCTCCTGAGATTTAGGCAGACAAATTGAATTCCAATTTTTGAAGTAGATTTTCTTCTTGTTGTTTGTAATTCCCCACCAGAAATCCCTCTGCAGGGAAGTAATGGTTTTCTTGATCTTACAAGGAAGGTCAAAAATTGCCATCTGGTATCTTGGGGCAGCAGCTAAAGAGGATTTAATCAATTCTCCTCTTCCTGCCTGAGATAAAAGGTTTCTTTTCCATACACTAAGTTTACTTTGCAGCTTGTCAATAAGAGGGATGAAGGGTTTAACTTTTGATTTGCCAAAAAATATATGAGTACCCAGGTAAGGATCATTTTTGTTAATGGGTCTGACTTTGAGAATTCCAGAGATAATCTTGCAATGTCTGTGATGAACATTTGCACTAAAGAATATACCACTCTTGTGGAAATTTATCATCTGCCCAGAAACTTCACTAAAATGCTTAAGGATATCCATAAGGTTATGGACAGAAGGGATGTCCATTTTAAGGAAGATAAGGTAATCATCTGCAAAAAGAAGATGAGTGATAATAGGGGCTGAGTTGGAAAATTTAAACCCCTGTATTAGACCTTCTGATTGAGCTTTTCCCAGGAGCCTACTGAATGCTTCCATGCATATAATAAACAGATAAGGAGATAAAGGATCTCCTTGCCTTAAGCCTCTAGAGGGTTTGAAATATGGGCCAGGACACCCATTTAGAAGGATGGAAGATGAAGCAGTGGAGATGCAGTTGAGGATAATCTTACAAAAGTCTGATGAGAAACCCATTTGTTGTAAGATATGGATGAGAAAACTCCATTCTATTCTGTCAAAGGCTTTTCCATATCTAACTTAAGACCCATGTACCTTTGGTTGCCTTTAAGGAGCTTCATAGAGTGGATAATTTCAGATGCAATGATGATATTATCTGTCCCTTGTCTGCCAGGCACAAAAGCATTTTGATAAGGGCTAATGAAACCATCCAGTAAAGGTTTAAGTCTATTTGCTAGGATTTTAGAGATGATTTTATAAGTTGTATTGCATAGACTGATAGGTCTAAAGTCTGAGGGTGTTGATGGATTTTTTGTTTTTGGGATTAGCACTATATGAGTTTTGTTGATGTCTTTAGGTATGGTCATATTTTGGAAGCTTTCCTGGACCATAACAATGGTGTCATCTGCTACTGTTTCCCAATTTTGCTGAAAAAAAAGATGGGAGAAACCATCAGGACCAAGTGATTTATCAGCTTTTAAGTGATGAATGATTTCTGTAATTTCATCAGGGGTGGGGATGGATATGAGTTTGGTGTTCTCCTCTGCAGAAATGATGGGACTGAAAAGACCTATGGTGGGTTCAAGGTGGTTTGGAGAAGTAGAAGTTAAAAGGGTGGAGAAATGAGAGGTTAATATATCACTGATCTCATTTGGTTTGTCTGTCCAGATACCAACAGAGTTTTGCAGACTAGAGATCTTATTTATTCTCATTCTAGAGGAAGCAAGAGCATGAAAATACTTTGTATTTCTATCCCCTAGTGATATAATGTTATCCCTAGATTTGAGCTTCCAATAAGTTTCTTGTTCCTTAAGGAGGTTATTTAGCTTCTCCATCAGCATGAGTTGAGAAATTAAGTCTTTGCAGTTTTCTAGTTGCAAGGAAATTTGGCTAATACTTTTTATCAGCTTGTTGTAATGATTGTGGTTCCAGTCAGAGAGAAGAGGCTGAAGGTCAACTAACTTGTTATGGACCATATCAATAGGAGGATCATCTCTATACTTCTTCCAAAAGTTCTCTATAATATCAATACAATGGATATCTTTACACCATGCAGGATTGAATCTGAATATCTTCTTGTTATCATAGGAGAGAGAAGAGGTACTTAAAAGTATAGGGTTGTGATCTGATCCCAATCTAGGAAGATGGGTAGTTGTGGAGTTGGGGAATTTGTCTAACCAAGAATGAGAGACAATGGCCCTATCCAATAACTGCTGAACCAAAAGACTGCTTCCTTTGTTATTTGTCCAAGTATATGGGGAGCCTTGATAGGGGATTTCCATAAGTCCCATACTCTGAGTGAGGTTCCTCCAGAAGAGTATCTGGGACCAGGGAATTTGAGTTCCTCCCAATTTTTCAGTAGGGTGAAGGATAAAATTTAGATCTCCAATAATCATGTAAGGTGCAGAAGACTCTAAGTTCAAATCACAATAATGCTTAAAAGAAGACCAGAAATCCCTTTTCTTGTTACTCTCTGCTTCACCATACATGAATATTATAGAGAAGTTTAGCTCTTTCTTGCTGTTTAGAAACTCTATATGAATCCACTTATGTGTTTTGCTTCTGATATGAATTGGGAAGCATTTAGTGAAGGCCACTGCTAGCCCACCACTTGTGCCTATAGGACTTTGAAGAATAATGGAATCAAACTGATGATCATTAGTAATATACTTGACTTTATCATCAGTTTGTTTGGTTTCGGACAAGAAGCAAATGTCAGGCTTGTGTCTTCTAAGAAGCCTGCCTAGCTGATGTTTAGTAATTCTAGAGCCAAGACCTTGACAATTCCAGCTAAGGATGCTTAAGGGGGGATTGATATTCATAATGGAAGGTTTCCTACAGTATTCAACAAAAAATTTAAAAGGAATAATAAAGATTCTAATAGATTGTCGAATTACCTTTGAAGCTGATGGTGAAGCACTTGAACATCCTTTGGTAGTTGGAACTTGTTGAGTTTCAAGAGTGACTCCTGTTTCCTTGTTATGTTGAGTGCCAGATTCTTCCAATTGGGGGCCAATTTGAGCTACATTTTGTATATTAGAATCCTTAGCCTTAATTTGTTGAATTGAGACTTTTGGTTTGTATGTTCTATGTTTCTTCTGCTTATTGTGGTTATCCTTGTCTTCCCCTGTTCTCTTATTCATACCAAATATAAGATCAAAGTTTATATCCTCCGAGAAATTTGTAGAGATATCTGGAAGGTTGGTGTCAGTGGGGATCTTTTCTTTAGGGAGAGGGAATTGAGTATCTGGAACAAAATCAATATCACCACAAGAGGTACAATCTAAATGTTTGTCCTCTTTGAATCTTTTCCAGAAATGATCTAACCCTTCTATGAAAGAATCCGTATCTTCGAAAATAGTGGCTTTCACCAAGTCTTCGCTATAGGTTTGCTTTCTTTTCTCTCTAGAGACTTGAGGTGGGGTAATGGATTCAGTTTGAATAGCAGAAAGATTAGCTTGTTTTTGAGGAAGATTGGGGGTGTTTTGACCTAATTTTTTGGGAAGATTATCAGAGGGGATGAGTGGTTCCTTCCCTTTCCCTGGGGGTCCAAACGGGTCTCTTTGTGGGTATTAAAGTTGGGCATGGGTTCACGGATCTGGATACCCTTCTGGGGTGCCTGCAGGATAGGATCTTGGTTTGAGGTTTTAAGAAATTGTTTTGTCCAGCTGGGATTGATCTGTCTTTGGGGTGCCTTTATGGGTTGGACATTCTTTGAGTTGGCAGTAGGGTAAGTTTGATCAATAGGGTTTTTATCAGTGAGATTCGATGTTGAGGGAGTATCTGAACTGGAACTGGGAATGAAAGCACTGATCTTCAAAGGTTGAGAGCTAAGCAGCGATTCGAGTGTAATTGGGAGAGGAGTGGGTTTGTTTGATTGGTTTTCAGAGACCTGGTTTGCTTGAGGTTGCAGAGGATTTTGACATGGGTGAGGTGAATGATCAATGATTCTACAAAAAAGGCATGTGGTTTTAGGGAATGGGTAGAATCTATAATTGATTCTAATGGAATCACCCTCTAATTGGATTGTAGTGCCGGTCGGACAAGGTCTAGTAACATTCCAGGCAATGTCTACTTTGATTTTATTGTCTTGAAGAGTAGTCCATTTAGCTGGAGTGAAACGAAGGACATGCCCTAATGGACTAGCTATGACTTTGAGATCAGATTCGAATTGTAGACAAGTAGGGATAGGAGACATTACCACTGAGAAGATATCGAAATTAAGGGGTATTGTTGTGGGATTTGTGTTGACATCCATTGCATGCAAGATTAACAGGTAATCAAGGATTAGGTAAGGTTTATTACCAAGCACTCTGTTTCTGTCTTCTTCTCCTTGGAACACAAAAATGAAGTAGTTGAGTCTATTAGGTATGGGTTCGATGTTGAAAGGGAAGGAGACCTCCCATTTTCTCTTGAGTTGATTTTGAATTTTGTAAATGGGGATGTAATGGTGACTGCAGATTCTTCCTATCAATTTTTTGTGGATGTTAAGAATATCTTCAGATTGGGTAAGTTTTTTCTTAAGGTAAACTACCGGCTCATTTGAAGGAGGAAGGTTAAGCTGGTCCTCCATCTGTTGGGCTAATTGATTAGCAGATAATGGGGATGAAGGTTTTTGGTTTGGGTTTTGGGTAGCCATAATGCTAGACTCGGAGTTATCAGGGGGATATGAATCGTTTAGAAGGTTGAGGGGGTTGGCGTGTTTAATTGAAATGGTTAAGTGGAGAGAGAGGTGTAGTTTGCATGCAATCCATAACTGGGTTGCCACTTGTATATGCAGGTTAGAGGAGTTAATGGGAGGAGGGAATAAGAGCATGTTTTTTATGATTCCCATAAAACCACCTTCTAAAACTCCCGGTATTGAAGCTTGGGATTTGCACAAAGTGGAGTTTTTTCCAGGAATGGGAATGAGGTTGTGGTGGATTCCTATTCCCCAATTCTCAATGTCAGCTGACCTCATGGTGACTTGGAATTGGCATTGGGAGGGGGAATACACATGGACGACACTTGTAATGAGCACAACTTCCTTCAATTGCCACGTCCTCATCTTCTTCAACTCTTCCAACTACCGCCGGCAAGTGCTTCACCTGAAATAACCAAAACTAAGAAGAAAGATTTAGGATGAGAATCAGATAGTTAAAACCAGTACTACTAAGGAGAAAACTAGAAATATAAGACCAAGCAGTGGAAGCCAAAACACTAGACCAAGAGAAGAGGACAGAAACTGAAATCAAACTGGAAAACCCAAGGCTGAAGCAAGACGAAAGAGATGAAATTAAAATTCCCTGCAAAAGGGTCAGGGGTCCCTTATCTCCGACGACCGGTACAGAAGTACTAGCAGTCAAGATCCAAATCAAACTGTAATGAGCACAGCTGATGAGGGCAAGTACTAAAATCTACGTCTACCCTCTTATAGAATATAGATCCGAGCATTTATGTATGAAATCCAAAGGAAACGTGAATCATGGAAACTAATGAAATCCGAAGGAACCATGAATCATGGAAATTTGTGGTTCCTTCATTTACACACCATTAGGTTTTTCGACAACGAGGCGAAGGAGAGGCGAAGTCCATATAAGTCATGAAAGGCACAGTCTCTAAGAACCTGAAAACTGCTTCAGTCTTCTTCTGCCCTAACAAAAAAAAGGCAATCATAAAGATTGTCAGAACAATTGAGAAAATTGCCCTTTCAAAGAATCATCTGAGACTAATAAAACCTAACTGAAAAATGTCTGGACTCATTCTTTTATTTGTCAGTCTAGAGAATGTACATCATTACAGTAATACAAACAGGAGCCAAAAATTAAAAATATATATCAAAAACAGTGAATTGAACAGAAGAAATCAGTTTCATAAAAAAAATTATGAGAAGTATAAGAGATTGTGTCGAAAAAGACATTCAACTACATACTGCCAGATCTACTGGGATTTGACGTTTTGGGCTTGAACTTTGTCAGGTCTACTAGGTCGCCGAACAGCTTATCCTCTGGCTTGGAGGGTCTGGTTGGCGTCATGTAAGAAGGTGAAGGCATCTGATATGAAGAGTTTCTCAAAGCATTGTTGGTTTGCATAGACACACCATACATTCTTTGTTGATTATAGAGTTGAGTTTCGGGTCTCTGACCATGCTCATAACCTCCAAAATGGTTGCTTGGCATTGCTTGGGGATTTATGGAAGTGAACTGACTACCATAACCATTCATTGCTTGAGGCATCATTCCGGTTGTTTGGCCTCCCTGGAATTGCTGATTAGGCATCATTCCGGTTGTTTGGCCTCCATGGAATTGTTGGTTAGGCATCATTCCGGTCGTTTGGCCTCCCTGAAATTGTTGATTAGGCATCATTCCGGTCGTTTGGCCTCCCAGGAATTGTTGATTAGGCATCATTCCGGTCGTTTGGCCTCCCAGGAATTGCTGATTAGGCATCATTCCGGTTGTTTGGCCTCCCTGAAATTGTTGATTAGGCGTCATTCCGGTCGTTTGGCCTCCCAGGAATTGTTGATTAGGCATCATTCCGATCGTTTGGCCTCCCTGGAATTGCTGATTAGACATCATTCCAGTTGTTTGGCCTCCCTGGAATTGCTGATTAGGCATCATTCTGGCCGTTTGGCCTCCCTGGAATTGCTGATTAGCCGTAGCTATCATATTCTGGTCTGGATGATTCTGACTGTTCATCATTGCCTGTGGGTACAAACCATTCTGCACTGGCTGGGGTTGTGGGTTCATGGCCACCAGTTGGTTATCGGCGGTTGCCTGAACTTCCCATGGTGGTGGTGGCAAGGCATCACCATTATTGCTTTGAGCACCACCACCTGAAAATGACCCAAAGTGATTCATGTTCTGTTATGCTTATATAGATATACATATATATGACAGCAACCACAAGGATGAACAAAATAGGGGCATACCGTAATCAGAGTGGGGTTGCTGCTGGTTCAAGCCATGAGCAACTTGGCCATTCCATGGAGTTGTGTGTTCGGTTCGCTCATATGGAGGTGGGTTGCCTCCATTTAAATAAAATGTTTGTTGTTGCTGAGGTTGAAAGTTCGACGTCTGAGGGTATATTTGTCCATTCCCAACGGCTGACAGAGAAGAATCTGTACTTACGTTAGTTAGAGCAAACATATCTGAAAGAGCAAGAACATTTTGCTGAGATTCGGTTGTGCTCGATTGTGATTCTCCAACGGGAACAAGGGCTAGAGAATCTTCTGCTGATGATGAACCAAAAGTTTCACCACTCAGAAGGTCTATTTTTGGATCCAACTGTGACACAGGAACTACTGAACCATTGGATGAAGGTACTGGAACTAGCAATTGTGTAGGTTGACTTGAGCTGTTAGCACTTGAACTGGACCTGCATCGAAAAGTTTCATGCTCTTCACTTAGAATAGAGGACAGTCATAATAGTGACGCATGAAGATTGCAACTAAAGATGTGGACAAAGGAGAGTATGAGAGCTAAGAGGAAATTTCAAATATGTTCGATTGCAAAACCGGCAATAAGAAATTCATAACTATAACCCCTGGCGATTATGGGTATGGTACGTATAAATTTATAGGCCCCAATCTATAATACTTCAACAAAATACGAGGAAACTTCATTTACCAGAGATTATCTTTGGTGCCAACAACCTCGTCAATATCCACTAATGCCTGAAGAGTATTTGGCTTCTCAATGCTAACAGAAGTTCTTGGTTTCTGTGCAGTAATAGGAGCTCCTGATGCAATAGCTTCATGCTTTGATAGTACACGTTGCAAATCATCATTCAGTGTAAGCCCTTGACTTAGTAGCTCCTCGTCCCTAACAAAATAGATTATCATGGAAGTGTGAGCAGATTAGCTCCTCATCGTCCCTAACAAAACTATTGTGTTTGAGAGCTAAATTTTCTGTGGAAAATATAGGTGGGTTTCTAAAGAAATCGATTGTTTCATTGTTTAGTTGCAAGTTTATTTCCATGGAACTGTGGGGTGATTAAAGTAAAACTGCGACAAAAATGGTGGTTTTTAAGCATTTCCATTGAATACACTTCTTCCTCCCACATAATCACTTCCACGAAACAGAGAAGTACATCCTACAAAGTTGTTAAAACACCACACTTTTTGTCACAGTTCTGAGTTAATGAGCCCAGTACTTCCATGGAAATAAAATGGCAGCCAAATGATGGAAACTAGTTTATTTCTTTAGAACTCGCCTATTTCCACGGAAATGAAGGGTTGATTGTTATCTAGTTAACAGTTTTCTTGTGAAACCAATGGGAAAGGTGGATCTTACGAAGTTGTGTTAACAAGGTAAACCACTCTCTGCTTGTACGTTAGGCACTGATCAACAAGGTCGACAATCACCTCTTGCCTTAGCCCCTGAAAAACAGCAGTAAGATGACTGAGTAACAAAGCAGAACTTTGAACTCGTACGACGCAGACTCGCAGAGTAGGCATAGGTTCATTTAAACATACTAATCCACAAAAGAGATACATTTTCCCAGAAGAGATAAATCATCCCATAGAGGGATCTACTGAATCTGTTCCTTATTGTGTCAGTATACCGATGAAAATTTCAAAGTACCTCTTTGTTCCCTGGATCTATGGCATTTAGCATTTCTGAGAGGACATCCATAATACCACGCGCATTCTGAATTTCAGTCATGCTGGAAGGGGAAAAATACACAGATTAACGACTACACGGCACAAAAAGTGATACTAATTACTGATAAGCTGATTATAAACAATCCGCATAGAACAGGATACCTTACAAATATAAAGGCCGTGTTTGTCCTTTTCAGTTCGGATCAATTATGACATGTACACACCATGAGACTTTAATCTGACAATTGAATAAAATAGGGATGGTCGAATGGTTCTATTTTCAACGAAATAAATGAAGAGATCAATTTCATTAAGATATGGGCACCAATCTTCCATAGGATGTAACATGAGGAAGAATATGCCAAAACAAAGTTCAATTTTTTTGGCATCTGAGTATTTCAAAAGTCACAGTAGAGTTTTACAAACCCAACATTTGGCTACCTAGAAAACTGTAATTGTAGGGTGGTATGTAGCTATAACCATCAAGGGCTCCGACATGAGGAGCGTACTTAAAAAGTTCAAATATGAATTGTTATTTCCATTTTAGCATCAGTATCCTTAAAAAGGCGGTGGTAAGTAGCCCCAATATCATAAATGTATGGATATCCCCACCATGTCCTACAACTTTCAAACCACTAGCACTTAAACTTGTTTAATGGTGTTCAAAGAATGATACATCAGTGACAAAGGGGAAATGAAGACATTAGGATAATAGCTCAACTACTTGCGATTTGTCAACTAAGTCAAGTACGAGTTCTTCCCAAGCAAAATTAAGAAATTTTTTTTTTCTAAAACAACGGATCTTAACCAATCAAAATGTTACTGCCTTAAATAATCCATACCAGTAGCCCATAGTTGTGAACTTATAGCTAATAGGAAAATATTTTAGAGAAACACAGCTTCGAAAAAAGGAACCACATTTTGTTACAATACCTAACGTCCTAACGGCATACATGACATATTTTCTTCAACACAAATCAGAGGCAATCAAGTTTTTAACTCTCGAGTTTTGTCGTATTAAGAAAACCTTATGTCAGAAATAACATATAACGTAAAATAGATATTAAGAAATTAAGGAACTCAGTTATACAGTAATATCTCTTGAAAGAAAAATAAATAAATAAATATATATATATGTAATTACAACTTCACTCATCTTTAGGCATACTACATAGTCCCTCACAATTATCCAGATGAGAATTTGAACATTATTGATTATAGAGAGGGGTAAAAGGTATACCTCAAGGCTGCAAGATCAGCAACTCCTGAAGACTCAGGTTCATCTGGTTGGTGATCAGGCATACGCATATTTGGAGGATAAGAAGACAGAGGTTGCGTTTGTGGAGGAGTAAATATAGGTGCCCTCTCAGATCTTTGAGGAAATACAGCTCCAACACGCTGAGAACAAGTAAATCAACCAAGCAATGACATTATAACTAGTAAGAGAAAATGGCAAGATTAATATTCACACATAGTAATACATAAAAGCGAATTCAATATCACACCTAAAGCTCTATGGATGACCAAGCATTCTGGTGTTATTCTAAAAGAAGTTGCACACATCAATAATGGTGTGAACCTCAAGAAATATATAAAATAATATACATACATTATCATTAGCTTTTCCTTTGTAGTCCATAAAAACCTCAAGAAATATTTAAAATGCTAATCTTAAAGCTTACCAACAACTCCTGGTATGCAGCATAATATTGGGGATATCTTGCTCTTGCTCCTCCAAAAGCTTCTTGCCAGGTATCTATGAGAATCAAAATTTTCTCCTTCACACGAATATCAGGCTGCAGTTGAGCAGAAAATAAGATCATGAAACGATCTCACTAATCAAGGAACAAGACAAAGGTGAAACATGAACAGGAATTAGCTTAGACCTTCTTTTTTACTATCTTCACCATCTCACGAAGAACGTCTTTCTCCGCCACATGCATATGAACAATGTCCCCGCAATTTTTCACAACTGTCTCCAACAGCTACCATGTGCCAAAGAGAATACATTAATGAGATTAGCCCTCAGTACTAAATTTGAAGTTATTGATAGACATGGAGCAACAAAAGAAGATTTTCTTTTTTCAGTCCTGAAAGATTAAAAACAAAAAGTTGCTGAGAGAGTTTTAATTTTTGGTGGTGCTTACTGTGAGAGCGAGAAGTTGAACCTTTGAATTCCTACTTCCAATGCGTTTCTTAAGGCCTTTAACAACATCTCTTGCTTGTCTGGTGGAAGAAACCAAACTGTTAAATACTAATCTCACACCGGATTGGTAACTGCTATTCTTAACTTGAAGAGTTAAACATTGGCTATCAGAAGAAAAATGCATTCAAACTAGATATAGTTGAAACCTATAAGGCTATACCCATAATTGGGTTCATTTTGGGAATATAATATTTTTGTTATAACATAAAAACTCTCAAGTTTGTGGTCATCCAACTCAAAACCAGTTAGCAATGAGCAGAGAGGACCTAGACATTATATTTTTGGTTGCTAGATCGTCATTTTCCCATGTGGGACTATTCTCTCACACCCCCTCACCTCACTTGTGGGGTTCTTTGAGCCTAACACGTGTTTTTCTTTTCTTTTTGGGTCACGTGAAGCATATGTGGTTTTTAAGCTTATCACGTGTAGGCCTAACGCTGATACCATGTTAAGTTTGTGGTCATCCAACTCAAGACTAATTGGCAATGAGTGGAGAGGACCTAAACATTATATTCTTGGTTGCTAGATTGCCCTTCTCCCACGTGAGACTATTCTCCAAAAAATAACACTTGGTGAAATTGTGAAAACGAGTACATAGATGACCAAGAAACTTAATGAAATTAAAATGTGCCCTTGGCTAATCATTGAAGAAGGATACATATCAATTACGGCTAGCTCGAAGATAACATAGAGATGACCTAACAAGACTGTCGAAATCACTGAATTTCTCACGTTAAATATGTTAAACTACATTTTATTACCGGCATTCTGTATTTAATTGATCAAAACCTAAGTAAATACCATAAATTGATATTATCACCAACCTCATTATGAAACTAGTAACAATATATGCCACCAAACAAGTCAATCTCTATCCTCCCCAAATTTCTCTTTCAGAAATGTTAACTTGTGAAACAAATCATAAGATCTTACTAAACAAAATTATACACACAAAAAGTAGATGTAATTGAAAGCTTCAAATTATATGGATCCGTAAACTAATTAATTTGGATCAATTGATATCTAAAGGAACAAAAGATCAGAATTGAATTCATCATAGAATTAACATATAACATCATCTTAAGCAAAATAATCAAAGAAATGAGTGATGAAACCAAATCACAAAAGTAAAAAAAGAGGGAAATTAGTTGAATACCCAGGATCACGATTGAGAGTATCACAGATCTCAATGTTCATAGCCCAATCAGGACCAATCAGTAAATCACTGGTAGCTCTATCAACCAATGAACTCACCATTGCTGATCAATCGTCAAACTTATAGAACAGTTCTTTTTACGGTAAGATCAGATCAAATTCAAGTAAAATTTGAGAGGAAGATGAGTTTGATTTGATCGGGGATCAAAATCAGAGAGATAGAGAGAGGAAATCTAGGTAAGAGGAGTCCACTCTCTTTCTCTCTCTAAACTCTTCCGGTAAGTGTCCACTTTCTACTGAATCCACTTTCTTCAGTTGTTGCCTGCCTGCCTGCTGTTTTATTACCAGTTTTTTTCTCTCTATTTCCTTTGGAAGTGATATTCTTGTCATTTACTCGATTGGAGTGCTGGCCCAAGCCCAAACCAAGAGCTTGAATGTTGGCCCAAGCCCAAACCAAGAGCTTGAGTGTTGGCCCAAGCCCAAACCAAGAGCTTCTTCTCGAAGGAAAACCCGAGCACTTACTAGCCTAACTCGTTTTTATCATCGTACATTCACTTTTCGTATACATACATATTTTGTTAAAAAATCTTTCCATTCGTAAGATGATTACCAACGTTATTTGAACCAAATCGAAAGTTACATCTGATTTAAATGTTCGATGGTCGATACTCATCCTACCAATGAAAATCTGGGATCAATATTTTATAATGGTTGCTCTTGGTTTTTCGTCGATAAGCGATAATTAACTTGATTTGAATTAATTCGGCAAGGTGCGTCTGACTTTGATGTTTGGACTTCGGTAATCATCTTACCGACGAATTAAAAACAAAGAGTAGTATGTAGCTCTCGGTTTTCCGTCATAAGAGGGTACCGGCTCCATATGAATTAAATTGAAGAGATGACTTTGAGTTTGTTTTTTATATGTTCATACTTATTCTGGTGAGGAAAAACTGGTTGCAGTAGTTATTCTGTTCACTTTCAAAGGTCGGATGCGACATTCTAACATTGTTAATAACCAAGAGGGGAAAACTCACTGATAGTATCTACAATATACTGGGGGGAAACTCACTAATATGTTCTCTTACCCACAAGAAGTTATGGGTCCATGAGTCTATGTACATATCAAGTAGGTATGTCCGATAGGTTACTTTCGTGAAGTTTTTCGCTTTCTAATTAAAGCACCACTTTTCTTGGAAAATACTTCAAACAATGAATATGAAATTATTTTATACTTTTTCAATGGATGATTCTTCTCTATTTATCACGTTGTTGAGACAAAATAAAAATTGATGAGGATTTTGAGAGTCTTCTTGTTAGTTTAGCTATATTGACCAAGAGGGTGTTTGATTCTTTAGCACATATAAGACATGTTTATCTACACCAACTATGATATTTTACCCGATACGGGTCACTTTGGTGACATGTCAGTTCAATTCCATAATTAGTGCAATAACCATCTAAGTTCGTGACAAAATTATAATTATAATATTTTGTGCAAGATTTAGTTAATAGCCTAACCTTATGTTTAATGATTATCGACATATAATCACTTGATCATGTTTCTAGTTACAGACAAAATAAATATCAACACAGATGTTATAACCACTAAAGATTGAATAATTCAAATTACACATATGCATGAAATCATCGTCAACATTACCATAAATAACGAAAACAAAAATCATATATGCATTATGTAGTTTTTAGAAACATGTGGTGGTGTTTTAAAACCCCCTATTACGGTGCTTAACATAATTCACAATTCATGTGTTTATAAATAAATACTACACTGATGTGGGAGAGACAGTAA
Source organism: Eschscholzia californica (assembly GCF_041429995.1). Taxonomy (NCBI): domain Eukaryota; kingdom Viridiplantae; phylum Streptophyta; class Magnoliopsida; order Ranunculales; family Papaveraceae; genus Eschscholzia; species Eschscholzia californica. The sequence goes on along the minus strand of NW_028238472.1, from coordinate 44,573,215 downwards.
ACACGAAAAATGTTAAACAAGAAAGATTTATAGTCGCCTAAATTGATACTTCATGCGACATGTGTATTGTTACAGACACCCACTTAATGCTACAAGCGCCCTGAGTAATTGATATAAGCACACTAAATTTTGGTTGGCGACATATTACTATAGACGCCCTAGACTGCTACAAACGCCATAAATTTCTTTTGACACTCGGTCTCTATAGGCGCATTGAAATTGCTATAGGCATTTAAAATGCTTGTTGTTCGCGCTCAAATAAGGATTTTTTAAATTTAAATGGAATAAGTATTCATCTTATCCGTAAAACAAAAAATTAGTAATATCATAGAAGATTTAAATGGAATAACCACTATCAATGGTCAACTACAAAATATAGTTTGTTACCTTATCTCTTTAATAAATATCAAACAAAATAAGGTATCAATTAGTATCTAAATAATTTTTTATTCAGTCAAAAATCATTTTAATAAAGAGTGATACTCTTTTTTGTTAACCAATACTTAATCTTCTCTAAACGAATAGATACTAGTTAAAATTGGTTACGATAAAAGATTTCTTAATACTTAAACAGTGGCTCTGCTACCACTAATGAATTTTCACTACTCATACTTAAATATAAAATACATAAAAGACAGGTAATGACTCTCTTCTTTACTTTGTTTTGTTTTGTTGAGGGCTCATCTTCTTTCTCTAATCTACATAATAATATACAACTTTTCATATGTCAATTTTGATTTTGGATGTGTCTAAGCCACTTATCATGGGATCTAATGTGATACTTGTGAAACTCAAGACCTCTTGATTACAATTCTCTATCTTACCAACTGAGCTAATTAAGTCTTTTGTTATGAAACTCATTACAAATTACAAGTTACTGGTGGGAAGACCCGGGCTGCAGCCCGACTCAGCCCACCAGTAGCTCCGCCTCTGTCCCTACAACACCTACAACAGAGAAGGGGCAAGGAAAAGAAACACGGTATTACCAAAATTAAATCACGAACTTGTAGAGGAAAAGATGAAGAGATATTGAAGTATCAATTTATGGATCAAAAAACAAGATATTGAAGTATCAAAATTAAATACACAAACTTGTTTTAGGGTCATTTCTTCTTCGACAATATCAATTTATTAGAAACAAGATATTGAAGTATCAAAATTAAATACACAAAGGTGAAGATAACTACTCAAAAGAATTAAGAGCATTTTTAAGAGTAATATGACCACTAACTAGTAACAAAAAACATTTTTAAGAAAAGAAATGAAGCTACACAAGACAAGTCCGAAAAACGAAAGTGGTGAAAGCAGGAGATACAAGCGAGAAAAGCTAGAGGATTTTAAACCTTGTAATTTCACAATATAACTAAAGTATACTTCTACAAAAGAATTTTTTGGGAATTTTTTGATGAAAGGCCCAAATTTTGGGCCCAAATACAAAAAAAAACCAACCGGGATTATTAACCCACCCAAAACCTAAATACACATCCCTATGCTCAATCCGGACCCAACTCGTATCTCTAAGACTTTATTTATTTTCATATTCCCTCTTTTGCCCTCTTATATATATGTAACTTAAATCAACACCCTCTCACTCTTTAAAAATCGAATCTCTCTCTCTCTCTCTCTAAATTTTTTCAGCTTTCCCTCTCTCTACATTTCCAGCTTCATCGTTTTCAACCATCAACTTCATCATCTTCAACCCTCTTCATTATCTCTTTCTCTCTCTAATTTTTTTTCCAGATTTCTATCTCTACATAAACCTAAACCCTCTTCAAGAACATTCATTATCTTCCTTTATTTTCAATCATCTTAAATCATTATCTTCATCATCTTCAGTCATCATCTTTTTTGTTTGAGCGACCTTCATCATCTTCTTCGTTTGAGCAACCTTCATCATCTTATATCTTCAATCATCTTAATGGAGGTAAAAAAAAAACTTCAAATCTGGTTTTAGGGTGTTTTCATAGTTTTGTAGAGAGTTAAATATATAGATTTGTAGATCTACTTATTTGAAGCTCCATTGGTGAGGTTGTTCTTGGTTTTAGGGTATTTTCATGGTGTTTGCATTGTTGTTCCGTACAGATTTGTTAATATTAGCAACCACTTCTCGTTTTGTAAGCAACACTTTACAGTTTGTCTAACACTATTCCGTACAGTTATGTTAACAGTAGCAACTGGTTCTCGTTTTGTTAAAAACACTTTACAATTTGTGTTAACATTTTAAAGGATGTGTGAACATTTTGAAAAATGTTCACCACAATTTTGTATTAAAGATGTTCAGATCAGTCTAACGTTTTCTAAGCATTTTAAGCAGTGCCCAAACATTTGTTAAATTGCAAAGCAGAATTCAATTTAAAATACCTACACTTCTCCGCTGATGAGAGAACTTTCGATTTTGAAACGGACATACTCCGCCGTTGTGTAACATTTCCAAATTTGCCTTAACATTTGTTAAATTGTCTGGCCACTACCCAAACAAACTAAACATTCCGTATAATGTTGTGACATTCATCTAGATGTTGTAACAACACTCTTGGATGTCATTCGACAGAAGATTATGAACAAGATGACAAAGCACAGAGACGCCGCTATTGGATGGAATACATTTATGTGCCCCTCCATTAATGATGTTCAGGATGGGAAATCCAAAGTTGCCGAGACGTGAGTTACGTCGAGGCAGGCCCACTTATTTTTGAAGTTTGTCGAGACGTGAGTTACTCATGCTCTTGCCGGCCTTCGCAAGTAGACATTCTGAAAAATGTTGAATGAATGGATTGTGCCTTCATATATTTTCTTAAACAAAAATGATATTTATTTCTCTTAATCATATAATGTTATCAACATTCCTCAAAATGTTTATATATTTTTGGTTGTGTCTTCACATTTTATACATTTCTTTACACATTCCGAAAAATGTTGAAAGAATGGATACTTATGTGGTTAACTATTCTTTTGTAGATTTCTTTTTCATCCAAAACAAAGGCAAAACTGTAGATTACATTCATAATAATGTTAGAACATTATCGATTGTGGCTTCATATATTTTCTTAGACAAAAATGATATTTATACAGAGTTTGAATCATATATGGTTAGCAACATGGCCAGCATTTTGTCGACATTCTCTAAAATGTCTATACATCTTTGATTGTGTCTTCACATTTTGTTTACTTCCTCAGACAAACTATTTATCGTCTATGCATCTCATATATTTTGAAAAACAAAAATAATATATTAAACAAATGTACTCCATATTCTTTCAACATCAAGATCCCACAACAAACAAAAACAGTATAATACCGCACAAAATAATTTATAATCATTTTTTGTTTGTCCTCTAAGCAAAATTGAAGTCGTTGCGGGTTTACGAATGTAACATAACACCGTTTCTCAAAAACAACTTCACTATTGCTTAGAACTTCTTTCTCAAAGCACAAAATATCAACCACACTTTCAATTGAGGTTTAATCTCCACAATCTTGTGTTTTCCTTCAATATTGATGACACCGCCCGATGCTTCAAAAACACAGTAATACATATGTTAGTATTTCTATATATTACTTGCAAACACTGTAAGACTTATGCAAACAATCTGTAAAATGTCATACCACCACCACCACTAATGTACAAATATATTCTGAAATGGATGAAGATTAGGTAACTTGCATGCTACATTATACATAATGCTTGAGGAACAATTTATGCAATGCTTTAACATTATTCGAATTGTTTGAGAAACAATTGTTGTTATTACCTTGCGCCCCTAAACATTATTTACAATGCTAGAACACTGTCAAAATGCGAGATCATTTTGCAAATTGTGTACAAAAAAAAACTGATGTCACTGGTTTCCATAACTATACACAGAACCCTAGGAATAATGTATACAACATTTTCCAAAATGCCGGGACAATACCAATAATGCGACAACATTATACTTAATGCTAGACCACAATCAATAATGAGAGGACATTTCAAAAATTTGATGCCACTGTTTTCTCCAAATTTTAATTTTTTTCACAGAAACTTATGTCATTTCGTATGCATTCCCAAACATTATGCAAAATGTTTAGGAATGCATCTTACCTTGGTCTGTGATTCAGTCACCTTTAATATTTTTTTGCCTTTTTTACTAGGCCCTGCAATTGTTGTCTCTTCACTAGCCCTCTTTCTAGAGCTAGCTCTTTGTACAACCTATTGTCTTGCTGCTGCTGCTTCTCCTTTTTAAATGTTTTTCACAAAATGATATGTTTGTAAGAGACCCAAAAATGTTGATAACAAAACCAAAATGTTTCTACACAACCCAAAATGTCAAAAACATATCAATTTTTACTCATTAATAACCACAAAATCCATCAACACCCCCACTAAATGTTAAAACATTAACCAAATTGTCTGTCACATTGACCAATAACATCACTGTAATAATCAAGTAAAACTCCCAAAAATCATAAACAAAATACTAAATGTCTCAACATAACCCCAATTTCTGGAACACAACCCAAAATGTTAAAACAAACTATTCATTTCATCAACATTTCAGAGAACAAAAACTGGACTACAAATGCTTCCAAATTGTCCCTTACTACCTTGTGAACTGCTTTCAAATTACATTTGTAATTTAAAGAATTTTTCTTCTTTTGCTCCCTTGGCTCTGTACGTTGAGCATCCACCATCTGCTCTTTCGATTTGGATGTCGCAGATCAATGCTTCAAACACACAGTAATAGATATGTTAGATCATTTAGCAAAATGTTCCAACACGACTACAAATGCTACAACACTGTAAGCTGATGCCAATGGTTTTCAGAACTTTTCACAAAACCCTAGGAATAAGAGTAGGAATAAGTGAAGCAACATTTTACAGAATGACAACACACTATCAACTATGCCAAAACATTATACGAAATGCGAGACCACAAACAATACTGAGAGGACAAACATATCATTTTCTTGCCTTTTTTACTAGGCCCAGCGGTGGTTGGCTCTTCACTATCTTTTATATATTTTCTGCACAAATTGAAATGTTTGTAAGATACCCCCACATGTTTGAAACAAACCAAAAATGTTTCTACACAACCCAAAATGTTACATCACATCAAGTTTCAGGGGTAAAAACCACCAAATGCATCAACACCCAACCAAATTTTTTATAAAAAAATAAAATGTCTCCAATATTTACCAAGAACAGAACCCAAAATGTCTCAACATAACCCTAATTTCTTTAACAGAACCCAGAATTCTAAAACAAACCATTCATTTCATCAACAAAGACAAATAACCAAAAATAAAAAACAAAGTACTAAATGTCTCCACAGAAACTTAATTTTCTGATCACAACCCAAAATGTAACAACAAACTCATAATTTCATCAACGAACCTAACCTAAAAACTTGATGAAGAACCATAAACCCCAAAATTACCTTCTGTGAAGATGCATGATTCCGAAATTAAAAATAAAATCCATAAATGTTTTATCACAAACCAAAATATTTTCAACAATCACGAAGAACAACAACTTAAGAGCAAGTTAAACCCCCAAAAATCAGAATCAAAGTACTAAAGGTGTGAAACGAAACCCTAATTTTTTGAAGACAACCCAAAATGTCAAAACAAACTCATAATTTCACCACCAAAAACCCTAAAACTTGACTAAGATCAGAGATAGGAAGAAGATTTTGAGGAAGAACATAGTCGTACCTGTGTGTTAAACGCTGCCGAACAGAAATTAGATGCTCGAAGAAGAGATAAAAGAAGCCGATTTGTTGAAAGAGAGTGATGAGACATGAAAATGTCCCATCTGAGTCTCTTAATTTGGACAAGTTAGTCTATCTAGGGCAAGTTACTCTCATGAATTATCTCTTTTTCTACTCAGGTACCTTTTTCAGAGTTATATGTGCAAAACGGATAAAAGTCGGAAAAACGCAGACGAGGGGTATTTTGGTCATTTGTTGATTCTGATATCGAGATTAGTGCTCGGATGGAAAGTAGAGACCAAGACGAACCCGTAGGCGAAAACGAAAGTCAAATCGGAGTCCGGATGAGCAAATTAGAGCAAGTCAAAGTTCGGGTCAAAATAGGTGGACCATGAGTCAAAGCCTCTGCTGACGTCATCATGACGTCAGCATCATCACCTCCATCACCAATTATTCAGCTTAAAACCGAGACTTCCCATTTTTTGGGAGTTTCCATTTTTTTCTTAGCCGACTCCATCAAAAACCGACTTCAACGATTCAAAAGAAGAAAAAGGCCAAAGAGAGAAAGAAAGGAAGTTTGTAGACCGAGAAGGAAGGAGATTTTTAAGAAATAGAAAGAGATGAAGATAAGATCTCGGTTGGAAGAAAAAAAGTGCAGAAATCTAGAGAGAGAGAGTTGAAGATAGAAAGAGGGATTTCGATGGAGGAAAGATGATCTCGGCTGATCTTATATCTCAGAGATATTTGATTCTTTTTCTCATTCTTCTTCTAATAGAGTGACAGAGAATCGGTTATCTACTTATCTCTCTATGATGAAATCCTTTACAATATGGAAAGATTTTGAAGAATCCGAGTGAATGTGAGCTGGATTTCTAGAGAATGGGAATTCGAGATCGACCACTGCAGTATAAAACCAGAGCTTTATCAGATTATCTAGCATCTCACCTTTGGGGTCAAAAAGCTCAAGAAAACAGAAATATTAGAGAGGGAGTGAGCTTGGAATATAACCGAACAAAGAGAAACAGAGAAACCATTATCATCTTCATCTTCTTCTTTTGTTCTCTTTTCTTTGTTATTCTTTTTGTGAGAGATAGAAAAACAGTATAGAGAGAGATTCAAAGAGAGAGAGAGATATGTATTTGTAGTGAGAGAAAGTGTAAAACTGAAAAATCAAGAGATAAATAGTGATTGTTATTCAAAGTTTCATCATCTCATATCAATTTCTCTTCCATTTAGTTAGTGTTTCGGATTGAAAAAGAAATCAGAAGTGAAAAACAGTAGAGAGAGAGAGAGAAAACAGTGAAGAAGACGAGAAAAGAGATTGGAAAATACTTTTCCCACATGGAAAATATTTCCGAGAAGATGAGAAAATCATCTTCCCTTAAGGCACGTTTGGCTGCAACAGGAAACAATTTCCAGCGAGAAAAAGTTTAGTTTTCTTCTTCCTCTCTTTACTTTATTTTCCAATTTCTTTTATTTAATGTCCATGAGTAATTAATTCTCTATCTAGGGTTTTAGATGAAGTTTCAATAATTATTCTAATGATTAATTTATTACAGTTTTTATTATTTTAACGATAATATCTTCCGGGTTTTTAGACCATCCATGGACTAAAAATCTGAGTTATACAAAGAACAATTGAATTAGACCAAATTAAATTGTCGTTAGAACTGATTATATGGATGAATTCAGAAAACCTAGACTCTCTCCCATTTGACTTCTCCCGATTTGAGTTTCACCTTTTTAATCGTTTTAATATTTTATTTATTTATTTATTTTCAAAACCAAAACCAAAATCAATTTCAAAACCGAGTTACTTTCAAGTTTTAGAATAGGTTTCACTTAGTCTCTGAGGAACGAACCGGTCTTACCGGAAATTATTACAACTTGACACCCGTGCACTTGCGGGTGTAGACCTATTTAGGGTAACCTTTCTAGGCCCATCAAGTTTTTGGCGCCGCTGCCGGGGACTAAGTTCAAAATTTTTTCTAAACTTGGAAAGTTTTTATTTTTGGTAAGTTTTTATTTTTGGCCACTTTGACTTGCTTCTCTATTTTTGGTGTGCAGGGCATTAAGGAGCGAAAGAGAAGGCGCAAACAAGGAGGAGGAGTCGAAAAGAAGAAATTTACAGTTTTATTTTATTTTATTTTTGGTGAGAGAGAGACTTTAGACTTTCTAGACTTTATTTTTGGATTTAAGTTTTGACCCTAATTTAAAGGGCATAAATTGTAACCGAAAAACCAAAACGAAGCCTCGGGTTCGAACACTCGCGGGGAGAGTGGCCCGAGTCGTCTGCAAAGGTCGTCGCCCGTCTCGAACGGGAGGTAACTTTCTCTAATCACCCACGAATCCCCTGTTAGTGGGTACTTTTTATAAGATCTTAGTAGTGCTTCCTCGGTTTTCGTGTTAAAAAAAAAAAAAAAAAAAAAATGGACCAATAAAAAGGAATCGAGTGTAGTTTTTGCAAGTGTCAATTCCCATCTTGTGATCGTGCCTGATCATCATGGCGCATTTTTCTAATGGTTGGACATACCCTGTTGGTGATGATGACCTTGATATAACCTTAAGAGAATACCAACAGTTGCTTAACCAACGTGGTACGACTCTAAGAGATTGTCAACGACTTAACGAGGGGAATAGGCTAGTTGAGCCTAACCGAACTGGTATGACCCTAGGAGAGTACCAACAGATGTGTAGAGACGAGCCTAACCGACCGGGTATGACATTTCAGGATTATAAACGAATGTCTAGAAACAGTCCGATTAGTGAGTGGAGTAGACCATATGAGCCTGATCGATCTCATATGACATTAGGAGATTATCAGCAAATGTGTGGAGATGGTCCGATTAGCGATGGATATGGTCCGACGCCAAATATATATGAGAGACCTTATAGTCCACACTATTCTGAGACCAATGACTTTAGAGACAGGTATGATCCTAATATGTACGGTGAGAGTTTTTATCAAGAGTCTTCATTTAATTACACTAGTGAGCCTTATTATGAGGAGACTCTTGAAGATAGATCTCGATCAGAGTCCGAGAGTCGTCTTATTGAGATTATGTCACAATTTACGACTCAAATGCAGCAGGATACTGAGTCCTTGGCTCAACAGATGAAAATGTTTAAGTCACAGTTATTCGCCGACGAGGAAGGGGGTTCACCACCCCAAACTCAGGAAGGTACTAGGTACGATGACGAGGTTAATACGTCTAACCCTAGTACTAAGTTAAATGTCGATGAATTTACTGATAATATCCTAGAGCCTGAAAGGTCTGATGACCTTGTTGTCTTGCTTCCTCCACCTATGTCATCTCACCATGATAGGACTGTATTAGACGTTGATATCCAGAATGACGGCGCTATGAGCAAGTTTGGGAATGACACTATTCTGAACTTTCCGACATTTGAGATTTGTAAGGAGTCAGCCTTAGATGAAATTCTAGGAAGGCATGATATTATGAATGACTGCGAGACTCCAGATGTATTTGAGGACATTGATGACAGTAGAGACATGTTAGATAGTTTGTCAGACTGTGTACCTAAGGAAACCATGGACCTTGACCTGGTCCCCGAGCATATTGCCTTACCCTTAGAGTCTAGTTTGACCTTTCACATGGTCTCAGACTCGGTTGTTGATCCCTTTTGGGACACTTCAGATGTCTCCTCTAGAACGTCTATGGAAATAGTGGATATTCTATCCACTAAGCTTGCAGATGACTTTCTGCCTTCGACGGATATATTGGCCCTTCATTGTTATGTCGATCCTTTTGATGACTTTCTAGTCATTGGTCCAAGTATTTATAGTTACTTAGTGGACTGTGCATCCACTAAGTTTGGGGATTGCCCCTCTTCTTTGATAGTCTCACATGCACTCTCTGCAATTCACAAAAATGTGAGACTATCGTTCACTGAAAACTTTGTGTTTTGGGTGGACCCACAGATGTATCGAATATTGGTTTACAGTTAATCACATATCTGTAATCCAGTAGGTTAAATCTTTTCTATTTTTTTGAACCATCTGTTTCGTCTGGCTGAAGACGTTAAACTTAGCGCTTTCTGGGAGGCAACCCACGCTTAGGACTTCCGAATCAGGTAATATCTTTCCCTTCACCCTGTTATTTTTTACATAGTCTTCAGAACATTGAGGACAATGTTCGGTTTAAGTTTGGGGATAGGGGATTGAAATTTTTGCTAAGTCCTTATTTCAAAAATTCAAAAGGGTTCAAAAATTTTCAAAATTTTTAATTTTTGGATTGAAAATGTGAGTCTGGTTGTTTTTGCTTGTTAATAGTTATAGAGTCTAGTTGGTTGAACTATCTGTTTGCTAAAGGTTTTTCCATGAATTTCGAGTCTTGCAGTTGTCTGTGCACTAGCCATGTGAGTGTTAGATAGGTGAAGAGTTGACTTTTCTGAGAGAACTTAATCGATCATTAGTGGAGACTTAACCTATGTGAGATTCTGAGCCTTTCTTGTTGTTTTGAGTGATCTCTTCTGAGCTAATTCTGAGTAGAATGAAGAGCTACTCAACCTCGCAACATTCATTAGAGCTCAGTTGATCTCTTGAGTTCGAATTTTACAACCACTAGGGATGTCATCAGGAAGTAAACCTTTCTCTTGTAGTCTGAGAAACTTGAAAACAGTGTCAACTAGAGGAAGATAGAAATCCATTTGTTAAAACCCTGAGAATAAGGCATGAAGCAAAATGAAGAGAATTATACCCAAGGAAAGAATAATGTCAAGAAAGTTCTTTGTGTATTTGAGTTTGATTACCAGAAAAGTACTATGAAAAAAAAAAGAAGAAAAAAAAAAAAAAAAAAAAAAAAGAAAAAAAAAGAAAAAAGAAAAAGAAAATAGAAGTAGAAAAAGAAAAAAAAAAAAAAAAAAAAGAAGAAGAAGGTGTCTGATTAGTTTTGTTTAAATGTTTATCCCTTGAATTAGTTCTTGAAGATTTGAAGACGTCGAGTTCTCAGGAGTTCTAGTTCATCCTTAGTGTCTATTGACCTCTAGGAAGCATGGTTAGACAGTAGATCAGGTGAGAAGAGTTAGTTAGCTTCCCCATTCCGTATTAGTGGTTGTTTCCTTCTTTGAGATCAGTCGTCCGAAAAATTTAGTCCATCTTTTGTAATGTGTTGAGTTTTCTTTCATTCTCATACTCGCACATTGAGTGAGCCACTTCTGAGTGACTTTAATTTTCGAGTGTATGACCGTGAGGCAGTAGTCGAGGCGAAATGTATCGAGACGGTAATCGAGGTCTTGTCTTTTCAGAACCGAAATGATACTCATATTGGCTGGTCACGTGCACTTCGAGTCTTGATCACTAGTGAAGAGATTTTTAGCGTTTGTATGATTTGATTGACTTGGATTTCATTTCTATTAACTTTCGAAAATCTACCGGATAAAACATTTTTAGTCCATGTCATATTGAGACCCTTCTGCATTTTTGAGATTTTGAATTTTGTGGGTATATTCACTGCAAACCCTCACGAGACAAAACTCGTCCTCTATGGCAACCTAGAGGTTTAACGGCTTGTTGCACGTGCTAAGTGCAATCGTGTTTCCCTACGAAAGTGGTGAATTAGGTTTAGTTTTATTTTTCTGTTTTGCTCGAGGACTAGCAAAATCTAAGTTTGGGGATGTTTGATGAGACATGAAAATGTCCCATCTGAGTCTCTTAATTTGGACAAGTTAGTCTATCTAGGGCAAGTTACTCTCATGAATTATCTCTTTTTCTACTCAGGTACCTTTTTCAGAGTTATATGTGCAAAACGGATAAAAGTCGGAAAAACGCAGACGAGGGGTATTTTGGTCATTTGTTGATTCTGATATCGAGATTAGTGCTCGGATGGAAAGTAGAGACCAAGACGAACCCGTAGGCGAAAACGAAAGTCAAATCGGAGTCCGGATGAGCAAATTAGAGCAAGTCAAAGTTCGGGTCAAAATAGGTGGACCATGAGTCAAAGCCTCTGCTGACGTCATCATGACGTCAGCATCATCACCTCCATCACCAATTATTCAGCTTAAAACCGAGACTTCCCATTTTTTGGGAGTTTCCATTTTTTTCTTAGCCGACTCCATCAAAAACCGACTTCAACGATTCAAAAGAAGAAAAAGGCCAAAGAGAGAAAGAAAGGAAGTTTGTAGACCGAGAAGGAAGGAGATTTTTAAGAAATAGAAAGAGATGAAGATAAGATCTCGGTTGGAAGAAAAAAAGTGCAGAAATCTAGAGAGAGAGAGTTGAAGATAGAAAGAGGGATTTCGATGGAGGAAAGATGATCTCGGCTGATCTTATATCTCAGAGATATTTGATTCTTTTTCTCATTCTTCTTCTAATAGAGTGACAGAGAATCGGTTATCTACTTATCTCTCTATGATGAAATCCTTTACAATATGGAAAGATTTTGAAGAATCCGAGTGAATGTGAGCTGGATTTCTAGAGAATGGGAATTCGAGATCGACCACTGCAGTATAAAACCAGAGCTTAATCAGATTATCTAGCATCTCACCTTTGGGGTCAAAAAGCTCAAGAAAACAGAAATATTAGAGAGGGAGTGAGCTTGGAATATAACCGAACAAAGAGAAACAGAGAAACCATTATCATCTTCATCTTCTTCTTTTGTTCTCTTTTCTTTGTTATTCTTTTTGTGAGAGATAGAAAAACAGTATAGAGAGAGATTCAAAGAGAGAGAGAGATATGTATTTGTAGTGAGAGAAAGTGTAAAACTGAAAAATCAAGAGATAAATAGTGATTGTTATTCAAAGTTTCATCATCTCATATCAATTTCTCTTCCATTTAGTTAGTGTTTCGGATTGAAAAAGAAATCAGAAGTGAAAAACAGTAGAGAGAGAGAGAGAGAAAACAGTGAAGAAGACGAGAAAAGAGATTGGAAAATACTTTTCCCACATGGAAAATATTTCCGAGAAGATGAGAAAATCATCTTCCCTTAAGGCACGTTTGGCTGCAACAGGAAACAATTTCCAGCGAGAAAAAGTTTAGTTTTCTTCTTCCTCTCTTTACTTTATTTTCCAATTTCTTTTATTTAATGTCCATGAGTAATTAATTCTCTATCTAGGGTTTTAGATGAAGTTTCAATAATTATTCTAATGATTAATTTATTACAGTTTTTATTATTTTAACGATAATATCTTCCGGGTTTTTAGACCATCCATGGACTAAAAATCTGAGTTATACAAAGAACAATTGAATTAGACCAAATTAAATTGTCGTTAGAACTGATTATATGGATGAATTCAGAAAACCTAGACTCTCTCCCATTTGACTTCTCCCGATTTGAGTTTCACCTTTTTAATCGTTTTAATATTTTATTTATTTATTTATTTTCAAAACCAAAACCAAAATCAATTTCAAAACCGAGTTACTTTCAAGTTTTAGAATAGGTTTCACTTAGTCTCTGAGGAACGAACCGGTCTTACCGGAAATTATTACAACTTGACACCCGTGCACTTGCGGGTGTAGACCTATTTAGGGTAACCTTTCTAGGCCCATCAGAGAGCGAAATAGAGAGAGAGATGAGAAGATCAAGTTGTTTTTGAAGGTTTAATAGAGAGAGAAAGTAGCCGGAAACGCTTCGGTTGAGAGAGTAAATGGTCGGAAATCGTTTCGTTTGAGCGAGATAGAGAGAGAGAGAGAGAGTAGCCGAAAACGCTTCGGTTGAGAGAGTAAATGGCCGGAAATCGTTTCGTTTGAGCGATTGAGAGAGAGAGAGTAGCCGGAAATGCTTCGGTTGAGAGAGTAAATGGCCAGAAATCGTTTCGTTTGAGCGAGATAGAGAGAGAGAGAGGGAGTAGCTGGAAACGCTTCGGTTGAGAGAGTAAATGGCCGGAAATCTTTCCGTTTGAGCGAGAGAGAGAGAAAGAGAGAGAGAAAGAGAAAGAGAGAGAGATAGAGAAAGAGAAACGTTTGGATGGAAGAGAGAAAATGAGGGTTTTAGTGTCTAATCAATTGTAGAGAGAGAGTGTGTGTTTTGAGGGAGAAGAATCTAATCAACTCAGACTAGAGAGGGAAAAAGAGAGGAATGTGGGTGGGAAATGGGTGAGGGACATAAGAGGTAAGTATTTCTTTTGGGAGGATAGGAAGGTAACATCACTTTTTGGGTTTTTTTGAGATATTATTCCCTATTGGGTTGGATTTGGTATTTGGGCTCATTTTTTGGGCCTTAGATTTATCCCCTCTCTACAAAATTGAGAAATCTTGAGCATAGGCTACTTAAAAAAAAAAAAAAAAACTAATGTTGATATCACTCAAAGACCCAAATTAAAAGAGGATTTGTTGGTTTTAGAGAAGGCGACTAAACCGAAATAAATACAAGTTTTTCAAAGAAAAACTAAAATTAAAATTTGGTCCATAAACAATATCTTTCATTAAAAAAATATGTTTGTCCCAACCAATTTTTTTTCTTCTGTTTTATTATATACTAGGTTTCCGCCGCGTCCTACGGGATATATAGGATATAAATACATTAGATTCTAACAGATCCCTCTTGGCTAACGCAGTAACATTCTCAAATTTTTCCATGCGAATTAACAACTTCAATAAGGATACTCTAACTGATTTAATAGAGAGATTCCATAACAGATTTGAGAGATACCCATAACCGATTTAGTGGAGGGATTTATATGAGATGATGTGAGCTTTATAAAACTCTCAATGAAAAATAGACGGTCAGACTTATACCTCACATAACCGACTGACCTTTTTATTATGGGTTAATTCCGTTTTGGCCTCCGATTTGTGACCAACTGGCCGTTTTGGCCCCCAATTGTGTCCGGCAGTTCGTTTTGGCCCCAATTTCCTGTTTGGCCCCAACATATTTTTGTAAGCTTCTCCATTCTACCCTTATGGCAATTTTGTAAATTAAATGTATTTTCTTTCTCTTTGTCCACCTCACTAAGCAATTGCCACGTCATATTCGTCCACATAAGGTCGCCGGAAAATGTCGCAGGCTACCACCATTTTTTTTTTTTTTAACTTCTTCTTCTCCAACCATCTCCTTCCTTCTTCTTCTCTCTCAAACCCTTCGCCGGAAACCTAACAGAGAGAGAAGAGGGGGAGAGACAGAGAAGAGGGGAAGAGAGAGAGAAGGAGAGAGAGAAGAAGAAGGAGAGAGAGAGAAGAGGAAGGAGAGAGAGAGAAGAAGAAGGAAGGAGATGGTTGGAGAAGAAGAAGTTAAAAAAAAATGGTGGTCGCCGGCGACATTTTCCGGCGACCTTATGTGGACGAATATGACGTGGCAATTGCTTAGTGAGGTGGACAAAGAGAAAGAAAATACATTTAATTTACAAAATTGCCATAAGGGTAGAATGGAGAAGCTTACAAAAATATTTTGGGGCCAAAACGAACTGCCGGACACAATTGGGGGCCAAAATGGCCAGTTGGTCACAAATCGGGGGCCAAATCGGGGGCCAAAACGGAATTAACCCTTTTATTATATAGGATAGGATATGTACATGCATCATTTAGTACTCGAAGAAGATGAACATGTTTATGGTTTCGTATAAAAGTTATTGTTTTTTGAAGCACAAGTTTTTCAAGATAGATGAGAGAAATGCAAAATTTAGATGGGGGTGGTATATATGTAGGTAGTGTGGGGCAGATGATCACGGGTTAATAGATGATTTGGCATTTTCTTCTTTTGAAAAAGTGAGTTATTCCATTTAGAAAAACTATCTTTTCTAATTGAAACTTGGATTTATATGTTAATTGAAGATAGTGAGTGATGAGAGACAGAGACCTATCTGGCTATCTGTATCATCTCTCTCTCTTTCTCTCTCTAGAGGTTTATGTTGAGTGAACTCATCTTCAATTCATTCTCTTTCTTCCTTCTTCATCAAATTAATTACATTTCAGAGTTTGAATCCAAACTCATGTCTTCTCCTATTGAAAACCCAGGAAGCAAATCACCTGATTCTCATCATGACTTTGATAAATCTCTGCAAGTAAGTATATATTATCCTCTTTCTCTCTCAACTCCATTCTCTCTCTCTCTTGGATGTAATTGTTAAAGAACTATAAATAATTAACTTGAAGGAACTTAAAGACTTGAGATCTCAACTCCATCATTCTGCTGATCATTGTGAAATTACATACTTGAAGACCAAAGAGAAGAAACAGTAAGTATCATCTACTTCTCTGTTCCTCAGTTTCTTTTCATTTTTCAAGCTGCCTTGTTTTAGCATCCATAAGCTCTGATTTCCCCTTAAACGGTTTCTAAGAGATACTACGCCCTGCCACGCTCCAGGTGAATCCCAGCTAGGTGACATGGCCAGGCGAGATTCAGAGAGAAAGTTAAACGTCACCCGCCCGGGATTCACCTGGGAGCATGGATAATCATAGAGTCATGTTCTTTTTAAATTCCCTAAACATTTACTGTTATATCGGTAACATTAGACTCTGTAACGGTTATGTGAAGATAAACCATTTTGTCACCGGAGAACAATAATAATAATAATAATAATAATGGAAAGGGTAGTGTTACAGTTATATAGAGCTCAACATGTGAGTTACGATTGGGTGGTCTCGGGCCTCATGGTCTCGGGCCTCATTCCAAAAACTAGCTCAACATGTGATACTCATCCTTCACTTATGAGCGGACCACTTCCTTCTGACTTTTTACCGGGTTGTAATTTATTTTATCTTGGGCTGCGATACAAGTTAGTTTTGAGCTTACCTCAAATTCCACCATTAGCGGTGGAACGAGCAGTTGCTCATATCTTAAGTAAAAAAAAGTTCACTTGGTGATTTAACTTTTGAGGCTGAGAGAAGCATAAGATTGGAAGTTTAAAACCGAAAAACTAAAAGGTAAATATATGCAGGGTAATGGAAAATACGAAGGAGTACATATGCAGGGCTATGATTAGTGTTGTTGATCATCTTGGAACTGTCTCTTCAAATCTTGATCGTAAAATTTCGGAGAGCAATGTAGTTTCAGAGAGCGAGCTCAGAATGCATCTCTTGAAACTAGTCAGTAAAATAGTGAACGAATATAAAACTTTCACATATTATTACTATCTACATTGTATTTTTGTATATCTCTACGTAAGATCTAACTTTAACTTTCGCATCTGAAATTTACTAGAGATTTCTTACGTGCCAACAATACACTCAGAGTCTCGTTCTTTCGAAAGTACGATTAACGAATAATTCGCCATCTCATCTTCCACATTATGTTACGAAAGGTTAATACTTTACTTTCTAAGAATTCGAATAATATTTACATTCAACGCTAATATGAAGAAAAAACACATTCACTTCTGTTTTTTTTCTTTCTTGCAGAGAACACTTATCTTCCGGAACCAAAAGACCTTAGAGAGTAAGTTTTTTCTTAGTTAGACCGACATTATATAAAATAATCGTTATAACAAAAATGAAATTCGCCTAAATGCAGAGAAATTGTTGATTCACAAGCTTCAAAAACGGCACCATTTGCAGAGAAAACCAATCTTCGGAAACCAAAAGACCATAGAGAGTAAGTTTTTTCTTATGTAGACCAACATCATATAAAATAATCGTTATAACAAAAAAGAAATTCGCCTAAATGCAGAGAAATTGTTGATTCACAAGCTTCAAATACGACACCCAAGTACAAATCTAGCAGGGTAATTGAGAGAATGTCACTTCCTTTGTATCGAAACTCTCACAAGCCATTATTGGCATTGTATAACTATGGTTTCAAGAAACTTGGCATTCAATCAGCTTCAGGTACATGTTAATATTTTCTTTATTTTTGCATCACCACAATATTCGTAAATTCTAGATTTTCTTTGATAAAAAAAAAATTATTTTTCAGGATTTCGGGTACTCTCTAAGATATTGCCTGCTCGTGAAGTCATGCCCATACCACCAGCATATCGAAATCCTTCTTTTGATTTTCAAGCGGTAAGATACTTTATCGAATACATTATTTTTTAAATAAACTAGAGACAAGAAGGAAATAGGCGACATTTCATAGGAAAACGTTAAGAGACTGGGTTGTTTTGTTTCAGGAAACTAAGATGCATGATGATAATAAGCACAAACGAAGATCATTGCAGATCACTAGGAGCAATAGTACACGGGCAATGTAAAATTTCTTGTGAGTGGTCGAAATGTCGTAAACTATATCGTTATATAGATTGATATTGAAGTTTGAATGACTAGATTGTGGATTGTGGTTTTACTATGATAAACATGTAAATTATAAGATCGACAGTCTTTGTAATTGTTATCATAAAGTATAAACTATTTCCTAGTTGTTTTAGCTTTCTCTTTTAACACGGTACACGGGAGCTGAAGGCCCAAACCCTAATAAAAACCAATTATTTGAGAGACATTTTTCAACTGCTGCAATAGTATTGGCATTAACACGAGCGATAACTCCTTCATAGCCTGATTACGAAAGGATCCATTTATGTTTATCCTAACAAAACCAAAGCCCTAGGGCTTCCGCTCGCACACATTTCACCTCACCTACCTTGTCCAATAATGATCGGGATTTTGCTAGCTTCTAATACACAATCGCCTCTTCTCATGGGACAATATTTTCCATACTATCCGACTCACATAAACAACTAAAATTGGCATATTATGTTGTGTTCCCTTTCCATGTAATGTATGATATAGATAAACTGAAAGTTCACTTTTTTTTTTAGGTGCCGGTGGTTTTATCCCTGTCCTCCCAAAATTTGTAATGAACCATGTGAGTAACTGAGTTATTTCACCATGATTAGGGCCAAAAGAAAAGAAATTTTCATTTTATTAAGATATATATGGTCTAGATTATGAATCAAACAATGTTTTTAGAGCTCGAATATTAGTTGAGACTCCATTTAACAAATATTAGTTGGCCCATTCCGGGAAGTTCTCTAGGGTGTTCGTTCTCTTCTAAACCCATTGTCATCGATGGTTTCTTTGTTGATGTGAAGGGACAAGCAACCCGAAGCTGGTTCAAGTCAAGGATGAAAAGAAGTTCTCGCAAGCAAGGGATTTCCCACACATGTTTTTTGCGCCCTACGTACGAAGAAAAGATACAATTAAATAAGTTAATGATTTGTCATTTTTATGAAGAAAATCCATAATATAGTAGGGGCGAAACCTGCATAAAATTCGAAAACCTCTCCGATGCCCAAATCAGTAAAGGCGTTTTGCTTGTGATTCTGAGTTTAGGAATTGAACTTTTAATTAATTGCATTAGCTTGAGATTCTGCTTGTTTGAGGCGAATATGTTGATTTATATTGGTTTGTTTAGCCGCATAAATGGTTGTGATGAGGCGGTTTAGATCCACCGTCTTGAGATGAAACTACTATTTCGTAATTGTAAGATATCGAGATTCCTCTTTTAGATTAACTAGGTTTCCGCCACGACAGATACTTCTTGGCTAACGCCATAAAATTCTGAAATTCTTTCCTGCAAATTATCAACTTCAATTATATTAGTAATTTCATACATCAAATTCCAAAAACCATATCCAGTGGAGAAAAATATGTGTGGGGGTGAGGGAAAGTGATTTATTTAGTTTAGATTGTAACCGATTTTCTCCCCACTAATTTATTTTCCTCCGACGATCTTCTTCTATAATTGTTGGTATCTAGTAAATGTCAACAATAGCCTTGCAGTTAATTTGTTGGAAGCTGACATATCTGATAATATCTAATACAAATGAGGGTATAAAAGTCTAATGGTAGTTTCGAGAAGTTAGAACTTAATTATAGACGCTACTATCCTTCCATTTTGAGTCGATTTACACGAACAAGATTTTATATCTGCCGTCGGATATGATCTCTATCAAACTCCAAACAAAAATGAACGGCCAGACTTATACCTCACGTAACCGACTGACCTGTTTTAATATATAGGGTTATCACGAACCCGACCGACACCACCCGGACCCAGGCGGATTCTCTCCCCTATTCCGGGTTACGAGAGTGTCAAATTAAAATTGGGTGGAAAATTGAAAGAACCAAAGAATTCGATAGACCATTCTTAAGGTCTAGTAACTTTAGAGCCTCACTCTCTTCTCTTTACTCCGTTTAGGGTAACCTAATCCCCTCTCTCTCTCTCTCTCTACCTTCTTTCTCTCTCAACAATGGCGGCCTCCTCATACGATTACGATGATGCGGCGGCGGGTTACGACGACGTGAACGGAGGTTCTCGCCAGCAACCTGACTTAGGTTACGACCCAAACTTCGTACCTGATTCAGTAAAAACCTTCGTTGTTCATCTCTACAGACACATCAGAGAGAAAAATGTTTATGAGATCCATCAAATGTATGAAGGTTCATTTCAAAAACTTAGTGAGAGAATGTTCAAAGAAAGTCCATGGCCTTCTGTTGATGCTGTTGCTCCTTACGTTGATAATGATCATGTTTTCTGTTTATTATATAGAGAGATGTGGTTTAGACATCTATTTGCTAGGTTATCACCTACTCCTAAACAGAGAATTGATTCTTGGGATAATTATTGTAGTTTGTTTCAAGTTGTTTTACATGGAGTTGTTAATATGCAATTACCTAATCAATGGTTATGGGATATGGTTGATGAATTTGTTTATCAGTTTCAATCCTTTTGTCAGTATAGAGCTAAGATGAAGAACAAGACTGAACAAGAAATTGCCCTTCTCAGGGAGTACGATCAGGTTTTTGTTCTTTGATCTGCTTTTTCAACTTTTCCTTTAGTTTGGGTAACTCTTAATTTGTTAGTTCTGTGGTTAAATTTGACAATTTTTATAATCTAGGTTTTAGGGTTTTTCTTTGATTCAGTATTTTAGATATGGGTTTTTTGTTTTGAGTTTTTAACTGACTAATTAAATGGTAATGGAAGAGAAAAAATTAGGGTTTTTTTTTTTTCTTCAAATTCCCCTTTTATGTTGCTTAAGTTTTAAACCAAAGTCTAGTATTTTAGCTTATTATGTTGATTGAAGATTATGTTATTTCCAGTACTTATTAGTACCTCATTGGAGAAGGTTTATTTGTACAACCAAATTATGTAAATTAAAGTTTGTTGTTTTGAAATGCACTTACCCAGCTTAACCCAACCCACTTTCGAACATGTCTAACTCGTTACGTACAATTTGGTTGTACCTGTAGGGCTTATATTTTTTTATAAACTAATGATAATGAAAAAATGCTAAAAACATGCTAATGATCCGAAAAATGTAATTCGATAATTTGTTGTTGGTATAGGCATGGAATGTATATGGTGTACTCAACTACTTGGAAGCACTTGTGGAGAAGTCTATGATTACTCAGATCTTGGAGCAGGAGAAGGAAGGTTTGGAACAGTTTACTGCTACTGATGGATATGATTATAATGGTGGAAGCAATGTTTTGAAAGTGTTGGGATATTTCAGTATGGTTGGATTGCTCCGAGTTCATTGTCTTTTGGGTGATTATCATACTGGGTTGAAGTGTTTGCAGCCTATTGATATCAGTCAGTCCGGTGTCTATACAAGTGTTATTGGAAGCCACATTACTACCATTTATCACTATGGGTTTGCCAACCTTATGTTACGAAGGTTTGTATGTCTTTCTCTCTCCTTAACTCTTTATAATCATTTTCATTACTTATTGGATTTAGTACTACAACCATAGCTTGGTTTTAATAGGTACGTGGAGGCAATTCGTGAATTTAGTAAGATACTCTCATACATATTCAAGACCAAACAGTATCATCAGAAATCCCCACAGTACGAACAGATTCTAAAGAAAAATGAGCAGATGTATGCCTTGCTCGCAATTTCTCTTTCTCTATGTCCTCAAGGTAAACTTGTTGGAGAGGATGTGAACACTCAACTTAGAGAGAAGTATGGTGACAAGATGATGAGGATGCAAAGATATGATGACGACGCTTATGCTCTCTATGATGAGCTGTTCTCATATGCATGTCCTAAGTTTATTACCCCTTCTGCTCCGACATATGATGAGCCTCTTGTAAATTACAACCAGGTAGTTTCATATTCTTAACTTTCTTTTCATATTCTTTAGAACATAACTTGGAATCAAGGTTCCCTACTTTCCAATATTCATTTGAGATTTTGATTGAAGCAGCTCTAAGTTGTATTCAAAGCAAAATAGATAAACATAATGAGCTTCAATAAGTTTGTATTCTCTTGTATTTAGTCCATCATCAAAATTGACTCTTAAAGTGCTGCCCCTTGTCCCAATCTTAGGCACGATAGCGCCCCGATGAGACTCAAATCCAGCTGAGAGTCTTCCATGTGAAACTATCGGCTATCGGGTCTTGGCAAGAACCTTGCGCAGGTGGTGTCACACTTAAGCATGCAACCTCATTTAAATTATAGAGTAAACTAAGAAACACCAAAATGACAGAACTTTGAAGGCATTATATTTACACGTAATTCCTGATTACACTAAATTCTTGACCATTGCTTCTGCTCTATATATTTCTCATTGTTTGTGATCCTTACTCTTGTTATCTTTTGCTTATAAAATCTGCTTCAGAAGGAAAATACAGTGAGAGTTACGAAAATAATGTTTGCATATCTAGTAGAGATTAGCTTGTAGGATTTGGCATCAAAATTTTGCTTTAGGAATTTCGCATGATAAATAATGGCATTTGCTGTTCTAGTGGTGTACGTAATTTGAAAGCAGCCTCTTTTTCCACATTCTACTCTATTTTAGAGTCTGAGTGACTTAGCAAGAACTATTCATTCTTTTGTATTTGCAGGATGCTTACAGACTTCAGCTTAAGCTATTCTTGTACGAAGTGAAGCAACAGCAGTTGTTATCCGGTGTTCGAAGTTACTTGAAATTGTACTCCACGATCTCAATTGCAAAACTTGCAACTTACATGGAAGTCGATGAACCCACTATAAGGTTGGTGCCTAATAAATTGAATCCCCATATCATCTTTTCCCATTTCTATTTTACCATCTGAGCTATTCTTTGTCGGGTTTGATTTTCGACAGGTCAATCTTGTTAACATACAAGCACAAAACTCATGCTATTGCTGGCGATGGAAAGATTATCTCTAATGCTGATGTGGATTTTTTCATCGATGACGTATGCCATTGATTTTAATTTGTCTAAATTTACTATTATATTGTGACGTTCACAATATTCAGAGTCGAAGATGCAGCTAAACATACGCTTTACATATTGATCCGCCTTTATTCTTAATGAAAGCTTATGTTTCTGTAGGATATGCTTCATGTTGTCGAATCCAAATCTGCAAAGCGATACGGCGATTACTTCATGCGTCAGATTGTCAAGGTAAGTTGTTTTATTTTCCAATGAAGTTGAACCAACTCCATTCTCGACTCAATGAGATCCCCATACCATAGATTAATGACACTTTCAAGACTGACAAGATATGTTCCACTGAAACTATGTGAACAAACAGTTCGATGATCCCTGGAAGTCAATAGAGAAGTTGGTCTAGGTGTACTTTCCTACTTACCTTAATAGCTTTGTATGATCCTCTTGTTAATCCTTCTGGGTTTTTTCTGTGTTTGTCTCTATCAGCTTGAAGAGATGATCAATGATATGGACAGAGTGAAGCTGGACTAAGTCTTCTCATCTTTTCCTTGCGGACGCTTGTTCTTCTGTTTCCCTCTCTTTACTAGCTATTGTTGGAAGAGAATTTTCGGAGTTTAATTTCACATTGACTTTTAGGAATCAACATACTTCGAATGAATTTATCTATTTCCATTAACAGAAGATATTCAGTTTTGACAGGAAATTTCCGGATAACAGTCTAGTTATATGTATTATCCAACTGAGACCATGTTTGATTCTACTGAATGGAGTGGTTACTCGATAACTATGTTGTTTGAGGCGAGGCGGATCGCACAAAGGCAGCAGCAGCTGCCTTTGCTTGCCTCCTTTAATAAGAGGGTATGGTTGCTGCTGACTAGTCACTAGCCTTTATGAAGTCAACAACCATACTGGTTGCTGATGATTGAATCTTATTTGGTCGTAACACACTTCACAACATCCATACCCTTTTCACAATTCTCGACCCATTTTTGCACTTCTTTTGCACAGATCATTAACTATGTTAAATCCAACATCTCCAAAAATACAAGTCCAAAGTTTAGGTGCCTTATCCTTTGCAATCTTAAGGTCAAGCAGGCTAAGTTTAGGTGCCTTATCCTTTGCAATCTTAAGGTCAAGCAGGCTCCGCTCTCTAATAGATATCTTGATGCTCAATTATTTATAGGAGCAAGTAAACCTTGTGCTTTTCTGACAATTATGGATCAAATATAAATCAAATTCTTGGGCAAAATAATGTTTTGTTAGTTACAAGTTGGTCGCATTGTCAGTGATCTCGCTGATAGCTGCAACTTTCTCTATACCAGATGCAATGTTTTGTCATACCAAAAGGCATATGCAAACACGTTGAGACTTCACAAAGGTTTTTTTTTGTGAGGAAAGTCAAAAGGTATCTGTACCAAAAAAAGTATCTGTACCAAAGTATGGTCAGATATCTTCCCCCTTAAGAAGTCAAGAGGGTTGGTTATCCACGTCCTTCTAGGAGGTTGAAAACGGAACCTAATGCTATTTGGGACTAAACTTCTTAAAACCAAATACGATAAAAGATCAAATCCTTCTCACCATGGCAAACAAAATAATTCTTGAATTTGGAGAGTGCTGGTTAAACAAATCGACATCATTCATCCACTTAATCTGTGGGAGATCCACCAGGATTCTCAGATCAATACATAGATAGACTATTGGATTTCAAATCCCCCACCTCTTATTTATCTTCATGACTCTTAACTGTAATAGGGTTTCACAATTAATCCATAATAACAAATAGAACTTTTTTTTTTTTGTTGAAATAACAAATAGAACTTGAAGGTATTAAATCAAACATTTGACCAACAAACTTGCCATAGATTGCCATATTTATATGTGTAATCACTTAACCTCTCCCAACAGTGGTAACCATTCCCAAAATAATAGGAATTTTATGTGAACTATGAGCATCGTACTGCCTATATTCTTTTTACAAAAATGTTGCACCAAATATTTGTATTTTGTTTGGATAAAAACCGACTATTTTTTGTAAAGTTGTCGGAAGATGTTGCAAAGCTGTTGCAAGGTGCTGCAAAATTATTGCAAATTAAAAATGTACTTAGAGGAGCCGAACACTAAAATTTGCCGATTTTTTCATCAAAACAAAAAATTTATAAGGAATTTTGAATAAATTTCCCTTTAAATTTCTATCTAGTCCCACTTAAAATTCTAACACCTAAACTACCCCTTTTATGTGAACTAGTGTCCTTAAACCTACTAACAAATCGCATAATTTTCCTTCTCTTTTTTTTCCGCGCTCTCACGAAAACCGCATATATTCTTCCTGTCTTATGGTTTCTTGTTTGATCTGTCTACTTCATTTGAAAATCGATTCTACTATTTCATTTGGTTTTTATGAAGATCCATTATGTTTTTTGACATTTTACTTTGTTTGATTTGTTTTCTTATGAAATTATTTTGTGTTCTGATTAGTGCTTCGATAGTTTGCTTTGCTTTGCTTTGTTACTTTTTAATTTAGTATTGTCTTCTGTGATTTCTATGATTGGTTTGCGATTCGATTTGATATGTTTCTATTAGAATATGTTTTTGTTTGAGTTTATTGAAAAAGATGAATTTTGTGTGCAAAAATTACTTTATACGATACAAAATAATTTATAGATACTCATCAAAGATTTTATTACCTGCACGAGTGATAATGTGCAATGAAAAGTATTTTTCGACACTTCTTACATACAAAAAAATAAAAAATAAATAATGAGATTCAGTGAGATCAATGGATTTAACCATAAAAAAAAAAAATCAAAAGACCGTAATCAACTTCGATAAAAAAAATTAAAAGAAAATTTAAAAAATCCGAAAAAATCAACAAAGATTATTTTAAATTAGACAAAAAAATCGAAATATTAATGACAACTAAAACGAGTATTTATATAGATCAGTCCAAATTCCCAAAGTTCTTTTTTTTTTGCATAAAAACGTATTTCGTTTGACAATTTCATCAAATACCTAATTATCTCACAGCAAGCAATGACATATTGACATGCACATGAAAGAGTCATTGAACGGGTTGAAATTCCCCATTGCATAAAAAAGTACTATATATTTTTTGACGATTTCATCAAATACCTAATATTATCTCAAAATCCCTTTCTCTACAAGAACTTTCTTTACAAAATTAACCCAAACAGCATAAAGACCTAAAAAGACAACTCCTGCTATAAACAATAACACAAAACATAACATAACTACTCCAATCCAATCCATTATCATCTCTGGCTTGGTTGGGGCCCCCAACTTAAATTTCACTTTTTCCCCATGATTATGTGTTAACTCCACAAAAATTGGAACAGCAGGTTTATCATCATTACTAACATTATCCGACTTCGTTATCGGTGGTGGTGGTGGTGGTAATGGTGGTAGTGGTTGTGGCAATTTTTCCGTTGGTGGTGGTGCAATCACTGATGAAGCTCCCTTTGGTAATACTATTGATAGCAGTATTATACACATGTATGCTGCTGCAGCTAAGAAAACTCTTCCTTGATGCATTGAGAGAGAGTGAGAGAGTGTGAGAGAGAGAGAGAGAGAGTAGTAGTAGTACTAGAAGGGTAGATAAATAAGCTTGACAGTTAATGATATATATATAGAGAGCTATGGAGCGTTTTTTCAGGGAATAGACAACAACCATTAGGTCTTTTTCATCTTATAAAACTGGTAGGATTTATTTTTTTTAGAAGCCCAACAAAGTCGGATTTAGGCAAGGTCCAAATAGAATGAGGGTCAAATTACACATGTCAAACAAAAACAATCTTAATTTGTTTCTAGAAGAGAAGAAGAGGTTGTGTGACGACCTTGGGGGATGTTGATGTGTCTAATTAGGTAGTTTATATAAAATCATTGGATTCATAATTATATGAATTTTTTAAATACATCTTAAATTATCTTTTTAATAACATCCATTTTTTTCGAAACTCGTTTTCCATAAACTGTTTTTTCCGAAGTCGTTTTCCTCACGAATTTCTTTTTTCTCGAAAACTGCTTTTTTCACGAAAAACGTTTTTTTCACGGGTACAATTTCTGAAAATAACTGTATCTGAAAAAAAAACAATTTTAGAAAAAAATAGTTTATGAAAAAGAAAAACAGTTTCCAAAAAAATATTTAAAGAAACGGTTCTTGGGAATACAATATTAAAAAACGGTTTATGAAAAACGACTTTTGAAAAAAAATACGTTCTTTGGCAGAATGATTGCTGAAAAACAAAATTGATTTTTGGAAAAATTTCGGTAAAAACGATTAGTGAAACAAAAAGATTTCTGAAAAAAAAAACAGTTTCGTAAAAAATAGTTTTCGGAAAAAGATGATTCTGAAAAAACGATTTTCGGGAAAAAAATGTTCTCGTGAAAAATACTTAATCAGGAAAAATATATATTTCTGAGAAAACAATTTAAAAAAAAAATGGTTTTAGTGAAAATTTTCTTTTGGAGAAAATGATTTTTGAGAAAAAAGGAGTTCAAAATAAAAAAAATTGAAAAAAGAGTCTTTATAAAGAATTTTTTTGTTGCTTATGGGTGAAATTTGGCTTAATTACCCAAAGTCTTAGAAAAGCTTATAGGTTGGGTGGTATTTTGGTCTAATACAAATTTTGGACTTAAGAATCTAATTTTTAGTAAGAATTATATTTAAGAATCATGCAACCAAACACACCATGAGTTCATTTGAGAGTGAATCTAAGCCTTTAGAGCATCTCCAATTCACCACTCAATCTTAGAAATTCCGAGTGCTACATATGATTTTTAGAATTTTTTCTTAAAGATTCTCTCCAATGCAACACTCTATTTGGATCTCTAAGATGACGTGTCGAGGGTGGAATAGAGATATCGTAAGAGTGTCCTCTTGAGATATCTCTAAATGTCCAATTCATCAATATTTGATTTTTGACCAATAAAAATCGAGTCTTCTATATTTTCTAAATAACTAATTATTTATTTATAAAAATAACTATGTCACATAAGTAAATAAGATAAGTTTTGAGTTTTGCACTGGAGACACAAAAACATTAGGCCGCAATTTTGGGAAATAATCTTCGGGGAATAAATTCTCCAGGAAATCCATGTTTTTTTGTACATTCTCCGGCTATTATTATTTTTGAACGCAAAATTAACTTGATCAAACATTGTTGATTGCCCCCTAACTTCATCTTCTCTGTCACCATCACCACCACAACTTCCCACTTACACCATTTTGACTACCATTGCCTCCCCTTCTCTCGCTTTTCTTCTCCTCTCTCACTTATTGTTACTCTATCTCTCTCTCTCTCTCTCGGTCTGTCCCTCTCTCTCACTATCTCTCTCTATTGCTCTCCCTATCCATGTCTCAATTGTTCTCTCTATCCATGTCTCTCGATGTCTCACTGTTTCTCTCTCAATCTTTCATTATTTCTTGATCGGTCTGTCATTGTTTCTCTCTCTCTCTTACACACATACACTGTTCCGGGAAAGGGAAGTGTTCACTTCGCCAGAACCAGACCTTGAGGAGGGTTTTTGGCGAAACCCTTCGAGTATTTCGTGGACACAAAACGTTTTGTGACCCTGACCATTTTGTGGCCACAAAAAGTTTCGTGGCTACAAAACGTTTCGTGGTCACGAATTCTGTGATCTCCACAGAGAGATCTGTACATATTGCAACAGAGAGGACGAGAGAGAAAGGTAAAGACTGCGAGAGAAAAACAAAAATAATCTACAGAGAGAGATGAGAGTGATCTACAATGAAAGAGAGAGAGTCAGTGAGAGTGAAAGAGATGGTGAGAGAGAGAGAGAGAGAGGACGGGAGAGAAGATGAAGATTAGGGGGCAATGTTTGATGAAGTCAAATTAAGGATCAATATTTATTTTTGCCGCCACCAAAATTTCAATTGCAACTAGACACATAGGACGAATATATATTTTTTTAAGTTTTGCATTGGAGATGCTCTTAGGCCGAGCAATTACACCTCCTAAAAGTATTATTATTATTTTTTCCACAGTTTGAACAATACTTACACAAAAATTGAGAATGATGCAAGAGGTGATAGGAATGGAAGGATAACTTTAGGCTTGAGTATTTGTTGAAAAAATCTAGAGCAATGGGCGTTGTTTAGGCAGCCAACTTGACTCCCTGACCCTATGGATTAATTTTGAGTCCTTCAAAACAATTAGTAATGCCCAAAGGCAAAATTATTTTTTGTACACTTATAAGCATTTATACATACAAAAAGAAATACATAAAAGGAAGATTTTATAGGGCCTACTCATTTTTGTTAAAAGGCCTCCCCTCAGTAATAATTTAGCAAGTAAAATGGTTCATAGGGAGGCCTTTTAACAAAATTGGGGAGGCCTTATAAAACTTCCCTACATAAAAAGGCCATAACAAAAGAATCGATTAGGTTGTTCAAAAATGTTAAAGAGTGCTTAAAGAATTTCAGTAGATAAGTCTAAATTCCGAAGTTCTTGTACATAAGAAGGTAGTTTAATTAATTTGATAATTTGGTTAAATTCTAGATTATTTCAGACACACAAATATGCAAAAAAAAAAAGAGGGGTGCTCTCTAAAGAATAGTTCCTAATTCTGGCCTACTCAACTTATAACCCATTTTTTTGACTTAATACCCCTTTCTTAATTAATTAACAACAACACCAAAATATTCTAGTAACTAAACTTTGTGAGATATCAATAATCATCGATCAAACAACTTAAGATAAACAGCATAAAGACCTGCTAAAACAAATACTGCTAAAACCAATAACAAAAAACATAGTATAACTACTTCAATCCACTCCATTATCATCTTTTGCTTTGTTTGGGGTGCCAACTTAAACTCCACTTTTTTCCCACTATTATATGTTACCTCCACATAAATTGGATCAGCATCTTTATCATCATCACTAACAATATTAATGGACTTGGTTATGGGTGGTGCTGGTGGTGGTGGTGGTTGTGGTGGTTGTGGTGGTGTAGCAGTCACTGCTGAAGTTCCCTTTAGTAATGCTATAGCAGGCAGTATTATAAACATGAATGCTACTGCTAAGAAAACCCTTCCTTGATGCATTGAGAGATATTGAGAGAGAGAGAGAGAGAGTAGTAATTGAAGAGTAGATGAATAAGCTTGAGAGTGAATTAATCATATATATATAGAGCTATAGAGTCTTGAAGCTTTAATTTTCATGAAATAGATAACAATTACTTTATTTTTTTCACTTATCTCATATCATAATACAATTAGGATTTGTTTTTTTAGAAGTCCAACAAAATCCAATTTAGGCAAGGTCAAAATACAATGATTATGACCGTATTAAGTCAAGGTACACATGTCAAACAAACACAAATCTTAATTTGATTATGACCGTATTAGTCAAGGTACAAGTCGACAACACTCAAAGAAAATATCAAAAAAAGTAACTATGCAAGTCAACAACACACCTGCAAATATAAGAGATAACATGAATGAAAGGACAATTTTAGGCTGGTATTTTTTTCAACAAATCTAGACCAACTAGCACTTAGCTCTTTCAACAAAAACAAGCTAGCACGTACTTAGGCAGCCAACGTGACTTTCTATGTGTTAATTTTGAGATTTTCAAAATTTCACGAGATTGAAAAGTACGTCTCCCTTCAACAAAAAAAAAAAAAAAAAGTATATCTCCCTTTTGGAATTGATCTCACATCTGATTTTTTTTCTGTAATGATGTAGTTTCGTATCGATAAACTGGTGTAAATTTAGATTCTAAAATACTTAATCTTTACATCAATGGATTGCCTTCAACTACAATCAACATTCATTATTATAAAAGTAAATTAGAGTATTCAACCAAAAAAAAAAGTACTCATGCTATGATTGATGAATAAAATAAACTCATAAACAATAAGAATGAATTTTATAGTGAAAAAATTGGGGAAAAATAAAAATAAACTTTCATATAAGTCTAAACCTGGTGTTTGTTGGTTGTCCAAGTGTTTAAAGTGTTGACATAAACTCCAAAAGTCCCTGGAGGTTCCGCGTTTGATCCCTCCTTCGATATATTTTTTTTGAGTTAAACCAGAATTTCATTCATGCGTAAGAACACAATCCAACACATTACATGGTTTTGAGTGTTTTGAATCCTTTGAGTACAACATGGATTTACTAAAGTAAATTACAACATCAAACTTACAAAAGTAAAGACAACATCAAGGGAAAGGAGTACAATATTACAAAAATATAATACTAAAAAATAAAAAAATTCTAAAGGTCACAAATAAAAAGATCCTAAAGATCACGAATGAGAAAACCCTAAAGGTCGTGAACGTTATTATACTTAATGAAGAAGGATGAATCAAGTAGAGACGAATGACGGTTACATCAAGAACACCACCCGGTTTTTTGAAGGAGAATTATGAATGTCACCGGAGACATTTACATTTGATTTTAAAGATGAAGATTGAGTTATTTCATAACTTTATCTTCTTCAGCGAAGATATATCAGTATTTTATTTTACTTTAATCTTCGTTTAAAAATCAAATCAAAATTGTTGTATGAAGCCCATCTCTCTCAAAAAAAACATCTCTCTCTGAAAAGAAACCGTCTCACTTTCTCTCTCAAAAAAACCATCTCTCTCTCTCCGTGTTACTGAGTCCCAAGAAGAAAACTCGAATCCTTGGATTATTGAATTGGGGTTATTAGGGTATAAATAAGGTAGTTGGGCTTTAGACCATAGTTAGTTGGGCTTTAAGACTGTTCTTGTTAAATTTGCCAGTTATCATACTTATCACATCTTTGATGTATTAATGCCACTATAATGACTATCGTATATCGTAGTCATTTTCCAAAAAAAAACCCTGGTATGTACTTGAATTTCTAGAGACATGGCCAAATATCAATCATCGGATCTGAGTTACTTATATAGCGTTTGATATGATGATATAGAAATTACATAAATCTAATGGTTGGCAGTTACTTTTCTATGCGACATACCCTTCTAAAGTTCTACCACTATACACTATCAATGATCAACGATACCAAACAGCCCGAAAAATAGGTTAACCACAGGCAGAAAGCTGACGTGACCAACTCTCATTGGACTGCGTTGCTTTTCTCTCAACACAACCCGTCCA
The DNA here is from genome assembly GCF_041429995.1 of Eschscholzia californica. Taxonomy (NCBI): domain Eukaryota; kingdom Viridiplantae; phylum Streptophyta; class Magnoliopsida; order Ranunculales; family Papaveraceae; genus Eschscholzia; species Eschscholzia californica. The sequence continues at coordinate 44,541,402 of NW_028238472.1, read as the reverse complement.
ATGGGCAATGGCAACTGTCCATGTTGGCTTTTGGCATGTGAGTGACCTAATTTTCAGACGGTTCAGCATTTATAAACGGTATTCATCTTGGCAGTTTCCATGGGTGGAATTTGGAGTTCTAGTGGTTCCTAAAAGAGGATGATGCACCAACAATCCCAAAAGAATTCTCCTGATAACTTGAAGTGGCCAAAATAGCTCTATCATGGTTAATATCCAATCCATTAGCTATAATACATACTGCCAGTCCATATCTCAATCGAAGCTTGTCGGAGAGAGTTTAATACAACTTACTAAGATACGTGAAAAATATTAAAGGGGTCCGAGAATAAGAGCTGATGATCAAGAAGAATCAAATTTATAATTTGAAGATCGAGACGATATAATATCATATATTTAAGATACTTCTGGTAATTATCTAATTAGAAGTGTCAATTATTAGGAACTAGATGATCAAGTCAGCAAGAACACTAACAATTCTGGACATATGACCTAGGTTATTGAGTAACTGCTACATATTTAGTTTACACAAACTAAGTACAATAGAAATCGTCCACGATTTTGACTTCAAATACGTAGTAGTAAAAAATGAAATAGGCAAAACACCAACTACACTGCCCTATTGAATAGGGTGGTTATTAAACAAAAAAAAATAAAGGAGGATAATTCAAAAACTCAAAATGTGGGAGATAATAGGAAATTAGGCTCAAAATGAAATTTCCCCCCCATTTCATGCATTTTTTCAAAAATAAACAACTAAAATTCTCATCATCAATAGGTCAGTTTCAATTCGGGTATCTCATTGTTGTTATCCTTGATTTGGTTCGAGTTTTCGGTATTTCTAGTCTACTCACTAAAACTGAATTTCTGTGAAACAGTATATCTGAATATATTTCGAGTTGTCACTATGTCTGTTTCGTTAATCAAAGATAGAGTTTCTAGTTGTACTCTGACTATAATAATTTTTTCTCTTATTGCTAGTAAAGACCGACAACGTTACCGCCTAACAGTAGACGTTCATCCGAATAAAATTGAGATAGACGTCAAGTGGATTAAGTCGAGGCGGTAATAAATTATCTTCCTTCAAGACATGTAAACCCCAGTAATAGTACTAATAATTGGGTGTATGTCAACTTCCTTTCAGGGTTGTTGATGGAACTTCATAATTCTGAAAACACACAAACCTTCATATGTAATATGAACTCTTTGATCTCTTCCAATTGACCTTCTTGACTATTGACTTGACTTATAGATAACTCTTTGCTTTGACTCGGTTTTGAGATAAATTCTGACTTCAGTTTTGTCTTACAGACACAACAGGATGCTCCAGACTCTAAATACACTAAAAATCTATGGATTCAATAATCTGATATGGATGTCTGAGGGAGGAACACGAGCAGCCTGATCGCGTGCGTTGGATGCACACGATTCGTTTGATATGGGCGTTCAACGAATTACAAACCCAAATTGACTTTTGTTTTTTTCTTTTTGTTGTTTTAATCCATAGATTAACCGAACTTTGTCCAAACTTTAAACTTGAATATATACGCGGAATCGAATTTGAGCGAATATTTGATTGCGTGCATTGGAAATGTGATATGTCTGATATGGACGTTCAACGACTTACAATTTGGCCCCTTAATTGATTTTTTTTTTCTTTTTACCGTTTTGGGCCATAGATTAACCGAACTTCATCCAAAGTTTACATTTGGATATATCATTCGTTTGAAAGTGGTTTAAGTGATTTTTTACTCTATACTTAAGAGTTTGAGGAGACGAAGGCAATGACGTGCTCCATTTCTACATTTGACAAGTCAGATTGAGCCAAAATCGGCTTTGATCCCAACACTCATTACCCAGAATCCGAACATATTTTTCTATATATATAATTTTGCTTGAATAATTAGTTTTTACTTAAACCACTATTTAGGTTATAAAGAAAAAATACAAGACCAAGAGATGGCCACAGCAAAGACTCCATCAATGAGATTGTTATCTAGGGCAGATGTCATGGGGCCGGGTCGACTTCCCTTTTATTCTGGTAGGTAAGGTCAGAATGTATGGGACCCGCAAACTTAAATCTTTAATTCCTCATTAGATTTCAGTAGGGTTATCTTTTCAATTATATTTTGAGTACCACCCTGACAGTACAACTGATAAGCTTGATGACAGTAGTACTACTGGTAACAAAAAGACATTGGATTTGAAGGTAATTCAAATACCAAATCAATAGATAAAGATACTCTCTCTCTCTCTCTCTATATATATATATATATATATATATATATATATATCTGTGCATCCTAGCTAATAGTAATAGAAAACCATCTTTTTTAGATGACATTCAAATAAAAATCCAGTTATTCCCTGGGTAGGTGTCTGAATGTTTATAGTTAACATTCAAATGAAGTTATCTCATAAAAAAAAAACATTCAAATGAAGTCAGACCCACTTGTTGGTTGTAGTTATCTGGATGTATATAGTATGGTATTTTTCTTGTGCACTTCGTTTGGATAATTTGTGTTAAGTTTGTTGTTATCCAACTCAAAACTAATTAGTAATGAGTAGAGGTGACTTAGACGTAACCCTTTCTTCCATGTGAGACTATTCTCACACGCCCCCTCACGTGCGACGCGGTTAGTCTAACACGTGTTTTCTTTTCGAGTGACGTGGAGCACGTATGGCTTTTAAGACTATCACGTGTGGGCCTAGCTCTAATACCATGTTGATTTTGTGGTCATCCAATTCAAAATCAATTGACAATGAGTGGATAAGACTCAGACATTATAATCTTGTTTGCTAGTGACCCTTTCTCCCATGTAAGATTATTCTCACAGACCATGTATGTCTCTCTATTGGAAAAATCAGAATTCCGACTCACTCATATACGTCTCTCTATTGGACAAATCAGAATTTGGAGTCACGTTGTCACCTAGAAAACTTGAACAATGAGTTTGGAGGTGTAACGCATTTCCCTCTTAATAACCAATATCCACTTTTTAGTTAACTGATTGCACTCGGATTCTAAAGAAACCAATCACTAACATGATCCGAATTCAAGTATATAGTCAAATGATTTTGATTAGTACACGTGTTACTTAGAATATAGTTACATAAGAGCATATCTCCAATGGGACACTCTAATAAACACTCTAAAAGTCTTAGTTGTCAAGGGCCAATAGAGATTATCTTTCCTAAATGTCAATGTAGAGACACTCTAATTTTTGTTGGACTCCAATGGAGGTCTCTAAAGTGTATATACTTAATACACATGTTCTTCTTCAATTCAATAGATAAAAAGTAATTGAAAAGCAAGATTTTCTATTGGTTGAAATTTAATAGTAACACTTAGAGAGTCTCAAGTAGACACTCTCATTTTAGAGTTTCTCTCTCTAGACACTCTATAATAAATGTGTCCACCTCATATTAGAGTGTCTAATAAAGTGTTCCATTGGAGTTGATTTTTTAACAAAAACTCCAAAAAGCCTATGTGACACTCTAAGTGTTAGAGATTGAGTGTCCCATTGGAGATGCTCTAAGTATATATTGACATACACTTGGAAATGTTAAAATCACAAAGGATTTTGTAAAAGAAGTTGTCCAGCTGATGTGGTGGTTGAGATTTGATATTTTGACTAAATCTGAACCGTTGAAAGTTGAATATCACAACCGCCACATCAACTTAGCAACTTCTTTTGTCAAATCCTTTGTGATTGTAGCACTTCCGATTGACATTTTGCAATTTTTAACAATTTTCATTAATTCACTTTTACAGAAATTTATGTTGTATACCTTAAGCAAACTGTTTATTTTTATCAATAAATTTAGCATCCTAATCATTTCATTTTAAATTTCGAAAAAAATCATTCGTACTGATTATGGAGCAATGTTGTTGCCAATCAATACTCAACATGATCTTACAATTAACTATACACACTGATTTCTCATAGCATTTTCGATGGGAAAAAAATGTAACTGTTGCAGTTGTAAAGTTTCAATGTTTTTAATTAAGATTCTCTTTCCTAATTGACAAAACCGAGATCTACTGATTTGTTTTTGTAACTGATAAATTTTAAAAGAAAATGGTAGTTATGAAAGAAAAGTTTTCAATTGATTTAAATCTAAAGCTTGATGACTAAGACACTTAGAGCATCTCCCATGCAAACTAAAAAATTCAAATTGTCCTATGTATCAAGTCTCAATTGAGATTCTCTTTTCTACGTGAAACTATTGAACTCCTCGATCGAAAAGACATCTCCAATGCAACACTCCAAAACTTAAATATTATTTTAGTGTCATTTCATACATGGGTAGGTTTGCTTTAAATATTGAGTGGACAATGAGATCCTCAAGAGAAATCTCAAATATTGAGCTTTTCCTAAAGATATCTTAGAATTAATGTTACCAGATCATCTTAAGACCCCAAATTGACTTTTGCATTATAGAGAGATTTTCAAACAAACTCAAACAATCTTAGGAGTCATCTAGAGTTTTTCAATTTAATTCTTGCACTGGAAATGCTCTTAGAGATCTTAAGAAGATACTCTAAATTTCGAGTGTTCTCTTACAGATCTCTAAAATACCTACATCAACCATTTTTTTGTTGAAAGACATCAATCATCTTAGAATCCTAATAGTGTATCTCACTAGAGATTGATTTTTATTTAAAAAAATTTGAAAATTTTAAGTGACACTTTAAGTTTTAAAGCTCGATTCTTCCGTCGGATATGCTCTCAGTTGGTCTAATCAAAAGATTGTTATTCTTACAAAAGTTATATCTAGCTAGATTTGAAATATCTTGAGAAAACACTGGAAAAGTTCAATGGAATTATTCATAATATGATTATTCAATACAACTTCTAATAGAACGCATCGAAAGTCACCTAATTGTTATTTTTCAAACTTTACATTGGCCTGACCATGTGGGCATACATGTAAGAAAATAAAAATATCAATTTGTTCATTCTTATACTCTTTTTTTGGATAATGATGATTTCATTGAAAAATGACCGCAATGTGTTATCAGATTAGAAAAGTAGCTATCCCAGAAGAAAAAAAATCATTTATATAGAATTGAAAGTCTGGCAATTAAAAAACAAATCTCAAAACAGAGTGGTCTTCTTACGATTCAGGGTGGAACTCTAATAGATAATTAGTCTTTTAACGAAAGCTGTTCAGGAAATCTGTATTTTTCTTTGAAGATCTTATCATCCGTCTCGTACCAAAGAGGCCACAAAATAGCAAATTGAGAACAATAAGTCAAGAATTCGAGTTCAGTTATTAACTTTTTTTTTGAAGCAACTGAAACACAAGAACTAAAATCATATAAAAAATTACCACAAAACTTAGACCATATTGTCTTTGTGTATGTCATTTTGGAAACAAATGTTTGTACTTAAAGCCAATTTTATTCAATTTGTTTCAGCGTCACAAACACGCCTTAAAGCGAAAACTTGTGCTAGAAAAAGAGTGAGAGGAATTAGGTAAAGATCGAATCACCCGAAAAGGGTGGAGAAAAAAGACATACCACATTACCTATAGGTAAAAGCTTTAACGAATTTTTGTAAAACCTTTCAACACTCTTTCATTAATAAAGGACCCCAATAACTACACAAAAGAATCAGTTTTCTAAATTTTTTTTGAAGGTTAGTTTTGTTAGTCCTTTTCATTATTTTTGCTGGGTCACATATCATTATTTAGTTTCCTGTCTTTTGGTCTGAAAATGATTTCTTACTCCCAGCCCCATATCTGGTTCTGATGGTATTCAGAGGCCTCTAGACTTATTCTATTAAAGTGAGGATCTCCACAAAAATCTAATCCTAGGGATCATGACAACCATTACTAACAAAGATAATGGGAGTTTGCCTATAAAAAACTCTATTGTTAGTGTATTTTCTTGCTTAATTAAATTCCAAATTTGCAAATACACTAAAATATTTGTGTATTTAAATATTCAACCAACTATTGGATTTATATCTACTATTAATTTTGTATTTGTGTATGTTGGGAGGAGACAATTAATTTTAGAAAAATAATTTTATTAATGAAATAGGCATTGGTAATCTTTTGCCTTAAATTTGTAACGGTAGATCTTCACGTGATACGGGA